>NW_027132668.1:10388016-11098274 GCF_026122565.2 Emydura macquarii macquarii | reverse complement strand
AAAGTGGTATATCAGCTTAAAGCTGAGGTGCCTTAGCTTTGGTTCTTTATTATTTTTAATTCCCTTAGTAATATTATACTTACATAATATTACTACTACTTATTACTTTATATTATACTTATATTTATGCTACCTCATTACTACTATGTTCTTGAAGGGGGTCTTTAACAAATATGAGTTCCTTGGCTAGGTGGAGCATATGAAGACCAGCAAACTTTATTAAACAAACTCAATGTAGTAAAAAAAGCCTGAGACTAAACTGGCATCCTTGTCCTTGGTCCCAAGTGGAGTTGTTATTTATCTGACTTTCAGGATAAATGATACAGAAATTCTGTTTTGTCTGAAAGTCTAAATCTGAAAGTCTAATTCCCTTGGGTGTATTCTTTCATCTTATGTTAACAGTCCTTTCTTCATTGTATTATTCTTCATACATATTGACTGAATAGAGACAGTTCTATATATGACACTCCCCTGCAGACTCTGAGGTACAGAAAATCATTCATTTCTATTACCTCTCTGTTCAACAACTGTTCTCTCTCTCTCTCTCTCTCTCTCTCTCAGAATTCTGATAAGTTTGATATAGACCTACATGTAATGAACGGTTTTCTCTGCATTTAATTGTATTTATAGAGAAGTGCAGTGTAGCAGGTAGGGGAGCACAAAAGGACTGTAATTCTGTATGTTTTCATCATTTCTATAGTATCCTAAAATAACTCAGGTATCTGGTAATCTCTTGTGCTTTCTACTCTGTTGGTGACTTTCTGCTCTTCAAAATGGGGAAAATTGTGTTGGATCATATAAACAGTATGTGTTTTATTACAAGATTTGCCACTAACTTTTGTATCCTATCACTTTGTAGCTTCTCACCCTTTCTACTTCAGCATGTTTTGGTTCACTCCATACACATGCCAGCTGCTTCATTTGGTTTGGCATGATATCATTTGCTATTTCTTTGATTGAAGGAGCCTTTGTTTCTCTCTCTCTTTCTCTCTCCCTCAGCATGATAGGGGAAACACATGCAGAAAATAAGAACAGGATAATCTGGCTGTGGCATAAAAGACAAAGAGAGGGAGGTTTAAAAAAAAGGAAATATGTTTAACCCAAGAGGGAGAAAACACAACTCGGTAATTGTTTTTTTTTTTTAAAAGAAGAAGAATTCTGTTCAAAGAATCAGTGCTTGTACAGATGCTAGGGTACTGAGGGCAGTCCATGTGTTTAACAGAACACTAAACATATAATGAAGTATTATTTGGAACTGGTTGATTGAAAGAGAGAAAGAAAAGTACAAAACATGAACCAAATGTAACATGAACCAAATGTTTTTATAACTTTATTTTCCAAAAGATTTGTTTGAATATCTCAGAACTTGAAGTCTGTAGCCCAAATTTGGCCCTTTGTCAGAGGGTGAAACTCTCCTTGAGGTCAGTGGGACTTACACCCACTTATCTTGGGGCTAAATTTGGTCCTTTGTATTGAAGAAATCAAGCAGTGAGAGTTATTCAGCAAGAGTGATATTTCAGTCATATTTAGAAAAGGTGTTTTTGAAGGCAGGAAGGATAGCAGTAAGATTTACTTGACATTTAGGGTGAAAATATTACAAAAGCCTCAACTGAAAAGTGAATGTGATTGATCATTTATAAAAATGGTAAAGCTCCCAATTTTGCCATTACTATAAGTATAAAATGTGTCTCTAAAATTATTTGGATGTTAACTGTCTCACACGTAGATTCAGCATCTGGAACTATTTATATATTGCATTGTATCAAATCTAAGGCAACATTATATTTCTGCAATGTATATTATGAACAGAATTCTTAAAATAAGCCTGATACAGTTATTTTAGATCAATTTCTAGTAGGAAGTAGGTTGCTTAATATATGTTGTTAGCATACAAAGGCCTAGCCGTTGGGACCTGCTGAGCTACACTTGCTACTGGATCCGGGAGAGGGGGGGATCTCCCACCATTATTTGTACTCACCCTATGTCCAAATCTGCCGGGACCATTTGGGTCTCTTGATTAAGTTAGAAGAATCTTAGTGCTGCTCTATACACTGACTAGTGAATTCAGCCAGGATCATCAAACCACAGCATGCTCTGACCCTAACCCTTCTTCTGGGAACCCCCTTTCCGCAGCATGCTGTCTACATTGAGGTTTGGGGGGTGTGGCATAAAGCCAGCTACGTCAGCTCTCTGCCACCTAGGGATTCTCCCTTGAATCCAGTTGAAATTGGCGAAAGATTTTATTTAATCAGAATACAATTAGTCAAGTTGGACTTTGGCCAGAACTTAGGTGTTACCAACCATACACTTGAGAAAAATGCTATGGGAATGTTAATAACCACAAATAGTTTTAGCTGTCTTCTAAAAGATTACACCTCCATCAGCCTTGCCCTTGTACACTATTTTGGGGCATCAGTTCAGTATAGCCTCAGAGCGTCACATTCTGAATCGCCATCTCCGAGGTGTACTTTGGAACTCCTCTATTCCAAATACTGACCCTGCTCATCTCTGCTTAGCTTGAGGTATCTAATGGAACCACAGAACAATGGTATTGTTGCAGGCTTTTGTAATTTAGCTTACTTCAGTATAACATAAATCATATAAAACAAGACATTCAAGAGCAGACAGTAACATTGAACAGTCACAGCTTCAGTTCACTTTGGTTCATAAGCAGAGGCAGAATGGCTCAGGATGCTTGGAATGCTTAAAGAGTCTTGACACATACTCGGCCTCTCAAGCCAGGCAAAAATACAAGCACTTTGCCAGAAAAGCACAGAAGTCATTTGGGGCTTTGACCTAGAGAAGAAGCATATTGGTGAGAATCTGGTTGGAAGCGGTAGAGTCTGTTTTGGAGGATACTCTGTACTGAACAAGATGAGAGAATCAGGGACTAAAACTCTGTACTAATGCCATCTGATGAACAAACTATGTTCGTAATAGCAATTACAGAGAAACATAATTTATGGCTTATGACAAGGGATGGCATCTTTTAGTTTCTGCTTTACCCTTTAGGAAATTTCTAACATAACCAAATCATTGGGTACATGTCAGTATACTACACTGGTGTGCTACAGCTTAGTATTAAACTTCCACAGTAATTATAATGTTTACTTTGACACACAAGGATGCCAGATTCACGATTTTTTTGCTTGGCTAAACTGGGCACTGCTGAGACTGAGAACAGTGCTAACCACATTGAAAAAAAAAACAGTTGTCTTGTCAGATTAAAAATAAATGATAAAAGATACTATTCAATAGGAAATTTTATCTAGATAGAGAAATAATACATTGGAGAAGAATAGGGGGCTGACTTCAGTCATTAAAATTCTCTGCTACTCAAAGGAACACACAGTGTATCTGTAGTAATCCCCTCTGGTTTGTTGAGCTATTGAAGTTAAATGTTGCACTTTGAGGATCTCAGTAATGATTATCTTGGACACAATTTTCTAATCCTTTTATCTGCATGTTATCTGACATACAAGCTGGTTAAGAACTTCTGTTGCTCTAAGAAACGTGCCTTAACATCCTATTATTTGTGAGTGCTTCTTTAATGTTGGTTTTGTACAAGTCAGCTGTCTGGTGTTCTCAGTCACAAATAAGAAAATCAAATTCACTATTAGAAATCCATTTGCTTTTCTTTGTTACTCTCTACTTACTACCCTGTGTGCTCTGATGCAGTTTGCCCTTCTGAGATCACCTTGTTGTCATCACCTATAGGTATGTTTGCCATATTTCCACTTCTGAATCTGCTGTTTCCACAACCTTCCTGGTTCAGGAAGGATATTAAGAAGAGAGCACCCTGAAAACTCATCTAACAAAAATAGTTACCTAGAGAATTTTTATTTTTAAAACTATGTGATGGGATTGGGTTGCGCCAAGAGGAGAGGCAATTCTGATTTAGTCCCAAGTGGAGCCCATGATCTGGTCCAAGAGGTGAATATAGATTAATCTCTTGGTAATAGTGACCATAACATAATAAAATGTAATACCCCTGTTGGGGGGGGAGGGGCACTTAAGCAGCCCACCATGGTAGCATTTAATTTTAGAAAGGGAA
Organism: Emydura macquarii macquarii; assembly: GCF_026122565.2. NCBI lineage: Eukaryota > Metazoa > Chordata > Testudines > Chelidae > Emydura > Emydura macquarii. The sequence goes on along the minus strand of NW_027132668.1, from coordinate 11,094,220 downwards.
ACTACACAAAAATGAGGAAGTTAGTTAAACAGAAATTAAAAGGTATAGTATCAAAAGTGAAATTCCTGCAAGCTGCATGGAAACTTTTTAAAGACACCATAATAGAGGCTCATTTTAAATGTGTACCCCAAGTTCAACAACATAGTAAGAGGACTAAAAAAATGCCACCGTGTCTAAACAACAAAGTAAAAGAAGCAGTTAGAGGCAAAAAGGCCTCCTTTAAAAAGTAGAAGTTAAATTCTATTGAGAAAAATAAAAAAGAGCATAAACTCTGGCAAGTGAAGTGCAAAACTATAATTAGGAAGGCCAAAAAATAATTTGAAGAACATCGAGCCAAAGACTCAAAAAGTAACAGCAATTTTTTTTAAAGTATATTAGAAGCAGGAAGCCTGCTAAACAACCAGTGGAGGCACTGATCAATTGAGATGCTAAAGGAACACTCAAGGAAGATAAGGCTATTGCAGAAAAACCAAATGAATTCTTTGCATCGATCTTTATGGCTGAGGATGTCAGGGAGATTTCCAAACCTTAGCCATTCTTTTTAGGTGACAAATCTGAGGAACTGTCCCAGATTGAGGTGTCATTAGAGGAGGTTTTGGAACAAATTTATAAATTAAACAGTAATAAGTCACCAGGACCATATGGTATTCACACAAGAGTTCTGAAGGAATTCAAATGTGAAATTGCAGAACTACTAACTGTGGAATGTAACCTATCATTTAAGTCAGCTTCTGTACCAGATGACTGGAGGATAGGTAATGTCATGCCAATTTTTTAAAAAAACTCCAGAGGCAATTACAGGCCAGTAAGCCTAACTTCAGTACCAGGAAAATTGGTTGATACTATAGTAAAATAGAATTGTCAGACACATAGACGAACAATTTGTTGGGGAAGAGGCAACAAGGTTTTTGTAAAGGGAAATCATGCCTCACCAATCTACTAGAATTCTTCAAGGGGGTCAACAAGCATGTGGACGGGTGATCCAATTGATATAATGTACTTAGATTTTCAAAAAGCCTTGACAAGGTCCCTCACCAAAGGTTCTTAAGCAAAGTAAGCTGTCATGGGATAAGAAGGAAGGTCCTCTCCTAGATCAGTAACTGGTTAAAAGACAGGAAACAAAGGGTAGGAATAAATGGTCTGTTTTCAGAATGGAAAGAAGTAAATAGTGGTGTCCCCAGGGGTCTGTACTGGGACCAGTACTGTTCAACATATTCATAAATGATCTGGAAAAAGGGGCAAACAGTGAGTATATTTACTAATGATTCTTAAATAAGTCTGTTACGTTAATGGCCAAGACTTTCAGAAGTTAATTTGGGTGCCTGAGCTTTTGGATAGCAAGTTGTGTATATGTATATATTTGTGAGAGGGATTGGAAGGAGAATGAGTGTGTTTCTTCTAAATCAGCTGTTCTCAAACTGTGGCATATGTATGATGATTAGATAGTACATGGATTGATTTAAAGTATAATAGCAGAATAGCATAATCCACTGTAAGTGTGCACTGAAATACGTTATGAATAGGATATCCTACTCTCTTTTTGACTTTGGGATGAGGTACACTAGATCTTACTCTAAGAACCAATATCCTAAATATTAAATAAGTAGTGAACTCTGAAGAAACCCCTTGAACCTAATAAACTTAATTACATCTATCTGGTAACCTGATAACAAAGAACAAGTCTTAACAAAAAATACAAAGTGACTCCAAGCTGAAGGAGCAAAGTTCAACTAATTTCTGAAACAGTATTGAACATGGATTGGTCCTGTCTGCACTTGCAGGCCCTAACCTGTTTTCTACAGCATTTGTTGCATTTTTTTTAGTGTGTATCAGGTTTTTGAGTGGTGCCACAATGGAAAATATATATTTAATTAAGCTGCAATTATGTAAATCTGGAGTAATTTCATTCTTGAGTCACTAAAAGCAGGACTGGTATAATAATATAATTTATATAATGATGATAAAACTTCCATGGAAGTTAATAGGCATTACACACAGAGTTGACCTGAGAATCCTGTAGGATCTCTCTCTCTCTCTCTGATGCATATCATTCTGTGTTTTATTTCACAGATATAATCACAGTTCAAAAGAAGATCATGATGCTGTGATCTGATTCTGAAACTGAACGTTACTTTTCTTTAGGAAGCATTGTTGACACCATTCAAAAGCCTGAGATACATAACGTCTCTCTCTCTCTTTCTCTCTCTCTCAAGATTTCTGCGTAGATTCTTAAGAATATAATAGTTATTAGAAATAGAAATGACCTATTCAGCTGCATATGACCAAATAGAAATGACCTATTCAGCAGCTCTTTTCCCAAAGGAGGATATAACGTATGTTAAACCACTAGGATGCTTGGCTAAAATATCTTACTCTAAAGCCATTTGTTATTTTGTACAAAAATAAAGATCAAACCAAATTTCTTCAGTTTCCATGTGGGTATAGCATCTAGTTACAGTGTATAAGGAATCTAGCTATAGTTAAGCATTAATCAATAATCTCTTATAGTAATATTAACATAAATCCATAGCAATTATTTTAAAGATTTATTGGAGGTTTTAACTGGTGAATATATCAAGACAGAACTTTATTGACTGAACAATGCACAGGCTATCTGTGTCAGACCTGCTTTACTGCAAACAGATGTTTTAGCCTCTGATGTGCTGAATTTAGAATAAAAAGAGCAAGAGTCATACAATGGACATCACAAAATTCAAAAAGCTGTCCATGATGCTTAATTTATTAATTTTGTGCTGATCTGTTGCTGACTAACATTGACAGGGTTATATTTATTTTAAAATGACAGCTTTGTGCAATAGCATGTTATTCTAGTCATTAGCAGAGATTTGCATAGCAGAACAATTTGTAGAAATTTCACCTTCATGCTATAAGGTAACTTGGTTCAGAGAATGTAAGATTTGTGCATATGTTAGGTTGAAAAGATGATGACAAAGGAAAAGAGACCGTAAAAATATGTCTCCTTCCCTACAAGAAAAAGGCCAGAAGCTCTTCATTATCAGGTTCTGCAACTGTGGTCAGCATTATTGATGTCAACTGTTTTGTTTTGTCCTTATCTCCCTTCTGTTTACATATCAAACAGTACTAAGTGCGGGGAAGCTTTTCCCCACAAAACAGAGTACATTGTCCCCTTCTGTTCACATGATAGATCTAAAAAAAAATGTGTTTGTAATCTGTTATCCTGTGACTTCATGAATGTGGCGTGGATTGGTGGGTGGTTGTTACTTTAACATAATATACACTTACATGGTACCTTTTATCACAGTATATTTGAAAACACTTGACAAAATGTGTGTAAAACCATGAAGTTGTTTGTCCTTACTCACGTAAAACTGCCATAAAAGTCAGTGGTCATTTTCCTTCATGAAGGTCTTCAGGATTTAGCTCCCAGCTAAAATGTGTCCAGTTTTAGAGAGAGATTTAAGAACAGCCTAATGGCATTCAGCAATATTAACCAGCTGTTTAGTACAGGAGGATAAGAATATTGTATCTGCCTGAAACTGCTTGCATTTCTTTTAGCATACTGTTTGTATAGTGGTCACCACTAAAAATTTTATAATTTGCCAAAAGTTGCCACATAATGACATCAGATATACCAATTTTCCCTTTACCTAGAATAGAAATTAAAGGTGGTAATTATGGAATAATATTGAATATTTTTATTGGTAACCACTGTATTTAACAGGAAATCAGGTCAAATAAGATCCACAACATACACATTTCTTAAGAGAGGGAGTCTGCTTATTTAATAAAACTGCACTTACATAGTATAGGCTTTTCTTGGAGATTTCAAAGCAATTTATGAACATTAATGAATGGAGACAAGCAACACCTCTATAAAGTAGGTAACCAAAGTATTGTTATTATTTTTAATGGATGAAGAAACTGAGGTTAGATAATTTGCTCAAGATCAGATAAGAAATTTGTGGCCATTCTGGGAATCGAACAAGGTCTTCTTACTCCTTGTGCTCCTGCTTAACTGCAAGATATGCTTTCTCTCTTAATACTGAGTGAAAGGAAATCTTAACGTCTCCTATCATGTATAATGTAGGTGAACAAAAGCTGTATACTGTGCACAGGCACATGATACTTCCCATTTTACCTACATAGGCGCCAAACATGCTCAACACTAAGCACATGCTTAAATCCCATGGATTTCAATTGCCCATTGAAATCCATGGGATTTAAACATGGGCCTAAAGCTAAAACCATGCTTAAATGTTTTGCTGAATCAGGGCCTGATTCACACGTGGAATGAACATACAGTCCCACTTCACAATATATAAACGTCATGAAAAATAATCTTTACTTAAGTTTCATAGACACATAGACTATAAGGTCAGAAGGGACCTTTATGATCATTTAGTCTGACCTCCTGCACAACACAGACCACAGAACTTTACCCCCCACTCCTATAATAGATCCCTAACCTAAGACTGAGTTATTGAAGTCCTCAGATAATGATTTAAAGACTTCAAGGTACAGAGAATCCACTTTCCTTTCACTGTCCTAGTGTATTTTGTTATGTCATTTTACATGCGTTGTATTTGTTTTTGGAGCAATCAGTGCAACTAGATTCAACATTTCATGGAAACTAGCATAGGTAGGATAATCTTATATGCTTGTGACTGACCCATTGTAATTAAGATCAAATTGTAATAAAAACCTTTTTAAGTCCACATGTGCATGAAGGAATATATTTAGGCTAATCTGAACCCATTCAGTCAAAGAGATATGCTCTTCTCTAGAATAAAACAAGATGTTTTTGTTATGTGAACTGCAGGTGCACTTTCCTACCATTGGCCTAAAAAGTCCAGAGACTCATAAACTAGGTCATCTAAAAACAAGCAATGAACCAATTCCCTTATTTACTGTCTGTCAGCAAAATTTCAAAGAATTTGGGTACCTCTATGTGTTGGGACAGGTTCCCAGGAAATCTTATCGAGGTCAATGAAGATCTTTTGAAAAAACAACAAAACATTACTTCATCCTGTGTTGTGAATTGCTTTGACAGGGCAGTGTAAAATGTCTTTGGAAAATTATTGTGTGACAGAGGTTTGCATGTGGTCACAGCATGATATGCAGAAAAACAAGTGAAATTGTCCTACCTTGTATAAATAAATGAGAAAAAGAAGGATCCCAGCTTTACAGCTATTTTGATTTATTTAAAAAATATGTTTACCTTTTTCTGTCACATCTAATTTTTTTGTACACAAGATTTTACAAATTTACAGTGAAGACCTTGACAGGGCTTTTAGAAAGACTTCAGATTTGGAAAATATCATTTTAATAACCCTGTTTTTCACTACATGACTAAGAGACCCGTATCAAATCCTTTATTTATTTACTTTCAACTATTTGTACTTTAGCTGTCTACAGATAAAATTCCTTTACCTACCAGTTTTGACCTTCTGTTAACAAAAATAGGACTTTGCCTGAATATTTGATCAAAAACCAATATTGGCCCATTTCCACAGGGAGCTCTAGCAATCCATAACAATAGATTTCCACACATGATTGAAAGAAGGTAGATGAACCAAAAGACAGAATAGACTCTAACCACATGGAGCTATTACTCCCCACAGGAACCAGTTTACACTTTGCCTTAGTGAAGAGAAGATGCTGATACTCAGCTCTCCTCAGAGAAACTTTTTTCTTCAGGAAATTTCAGAAAAAAAAGAGAAAAATAACACTGCCTTTGCCAACAGCTCTGACTTAATAACCAAATACAAACCACCAGTCTATGACCTATATGCTACAGGGTCTCTTAATGGAGGTACCTCTACCCTTATCACAAATGGCCAGGCTTCCTGATAACCTGTAGGACCCTCAGATAAGTGGTTAAAAAAATAAAATCTTTGTGTTGGTTGTTTTGTGTTCCATTGCCATTGCAGGTGTGTTGCAGGGAGCTCAGCTATTCCCCACAGCAGTCATTGGCTCCTCTCAGACACCTGACTGTATCACTGCTTCCCCATTAGCCTTCTTGAATTTGGAGGTTTCAGGCTACTAACTCAGGAAGGCCTTAAGGGAAAACAAAGTATCCACTGTCTTAGCCCCTCCCCCCAGGTGTTTTCTGTTACACAGTGCCTAAGATGGAGATCTAAACAATATAAGATCAAATCAATAGACCTCCTATTCATTAAGTGCTCCACCATCATGCCAGAAAGGCTGACAGATCTTTCCAGTAACAAGGTATCCAAGCCTATCTCCCTTGAGGTTTCTGAAGGAGAAAGGTCCATCTTCATTTCCCTATTTTGGAATTAGATTGAATAATTTAATGCAGGGAACATGAGCCACTTAATCAAACAATTGAGGAAGGCCATAGGTTGTCCTGAGGATGCTTTTCCATCTGCTATCTTAAAAGCTTTTTTCTTTAACTCCCATAAAAATGAAAGAGTTTTCCCACTGTTCCTTGTCAAAGGAAATAATCAAAGGTGGTTGGAAAGTCTCTGATGATAAACCTTCCCTGACAATGGTTTAATACAATATTTAAGCTTCCTAAAGAGAAGAGCTATCTTGGAGCTCTTTACCAAAAATCTGCTTCCCAAATTCAAGATGAAAAGGCTGTTTCTTCCTATGAGAAGAATCAGATTGTGCTATTTTAGCTACTGCCTTTCTAGAAGATGTCACCTTTGACTTTTTCAATTTTTTCCCCAAATCTTTCAGTTGGCAGGTGGAGTAGTGACCTGAAAAGCTCTCTTTTACTTTGCCCAGGGAGCAATCAAGTCCCAGAACAAACTAATGCTTCTGTCCCTACTATTCAGACGGACTTTGGCCTTGATGTACCAATTTAAGATTATTAGTCTGTTAAGAGTCTTTTACTCAGGCATAAACAAGACAGATTCTTAAACTCAGTCCACTTCTACCCCAAATATTCAAAGCTTCCTCAGAAGATCATAACCATAGACCTCTCTTTTGTGTGGCTCAAAGATACGAAAGGGACAGAAGGAAGTCCATGACCAAACAAATCAAAATCCTGGTTTCCCTCAGCCACCACTCCCATTCCTTTGGGAGGCAGAAATAGTCATTTTCTCCCATTGGGAAAACATATCTGAGAGACGGGTTCAGTAATCCTCATATATTTAAGAAGCATCAGAGCAGTTTGAGATCTCAAATGAGACAACTGTCTTTTTTGAGTACAAGAAATTCAAGAAAGAATCTCTAGTTTATAACAGCTGTGTAACAGGAGAACTATTAGCAGCCACAGATCTATGAGATACTTATCTTCTTATTCAGTATTTATTGCAGCATCTAATCAGAAACACTGATTTTTCAAGACCAACAGCCATTTTTTTCAATACAGTTGCCTTTATAACAGTCTTGCCATCACCCAGCACATTTTCTCAACAATTCTGATTGTAACAGCTGGTAGCCTTCACAAGGAAAGTGTCAGGAATCAGGGCCTACAGCAGAGCCAGTCTCCAGGTAGCCTAAAGCATGTGTAGTATGCTGCCTGATTGGCTACACTGCCTGATTAGCTGGAGGAGTCAGCAGACTGGCTCCTAAGCCCAACAGCAGCAGCAGTTGAGTGGCTGCTTAAAGCATTTTCCTAGGGCTATGGTAGCTACTGCTCTGACCCTGAGTTGTGGTATTTGGCCTCAGACTTCAGCGCTAACCCTTGGTTCCAGTTATTCCTGACTTCAGCTCTGACCATTGGATCTGCCTGCTGCTCTGACCACTAGGCATGGTTGCTCAACATCCCGGTCACTGATAGGTGTTTGTCTGGAAAAATAAATCTCTTCTAAAGGCCTCAGGTTTTGATTCAGACATTGAGCCTTGCGAATCATCTTGTGGTGTTCTAGTTTGCTGCTTGGAATGCTAAATATCTTATTTTCTTAATTTTCTGTAATATTGCTAGAGAGAGATCTGGGCAAGGTCCTCAGCTCCTACTAAGGTACTATAAGCCAGCCCTTTGAATTTCTTTGAATCTCAGTTGAGTGTGGCATGTGTGTAGAGATGAGTACAGTAGTTATTTCAAATTAAATCACTGGATCTGAACCAGCTCTTCTAGTTTTAGTTCTGGTTAAATCCAAAATAAAAGGGGCTTACTTTCTGGTTCCAGTTCCTAAACAGCTGAAATTCCATGAGAAAGCTGCTCTTGAAGCTTACAGTTCAAGGTGGCAGAAATATCATGAGATCATTTGTGTTCATGAAATTTCTGCCATTTGGGGCTGAAGATTCATGAGGCTGAGACTGCACATTACTGACACCACTAATTATGATCCCAATCCTAAATCATAATTCAGTTTTGTACTCAAATTCTTGCCTAAACTTGATCTGAATCTTGGCACATCTCTCATGCTTAGTCAAAGTTTTCCTCCTTAGTTTCAATTCCTTGATATTTGCTCTTTCAGCTTATAAGACTGCAAAAAATCTCTTTTCTTAGAGTGTTACCATTAAGGGAATTATCCAGTAATGTGTCCCCTACTTTTCCGAAGTATTTGGTGCAAGTGTTCAAAGGCGTGCAGTGGGTGTGCCATAAAAATCCATATTTGCACAGATAAACTGGCACTGCTCTGTATTTGAAAAGCACCTAGCACACCTTGGGCTCTATTGAAGTATAAATATTAACTAAATTATCAGCTTATGCATGTAGTTCAATTTATGTATAAATTGCAAGCTTGAAGCCACAACAGATGCTTGCATATATTTATGGGCTCTCTGTTGCATCTACATATGAAAAGTTGAACCCAGAAATCCAGTTCCCTCAAACCAAATGTGGAAAACTTATACTATGATAAATTTATACCTAAAAGTAGCAGCATGAAATATTTCTGAAATAATTTTTGTAGCTCATTCTACCTGTTTTTTGGGAGTGAAAATAGGTTTGAAATTGTTAAAGAGTAGACCTGTTGTATTAGAAGAAAGATTAGCATGCTAAAGCTACACATATTATTTTCAGTTTTCAAGCAACTGTTTCAGTCTAAAGTAACACCATATATTACTTGGTGTCTGTGCTGTAGTACAATTATTGATCGGTTTATCTTCTTAAACAAACCCAATTTTGTGGATCAGTTAATGCCTTCTTTTTGAAATAAACAATTGATCACATGTTCTTAAATTAAAACTTTTCTGTGTGCTAATAATCTCTGTGGTTGCACTAGTACAGGGCAAATGTGGACATGATAGCATTTAAACAGATGGTCAGACATTCAGTTGAAAGTAGTTAATTATTAGAATTGCACAGACTGGTTCATCAGAGATGTGAACATCATTTGTATTAGCAGCCACCTTTGGCTAAAAGATTCAGTTTAGGAATTTCTAAATCTACCACAGTATGTTAGGCTAGTCTAAGACCCGTTCTGCAAAAGCACACAGAGATATGCAATGTAAGTCCCAATGAAACTATGTTAAGTAATTCCACATATGCAATACTTTAGAAATGTCCTCAATGTAGTCTGAATAAATCAAACACTACAGAAAAACACCAATGCCTGGGCTATATCTGCGTAGTATTCTCTCTGCTATTCACCCCTTCTCTGTCTTTCTCTAAACCTTTCAAAGATTTTCAGTAACAAAAATGAGAGGAAATTTCTCAGCTAATAGGTCAGGAGTCACAAGGGTCACATTGGGTTTGTATCTCTCTAGGTATTCATGAAGGCTCCATCTTCACATTTTCTGAGAGACATTCCATGTAGGAATCTGAATTCAAAAATGGGGCTCTTCCACTGAATTTTGAAAACTCAGCCTGGTACTAAATATGAAGTTCCAATATGAAATGGAGACAGCGTTGCAGTTCAGGGCAACTGCACCTTTAATTCCTCCCCCTGCACTCTCTCTTGGAGGATGCCCACTCTATGCTCCCCACTCCTCATCTGTCACCTCTGTTGGGCAGGACCCGTGTCTCTCTCCTTCTTGACTGGCATTTTTCCAGGTGGCGTAGTTCCCTACCTACACTGTGTTATTCACAGCAACCCCCACTGCCTAAACAGGCCAGCATCTGCACTTTGCTTTTTCTTCGAAGACCTATGAACAGTTGTAATTGCCCTCCACTGCAAGTTATCACAGTACTCTTTCTAAGCAAGCACTTTTATTTGTAAGGTGAAAACATTACAGAAAAAAACATTAAAAACAACACAGAACTTACACAGCTGCTAATAAGCTAACCAGAGACTGCCCTCCAATTCCAATAAGGGCTCTGGTAGGAGTCAGTCTTTCAACCCCCCTCCAATGAATTTAGTCTTTCATTTATACAACTTGGACCATTGATCTTGAGACACTAGGAACAGGTAATCAGCAGACAGTGGTCCTCTTTTCAGGGTGTAACTTGAAAAGGCTGGGGTTTTTTTGCATAACCAGAGGTGAGGAATTTGTATTCATCTCCCCCTAGAGATTCCCCAGGCAAACCTCTTGATACTGTTTGTCCTAAAAGTCCAGTCTTGTCTGGCACATAGTTTCAATACAGTCCTTTAACATTTATAACACTTCCCAGGGTTCATATCACATCTCCCCTCTTGCATACTATTCTGGCCCACAATAATACATGGCTTTTGCATTTAATGTAATGTACTCCAAAGACATTTAAACTTAATTCAAAAAGACTCTTCAAGGATACTGCAGGAAATCGCCACATCTGTCATAGGCAGTTTCTCCTGTAAAATATACTTAGCTGGCTAAAAATATACATGGACAAATTCCAGTAGGCCGCAAAGGCGTGGATTCTCAACCCTGCATAACAGATCGATTTAAAAAAGAACTATCCCTGAGTGTGCCTGTCCTTTTCCCTGCCTTCTTTACTCTCACTAGACAGGCCTTGCTGTGACATCAAGCACGATCTAAATAAGACGTGGTGGAAGGCATTAACTGTGATTCCTCAGTAAGTAAGCTTTGGCAACAATCAAATATGTTGATAATAACACAATTAGAGGGGTGGCAAACGTATAGTGACCCAAAAATAATGGAACAGTGGGGTCTTGTGATGGGATGATATTCAGTGCTATTAAATGTGAAGTCATGGGCACATAATTATCTACTTTGTATTGAAGCCAGTGATTATCCTTTTTCTTCTCAGGACAGGGGATGTATTTTATTGAAGTATGGAGCCTAAGTCTGTAAATCATTATTCCCATTGGAAGCATTCCATGCCTGCAGTCAGGTATTTGCAGGCAAAAGTACTTAGATTTCTGCCTGCAGTGAACTGTGAGCACAGATTTGGCAAGCTGAAATTGTATTCACAAAAGGGAGGCCACCACTTCAAAAATGTACTAAAATAATAGCAATGAGAGAGGAATTGTCCAGTGGTTAAAGCACAGGGCAGTGATTCAGTTCTGCATCCAGCACTATTGCTGATTCACTGTGTGACCTTGGGCAAATCAATTAACCTCTCTGTGCCTCCTGTTCCTCAAGTTTAAAATGGTGATTATACTTATCTCTAGTGAGTTATGAGGCTTTAATGTTTGTAAAGCCCTTGGAGATCTTTGGATGAAAGGTACTATAGATAGAAAAAAATGCTTTATTCTTAGTAGTAGAAATTATGGGCAAGATCCTCAGCTGGCGTAAATTGGTATATTGCCATTGACTTCAAAGAAGCTATGCTAGTACACCAGCTGAGGATCTGGCCCAATATTTACTTACTGGAAAATATCTCCTTATCTCCTATGATTAATATGACCTGTTATATTAAAAGGAAACTGTTGTTGGAACACTTAAACACTCTAGTATTAGTATTAGTATAAACCCTTCAGGGTTTAAACCTTCAGGGTTTAATCGGTGTATGATGGCTATAACAGTGTAGTTCATAGTAACAAAAAGGTAAGTAAGGCTAATATATACATGCTATATGGCAGCCTGTAGTGGAAATTTTAAGTCGTTTAAAACTGCAAAGAGTCTTCCTCATCAGCAGCAATGTAATTCCATCCTGAAATGTAAAAAAATACAACATTCTCTATAAATGAGTGATCCTAAATATTCAAAAATGTTGACATTTTATGAAATAATTATGTACCTATAGTGTGAGGTATGACATTAACACTAAGGCCTTGATTCAGCACCACTTTACTCTAGTTTTACACCAGTGTGACTGTGTTGTTTTCACTGAAGATACACCAGCTTAAAATTGGAGTAACGCAGTGGTGAACTGGGCCTTAAGTTTAGTTGTGTGGTAGAAGTGGTCTGCAAATTGTCTCAAGACATCTGCATCTTCAGTGCCGTCTTTAGCAGCAGGGGGGAAGTATTTTTACAACCAGAAGTATATCTTTTCTAACTGTCACTGTTTCTCAGCTGAGACAGGTTGAGTAATACAAAATGTGATTTGTAACTATTTTGGCAAGTAAACATGGCAGGCTCATCGGCGGGAATGAAATTTAAGTGTAGACACTTCTATAATCAGGGTGTCGTAAGCTGCCTTGTGTCGACCTAACTCTAGTATAGACCAGACCTTGGTAGTAGTCTGGTGACTGGATGGGGAGTCAGTGATGAGACCTTTCCATCCCAACTGGAATAGAAATGTGATCAGGAATTGTCAGAGCTCAAACCACTCCCAGGGCTGTGTGTTATGGACATGGGACAGTAAAATGTGAACATTCAAACACACATTCTCTCTCTCTTTCATTTTGCAGTGAGATGTGATTAAAGCTATGTCTACACTACCACCTATGTCAGCAAAACTTATGTTGCTCATTGGTGTGAATATTCTACCCCCTGAGCGACATAAGTTATGCCAACATAAGAACTTCTCCCACCAACATAACTTATGCCGCTCATGGAGGTGTTTTTTTATGCTGATGGGAGAGCTCGCTCCTGTCGGCCTAGTGTGTCTTCACCAGATGATGTATTGCTATGCATGTTGCAGGAAGACCACTATATGCTACTGCTAGGAACATTTCTTAGCTTGCTATTATTTGTGATAGTATACTCTACTATATTTCAGGTTGTCAAGTAGTATAGCTATCTTGTACTATATGTTGGCTCTTTCTGTTTTCCATTGTCTGCTTTTACACCAGATGGTGCTTTTTGTGTGTGTGTGGAACACAGTGCAGGGATATTTGTAATTCACTGACACTTCCTTTTAATGCATATTGTATATTACACTGGAGCTTATGACTCAGTACATTTAACATATTTACTGTTATGTGTGTCCTCAGCACCTCTCAGGTTCAGATACTACCCTGAAGGGGAAAAACATCAGGCCACAAGAAAAATAAGCAATCTTACTACATCTCCCATTTAATTCAAGTGCTCAGTCCCCAGGCGTTCATTGAACTTGGGATCAAGCTGATAAGAGTTGAATTCTCCAGTCCTCCAAGCGGCACAAAGTGAACTTAAAGCAGTCAGAGTTATAATTGAGAATTACGCCTTTATAGGGGGAGTCTGGCAGAAAAAGCTGGCAGAGGCAGGAATTCCTTCAGCTGGCAAAAGGGGAGACAGGGGGGACATTATAGGTAATCAGGAGCAAGTCAAGAGATGGGGAGGTCAGAGTCTGTTCTTCATTGGCAGAAGATCTCAGTGTCATAAATGAAAGCTGTGCACTGTAGCTTTAATTTGCATTGGGTCTATGGGGGAGCCACAATCAGCTCCTTGTCAACCTCCCCTTTTCACTGTGCCTGAGCTCTGACCACAGATAAAAATCAACCCTATTGAGTATTTGGAAGATAATAAATAGGGGAAAATCCATCAAGCCACATGAGAATTAAGCAATCTTACTTGACTCCTCAGGAATGGCAGAAATGCACCTTGCATGTTCTATCCAAATACACACAAATATCACAAGGAAAACTTGTGAGCTAATAGCTGCATGCAATAATGAGTAGTTTATGCAAGAGCCTTAGGGAAAGGTAAAACGTTAAACACATTCTGTCACAAATGCCTTTCCTTCAGAGAATGATTTACTGAGTCTCCTGTAAACACTTAAGGACATTATGTACAGGTGTTTGTGTATGACTTCCATTAGGTTGGAAGACAAAAGACAGCTTTTAACCACATAAGCTTGATTGCGTGCCAACCTCATAAAGGCTGTGTGTGTTTTTTGTTGTTGTTTTCTTTTTCTTGTGCAGGTATCTGAACCAGACTGTACTGGAAGAGACATCAGTAACAGCGAACACTCTAAACAGAGAGAAATTAGCTGTCCTAAAACAAGCCCTAAGTGCTTTGGGATTCAATAACCTGGTAAGTAATGCAAGCCTGTATAGTTCATGCCTTGAATGACTCTTTCACCTAGTTAAAAGTAGGTAATAAGAAACTCATATTGACAGACCCCAGGGAAAAAAATAGGCCTGGCTCCTTTTTAGTGCCAATGAAACAAAGTGCTAGTTCACTTCAGGGAAATGATTGTAGTCAGTTTTAATTAGACACAGCGCCAACAATGTAAACCTTTTCCATTCTTAAAGATTCACAAAATAGCTGCAAGTTATAATCCTATGAACAATTAAATTACATAATGTCTAGATAACAAGAAACAATTAAATCCCATATGACAAAAACCTTATAAAAACCCATGGGGATCTTTTCCTAATTATATCCCCATCCCTTTTAATTTTGGGAAGTATACATTCCAAATGCTGTCTGATTGCTAGCATCTGAAAAAGGCATATGCATAATTAGACACATAAAATTACATGAAAGATTTGACTTAAACTAAAAAAGCAACTAGGAGCACCTAGTCCTGGAAGCTACAAGGGGAGAGGCAATTCTTAATTAACCCTAAGTGAAGCAAAGGATTTGGTCCAAGAGGGGAATATATCTAAACTGCTTGGTAATAGTGACCATATGTAATTATATTTAAACATCCCTGTAGGAGGAAAAGTGCAAAATTAACCTACCACAGTAGCATTTAACGTTAAAAAGGGTAACTACACAAGTATGAGAAAGTCAGATAAGCAGAAACTAAAAGGTACTGTCACCAGGGTGAAATGCCTGCAAACTGCATAGGGACTATTTTAAAATGTCATAATAGAGGCTCAAACTAAATATATACCCCAAATTATAAAAAGCCACTGTGGCTAAACAGCAGAGTAAAAGAGGTAACTAGAGGCAAAAAGTCATCCTTTAAAAATTGGAGGTCAAATCCTACTGAGGAAAATAGAAAAGAGCATAAAATCTGCAATGCAAATGTGAAGAACGATTGGCCAAGAAGAATTTGAAGAACAGCTGGCGAAAGATACAAAAACTAACAGCATTTTTTTTAAAGTACATCAGAAGCTGTCAAGCAATCACAGTGGGACCACTGGATGACTGAACTGTAAAGGAGCACTCAAGGAAGACAAGGCCATTGTAGAAAAGCTAAATGAATTCTTAGCATAAACCTGCACTGCAGAGAATGTGCGGGAGATTCTCAAACCTGAGCCATTCTTCTTAAGAGACAGATCTGAGAAACTGTCCCAGATTGAAGTGTCATTAGAGGAGGTTTTGGAACAAATGTATAACTTAACAGTAATAAGTCACCAAGGCCAGATAGTATTCACCCAAGAGTTCTGAAGGAACTCAAATTGGAGAACTATTAAGTGTGATTTGTAACCTATCACTTAAATCAGCCTCTGTACCAGATGACTGAAGAGTAATTTATGTAATCCTGATTTTTATTTTTTATTTTAAAAAAGGCCCCAGAGGCGATTCTGATAATGACAGGCTGGTAAACAAGGCAATTTGACAGAAACTATGATAAAAACAGCATTATCAGACACATAGATGACCACAATATGTTGGGGAAAGAGTCAACATGGCTTTTGGAAAGGGAAATCATGCCTCACAAATCTATCAATTTTTGAGGGTCTGAACAGCCATGTGGACAAGTGTGCTTGGACATTCAGAAAGCCTTTGATAAGGTCCTTCACCAAAGGCTCTGAAGCAAAGTAAGCAGTCATGGGATAAGTGGAAAGGTCCTCTCATGGATCAGTAACTGGCTAAAAGATAGGAAACAAATAGTCACTTTTCTGAATGGAGAAGGTAAATAGCAGGTTTCCCCAAGGATCAGTACTGGAACCAATGCTGTTGAACATATTCATAAATGATCTAGAAAAGAAAGTGAACTGTTAGGTGGCAACATTTGCAGATGATACAAGATTACTCAAAATGGTTAAATCCAAAACAGATTGCAAAGAGCTACAAAAGGGATCTCATTAAACTGGATGCTGGGCAACAAAATGACAGATGAAATTCAATATTGATAAATGCAAAGCAATGCACACTGGAAAACATAATCCCTACTATACATACAAAATGTTGGCGTCTAAATTAGCTGTTACCACTCAAAGAGGAGATCTTGGAGTCATCATGAATAGATGCAAAACAACCACTCAATATGCAGCAGCAGTCAAAAAGCTAACAGAATGTTAGTAACCATTTGGAAAGGGATAGACAATAAGACAGAAAATATCATATCACTAGATATATGCATGGTACTCTCACACCTTGACTACTACAAGCAAATCTGGTCTTCTTTTCTCAATAAAAGATATATGAAAATTGGAAAAGGTACAGAGAAGTACAACAAAAATGATTGAGTATGGAACAGCTTCCATACAAGAAGAGATTAAAAAGACTCGGATTGTTCATTTTAGAAAAGAGATGACTAAGGGGAGATATGAGGTCTATAAAATCACGAGTGGTGTGGATAAAGTGAAGAGTTATTTACCCCATTCACATAACACAATAACCAGTGGTCACCTGATGAAATGAATAGGCAGCAGATTTAAAACAAACATTGGACAGTCAGCATGTGGAACTCATTACCAGGGGATGTTGTGAAGGCCAGAATTATAACTGGGTTCAAAAAAATAAACTGATAAATTGATGGAGGCTAGGTCCATCAATGGCTATTAGCCACGATGGTCAGGGATGCAATCCCATGCTCTGGGTATTCCTAAACCTCTAACTGCCAGAAACTGGATGACAGGGATGGATCTCTTGATAATTGCCCCATTATGTTCGTTCCCTCTAACACTGTGGTTCCCAACCTTTTTCGGTCAAAGGCCAGAGATATCATTTTTACAATCCTGAAGGGCCACCAGTCTCCGCCAGCAGCTGGAACAGTCAGACGGAAGGAGTTCAGTGAGGAGGCTGCCTCACTCATCTCCCGCTTCAGCAGGGAAACCGCACGCACCCTGTGTAGCCCCATGCGCTCCACCTGGGTCCCTAGGCAATAGGTCCCTTGTGCAGCCAGGGGGACAGGAGATAAGTACTCCCCTCCCTCTGGCTCCAGCAGGGACCCCAGCACTTAGTGACCAGGCAGTGTGCTTTGCTGTACTTTCTGCTGCAGCCAGGGGGAGGGGTGCGCTGATATCCTGTCCACTTGGCTGCTGCAAGGAGCCTGCACCAGTGTTGTAGCCTCATGGCAACACGCTCCAACTGGGTCCTTATGTAGCGGCTCCCTTCTGCAGCCAGCAAGAGGGGAGTGGTGGGCCACTTTGAAAGCCCCTGCAGGCCACTTTTGGCCCATACGTTCCCACAGGTTGGGAACCACTGCTCTAACACATCCAGCACTGGTCACTGTCGGAAGACAGGATACTGAGCTTGATGGACCATTGATCTAACCCACTATGGCTCTTCTTATGCTCTTAAGGAGAGAGATGCTCAAGGTCTGTCTTTAACCATAAAAACCAGGTGATGGAGCTAATTTGGGAACAAGTCAAAGAAGGAAAACAAAAATGAGAAGAACAAAATCTTGGGGTAATAGGTGGTTGGATTTGGGAACACCCTTGCATGCCATGCAATCCCCTTTCCAATCAGAAGCACGTTCAGATGACTGTGACTATATATGTATGTTATACACATGTACAGTGCCTAGCACAAAGAAGCTGGGCACTACCACAGTACAAATAAATAATAAAAATCTAGTGAAGACGCATAAAAACAAATACACAGTACCTAACATCATCTTGGAAAAGCTGAGAAAAAGTTAATGCAACAATAGGCTGTATTGTAATATGAAATCACAGGTAGGTAACATTTCTAATGCAAAGAGATCAACAGGTGTCAGCAAAGGTGAAGAAATAAACTGGGGACACCATTGTGAATTGTGATGCTGGACTGAGGATCTTGTGATGGACTATTATGCCTTTGGTTATAGCTCCTTAGTTAAGGTAGCAACTACAGTTCCAAGTTAGGCTATAATTTGATACCTACTTTACTTTTAATAGGAAGAAAATATTTCTGTGAGCATTTGTGTGGTTGCTACTAATATTTAGCATTTATGTGGAATACAATTAATTGCAGTTTTCTTTATTCTTGATGGGCCAAATCCTGGTCTTATAGAAGTCAGTAGCAAAATTCCCACTAACATAAATGGGCCCAGCATTTAGCCTATTGTGCAATCCTAGAATACAGTGCACAGATTGCTCTGGATCTGTTAGTAAAATTCATTTTCATAATACGAGTCCTGAATAGCAAATGTGTGGGGAAATCTTCAGGAATAAGCGGAATATTGTAACTATTTTTTATACTGCTATGCCAACATCTTGGCAAGTTTTAAATTGTACAACTTTGTTTTCAGTTGTTAAGCATTTTATCCTAAAAGGTCAGGTTATCAAATTAAAATCCTGAAGTTTCCATTAAAAACAAAAACACGCATTAACATATGAAATTAAGTTCCCCTCTGTGTTTACTCTCCCTATGTACCATTCTCACTAGAAAAAAACATGGGTAAAAAACACTAGCCTGGGTAAAAAATCTGCTACTTCTACAGAAATGATATCTGTAGCTGTATTGGACAGAGAAATTCTGAAGTGAAGTGGGATGCTTGGCATACTGATTGTCCTACTCATATGCAAAGTGCTGTGTCACCTCACAGCTACTTTCTAGAAGTATTGGTGTTTCAGCTCTGGAAACAAAATCATAATGTGGATGAGTTTCATTAGCACTTTCGTTTGGTTAAAGAGAGGAGTTTCAGTCCCTAATACACAATTAAAGACAAACTTTTGAGAGCAATAGAGGAAATTTATTATCCAAAGAAGAGTTTTCTCTCTCAGTCAGATCCTCAGTTGCACTATAGCTCCACTTGGAACAGCTGAGGGGCTAGTCTCTGGAATAATTTAGAGCAGCCTCAGGGATTCTTTCATTTCACTTGACTGCAGAAGCCCCCAAGGAACTATTCAGCCAGCTGGGGGTCAATGGAGCACGGCAGCACCATACACATGCCTCTTATGCTGGAGGTCATTTGATGGTCAGTGTACAGCCAGCTATTCCCCCTAAATTAGCTCTACACCACCTTTGATATCTACAGAAGACCCATGCACAGTGATCTCTTGACCTTCTAACTGCAGGGATAACTGCAGATAAGTGTTACTGACATAGTGCTTTATCTTTTTGTAGAACTACATAAACATTTTTAATTAATCTTCACAAACATTGTGTGAGGCAGGTTAATATTTATTAATAACATTTTAAAGATGGGGAATGATTATTAAGTGACTAAGGACACCGCAAATAAGTATCTGACTCAGGACTAGAACTCAGTCTCGATTTCCAGAGTCGTGCAAAATCCTCTTGATTTAGAGTGTCTCCTTGTGTGTTTGTCCACCTTTCTGAGTCTTAGTTTCCCATTTGTGAAATGAGCTAATAAACCTCTGCACTGGTATTGTGCTTTTTCCATCTGTAGACTTCAAATTATATAAGAAAGCATTATTAGTCCTTTTATAGTAGCATAACTCCTGAGAGATTTGAAGCAATTTACCGGATAAGCATGTATGTCTGGTTTAGGGTATAAGGCTCAGATCAGCTGCATAAGATATCAGTGTTCTTACCCTAGATCTTTTATAAACTCTTTTTTTTTTAATCCTGTAGCAAGTCATGTAGATTCTCTGTGCCTTATTTACCCAATCTGAAAAATGGCAGTAATAATACTTGCCAACTTCTAAGAGACTCTGTATTCCCTCACTCTGGTTCACTACATATAAAGAAATTATTCAGGTTGTTCATGGAAAAGGTAAGAATACATCCTATAGCCCTGTTCATTTTCCAGGAGCATTTTGGTAGAGAAAGCAGCAAAGAGAGAAGCAGCTTTTACCAGCTCTGTTGTTTCTCCAAACATCTGGAAAGCTGTCTGGGATGAATTTCAAGAAGTTTTTAGCATTCTGGGCAGTTCTTTGCAAAGCTAATTTGGTATCTGCTGCAGAATATGCACTGGTTAAATGTTTACATATTGTAGTGCATATTTTGGCCCTGATTCTTCAAAGGGTAGTTGCTGGGGCTATTCACTGTGTGTGAAGGAAAGCATGCATGTAAGTCTTTGCAGGTTTGGGTCCTAAGAATTCAATAATTACTTCAGGTAAAACTTATCAAATAACTTCATGATCAGTTAACTTTTCTAAATAATGCAATGTAACCCTCTCAAGTAACTAGGGATAATTTAAATCCAATGTGCTGAATAATACAAAGGGCCTTGACTATAGGGCTGGTTTTCTTTGTTGGTTGGTTGTTTTTTAAAGATTCACAAGAATATATTTATAATAGGAAAACTGGTTTTTTTCCCACAGTCCAGTTTCCTGAACCATCATTTGCTTACATTTTAAAACACTTTTAAAAAATCACAGAAACTATATCTGGAAAATCACAACCAAAATCTGATTGTTTTCCAAAGTCATGAGCCTCTGAAAACAGGATGCCAAAATGGATTTAAAAAACAAAACACCAACCAAAGAAAAAAACTTAACTATAACTTTCACTACCTGGAACCTGCTATAAGTTAAAGCTAGACTGTTTGATTATGAATGTGATTGGCTAAAAGAAAAAAAAAAAGTGCTATTCACAAATTTCTCAACGGGCCAAAAATACTTATTTCTTGCACAAGTAATATTTCCATTAATGACATTTTATTATTTCTTCACAATATTCTAAATAATTTTTCTTATCAGTTAAAGTGATTTATATAAATGCAAAAGTAAAAGCATTAGATCATTCTTATTTTTCTATATGTTTTATTGGACACAGTATGATTTCTCAACCCTAAATCCTCACATAATAAATGAATAGTTTTTAGTTTAACAAATTCCGCTGCTGTATATTTATAGCACATGCATGTTGTATAAAGCATCTTCTTTCATTTGTATGCCCAGCCAAACTGTTCTGTATATTTGTGTATAAAATGTGCAGGAGGTGGAGAACCTGTTTGTAATTCTCTCAGCAATTCTGCATCTTGGAGACATTCGGTTTACTGCTCTGACAGACGCTGAGACAGCATTCGTGTCAGACCTGCAGCTACTAGAACAAGGTCAGTAGAACATGACCTTCTAGTATTGCCTACTTTGTCTTTTATAATAAGGTGATTTCACTGATTCACCAATAGATGGAAACACTGTTCCAGGCAAACAGAGTTCTGCATTCTGAAGACTCATAAATTACTGGGGAAACACAATACCCTATTGACTCTGATGCTTTATAAACTACAGATTTTTATAGGAATAATTAAAATGCTATTGTGGCAAATTATCAAATTCAGTGTTATATTTAATGGTGCCATTTGACTAAAGAAATTGTATAGTGTACTTTGTGTGGTCTTTTTTTTATACATATTTTTGTTGCGTGTCAATACCTAAGCAATTTGCATTGAATAGAATTCCTTACATTCAGAAATCCTTGCCGTGAAAGCTTCTTGTTTTGAAGTTGCCCTGTTGGTCATTTACAAATCTCCTCAAAGTGGTTTATGAATACAGATTGCTAATAAGTAGCATACCTTAACTCTAATACTAAAGAGATCCTGCCGGGCCCTAGGAAAAGTTCAGTGTAATCTGTAAGAAAGAAAAAAAGCTGTAAATTTAATATACAGATACATTCAAACTCTACATAAAGTCCTGATTATAGTAAGCCGATTTTACATGTTCATTAATTTTGATTACTGCTATGACAGCTCACTCTGCGTTAATGTACAGATTTTTTCACAGTTTAAAAAAATAGCATTAAAATAAAAAATATGTTTATATATTGAAATAAAGTAATTGAACATATGTACATCTCTCTTCAAAACAACTCTTTCCTTTTATAGTGGCAGGAATGTTGCAGGTATCACCAGATGAACTTGCTTCAGCTTTAACAACTGATGTCCAGTATTTCAAAGGTACTTTCTTCCAAGTCCACATTCTAATAAATCAGACTTGGTAGCTTTTAGATCCTTCTGTTGTCTGTCAGAGCTAAAATAGCTGTTCCTCATTTTTTAATGAACCAGCAAAGAGACTCTCTCAAGGATATCTTGGAAGAGATCAAACTGGGCCATGGAATTACAGCAATCTTTTGTAACATGGAGCTCAGTAACAGATCAGGCAGATGCTGATAGACCTGAACTGTGGCGAACCTTGCAAAAGTGTAGCAAGGTCACAGACCAGGTCCTAATGCTAAGAACCAATGTCGGTAGGCGTGGCGTCAAGAAATTCCATTCAAATAAGTCTGCAGCAAAAAAGGAGCCTGTATGCCACACAAATTATTTTTGTCTCTGTTCACCCCTGACCTAGACTCTTCCAAGTATAGTAGTGGAAGCCTTTGACTCACTAGGTCTTCCTGCATAACTAGTATACAACAGGGACATGGGGAAAGAGGAGTGAAGAGGCTGGACAGAGAAATTATTATCACTAAAAGTATTTAAAAATATACTTTATAATCATATTTACTCCTCCTTTTTGTGTTTACTTCCTCAGGAGACATGATCATGAGGAGACACACTATAGAGATTGCAGAATTTTACCGAGATCTTTTGGCAAAGTCACTGTATAGTCGTTTATTTAGTTTTTTAGTGAACACAATCAACTACTACCTCCAGAATCAATATGAGACCAGCAGGTAAGAGCTCAAGTGCTAACTAATCCAATTGCTAATCTCACATGCTGATGCCCTATTACAAAATCTAATTTATAAAAGATACATGATGCTATGTACCCATCATTAAAGCATTTCATTATAGCATTCTAGTTATACTTAGTGGTGTTATTGATCATTCATAGAGTGTTCTAAATCCTTCACTGATTGATGAAAATATGTACATTGTGGGCTTGTATGCACATGAAATATAGACCAAAGAGAGGTGATTATTTCTACACCAGTTAGTGTCTAATATTTTTGTATCTAGATAATGAGCCTCATAGACACCAAATACTGTAACTGCTCTAAGTTGAGTCCAGAGTTAGCCAGCCCTAATATGATGCTGTGCTTTATGTTAGTAGGCATGCTATTTTTTCATATAATTTATAGGTGTTAGTCTGTACAGTCTTCTATATTGGTATTTGTGACTACCAATTTTTTTAAAGTTGGCATTACAGCATCAGGTCTGGTATTTAATAAGCAGAGGTCTAGTTGTCATTTAGTTGGTGCAGAGCTCACTTACCATTCCTCTCAATATCTCATGACCTTAGGTAGGTCATTAAAAACAAAATTCTGAGCTTTCAAATACTTGTTTTAACTTCACTTCCCTTTGAATGAAACCTTAAAAGTATTTTCTACACATGTGTGGATAATCATCTGCTAAACTCAAACAAATTGCCATCTGACATGGTTTCTTGGAAAACATGAATGCCTATTAAAATGCATTAATGGAGCTGTTCAGAAATAAAAACATAAAAAATAAATCTCAGCAGAATGCAGACAGAAAATTAAAACCAGTGGTCTAATTAGATAGTTAAGACACATACATATTACAAAGATTGATAATGTCACATGCACACTGATAAATACTGGCATATACCAAATATATGCTAGTTTGGCATTATTCACAAGTGGTAAACCACAAGTGAATTATGTGGGTTATCTTTAACAAGTGCCAATAATCTTTTTATACCACACAGTCAGACTGGCTGTATATAGGCCATGTATTTAACAGAAATATTATTTTATAAATGTTAGTTTTGTTTTAAAATCCATCCATTTCTAAAGCCATTGAGTCAAAATCACAGTTGCTTTGCATCTCTTTCATACAGGATTTAAGGTCATAAAAAGGCTTTAAAGCTACCATAGCTGGGCAACAGGGAATTCCCCCAATATAAAGGGCTTTCCTGGCTAGAGTAGAGCTGCATACCCAGCTTTATGCCAGTGCAGGGGATGTACTGGAGGCATTCCAAGGTGGAAGATGCTTCTCCTGGGATACTACTACTGGACCAGCCCCTTAGACCCACATGCAACTGGGCTCAAGTTAGAGCAACCTCAGGTACTAGAAGCTGAAGTAGTCCCTGGTCTGTTCATCATGAGGGAGATACAATGTGGCACAGAGCCATATTTAGCCCTTCCCTCATCCCTGAGCCTCTTGGGCCAGCTCAGCTCTGTCACAGAGGTGAATTGGGCCCTTGCAGTTTTAGGCTACATCTACACTACGAGCGAGGGGAGTGATTCTCTTTCTCGTGTACACATACTTGCACTAGCTCTCATTGAGCTAGCTGAGATATAAATATCAGTGCAGTCATGGTCCCACAGGTAGCAGCAGCAGAGGCACAGTTGAGGTGTGCCAAGCACATAATCTCCCAGTTGCAGGCGGGTTTGTACTCAGCATGGCTCCGCCGGGCCTTTGCTGCTGCTACCAGTGTGTGTACCAGTATGTGCACATAAGCAGGGGAATCACATCCTGTGACATACCAGACACAGTCCAGACTAGTGGAGGGCTGTGTCACCCTTGCCTGCAATTTTGAGTGCCTTACCATGCCTTGTTGCAGCTGGGCCGCTTGCAAACAACCTGCCAGCACGCAGGTCACATCATGAGTGTCTGTGCAGCCAGCAGCTATACTCTGGCTCTCACTAGGCCCCGCCCTAGACTAACTGGTACCCCAGCCAAGGAGCATCTCCAGCGCCCTCCTCCCCCATTTGTAAAACTTTTGAATGCCTTGATTTTTATTGCATTCAAAGCCCATTTCATGACTTTGATGCATGATTTGCATGCATGATTTATCCCTGTCAGATAAGACGATACATTTTGCATGCTAGGATCTGTATTTATTCATGCCATATATAAGTAAATAAGAGACATTGTTTTCTCTACGTTTATGGAAACTTTTTAATTTTAAGAATAACTGCAATGTACTGACATCAAGAAATTGAACTGTGAACTAACATTGGATGAACCAGTATTAAATAGTGTTACAGTAGGTGACAGTCTTAAAATGTTAACCTAGACCTTTAGTTCAAAAGGTCGCTTTTCTCAGCTTTGCCCTCATGAACTGGAGCACTCCATCACTTTCCTCACGTTTCCATTCCTTATCTTCAGGTAAATCTGATAATTCATTTAGTAACATGACTTCCATCATTTACACTTCGCTCCTCCATTTCCTCTGCACTGGGATGATCGCTACTGCCTAAAGCCTGGTCTATGTTGTTCTGTTTCAGATATTTTCCCATCAAATTTGCCCTTTGCTGCAAACTAGATTGCAATTGAACTTTTTGCTTCCTTTACTGAGATTCTGAAGGATTCCTTGGGGGGCCTCTTTTATTTTCTACGGGGGAAGACAGACAGTTGTTCCACAGAGAAAAGGTCTATGTTCCACAGTCTTAGAAAGTCATCAGACATTATGAATTAAGCATGGCAAAAGAAGTAACAGCACTTCTTTTATGTTGTTATGTAGATGGGGTGTGATAGATATCTCTCGTGTCTCATTCAATATGTCCTTTATTAGTCACTACTTACACTCTTCCAGTCTTACAACACAAATACACTTTCACAATTCACAATAAAACAAGGTTCACAATATTGCAGCTGGATTCTCACTTCACTTCAGTTTGTTCTTATATCTCATTGATTGGTGATGCTCCCCCCACCTTCCCCTCAACTTCCATTATATACCCAGGGGGTCATGGCTGACAACATTGTAGGAGATTCAAGGAAAATGTCGTTCTCAGAAAGTGTGGAAGGTTCCATGTGATTCTACAAAAGTCCAGAACTTTCTAGGAGATTAGTGAAAAATGAATCCACATACGAAATACCTGAAACATTTTACTTCAAACATTCTATATTCCCTTTTGACACTAACAACAAAAAGAGCACCCTGAGCCCAGCATCCCCCAAGCTCAGCACCCCAGACAGTCTCCTGAGTCGCCTGCCCCTTAGTTATACTGCAGGGAGACCCAAACACACACCCAGTCACAGATCTTCCCCCAGAAATGCACATGCCTTGTACTGTCTAGCCCTCCCTTGGGCACTACAATTATATTAAGTCCATTATTCCTTTAAGGCAATAATATGCCATCTTATTACCTTAAATAATTACCCAGACACTTCAGTTTAAACACACCAGATTAAATATAAACATAAATCAAGTTTATTAACTACAAAGAAAGAGATTTTAAGTGAGTACAAGTAATGAGGCATAAAAGTCAGAAATGGTTGCAAGAAAAATAAAGATAAAATTCTCACTAATATCTAGTAAGAAAATACCTTAGTTGCAAAGCAAACTTTTTCACCACATGCTCCAGCAGATTACTGCCCAAACTTTCAGGTCAGGAGCCCTCCCTAAGTGTCTAATGGCTTTTGTCATCTCACGTGTGGAGAATGAGATGGATAGGGAAAGAATGAGGGGTGCCTTCATGTGTTTGTCCCTCCTTTTTATAGTTTCAGTCACCTTCTTGAAAAACATTTCCAGTTGAAAACCAGGAGCCAAAGAATCAGTGTGGATGGATGTTCCCTGCTGGTTTTTTTCACCTGTTTAAACTTCCTTTGTTTTCCCCTCCTGCTTGATAACTTTGTTTAACTGCTTAAATACAAATTAAGGCAAACACACACTCCTTTGTTCAAGACAGATCTGTTTGATCAGTTTGGTGCTACATGAATCTGAACATGTATTTTTAACATCATGCAGGAGAATCTTATAACTTCACAATGTTGCCACAAATTTTATCAGGACAGTACTGACCAGCAAATTGAGTTTGTAAATGATACTGTACAAGGCATACTTTGGACAAAGATTATTACAATTGTGTGTGGGGTGTGAACACCAAACACCCCTAATTCGTAGTGTAGATCATAGCCTTAGTTACCATGAGTCCAATTGTAAAGGAGGGAGAGAAACATACAACACATTCTAAAATCCTCTAAAATTATTGGAAATAGATTATTGTGTATAAAAAAGCTATGTGATTTTAAGGTTTGATATTTTAGGACCTATCAGAGCTAGGAGCTGTGAATCTTTCCTGTCCAGTGGTATAAAACTCTCTTCACTAACCCTAATGCAATATTAAGATATTAGACCTTAAATTGTCACAGATACAGGACTGAATATTGCTCATCCCATACTTCATCCAGTTGTAATTGGGGAGAGTTCTACATTTTAGTGGGGAGAAGGAAATATTTATTAAGTTATTTCTAAACGTCAGACAACCCTAATAATATGGCAGCTGTTTGAAGATGCTCAGAGATTTGGAATATTAGAAGTTGTCTTGGTGGAACTGGGCAGACTGCAGGTAAAGCAGTTGAAGATATAGAATAAATGCAACTTATCACATAAATCTGCAGGTTATGGATCAAATTTTCCTCACTTACACCAGTGCAACAGTATAATTTGGAGTAAGTCTTGGCCCAACATGTGTTTCAAAATTCTTTTAACAAGACTTTATAAAACAATAAAATTGGATGTGTATTCTTAGTGCTAATGTACTAGAAACATCTGACTCAATATATTGAAAATCAAAGTGCGTTACTAAAAAAATTCTGGGCTTCACTTTCTTTGTGGAATTACTAGAATTTGATCATTAATATTGATTTTTTTTATTTACTATGAAGCAACTAATGGCTGGTTTACAGGTGAAACAAGACTGGTGATGGTCATTAGATCAAAAGGGAAAAAAGTTTCCTGAGTAGATGTAAGAACATAGCAGTCTAGGTATAAAGTGGATAAAAGCATTGCCAGAATCTGACAAACACATAAATAAACAATAATGAATCAATGTACAGCGGCAGTTTTAATGGCAATGTAAAGATAGAGTTGTTATTCACCTTCAGGAAAATTGAATTTGTTCATTCAGAGTGACTCACAATTTTGTCTAATTAAAGCACCATTTTTATATTCACCAGCATAATTATAACCATTAATACAAGTGTAGGCTGGTTACAAGGTACTTCCATGTTCACAGCTTTGTCTGTCCTATATGATATTGTTTTTAAGTAGAGCACTATGACAGGAAACTGATCTTGCATAGTTAGAGTTCTAAAATTTGACTGGAGAACAATAATGCCAAATGCTTGTTGATGCTTATCATTATTAAAAATTATTATTATTGTTAACTTTTTCAGTGTCAAGTATATTAGATGCTTCTGTTCTGTCTATTGTATTATTTTGAAAATCATCTGCATGAGGATTTTTTTTTTGAGGGGAAGGAATTAAGATATTGTATTGCTGAAGTTTATTGTATGGCTAACAAACTTGCTGATTGTGAGCTTTGTGGATAATAGTCTTAAATATCATTGACTGTTTCAATTTAAGTTATGTGATTACCTTTTGGCAGTTCAGGTCTAAAGCATCTGATATTAGTACCAATGTAAAATGTATTAATGTGACATATCAGGAAATCTTGACTTATACTGAAAGATTACCTGTTCACAGAGTACTGACAAAGCCTATAAAGGCTCAGGAAATGTTTATCTCTTCTAACTAATGAAAAACATATTGAACTGGATATGTTCGGTTTGGAAAATCTAGTTTTTTTTCCTGCCCTTGTCACCTATGCCCCTTACAAAGTAGCGGGTACTATGTTCATAGTAATTTGTTAGCAAAAGAGTCTCCTTGTTTCATGACCTGAAGATGGGGCTAATGCCAATATATTTATGCTGCACTGCAGACTAGCAAATGAGTTTAGCTTTCGATTATGGCTTTGTATCCATATTATCAAGTCAGTGATAGGTGATTTTCTTTTCAGATATAATCTACCAAATATTTCTAAAATCATATTTTCCAGGGAGTTGCATCTTTCAACAGTAAACTTTTATCCATAGTAAAATCATTTCAAATAGTGACAGACTATAGCCTGGGAAACATTTGTTTGTCACAAGGAAAATATTGGAAGTCTCATTCACAAAAATTCTTTACATGCAAAATTTCTTTACAAATGATGCATTATCCATCATTTGACTTCTAATAAGATCACATGCAAAACAGCTCTCAGCCTTAATCTATCACTGAGTTCAGCAACAGGAGAGGAACATGGCGGGGAGGGAGGGGCTTACAATTGAAAACACAAACCCACAGCATAATTTAAAAAAAAACCCAACTTAATGCAGTATGGGGCATAATGTCATTTTTTGAGCTTTGCCTTAGCATGGATTGTTTTTTTGTGCTTACTCATAAAAGACAAAAACAGATTTTTAAATTGCATAACAAATATAGCCTTCAAGACCTGGGAAAGTTATACCATGCTAGTGATGAGTGAACTGTGGAAGGTTTTGAATCCACCTGGATACCGTGATTGAAGAAAATCCCCTCCCCCAGTATTAGTCATGCAAATACCAGCAGCATCGGATGTTGAGTCTGTGATTCCATCATGTCCAACCTGCATATACCAGTCAGACCTCAGGGGAGTGAGGAAACAGAGAAGTCAGTGCCTCCACAGTATCTCAGAAGGATAATCAAGAGAATTAGAGACCTATCCTTGGCAAAGGTGAATTACTTTTCTGGTAATGGATGTGTAGGAATATAGGCCTACATTCAGCCTGAGTGAACTATGGTTTTTTAATTGAGTTTGGATATTACCAAGATCAACAGATCCAAAGCACATTTCCAAAAAAAAAAAAAAAAAAATTGAAATAACGAGAAAAGAGTTGTTTGTGTTAAATTTGTAGTGATCCTTAAAGTGCCAGTGTTATCTTACTGGGTTTGGCCTGAAGTAATTAGAATAAAGAAAACATGGTTAATTAGATTCCAGGCACAGTAAATAATTAATTATGTACAGCATGCCATGATGGGAAGGTATCTCCAGGCCTGATCGTGTTGTAAGTATTTTGGCCAATTCTTTTAACTGTTGCTAGGATATAGATTGTAAGAATGTACATGCTTATCTAAGTATTTTGGATGTAATCAATATCAAGTGGCCTTTTGACTGATAACAGAATAAACAGAATCATGGCAAACCTTAATAAATTTATTAGGAAAATTATTTCCAACATGTTGTATGTTGTGGATCTTGGAACGGTGAAGAGCCTAATAAGATCCTGAGGTTGAGGAGAGATGCCTTCAATTGAAGGAGAGTTTATATACTATATCAAATTCCCATAGTACTTCTTCTTGTTAATCAGTATCACTTCCGCTTTATCCAGATCAAATTTAAACCAGGTGGATTTAAAACTTGAAAACATCCTGTCACTACCAGATGTTAGAGGAGTAGGGAGAGGACTGTGTCTGGGTTAGATGAAAAGGAGATGTAAAGCTAAGTGTCATCATAGTGACGACATGTGAAGCCATACCACCTCAGAGTCTCACCTCGCTGCTTTACATAGACATTGAACAAAAGGGATGATATAACTGAACTCTACAGCTTTCCATAGCTGAAAACCTTCAGGAGCAGAAGAGTAGTTACCCAGTATCAACCTGTAAGATTGCTCTGAAATGAGTGTGCAGAACCATTGTAAAGGAATTCTGTCCATCTCTCCCAGGAATTGCAAATGGGTCAATAGCACCTCTTGATCACTGATATGACATCTGCCAGGATAATTTCAGTTAGGAAACTGGTATCTATGAATTGCTCGTAGGAGTTGGCAACAGTTTTATGTGGTTTATTTTTAATGTAGTTATTCAGTCTAGAAGGACAAAAGGTGTTTCTAGTCTGACTGTAAATTTTAACAGATAACTCATTCTAGAAAAAGGCACAAACTAAGGATGTTGCAAAATATTATAGTTGAGGTATTATTTTGTAAATTGAAACCTCAAACCGGATGTGGTTCAGATCCATGTAATATTTTAATCAATTCCCAAATTACGGTGTGGTCAGGGAGTTGGAAAAATTCTTCCAATATTGGTTCATATTCTATAAAATGTGTGAAGCCTGAAAAAGATTTCAGTCACAATAGTAATAAATTATTAATTACTATTGTCCAAAAAGCATAGTTAGTACATTTTTACTGAATTTTACATCCATCCAGAATCCAAATACAAGCACTGCTTTCTCTTACCTTCATTAAACATGTCCTGATAATATGAAAGCACCTTACTTATTGAAAGAAAGAAGTCTCTATATCCAATATTCCTATATTGTGATATTCGCTTTACTTCTCATTAAATTTGAAAGGCTCAATTTTATATTGTTTAATGTGTCAATATTGTTGAGCAATCTTAAAAAAGTAAAGTAAAATAAGGACTCTTAAGAAAGAAAATGCCTCCTTTTTAATATGAGTCCCTTGAGATTTCTTGTGACATTCCCCTTGATTTGTAAACATGAGAGAACAGATCCTTTATTTTGCTTTAGAAATCTTTTATGATTAATTTAAGGAACGTAATTTTGCTGGAATTAGTATGATTGAGAGCTGAGCAAAAAAAAAATTTACCAACCTTCTCTTTGGGGGGAAAAATCTTCAAATGGGATAAGGACACACACACACAAAGGTGATGAAGTAATTTATATCCAACTATAAAATATTATTTTAATGTGTGTATTACTTTGTCTGTTGAAATTTAAGTTACCAAAAATGGGCAAAAAGTTAACAAAGATAATTACAGGACTTCTTAATCAAATCTATTGTACTGACTTTTTCACTGTGGAAGACAGGTTTAAGGACCAGTGTGAGGTTGGAGTTCTTCTGATTTACTCACCCTTGTAGCCAGACTAGGTGGCTCTTATTAAAAGGAAAAAAAATCTAATCCCCTTTATGTAATGTGACTGCACTGCATGTAGCTGTGGAGACAGAGAGAAAGAGATGTGATCTTACTGAGGACACAAGGGCCAGGATTCTCAGTTAGAGCTGATAGAAGTCTTTTGACAAAACATTTTTTTCCTGTCAGAAAAGGATGTTTTGTTCAAAGCAACATATTTCATAGAAATGTATCAGTTCAGACAAAATTTTTGTCAAGAATAGCCAATAGCCTAATGGTTTGGGATCTCACCTGGGATGTGGAAGAAACAGTTTCCACACTGGAACTAACACTAATTTCACAACCTTGAATTTTTTCATGAAACAAAAGTATTGTTTTGTGGTCAGCTTTATCCTCCAAAGATATACAGTACCAGTCCGGCTAGAAGATGGATTGGTATAAGGCTTAGTGCAAACCCCATTCCTGTCACCTTTGTTCATGGAGATTTCTGGAGATGAGAGACAACAATGGTCCTTGCTTAGGATGACTCAGATGGGGATATGTCAATCTTTACTATGGCCAATTATTTTAAGGAGTATCACCCTCCTGGGATTAAAGGGGTCATGGAACTCTCTTGATCATGGGAAGGAAAATTCCACAGGTAATGACAAGGCTCTGTCCATTAGTAGTAACATAGGCCCTGAGGAGAGGGTTGCATAGGGTGAACCAAGGAGAGCATGCCCTGGGCATTACTCTGAGATGAAGTTACATGGAAAGATATTAAGCTTTAAGGTACAGATGAAGAATTATTTAATTTAATTTATCTTTCTTGGAATTTATAGAGACAAGGTGGGTGAGGTCATATATTTTCTTGAACCAACTTCTATTGGGGAAAGAAACAAGCTTTTGAGCTTACACAGAGCTCTTCTTCTGGTCTAGAAAAGGTACTCAGAGTGTCACAGCTAACTACAAGTTTGAATACATTTTTAAGCATAAGGAATTAACACTTGTTGCAAGAGACTATTCAAGGTGAATTGAGAAGTTGACACTTCTGCAGTCAGAGGACAAAGGAGGGTTAATGGGTTACAGATTGTTGTAATGAGCCTTAAATACAGTGTCTTTATTAACTCCATGATTTTTAGTGTCCAGTAAAGCTCTGAATTTAAGCTCTTAGGCTTGTTTTTTCAAGATGTGCAGGTTTCCTTTTGAGGACAAGGAATAAGAGGTCAGATATGGAGTGATTGTTTTGTGAAAAGTGTTTGTCTTTTATCATTTTTCCATGTGAGTTCATTCGTGAATGCAGTGATTGTTTCATTTCACCCACATAGCTGTTAGTGGGGCATTTAGTGGACTAGATGAGGCAAACCGCATGTTTTGATAGTCATGTGTAGGTCCCTGTAGATTTTGAAAGGTGTGTTGTGAAGGGTATAGATCATCATAGAAGATTTTGCATCTGTTGTTCTGGCAGGGTACCACTTTGAGTTGGTGTATTCTGGTCCGTAGGACATTGCTTCTGATGATGAGTTTGACAAGGTGGGAGGATTGTTTGAAGACCAGAAGAGAGGGTTTGGGAAATATTTCTTCCTGAATATGGGTTGCAATTGTTTAATGATACCCTGTATGGGTTCCAGTGTAGGGTGCTAGGTGACAACTAGAAGTGTGTGGCCAGTGGATTTTTTTTCCTGTATTATGGTGTGTATACTGGACTTTCTCTTCAGAATATATTCTGTGATATCTGAGTGCCTGGCTGTAGACAACAGATTTCTTGATGTGTTTGGAGTGGTTACTGGATCTGTGAAGATAGGTGTGGTGATCCTTGGATTTCTTATAAATAGTTGTCAGTAGGGTTCCATTGCTGAAAACTTTAGCAATAGGATGAATTTTGGACAATATTGTATGTATGTTAATTGAGTGAAAGGCATGGGAGAACCCATCTTTTTGCAAATATTCAAAAGGTAAATCAGAGGATGTTTGCCAATCCACGAATAACAGGCATTCTGGTGTTCATCCAACTTTCAGATGTGTTTACTAAAATGGTAGAATGCTCAGTATGTAAGAGAATAGACAGTGTTTTCAGGGAAGAAGGTAGATGTTCCTTTCAAAAATGACTATGGTCCAAATTCTGCCCTCTATTATGTGTGTGTTACTCCCACTGGATTTAATTTAGACCCATACTTTTTGCTACTACCACTTGTGAACAAATGCAAAGTATAAAAATTAAGGATAATTCATCTATTGCTGATGCTCTTGAAAATGGAAAGAGTACAAGGTTGTGTATCTCCGCTTAATTGGAGATTTGAAGCATGAGTATTTGAGATTGAAGCTTACATTTTTAAGCAAAAAATTAAAAATGAGTTGCAATATTAGAGATGTAGCCAGTGATGTTTCTGTTTCTTGATGAAGAAATTTCCTCATATGCTAATTGACCTCATGATAACCTCTCCCACCCAACAAAGTCAGTCCAATCTAGATTTATTATGCGTCTCTCTGCACTGACATTTGAGAATATAGCCTGAATTACTATTCCACAGAAATCAATGGGAACTTTTGGGGTATGACATCTGAGGAAACCTTTCAGAAATGTCCTTGCCTGTCTCTGAGGAAGACTCAGAAAAGGCAGAATGTCAGCAAGGATGTTGATACTTCTGCTGTTTTATTAAATGTAAGAGGTTTTTGGGGAGTGGGCTGAGGAAGGGGAAGCTGTTTTGAAATTTAGGGCCAGATACACACCTGGTGTGAATGGATGCTACTGAATTGACTTCAGTGGAACTACATCAATTAAGGATTTAGCATTTTATACTTTATTTTTTGGCTTTACTACCTGATATACATATTTGATGAATGGAGATGATATGCACTGCTGACAAGTAGCTTTATGTGGGTACCCGCATATATAGAGAGAAGAGATGTCTGTTCTGCTGAAACCCAAATGCTGATCCTGTAAACAAAGCCCTAGTATGAGGGACAGCTGTTTGAATGGTGGAGGTAGCCTGCTGTGTCCCACCTAAGGCCCACACACTCCAACGTTTTGATAGGTGCAAATGATCATCCCTTAGAATCATAGAGTTGGAAGGGACCTCAGGAGGTCATCTAGTCCAATCCCCTGCTCAGAGCAGGACTAACCTCAGCTAAATAATCCCAGCGAGGGTTTTATCAAGCCGCAGTTTAAAAACCTCTAAAGATGGAGATTCCACCACCTCTCTAGGTAACCCATTCCAGTGCTTCACCACCCTCCTAGTGAAAAACTTTTTCCTAATGTCCAACCGAGACCTCCCCACCTGCAAATTGAGACCATTGCTCCTTGTTCTGTCATCTGCCACCACTGAGACGAGCCTAGCTCCATCCTCCTTTGGACCCCCTTTCAGGTACTTAAAGGCTGCTATCAAATCCCCCCTCATTTTTCTCTTCTGTAGACTGAACAAGCCTAATTCCTTCAGCCTCTCCTCATAAGTCTTGTGCTCCAGCCCCCTAATCATTTTTGTTGCCCTCTGCTGGACTCTCTCTAACTTCTCCACATCCTTGTTGTAGTGGGGGGCCCAAAACTGGACACAATACTCCAAATGCGGCCTCACCAATGCCAAATAGAGGGGAATGATCACTTCCTGTGATCAAAGTTATCTGAATGCCCAGTGGCTTGGACTTTTGAAAGGGCCAGATCAAGGCAGGGTATACTAACTGGAGGAAGATATTCAGACAGCAGCTCCTTGTCAGCTGCTCTGTGCACCTTTGAAGCAGACAGCACCCAGAGTAAGAATCCCCAAATACAAATTTGAGAGAGACAGACAGACAGGTTTTACTGAGGAGTACACAACTGGTGTAAGGAAGGAGGAGGTTAGTGAGGATTAGGGGATAGGAGAGCCAGGGTGAAGGATTAGAGATACATATCGCAGAGTTCAGGGTGATGGCTTTCACTGGGGTATTGGGAGAGGGAAAAGGCTGCAGTAGCCCAACTATCATGAGACAACTCAGAGAAAGGATAGTGAAGAAAAGAGGTCAAGACTCTGCCTTTCTTTCCTAGCAAGTTCTATTCCTCAGAGGACCTTCCTTGACCCACCTGAGTGATAGGTCATACAGAGATACAGGCTTACCCCTGAATCTATCCAGTACCTCTATGATGTGATGATTTGAAGGAAGCTATGGAGGCTGATCTGGAGAATCATGTCCTCTGTTCCAGCTAGAGTACTTAATATCCCTGCAACTTAGCACCTATGCCCTTGTGTCTTTTCAGAGGGACACTATTGGCATCAGTGAGGCCTTTGTGTGTCTAAGGGTCTGTCTACACAGCATTTTAAAACCCACAACAATGAATGTCAAGGCCCGGGTCTACAGACTCGGTCTTGCAGGGCTCCCACTATGGCACTAAAAGCAGCTGGGTAGATGTTTGGGCTTGGGCTCTGAAGCCTGGGAGAGGGGGGTTTCAGAGCCCAAGCTCCAGCCCGAGCTGCTACAGTGCTGTTTTTAGGGCCATGGCACAAGATTCACAAACCCAAGTTTGTAGACCTGGGCTTTGAGACTTATTGCTGTGGGTCTTAAAATACAGTGTAGACATACCCTAAAAGTGCTTCCTAAATCTAAAAGCCAGAGGGTTAAAGATGACATGAGTTTCTCTATGGGTAGGCAGACCCATTATTAAATTATGCAGGAATTCTACATTATGGGGGACTTACCATCTGTATCAGTTCTGGTATGTGGTTCCCCCTTCCTAGCAGTTTGTCCACAAGGGTTTGTTTTTTATAATGGTGATGTCAATTTTTAGATCTGTGCAGTTGAGCTTCTTCATCTTCACTTTCACTAGCCCCTGCCTAAAATATTGTAGGTTTGGGTAATCTACAGCAGTGTCTGAAAATGATGTTTCACGCTGCTCACTACTGTCACTCCAAGTGACATTAGCAGATAGAAGTTGAGAATTTTCATATGCTAATATGCATCCACTTGGCATTTCCACTCTGCTCTGAGCACACAGGAAACAGGCATGGGTGCTTTGGGAAAACCCACTGAAAAATGGACAACTGGGTCATTTAGTCAGCTGGGTGCATCCAAACACCTCCCATCCAGCCCATTCCCATTGGCTGCCCATCTCACACTGGAGTTACAAGATGGGTGCCTGAATGTTTGAAAACTTTGGTCTTAGTGTTAACAAGCTAAACATTTGTCTGACTTATTTTATTCTATATTTAAATGGTGGCTGTTGAAACTGCTTGGAGCTCTGGAATATTTATAGTCCTTGTGCAAAGATGGCTCAGTAGGTGAGGCAGTCAAAGACAGTGCAGTTTGTCACATGGCTTTATCATATATGTGGTATGCTTATGTACATCATTCTATCTTGTAGTGTATGGACTACTTGCATCCTAGAACAAAACAAATATGGGCAGAAACCATACATTTTGTACTTGCTTCAATACCTGTAACCTATAGTATCTTATTGTTTCAGTGACCAGGTATTTGAAATTGGAATATTGGATATCTTTGGATTTGAGGAATTTCAAAAGAATACTTATGAACAGGTAAGTTACTTTATTTTACTGTATTGGTTGAAAGTATAAATGCTGTGTATCTGATAAGCTCTTTGTTTTTTTTGTTTTGTTTTGTTTTTTTGAGCCAAAGCAAGCATTTGCCCAACTGAAAACAAAATCACACGTAGGAGAGAAATATTGCTCTAAAAATAAATTTTTCACGTTCTGCCAGGATGGCTGTGAATTAAAATTCAGTCTTTGCAGAGTTATTAATCATTTTAAAAGAATCTAGTAACCATCTAGCATAATCACTTGGGAGAACAATAGTATCTGCTTTGAAAAATATTCTAAGAAAAGTACTTGTTGTCTGGTTTCTTGCTTATGGAATTGATACTTCAACTAGGTCAGTGAGTGGGAGGATAGTAGACTGGATTAGAAGTAAGATCAAGAGGTCTGCAGATGCTTTGGATAAAGAATAGAATGAAAATACTACATTATGCTAAGTGCTATTATTGGCAAATACACCTCTGTATGACATTACAGCATGTGACTTTTTAAAAAACTGAATTAAAACCATTGAAAAGAAATTAGTCTATCATTTTGAATGCTTAAAATCTATTTAAAAATCAAACACTTTTTGCAAATTGCACAACTATGTGTTCACCTTTTAGCATCAAAGATCCAAAGATTTTCAGAACTGAATGTTTTACAAAACTTAATGACCTATGCCCTCAGAACTCAAAGAAAATGTCTGTTATTATTCAGTTGTTCATGGTGTACTGTAGCAGAGAAGGAAAATTAAAAAAGTAGCAGGAAAGGAAGTGTCTTCAGTAGCCACAAAAGCAAAAAGGTTTATTATGCTGTGAAATCAGTATAGATGTAGAGGTTGCTCTCTTCCCCCAGTAAATTATTTATTTTATGGGTAGCTTAACTTTCTCTCCAACTCTTTTTGATTCCCTCCAATTTGGCTTCTGACCAGTTCATATGCTCCTCCTCCCTCCATGATCAATGGTCTCTGCTGGCCAGCATGGTGAGGTGGAAGGTGGAGTCATGGCTCAACCTACTCCCCACCCTTCCCCAACCTCTAAATGACATTTTAGAGGCTTAGTATGTCTTAGGGAGTTATTAGAAAACAGTTCCTGAGTTTCTCTAAGTGCAGGGACTACAACTCCGACTAACATTTATGCAGACTGCACAAGGAGTATGTGTGTGGGGGTTCTTTTTACATCTCCTCCTCCAGTCCCTCCCAAATTCACATCTGCATAAGGGCTAAGAAGAATCTACCCCTTAACCTTAATTTATAAGCACAGACAATAATATCAAAGTCAAAGGGACACTTGAAATATTCAAAATGAAAGGAGACGCAATTTTAAAGAGATTCTAATGAACATCAGGGATATGTTAATTAAACAGTCTGTACATTAATGTATAATGTCTGTCTATTAAGCTTAATCTACACAATACATACACTTCAGTTGTGTCACTTGTGGCTTTTTCAAGCCAAGTAGTGATTTGTAGGTGTTGTATCTTTTGTTTTTTATACAACATGCTGGCACATGGGGGCCCAAATAACTGTGTTCACTAAATATACACACCAGGCAAGCCCTAACTGCATATGCACTGCTGCCCTGGATAGATACTGATAGCTTGCAAAACATAGACTGTGGTGAGTGCACTATAATAAGTGTTCAAATCACTTGGTCAGACATGATTATTGCAACAGAGCACTGGATCTTGGGGTGCATGCACACATCCAAGTGTGCCTTTTTCAATTCTTGA
Organism: Emydura macquarii macquarii; assembly: GCF_026122565.2. Lineage (NCBI taxonomy): Eukaryota > Metazoa > Chordata > Testudines > Chelidae > Emydura > Emydura macquarii. Next base: position 11,055,369 of record NW_027132668.1, on the reverse strand, counting down.
ATCCTTTAAGATCAGGGATTGCTGGGAATTGTAGTGTGTAGACAAGTCTCATAATGGCAGATCAGCTATTGAAGTATCATGTGACTGCCAGCTAGAGAGTATGAAAAAGGAACGCTTCTGGGTTGGCCTTGGGAAGATGACGTTTGAGGAAAGATTCTGAGGAAGTCCCTCTATGTAGACTGAGCAGGAGGCCTAGGGGTTATCTAGGAAAGACTATTTAATGGGAAGAGTGTGTTCTCTATTTAATCAACTTGCAAAAAATGGGGCAAGCTCCATTACCCATTTTTTTGTGTTATTTTGAATCTTTTTTTAAATTTTCTGTCTGTTAATAAAACTAGCCATGTGCAAAGAGATGTGGAACTGAAACTGAGATTTTGGATTTTGTTTTGACTACCTTGGCTGGTGATCCACTTACATTTATATGTTCACAACCAGTTGTGCATTGTAAAATGACAGTATTACTGTTTGAATCAACCCCCAGCTTCTTTATGCTACATAGTAATTTATGCTTCTGCAAATATCAGCTTCCTGTATAAAAATCTAGACATTAGAGGAATAAGCAATTCAAGTAATTATTTTAAAAGACATGAACCAGATCTTCCTAGCTGACTGTACAATGGGGACTTGATCCTGACTGGAGCTGCTGGGCATGACAGCAAGGTGGAATCCCAGGTCGATTTCTGGCCTCCCCATCAACTCAACTATTTCTTTAGTCTGAGAAAAAGTCGAAAAACAGCTATTGATCATGCCTCCAACTATTCGCTTCTAAGGCTATGTCTTCACTGATGGTGGCAAATTCGCCACCGTCAGATTGACTTATCTGGATCCACCGAGAGGTCAGTAAAGACCCACTCAGTTGATCCAGAAATTGACGTATTAAGACCACCTTTTCAAGTGGCGTAGTGCTGCGTTAACTGGAATGAGGTTTCCATTGGTGCAGTGCAGTGAAGACGGTGCGCAGAACAGAAGCCCAGAAGTCGACGGGAGTTACGCAAGTTTTTTGCGTAATTTGCCTAACTCCAGTCGACTGCCGCTGAATCTCTGAGGTAAGTGTAGACAAGTCCTAAGATCTTAGCCCACATTGGAAGGATCAGATCCAGATAAAAATTAATTATTGTAATTATCTCAAACTAGAATGTTTAAAATCAAACTTCACTACTCTCCCAGTTTCTTGATCCCACAAAATATCTTCTATGGTTTTAGCTCCAGGATTGGGATGCATTGTTAACTTCTAGAGACGAGAGAAGAAGTCACTGCTTCAGCTACATTCATAACTTAAAGGACACAAAGCTGTACTGTGCCTTTATAGGGCTATTTCTGCTTTCAGAGTGTGCCAGAGAAGAAGGGCAACCCCTTCATCCTGTTGGTTGATGTTCATACTTGTAATCAGATAGCAGTTTCTTAGTTCTCAGGTATTTAAGCTACAGTCCCTACAGTATCCATGAAATGGTGTTGGTTTCAGGCAAATGTTTTAGTCCAGAGCTAGCTGGTGCAAACAGTGAAACTACAGCTCTGATTTCCAAAAATCATTGGACTATATTTTTCATGTTTAGTTGAAGGATTTTTCAAACCATTGTCTCTTACTTAGCATTTTCCAAGAGCTGAGTTTTTATGTGTAGGAAATCTTATTTACAATGTGGTAGTGGTGTGGCTGGAGCAGCACCCCCTTGTGGACCTTCCAGGCTCCCCAACATGACCAGAGGTCTCCCCAGGGGGAAGAAGTCTCTGTCTCCAGTGTCCACTGAGATGTACTCTAGCCCACCAGCTAATTGTGCCTTTCCTCATAGGGACTGGAGGATCTTAGCCCTGAAATCTTAAAGATTGTCCCTTTCCTCAGAGAGCTAGGGAAATCTTAGCCCTAAAACAAAAAGCAAACCCAATATGGGGCCTCCACCAGTCTTCCCCTGAGGTGTCCCTTCCCTTTCCTTCGGGCTTGGTTCCTGAACAATTTCTTGTTCATTCATCGCTCGCTCCTTGTGGTCTAACTGCACCTCCCCACTAGCTGTTGTAGCTAACAGGTCTGTCTCTCCTTAATTCTGCAGGCAAAGCTTCCTCTAGGCAGTACTCCATCCTCCTTCCTGGCCAGTCATCCCGCTTATCACCTATTGTTCCCCCTACAGGCTTGGCATTGGCTTCAGTTATAGCGGGATGAGACTAGCTGGGCCTATAGGCTTTCCTTAACTTCTTCCATTCAGGTCTGGGGTCCCCTTGTCCCATCACAGATGTTTTATCATATTTTCTTTCACACAGATCATATTACTAAAAATATAGTTTTTTTTACAAGGTAACTTCTTTTTTTTAAACAATTCTTTAAAATTTCCTGTTTAAAAAAAAAAAAGATTTAGACCTGGATCCACAAAGGGACTAAGGCACTGCGAAGTTGAGCAGCACAGCGCCCTAACTTTTAATCACCTAGAAAGCTACAGGAACAACACTGCAGTGCACAAAGCTTGAGTGAGGCGCACTGTGCAAATACTGGAGAGAGACAGGCACCTAAGAATGAGATCCACAAAAGCCAGCATGCTGGATGGGGAGCAGCCTCAACTAGCCAATTGGAGATGTTAACGGCGGGTTGTACCACAAGCCTTTGCCCTCTCATGAAGATAACTCTCTGTACTAGCAATGTACACCAGGGAAACCATCTGCTGGAGTCAGGCAGCTTAGGTGAGCTCTGGTCTACACTACAGACTTATATTGGTATAAATATGTCGGTCAGGGATGTGAAAACCCCACACTCCAGAGCTATGCAGTTATACCAACCTAACCTTCTGTGTAGATAGCGCTATGTTGGTGGGAGAAGCTCTCCCGCCAACATAACTACCACCTCTCAGGGGAAAGCATCTCCTGTCGGTGTAGGAGCGTCTTCACTTGCAACACTACAGTGGCACCGTGCTGTACATTAAGACAAGCCCTTAGGCATCTTCTTCACTATAGCTCCATACAAAAGGGGTGGGGAAGGAGGATCCCACCTTATAACTCTGATCCCAATAGTTAGAGCACTCACCTGGGATGTAGGAAACCTGGGTTCAATTCCACCCTCCACCTAAAGTCGTTGGACCAGAGAGACTGGACCATGGATATCCCACATGGGTGACCTAATCACCGGACTACAGAGCCATTCTCACTTTCTCTCTTGTTCTCCGGCCCAGTGACTTTAATTATTTAATCCACAGTGAAACAGCTTCAACAGGAGAGATTGAGGGAGCCCCACATCAAAACATCCCATAGCTCAGTGGTTACAGCACACTCTTGAGAAGTGGGAGATTTTTTCTCAAATCCTTGCTCCCTCTCAGGTAGAGGAGGGAACTGAACCAAGGTTTCCCACATGCCAGGTGGGTACTATAATCACTGGGCTAAAATTTATAAGGTGATTGTCACACTGTCTAGAGTGGCTCATAAGTTTGGATGCCAACCTCAGGGCAGAGTGTCAAGGAACAGGGCACAAATCCCAAATTGTTTGTGTTCTGTAACTAGATTTCGCCAACTAAGTAACAAGTGTGAATCTGTAACAGCCTTACTTTGGAATCATAGACAGTGTCCTTCGGAACACCAGTTTATCCTACCACCCCAGCAAGCCTGCCTCTGTGATAGATGGTCCCTTATACTAAAAAATCACAACAATATTCAGATTACTCCCAGTCCCAAAGGACCTGTCACTTACCCCAGGTCAGTTGTACCCTAGATTTCTCACCAAAGACAATGTTTGTAGATGATCCTGTAATAAACTAACTAAAGATTTTTTAAGTAGGAAAAGGAAATAAGAGTTATTTATAAGGTTAAAGCAGGTAACATATTCACACATAAATGAGTTACAGTCTTAAATTCCAAAAGATAATGGAAACTTCTATAATAAGCAAACTTTATTTGCTAACCCAAGCTAAACACCTGGAGACCCCTTGCTTATGCTTAGAAATCATCACCCCTCAGAGTTCAAGCAGCATAGGGATAACAATTTCTCATTAAGAGGGATTTTATTCCCTTCCCTCAGTGTTCAAGCTGTGATGGGAAGAAGGCTGGTTCACGTACCCTCTTCAGGGTCGTGGGGAAAGGAATTAACAAAATATTTTGTCCACAAAGGCTTGTCTGATGTCTGCAGACCTTCTTTTGTTGGAGAGGTGATGACAACTCTTGTAGTAAACTAGTATTTCACCCTTGGTAATGCTTCTCCCCTGAATGGGAGTTCTACAGTCTTAGCAAACATATTTATCATTACAGAGCAAACATTTAAACATCACATTATGACACGGGATATAGATATTATAAGTAGGATTAATACATGCAGCATCCTACAAGCAGTCCATAAAGTCTTAATACATGCTTATAACTCTAATATCTATTTTAATAATAGTAACACACAAGTAAGCCAGACTTGTTTCCAGTTTTTTATTTGTCAGGGTTCAGTGAGGCCTGTGGCCTTGGCATGAGCTGGCACCAGCTTTGCCAGCATCACAGAAGGCACCACCATTCCGACACCACCAGTTTTTGACTGGGATCCAATCCAGTAGGCAAACTCTGAACATTTCTGCCAGATCAAGACCTGCACACAAGTTAAGCATATGAACACCTATCTTTCCTGGTTTGTGGATCACTCTGGGGCTTAGACAGGGGATAGGCATCTGGGCCCCTAGAGTGGGGCAGCAGTGTGCATGCACAGAGGCAGGAAAATAGATACAAAATCTTAGGTGCCAAGTGAGTGTAGGCACCTACATGGTTTGGTGGCAGTTGAGCAGGAGTTTTGTGGTTTGCAGTGGAACCTAAAACTGGGTTTTAGGCACTCAGATCTGGAGGTTAGACATCTAAGTCCCTTTGTGGATCTGGTCCTTAGTGAATTAATTGCTTACACTCACCACATAGTGATCAATGAATCTCCTCAATTAAAATTTGATTCTACCCATCAGAGCATTTAAGCATGTTTGTAACTCTTTGCACATGCACCTTAGGTGAGATTTACCTCTGGACTGGCCCTTTTACACTGGGTCAAAGAGCTGGAGAAGCATAAAGGAGCTCTAAAAGCCCTCGGTCCAGCAGGGAATTCTCCACTGGGGAGAAACGTGGACAGCTGTGAGGCTATTTTCCATGGATCTCCCCATAAACCCTGACATAGAGGGTGTTCTGGGGGTGGGGCTGCAGGCAGAAGGGGTGCAGCCACTGCAAGTAGCATGGTGGAGTTTATGGGCAGTGCTGTGGCCCATAAGTAGCTAATGACAGGCTGTTGTAATTTAAATGGGCCCTACAAAGCAGCCAAGGATCAGGAGGGTGCAAAAGTGGCTTAAAGGAATGTAAATTGGTTCTGTTCTTTTCCTGTTTCTCAGGACAAAAGCCCATCTAATTTAACTTGTGGTGAAATGTTGGATTAGATTATGCTAAATATATATAGGCTGTCTGTTGTTTTGAAGTCATTTTCTCTAGTAGTTTGTTCCTTTTGCTGATAAATGTACTTGTTTTAAGATGGCTGTCAATCATTAGGTTGCTGGTCACAGGCTCCCCAAAGGGAAGAAACACAGGTGTGCAGTAATAAGTGGTTGGTATAGATGAACTGTTGTACACAGATCCTGGTCTAAGATTGGGAGAATTGCAAAATTCCACCCCAGGGGGCACAAAAGCTAACACCTAGGAGGGTGCACTCAGAGAAATCTGAAAGAAGGCAGAGATGCAGTCAGACCCATTTGGGATGAAAGTGCAAACATGAGTCTAGTTTGTTAAATTTAGAGCATAGCAGATTGGACAATGAGAGAAAGCACTTACTCAGTAAGAAACAGTTTGGGATTTGTCTTTCAGTTTTGAGTAACAAGTCAGGGAGATGTTGCTCAGAGGTTGATTTTACAATCAGGACAAGGGAGAGAAAATAACAATTTTCAAATACTTTGTGAAACAATGTTAAATTTTATACTTGAGGTACTGAAATCTGACCTCAGAAATAAATAATCTTGATTCTGTTCTCACATCAGTTTTACACTAGGGAAACTTCATTGACTTTGGACAATTATTAATACTAGTGGAAGATTCAGGCCCTTATCAATGTCTGCTGAGATGGTTCTCCTGATTATCTGAAGACAAGTTTATCCCAAGCTTCCAAGTGTCAGATAAATTTTTTGGGTAACTGGGGCTCTATTGCACATAAAATCCACATATGCCTTTATCTGTCTATATCAGTGGAGATTGTAAAAGGATAAACAGAATACCAGTACAGATTTTAAAGGTATTATCATGGGGAATATTTAACCATTATTGTCCCTCGTTGCAAAATGGCCCACTTTTTCATTTAAATTAATGAAAAATGTTTGTCTTTCCAAGAAAAATTAAAGTAGTTCAATTGCACAAAGATACCAGATTGAGACCATTCAAATTTGTTTTGAATTTCTCTCATTTTTAAAACAGCCCAATTGGACTTTCAATCTAACTGTTAAAAGTGACAATATATTACTAAATCATATATATGAAATGTAAGCAGCTATTGTAAAACAGGTTCTGTTTGAAGATGCATCATGTGTGTCTGGAAAAGGGAGCAGGACAATTTAGGTCACATAACATGTTCACTCAAGAGTATGTGATTGAGCAAGAAGCCACTAGAATGTTGAAATGCCAAAGATAAACAGTGAATTAGTCTAGTGACAATTAATGAACAATGAACAGGATGATAGATGCCAAGGAACTGGAAAAGGAAAGTTAATTATCTCCATACACAAAGCTTGATAACTTCTTAAAGCAAGACGATTATGACTGGCCACTGATGAGATGAGCTTTACAGATCAGGTCAAAGAAGAAAGCTTCTAAGTTAAAATCAGCATTGGGTATGCTGTTTCACTTGAATTTGTTTAGCATCAATAGGCCTTGATTTTAAACCACATAAATCTTCACAATAGTAGATCATTTCATTCTTTCAGGATCAACATTAGCAAAACAGTGTACATAACTAACTAAATGATTGCAGTTGAGGTTTATAGAAGACAACCATTGCACAACAAATTCAAAAACTGATGGATAGTGTAATAATAATGTGAGAAGACACAGGCTAAGAGCATTACTGCTCACTGGAATTTACATTTCCAATAGAAGACCAAGAAAATCATGGAATAATTTTCCCTAAAACTTAAAAACGCCTTTAAAAATATCCCAGGTGGTCATGTGACCCTCCCTGTCGGTATCATTAGTCTGGCAATAATAGCAGCAGCACTTTTAAATTTTAGGTGAAATATAAATAGATCTTTTTTTTTTTAATAGTTTTTCCTTTTATATTCTATTCTGTTTTCATTTTACCCCCCTAAATGTTGGCAGTATCTTTGCTCTGGCAATGTTTAATATTCTTTTATTTATTATGCATGGTACCCCCTAAGGTCCCAATTAAGACTGAGGTCCCATTGTGCTAGGACAATACACAAGCACATAGGTAGAAATTCTCCTTGCCCAAAAGAGTGTGCAATTCGATTAAAGACAAGACAGCAAACGAATGTTACAAGGAAGAGGAGGGACAGTGGCTGAGGTTATCTGTTGTTATTTTATACCATTTCCCCCAAATATTTGTTTCCTACAATGTTGCCAAGAAGCCCAAAAAAGCATCAGAAGAACCAGATGTGTGCTCCAAGAGTAAGATTCACATTATCAGGATAAAGTCAGAATAACAAAGCTTTATACAGGGGTTGGGGAGGCTGAAATCCTCATCCACAATCTGGGATTCGGACAAATGTATTGTAGCACAGCCCTTCCTTTCCCCTGCAGCCACTAATCCAGGTAATATATTGGAATAACAACAGTTTCTAGTTTTGAATAGTACTTTTCATCTGCAGACTTAGAAGTACTTTATAAAGGAGGGTATGTATTATCACAGGTGGGGAAGTAGAGGCACAGAGAGATGAAAGAACTTGTCCACGGTTACACAACTGGTGACAGAACAATGCACAGGATCCAGATCTCCTGACTCTCAGTCCCATGTTCTATCCACTGGACCACTACTTGGGTGGAGTATTAGGGTCATAGGATAATCATGGATCCTGTGGCTCCTCCCTAGATCATCCTGCACTTTTCATCAGCCTCTGTGGGGTTGGTTCAGAGCCATCCTCAGGCATGCACGAAATGCAGAGGTCTACCTGCGTGGCTCCTCTCAGGGTTCTCCATTCATAGTTACAACTTGGAATTCAAGTGACATAAAAGGTCTTGCACAGGCTAATCGTACTCAAAAGAATTTCACCATAACAGGCTAATTGTACTCAAAGGAATTTCACCATAAATTCTTCAATAAATATGGAATAAAATTAAATATCTCAATGTGTTTCCTGTTCAGTTACAGCTTGCTGAGATTTTTGTGTTTCAGGATTCTGTCACGTGACCCATCAGTGCAGTCATTAAAACTATTTTAGATTACATCTGCCTGAGCTAGCTTCTGGAAATCTTGTTGCTTGGTTGCTATTAGAATATATCTCTCCTTCCCAATATATTATTTTATTTTGAAAAGGTGGATATGTCGAAGTGTGTACAATGCACCCAAAATTAAAATAAGTCTTTTTTTATGTTTGCCTCATCGTATCTGCAAAAAAAATAGTTTATCTGAAACTTAGATTTATCAACTAGATTCTGTTTCTGATGGATGGAATAACATACATAGGACATGATCAACAAAATTGATATGTATCTTTCCGCAGCAGCATTCATTTTTACACCGCTAATGCTTGATTTGTTGGGAAGCAAGTGGAGTTCTTGAGTGGAAAATTTGGAGCCAGTTTGAAGTCTTTCATTCCAATTTTTTTTAAGGAAAGTCAGTTGTTGTCATTTAATTCATATTCCTTCAAAATAACTTGGTGCAATATTCTGCTCCTTGATGGAGCTCTCTGTAGGTGACTGATATTTATATTAGTAGCTTAACACAAAGTTTGGTTTCTGCTGTGCTGTATTTCTGTCACAAGTGTCAACAAATGGCTAATGACACCATGGGCAACATGATTTCCTAGCAAGATGAAATGCTTCCTTAAGGAATTATGAGGATATTGTTTAACATGGGAATTGGATCCACACACAAGAGAGAATTCTTGTTTTGTAGGGGGTTAGCTTCTGCTGGATCTCAGGGTGCAAGCTACAATGCAATTGTTTTGTTTCTGTAATGTGTTGGTGTGCGATAGGTGCCACTTTTTTCTATTTTATATATCCATAGTAACAATAGGAATAAAAAAAAATTATTTAAGGGATTTTGTGAAGAATAAACAAACACAATGGGATTTACAATGCAGAGAAATACACATTTCTCTTCTGCCACAAGATGTACAGTCTGGTTTCAAGATCATAATGGATTTCTGTCATTGACTTCAGTTAGAGCATAAATATGTCTATTTACTGCAATGAGGTATTAATGATGTGTAATATATGATTCTCTGAGGGCAGGTATATCTTATTTTATTTGATTATAAGGAACAAACTATTACATAGGGCAGTACTGCTGTAGAAAGCAATAATAATTAATACAAAACTAAGACAAATGCATAACATATAAGAACTAATAGAGGAATTCCAACATAAATTATTTGAAACTGATTCTATTAATAGAATACATAAAATACATAGTTAAAGCTGGCCAGAGAATGACAATTCCATTTCCTGACAACTTTTGAGGTTCACTGGAAAAAAAAAATCCACATCAAAACAAAAATAGTATGATTCAGCATGTGCGTGGCACACAACTTTCAGCACACATTCTCTCTCTCTCTCTCTCTCTCTTTCACATATGTTCAAAGTGACCAAAGTCCATTCTGGACCTCAGAAACCTTCCTGTCAAAAGCTTGCTCAAATTTGATACACCTCCATGAAATGTTTCAGCTTTGATGAAACAATAGATTTCAATGAAAATACACAGTTGAAAATATTCCAGCCAGTTCTATACATAATGATGTGGATTTTTTGTTAAGTGCCAAGCTCAACTCTATGAGGAATCTTTGCAATCAACTTTTTTGTTTTGTTTTGTTAAAGTGAACAGGACAAGAGGAGAAATCACCAAAACATTTCTGTAGTAATGAGTGATTGTCTGCATTCAAGTTTGAAATAACTCCTCAGTCCATACTGAATAAGTAGAGGAAGAAGATTCTGCCTGCCAGTCAGTATCTCAGGATTACTTTTCTGACTCAAGCTGGAGCATACCTTTCTCAGTTAGAATTGGCAGGGGAGCTACCTCATCTAGGCAGATAGCACACAGCTTGATAGATGGGTTAAAAAGACAGCCAAATGCTTTACTCAGCATACTGTATATGCATTTTGAGAGAGGGTAATCTTCTTGCATGCCCAAAGTATATGAGAGATCTTCAAGGAGTTTACATCTACAGTAATAAAGTTGATGGACAATCATCAAGTTTTCTTTTTACAGGTCTCCTAGGTATTTGGCAATATGCTTCAGATATTATCTTGTATAAAGTGATTGGGAAAGCTTTAATTAAATTATAGTTGCTTAGTTATCTTTAGAGCTCAGTGCCCATCTCTGTCTCTCACTTGACTTTAGATTTGGGAATCGCTTATAGGTTGTGCTATTTAGTCATCTCTAATTGCCACCCAAGTAGAGTTAAGAAAATTTCCAATTAGGATACATTATTTAATGTGACGATGAGTTGAGGATTTACTTTACCAAATACCATCAATTTTTTATCACTTACAGAAAAAGACATAGAAGATACTTGTTTTGGTTTAATTGTTTAGAAACAAGGAGTTCCATTTTGGTTTCTAATCATCCTTGTGTACTTATCCTGCTTCCTTTTGTAAGTTTTCCAGCTTCAAAACTAAGCCAGAAACATCTCCTAGTAACAGAGTGGATAGCTGGTCTGATTCAATAAAAATGTGTGGACAGTAGACAGTTTGTTTGTTCTTAAGTTTAAGTGATCTTTATTGAAGATTATGGAGGGTGCAAACTTGTTATCTACCAGAAGACTCAGAGAAGATACACTTCAATCATACATTAAGTTTAAGACATCTGATCTTGGATATTTGATGCAAACAGAGTAACTCAAGGATAAGATTCATATGACCCTGGAAGTGTCAAGTAGATCTTGATGCCACCTGTATAGAAACGGGCACTCTCATACTAAAGAGGCACATGATGGAACAAAATAGAAGCATGTACATAATAAAAAAGAATAAGGTTTAATGAAAAGAAGCACCATAGTTAATGTTAAGTGGCTTAGACAAGAGCAAAGCAAATCAACAGAGCTTTAAGGTGTTTATGTAGTATTTACTGTAGGGATAATTTTCATTTTGTTAGTTTCTCTTATTACTGTTACATTTCCTTCTAAGTGTGTTTGATGCAGATGTTTGTATAATGTGTGCTCTGATGTGATCTTTCATTTCTGTGTACTTGACTAGAAAATATGTTACTGTTTAGTATTGTATTTGGTATGGTACTCAGTAAGAGAGGCTGCGTTAACAGAATTTATTTAGTATAATTAAGTTTGTCTATTATTCAAATTTTACCTCTTTGAATTATTATATTAATCTGTCAAGTTTTACTCTGAAACTTTTCAGTTAGTGCTCTCCATACATCCTTTGAAAGAGACATACTGGGATGGTGGAGGGCATGACTAGAGTGCCCTGCATTTCAACAATTGCTGGCTGACCTAATGATTCTTTTGCAGGTGTCACAAGCAAGTTTAATAGAGAGGAAACTTTGCACTGTTCTAAATTATGCTGGCCTGAGTGTGGTGGAAAACCATTCTCAGTGTAAGGCAGCTGAAAATTAGAGTTGGAGAATTCTTTTTTTTTTTTTTTTATGAATAGTAAATTTGCCTAAAAATGCAGTTTTTAGGTAACCGAAAATATTTGGGAATTCAAGTAGAATTCAGCAATCAGTTTTGGCCAGATACAAAATTAGGAAAGTTCCAGAGGAGTAGCCGTGTTAGTCTGTATATAGTAAAAACAACGAGAGTCCTGTAGCACTTTAAAAACTAACAAATTTAATTTCTGCAGGCATAAGCTTTTGTGGGCTGTAACCCACTTACAGCCACTTACAGCCCACGAAAGCTTATGCCTGCAGAAATTAAATTTGTTAGTCTTTAAAGTGCTACAGGACTCTCGTTGTTTTTAAAATTAGGAAAAAACTTTGAAAAAGTCAAAACATTTTGTTTTGATGTTTTCTAAATGAACCATTCTCATGTTTTGTTTCTAAATGAACCATTTTGTTTTAAAAAATGTTGATTTGTTTGAACAAACTATTTTTTCCCCCAGTTTTTCATTTTGGTAACAAAAACTGGAAAAAAAAATCAGTTTCAGTTATAAACAAATGGATTTTTCCCCCTGAGTTTTTGGTTAGCTGAAAATTAATTATTTGCTCAAGTTTAGTGCAATCAGCTCAACCGCAACTCCCTGCCTCCTCTCTCTTATGTTTCAGCTGCTAATGCTTACTAGAATCACCCAAGGTGTCAAAATTTACTCTTTCTCTCTTCTTCCTGTGTGTACCAACCGAATGCTTTTACAGCCATCTGAGTTTGGTTCTTGATATGTAGCCAATTGAACTTATTTTACTTTTTAATATTTGTAACAGAATCCACTCTCAGAAGTGCAGGTCTGAAGATCTGAATGACACATTTCTACTTGCAGTGTCTTACCCCTGAAAATTGAACTATTGCTGAAGTAGGCTGCAATGTATTGATCAGTAAAATTCACATTGCAATGTATTGCTTTCCTCTAATAACCTACTATGTTATGTGGAAATATGGAAAGTCTTCACAGAGTAGCATGGATTTTTTTTTAATCACTCCAGTATTGTACATCAGACATTCCAAGATGTTCCCACCCTTCAATTCAAATTACATTGTCTAGTAATTTTGCTGCATAGTCAGTCATTCAAATGTATTTAGTTTGTTTTATGCTTTTCAGAAGAAGTGCACATGGTAAAATAAGCTTGAATTCATGGCAAGATTTTTAACAAATTAACTTTTTTGTAAAACATATTTGTGTGACATTAAATGATGTCTGAACATAAATGTGTATGCAGCACAAATGTATCTCATGATGAGGATTCATATATCCTGTTAAACAAAAGCTTGATTTTTTTTATGTTATAGCTGTCTTTTAAAGTAATGTTCAGATTTTTCTGGAAGAATGATTCTATAATAGGAATTAGAATTCTGAAAATGAAAGGTGAAACATATTGCCTACTACAAAGTTATATAAAAATCTTGTCCTAAATTAATTGATTTTGTATAATTTAGTCTTCCAGTTTAAATTTTAAGTGTTTGAGAAAAAAATGGGAAATTGTTTAATTATGAGAAATATCACTTTAAAAATTGATGGTTGCATTTAGGACTTTATTTTGTATTATTCTGTATTTGGATATGCGCTCAATTAATAAGAAACTTATGTTGGTTTTAAAATTGATTTTTGTTTTTGTTTTGATGTTTTTATTGGTCATGCTACACTGCTTCACTGGAAAGTGATTACAAACAGATTGCATTAGTATGAGGTTTTAATGGAAAATTCAGAGTAGCTTCTGTACTTTACTTGGAGTATTTTTCTTCATCTTAAAGGTAACCCATGTACTTTTAAGACTGAACTACATTGTTTAATTGTTTGTTAAAAACATGATTGATTGATTGATTGATTGATTGATTAGAACTATTTTTACATCCCTTATTAATGGCTGACAGTTTCTAGCCAAAATAAACATGTGACTAAGGTCTAATCTGAAAAGAGACTGGATGTTTTCAGTCTTTAATCTTGCCTGATAATTCAATTCTTCCAACCCTCTATTTTCTTAGTATTGTTTTGAACAATAGTTACGAATATTTTCCACTTAATTTGAATAAAATACTTCAAGAAATACTCTTCCATGAAGTAATCAAATATTTACTCTTCCACAGGCTGATATCTCTATTAAAAAAGAAAACAGTCCTGAAAAATGTCTGATTAAAAAAATGTTATCTCAACTATTTTTCAGCTGAAAATTGGGTTATCAACTAGACACAAGTTTTTGCAAAATGTGTCTGCTTTCTGCAGAAAATATTGTGGTTTTTAGTTTTGTTTTGTTTGCTTATTTGGATGATTATTTTGTTTGTTGGTTTTTTGTCAAAAAGCTGTAGACTTGAAAACAAAGTTTTCCATTTTCTGCCAAGACCCAAACATTTTCAGCTGGAAATGAACACATTTTGATTCAGAAATGCCACTGCATTGTTGTGTCGGAATTACAGTTTGGCTGCCTCATGTCCTCATTCACCAAGTAGGAGAGACAAAGCCTCTCATAGTTCACTGTGACCATGGGAGTCTCATGATGCACTATCTCCTGTGACCAAGAGATAAGACTGTGGTGCTTCATGTAAATATGGTGTAACTCCACTTTAATCAGTGGAATTAATCTAGATTTACACCAGTATATCTGAGAGTACTGGTAAAATTTGAACTAATATGTCAAATTCACTATAATCAGTATCAGACAGAGAACTAGAGGGGTAGCCATATTAGTCTGTTTTTAGCAAAACAATGAGAGTCCTGTGGCTCCTTAAAGACTAACAAATTTATTTGGGCATAAGCTTTCATGGGCAGAAACCCACTTTGTCAGATGCATGAAGTGGAAACTTCAGTTAGGTAGGTATATATACACATGCAAGGATGGGTGAGTTACATCACAGTGAGGAGGGCAAGTGTTAATGAGGTTAATTCAATCAGGGTGCATAAGGCCCATTCACAACAGCTGATGAGAAAGTGTGACTGCCAAAAGAGGGAACATTATTTTTTGTAGTGGGCTAGCCACTCTCAGTCTCTATTCAAACCTAGTCAGATAGTTTCAAGTTTGTATATGAGTTCCAGCTCTGTTTCCTCTCAATTTAGTACTAATAGTAGTGATGTAAATTTCCCCAGGGCCTTCCTAAACTCTGGTTTATCAAGAGATCACACATTGTACATTAATGTTTCCTCAAGTTTGATATTAGGCACAGAGTAAATCCAGTACTGATTAATTATTTTATAAATTTCTATTACTCATTTTCCCTTCTTTTTACGATAGCTGTGTGTCAACATGATCAATGAGAAGATACACCAGTATATCAATGAAGTGCTTTTCTTACAAGAGCAAGCAGAATGTGTACAGGAGGGGGTTACTATGGAAACAACATATTCTCCTGGTAACCATACAGAAGCGTTGGATTTTTTCTTTCAGGTAGTTTTCAAACCCATTTATACACCATGTATATTTATACACCTAGTCTGTGTGTTAGGCTAATAAAAATTCAGATCAGCAGTTTCTGATTTAGGTATCTAAAGAGAAGGTGACAGGTGCAAATAGGCCATAGAAGGAAGCCTCCATAACTGTCCTGTGCACCGATGTGGGGGGAAAGGGTTTGGCAGAGGTTAAATGCCTATATTGACCCACTGGTCCACACACATAGGGTCTGTATAGCAGTCCTTAGATGCTACTGCAGTACTCAGGCTCCTGTTGTGACCATGGAGATTTCTTCTGTCCTTGGAGTTGATTTGTGGAGTTTGACTTCTATGAAATATCATAGTCCCTGTCATTTTCTTAAGAGATTAGTAATCATCACAATTTTTAGAGAAAATCAAGTGTTGAATCTTTGTAAATGCCTATCTTATGTGCTTAGCAGACTTTAACCAAAAGGTGTTTTATTTAAAATGATACACAATTCTGTTTAATAAACAACAAAACATTTTGCTGTTCAGGGAAGAATTGTATTCTGCCATTGATGAAAACAGAGAAATCTAAGCTCATCCATTTTTCATTTCAGAAGCCATCAGGTTTTTTGGCAATGCTGGATGAAGAAAGCCAATCCACTTGGTCAGTGGAACAGAATCTTTCTAAACGCCTTCAGTCTTACCAGGAAACCTCCAACACAAATGCAGTATATTCTTCCACAAAAGATGGAAATGGCAATGTTGCACCAAAGGATCAGAGTCCAACTTTCACTGTTATGCATTACGCTGGAAAGGTAAGTGAGTTGAGAAAAGGGAGTAATTAATCATATATGGCTAGGAAAAGGGCAGTAAGGACAAAAGAGATTCCTCAAAGCTTTTGAACTAACAACTTCTGAAAGCCAATAGAAAGTGCTGAGTCCATTATAAACAATTCAGTTTATCTGGAAAGACATTGTTAGAAAGAGTCTAATATCTCAAAATTCAAAGGCTGTCAAATAAATTATTCAGTTTATACTCCTTTATGTTTTCTCTTGATCCTTAACATGCCACAGTACAGTGATGATGGGTAGGGCAACTATGAGAATTTCTTGGCCCAAGGGAAGTTTTGAAAATACTTACTATGTTGAACAAGTCTGGTAGAAAAATAGGATTCTTTTTTGTGAAAATGTTCAGCAAATTACTAAGCTTTTTTTTTTTAAATTTCAAAACATTTTGACCAGTTCTCCAGCTGGTCAAAAAACAGGATGGATTTTTTGCAACTTTTATGAAAAATTCTTCACATTTTTCCCAACAAAAAATTGTAATTTGGAAAATTTTGACTGGCTTTTATATCCAGTACTTTCTCCCTCTTCTTATTTTAATTCTCCTTCCCCATTCTCTTCCTTCATCTTTTTCTGCACACTGTTCTTCTGTCCCACTCTCCAAAAAACCAAAAGCAGATTTTTTTAAAAAAGTAGGACCATTCTAACAGTAGGACAATAACATTTTTCTTTTTGCTGATATGGAAGATTTATTTTATACACCTTTATGGTTTCCCTTGATACTTAATATGCCACAGTAAAAGGTGGTGATGGGCAGGGCCTCTGTGAGAATTTCTTGGTGCAAAGGAAATTTTGAAAATCCTTCAGGCTCATTATCATGTGCTGCTGATGCTTTGCGCTCTGAATGTAGTGTATGGAATCAATGATTTAAACCCAACAGTCATTATCTAGTCAAAACTCCAAATGAAAGCGTCATGTAAGGACATAGAATAAGAATTGCAGGATTTATTCCTTATATCTAATTAGATTAGCCCTCTTTCTCTCTCTCCCTCCCTCCCTTCTATACCATTGACTCTGTGAGCCTATCTGCTCATTGAACTCACATAGCAGTTTTGTGGCTTGAAGGTTTCGGCCCTTGTCTAAAGATAGCCTTTATAAACAACATTAGTGTGATTATATGTAGTGTGTATATATATTAATAGTAGAAGGTTTATATAAAGTTTAGAAGATGGCTTTAGATCTGAAATCACAATAGACCCTGCTATCAGTGGTTATACTGCTTTTCATGGAGCCAATTGCACAATATGATGTATGTGTATCACCTTACAGCTTCTGGTGAAGGGGCAAAGGGTCATGTGTTAGCAGCAGATGGGTCTGTTTTGGCCAAACAGAGACAACTGTGCCCTAGATTTTTTCCTTTTTGGACAGGGAGAAGACAGGGAAGGTGAGCTTTGTAAGCAGGCAAGTTGACCTATTATGAAAACTGATCAAAACCTCAATTTCACTACAATTGGTTAGGCTACCTGTACAGTCATGGTGATACATAATGGTTACAAAGAATACACTATATTGTGTGCTTGCTCACACCAAGAGAAATGAAGCTTTTCACCAAGAGTGCATAATACATAACTCTTTAAAATAAATGTAATGGATTCACTGCTTTTCACCATGCCAGGTAGCTAGAGCAACCTTCTTCTGCAGTGCTGCTCAATGTCGCACACATATTGGGCTTAGACAGTGTAGCACTGTATAACTGTGATAGCTAGGCAGATTTTAGGCCATGATGTCCTATTTTAATGATGAAGGTTTGTCAGAATAGCGCTAGAATACTGCCTCACCCCAGAACAGTATAAAGTTGGCATGAAAGAGCAGCAGTGAAGCAGCTCAGGAATGAAAATTAAACTCATAACAAGAACAATAAGCACATTGAAAAAGCACAGGGGAGAGGGGACGTGCTTGTGGTATCCTCTTACAAAACACTCAGTAGGGCCATTAATTAAGATCAAAGCCTTGGGTATCTAGTTCCAAAATGTAGGACTTGAGTGGTAAATGGTATACCTTTCATTAATTTGTGTTTTATCCTTAGAATTTCATTTTATTAAAGAGACATTTGGTTTGGCCTTTCCCCAGTACAATTAATAATGTTGAATCTAAAGTACTCTATGAACAATGGGCCAACTCCTCTGCTGATGTAAATCCCCATGGCTCCATTAAAGTCAGTGGAGATATTCTAGTGTACACCAACTGAAGAGCTGCCCCAGTGTGTGCAAGGCTGACAAGCTCTTGATGGGATTCTGACTGAGGGTAAGAGTCTTTTGTCTAGCAAAAGATAGAAAGATCCCTTTGAAATGCTAAAGCTATTTTAATAGTGATAGACATTTGAATTTTTCATTCTCGTAGGATCATTGTGTCATCATCACAGGGTGTCATTTCTAATAATAGAGGAGTAGTTGTTTAATAAATAAAATGCAGATTTGCCCAAACTAACATAGCCTAGTGAGTTGATTTTAAAAAAATAGAACACACACTCACTTTCTCTCTCCCCCGCCCCCAGCAGGAATTTTTAAGGGATTTTATTTTTGCTGATGCTGTTCTTAAGCTTATGCTGTGACTACATTTTGTTAGTGATTTATGGTGCAAATTGCTAGCAAATCAGAGCTTTAAATATACCAGGTTTTATTGGCAATCCAAAATGAGAATTTTATACAAAAAGGATAGGAATAATTTGGCAGGTTTTGATAGCTGTTATTATAGTTTCATTCAATTAAATGTCTGAAGTAAATGAAGTGTAAAGCAACACTTGGATGACTCATTGACTTTGGAGATCCTGACATTTAAAACAAGGGGACCTGATTTTGTTTTTACTTATACCAGTTTTACTGTGATGTAGCTCCCTTAACTTCAGTGAAGTTTCTCATTGTTGACTTGAGTGTAAATAATGGATGAATTAGGCTCAAAGGGTGGGAAAAGAATGACCAGTACAAAGGCATTTGATAATTGAATATGAAGCATTCAACCTCTATATTCAGTCAATGTGTCTGGTAGAAAGTTTATTTGGTAGAAAGTTACAATGAATACAGGTTTTCTGTTAAACAGGAGAGGGCAGACAGCCTGATTTCCTCAGGTAGCTCAAGTTATTGTTGCCACATATTTCTTTGTCATGTGAAATGGCTTTTTACACACCACGTGGTACAGAACAAGCGAATTGTGCTAGCACTTCACCTTGGCCCTCGTAGGGAATCATTATGATCGGGTCCTTTTTTGGCGGGTGGTTTGGTAGAAATTCTGGGTTCATCTCTTGGCTTATACGTTTAGTGTATTTGTTGTGAGATTGTCAGATTGATTTCTGTGAAGAAAACATTGCCAAATGCTACATGGGTATCTGACAGACATGTATCAGATATTGTAGGAAAAAAGTGCGGTAGCAACCACCTATAATAATACAATAAGAATTGCAGTTGTTTGTATCTTTGATTTTTTGGGGGGGAGAGTGGAGTGGGGAGGAAGACTGGGTATGAACAAGCAGGCAGAAGTAGGGTTTCACCGGTATATGCATTACTGTATCTCTTGAGTTTTAATTCTGTAATGGAACAGAACACCATCGCATCTTTACACGTAACATCTGTTTGTTCTAAGATATTATTTGGCACTTAGCATCATGATATGTAAGTGCTTAAAGGAGCATAAACAAAACAGTAAGATCTTTGGTGGGGTTTTTAGCTTTGTTCTTTTGGAGCAAAGGGAGAGGACTTGGAGCATGTAGGATTTTTTTTTTTTTAATCAAGTCTGGCAGGATTTATCAAAAAGTTACTTTACACCTTGATCAGATCAGCACCAGGTTAGGGCTTAGTCTGATCTCTTCTGGAAAGGGGTTACCCAGCTGGGGTCCTGCTTCGAAGAATGCTTTGTTCCCAGTGTCTAATACTCAGAACCTGAGTGTTTTCAGCTGCATTTTCCCTGTGATGTGTAGTTGTCTTGAGGCATCATGGAGGAAAAGTCAGCCTCTGAAGTAGCTAAGTCCCATACTACATACTATGTATATGTATTGCTGAATATAATACTGTATTTTGATTTTATTTGATAAATGCATTTCACCATCTGATGGAATTGCACCAGTAAAGTGCAATATAGAATTTTGAGATCCTTGGATTCAGAACATTAACATCTACCTCACTGGCTCCCACATGCCGTAGAGGTTTCTCATGAATTATGTCACTGAACTATTAGCCTTGCTAATGGAAGTAGTTTTTTTAGGGAGAAGGACTGAACCTTTGCCAGAGCTCAAAATACCTCTTTTATTATAACACTATAATAGTACTTTTATTATAACAAAGGTGTTAATGTATCAGTAAGTAAATCTGAAATATATCATCCTTGTACTATGCTAACAGCCTCATCTTAAACCATCAGAGACATTTAATGTACTGATACTTGAGAGATTCTATCTACGTTATCCATGTTATCTGAACAATTTGTCATTGTATCTCAAGCTTTATGCAGCCTAAATTTATGAACACATTAACAAATTTGTTAGATCCCTCGACATTATATGCCTTGCCACACTTTTAACCTACAGTACTGTAATAAACTGATCAGATCAAAAGACCAGCCTCTTTGCTCTTTAAAGCTGTTTACATAATGTCCTTTAAGTGCTGATCAATGTCTGTTCAATTTCCCAACTATGCATGTGTCAAAAATACCTCTCTGAACTGTCAACTTACCTTCACAAACAGGAGCCTTGCGTGAGACAGTTTTACAGCCCAGGCAGATTCTGAAACTAAACCTTTAAATCAAAAGACCAAAGAGATGGATTAATCAATAGGGAAGCTTTTATTTTCTTTATTTTTTCCGCACGCTGAATCCCCAGACATAACAATCAAATCAGTCTACTCTTAACTATACCTGAGCCACTAAAGGTAATTTTACACAGATGTTCTCATTCACAGAGAGAAGTTAGTTGGGGGGTGGGGAGTTTTACATCAGACCTGGTTTGGAAGTTCTTTAAAAACAAAAACAAAAAAACCCTACTAGCCACTTCTTGCTGCCAACTAGATTTGCCTCTTCATAGTCTATTATTTCTATCAGAGTATAAGAATAAATCATTACAGAATATATGAAGAATGTTCACTTAAGAAGGTTTAGGTTCTAGAAAGAAATCTAAAGAGATTGATAGGTTCAAGCTTTTAAGTGATCTCACTGTTTCATCAAAGACTTGATAGCTTTTTTTATCTACATCTTTGTCCTGGCAGGAAAGTAATAAATAAAGTACCAATGAGGGCCTGGTGTGTTGATATCTGCACTCAGTGGGTTCATTTAAATTATACAAAATGATAAATGTCTTTTTACCATTAACTGAATTTAAATGTTTTAACTGCAAATTAAGACTAATGTCTAGATGTTAAATGTCTTGCAAAGTATCACGGTGATAAGCTTTTTAAGCATGGAATGTTAAATTAATTTTATATAATATGGATAACCTGCCACAACAATGTAATATGATCAAACCAATACAAAATAATGACATATAGTGTGATAAAGATATTAAAATAGTCAGATGTTACTTTTTAACTGATTTGCATACAAATACACTTCAAGCCAGATCAAAGTTCATCTCCTAAGCATTCTTTCCCAGTTATTTTCAGGGTTTCAGTTTGAATCCTTTAAAAACCTGGATCATTAATTCAGATCTGTGCTTTTCCTAAATCTTTAAGGTGGTTAGACCCCAGGTTCTGTTTTGGCCTATCATTGATTCTGTGGCACTAAAGATAGTGAAAACCTTGAAGGGTAGACTAATCGTTTTGTAAAAAATAAGAAACCCTCCCTTTCCCACCCCTCTAAATTTAACTCACTTTAAGACATAGACATAAAAGTTTCTTTTTACTGAAACAAGTTGTCATGTGGTACTGTACATATGTCTGTTTTTAATTTATATTGTGTTAGCACCCAAGGGTCCAAGCTGGATTTCATCCCCATTGTGCTAGGTGTTGTACAAATACACGGGTAGATATAGTCCCTCCTGCAAAGAGTTTACAATCTAATCTGAAATAAAATGCTACAAACAATTATAATAAACTGTAAAAGGGAAGGGGGGAAGGAGGGACAGTGTTATAGTGATAGGGGCATATAGTTAAATAGGTTAGCTATCTGCACACCTTGATGGATCTGAATAATTAAAAAAAATTTTTTTTAATTAGCTGTCCTTGACCACTATTCAGTGTA
This sequence comes from Emydura macquarii macquarii, assembly GCF_026122565.2. Taxonomy (NCBI): domain Eukaryota; kingdom Metazoa; phylum Chordata; order Testudines; family Chelidae; genus Emydura; species Emydura macquarii. The sequence continues at coordinate 11,033,287 of NW_027132668.1, read as the reverse complement.
GCCATTTCTTGTAGGTATCACAGCAGACATTGAAGTTGAAGAAGGGATATGAAGAAGTAGAGGGAGTGAATTTTTGGATTAATCTAGGGAGGATACTTCATGCATAAGAAGTGGCGTGAAAGAAAGTGTGGAGATTTATGAGAGAAGTGGACAAATTGACATTCCAAGCTAGCAGCACTGTCTGAGTTGATAGCTGAATGTACGAGGCTGGCAAAAAGTAGAACATCTTTTTACTTGTGAACTGAGCACATGTAAACTAGAATCACAGTAAGACAATGAATATGCAGCCCCAAAAGACCTGCTTTTACAGAGTCACCCTTCAGTGAGTCAAAGCACTGACTTAATTTACCACGTCAGTAAGAAAAAGTGTGGATATGTCTACACAGCAATAAAAAAGTGAGTCTCAGAGCCCAGGTCAACTGACTCAAGCTTGCAGGGCTATCAGTGTGGAGTTAAAAATAGGAGTGTAGACGTGCGGGCTTTTGCTGGAATCCGGGCTCTGAAACCGAGAGGGGGGAATGTCTCAGAGCCCAGTCTCCGGCACAAGCCCAAATGTCTACACTTCTATTTTTAGCTCTGCAGTGCAAGCTCTGCAAGCAGAGTCAGCCGACTGGGCTTTTAAACTCGCTACCACAGGGTTCTTTTTGCTGTGAAGACCCTGTAAGGGAGGCTAGTAATATTTTCATAAATGAGATGCCTAATAATTGTTTTATGTACCGTATATAATATGGGAGATGTCTTATTAAAAATCCAGCATTTAGTACTATATTATATCAGTACCCCAGGTTCCCTAATTTGTTCACTTCAGTGCAGACATGTAACCATAATTTATTATCTCCACCTGCTATACTTACTATAACCACTGATAGTAACTCTTCTGCTAATTTAGTTAAAGTCTACAATTCTCAATTAAGAAATAGTATTATAGATTTGTAAAATAAATTCTGTTAATTATCTTTCATGGAGAAATGTAGTGGAGCATTTACTTTAAGTACACTAAAAGCATTTAATAGTGTACTTAAATTATACTAATAGTTTAAAAAATAGTTTAGTAAATATGCTGCCTGTTTATAAGAGATGCCATTAGAGAATTACATAATATTGCATCTTTCAAAAAATGAAATGGCATGCAGTTCCATTGTCAGGTCTTTTCTATGACAGATATCATACTAAGTAATTGTCAAATGATGTAATTAATATAATATGTTATTTAATCTTTTTTCATGAGTAATAGAGTATTACATAATTGTCAAATGGTCTAATGGAAACAACTTATTTTACTGATCAGTATTACTAATCTTAATTATATATTTACAGTCATATTGCATTACTGAATGTACTTAGATAAGGGGGTAAAATTTTCAAATGTGCCTAACTACCGTAAGAGCCTACATCTCATTGAATGTCACTGGAACTTTGATTCCTAAGTGACTATGCAATATTGAAAAATAGGACTTAAGCTCACAAGTCACTTAGGTGCTTTTGAAAAGTGTACCCAAGGTCTATTGTTAATGCAGGCCTTGCTTGCAGTCTTAGTCATGGTGTGACATCTACTTATAATTGTTAGATATGAGAGAAATCATTTTAAACATACATGCAATGTGCTATGCAATATTAAAACTGATGTTAATGCAAACTTAAATTTGGAAATTTGAATACAGAAAATCAAGAGACACAAATGATAAGGTTTCAATGAGAATGTTAACTCTACCACTTTGGGTTCAATTTATCTACCAGCATGGACAGCTGTGTTCCAGAAGTGACAGTGCCTTCCAGTAGTACCTTAGGCAACATGATTGGGATCTGTTACATGTGGGTCTTTCCTTCTTTCACTCATCTTCTCCGGGAGGGAATAATTGTGTGTGACTGGTTTTGTTTCATTTTTCGTGTGGGGTGGATGTCTGCAGTATTCTGTGTTTTCATTGTTGTCTTCAGTCACAGAAGTTCATCTTGTCATTGGATGAAAAATGGGAAGGTTTGTTGGAGTTTTTAGATCCTGCAGGATTTGCTCCTACAGGCTTGGGCTGGCCTCTACAAGGCTGTCTCCTACACAGATAAGCTTTTCCTATGAAGTAGACAACTCCATTGTGCTAGAGGAGTGGAATTGTTGACTGTGGTCCTCATCCCAGCATTTTCAGTGGTCTTTTAGATCCTTGGCTCAGGTCTTTGAATTCCTTGAAGATTAGGACTAAGATCTTGAATTTGGTCCAGTAATCTATGGAGAGCCAGTGTAGCAAGCAAAGGAAAGATTTGAAGTGTTCTTAGTAAATGTTGTTGCTAAGGCGAAACACTGCTATATTAGTTGCAGTTTCCTAAAGACTGTGAGTTTCATGTTCAAGGAGATTGCATTTCTGTAGTCCAGTTATGAGGAAACAAAATATGTGACACTAGAGTCCTGCTGTGCTGTTCCATCACATAACATATACACACAATATGATCTTTTCCAAGAAAAAGACCCTTCTCACCCTTTTAGTGGATATTGTCTTTACTCTGTGTTTTTATAAAAGTGACATAAGTTAAAAGAGCCTGAAACAGTTACTGTACTCATAATCTATTCTCTATAGACTCCCTCCTGTAAAGTGGAAATTATACTTACAGTGTTCTACCTCTCAGTGCTGTTGTGAGAATTAACGAATGTCTGTGAAGCACTTTTTAAACTTAAATGCTGTAGCATGGATATGTCACTTGCACAAGTTTTCTCTTATATTCCCTTATTCTCATGGATTCCCTTTGAATGACCTTCCACCTACCTTCGTTGGGCTCAGTGCCTAGTTGGTTCTGATGAATCTAACCTTTAGCGTGTCAGCAGAATAGCTCTTCATCTCTCCACAAGGTCTCAAAGCTACACACACAAACACACCTTACAATTACATACAGAAGTACAAAAGATCTTAAGAACAATGCTTTATTCAAACTGTTTACTTCAAATGCAGCCTAGTCATCAAGGGCATTTAACTCTATGGAAAGCTTGAAAGTGTATCAACAAGCTGGTTTTGATCTATTGGGACACAAAGAAATGGTAGATACCAGTCAAAATCCAGAATTTGACTAATTTTGAAGTGCATGTATCTCAAAATCAGTTTGACTTAATTTCAGCACATTTTGCAGACATGGAATAAATAAGGCCAAACTAATTCTAGTTAAAATTATTGGTGAGGTTGGGGAAAGACTAGAGACAGGGTTTATGTGGTTGCAACCTTAACTGTGGAGCTACAACTATAATTTTATATTTGACTTTACAGCAAAAAGATTTTTAAAAGCAGTTTAATCATTACTAATTATGCCATTATATTTGATTGCAGGTGACCTATGAAATTGTTGGAGCTATTGAAAAAAATAAAGATTCCCTTTCACAAAATCTCCTGTTTGTAATGAAAAGTAAGTGCTTTTTTGTTGTTAGACTGTGCCACATCATGCCTTAACTTCCTAATCATCACCATAGTTTTATAAAATATGTCATCCATAAATGAATAATTGAAATAAACTTTTATTTTTAAATACCAGAAATAACAATATTCTTACTATAGTATACATCATGTACAAGCTCTTTTGAAGCCCAATAGAAACTTTAATTTAAACAGGCTTTTAGCAGCTGCACATGTGAAAACACCTTTCTGTGACATTAGGGATATTAATTTTGGAAATAATTTTTTGTAAAGACTGATGAAAACAAATAAGGTTTCTAAAGTCATACCAATTGTAGTAGGATATATTTCATTACTAAAAATGACATGAACTTTTGTGGGTATGCTTGTATTTTTCAGTAAATAGATACAAATGTGTCTAGGTGAGTAACAGGATGCTGTAAATTTGGTTCAATGTACCTATCTTATAATTGTAGGTCTAATAATAATTGTGTATCCATCTTTGTTTATTCATTAGTGATTTATAATTGGATAGTTTAAAACATCTTATCATTTTATGTTTATCTTTATCTTTGTATTTTAAAAAATCCACTTTCCTCTGGGAAACATGAGAGTTTATCTTTCCACAGATGTTATCTTTCTTCTCCTAAACCACTACAGAGTAATTCAGCTAAACTATTATCTTTTTATATTTTACGCCACAGAAAGACAGGTTTTTCTGAGGTAATATTTGCCTTCAGAATCAACTCTGCTGCTAGAATATATTGACTTTTTAGCAATTTTACTGTGAAATTAGCTAAACTCTCATATAAAGCCATTACTGCATTTTAAAGGCAAACAGTATTGACAAAAATATTATGGATGAAGAAAGGAATAAAGAATTGATCTTGAATATATTCCTATTGATTATAGTTTTAGCAATATTCTAGTCTTTGTTGTTTGAATTAATTTTTGCATTTTTGTATTATACTATTCCTTACAGTCATGTATGATAATCTGCTGTACAGCATAGAAATATATTTAATATATAGTATGTCCCAAAGGTAAAACAGAGAAAGGGCTTTTTTCCTTTCTGTCATGTAGTCTTTCCTTGATTTTCATTACTACATTATGGGTCTAGTTGAGACACTCCTTTTATAGAGTAAAAGGGGAAATTGGATTAGATATAAACTCTTTGATATAGTTAATGTGAGTATCTATAATTTAGAAATAAAATATCAATAGATATCACTAACAGAAGAGGACTAAAGGTAAAATTTTCTAAAGGACCTACTTCTCATTTGCAAAAGTGATTTAGGCATGGAAGAGCCTAAATCCTATAAAGTTGCAATGAAACTTAGGCTCCTAAGACCAGATTTACAAAGGTATTTAACCCCCTAAAGATGCAGATAGGTGCCTAGTGGGATTTATAAAATTGCTTAAGTGAATAAAATGCCAAATTCCCATTGTCAGTGAGTCTTAGGTTCCTAAGGCACACATACACACTCTTCTATGAGCCCAAGTCACTTCTGAAAATGGAACTTAGACTCTTAAATCACTTTGAGGCTTACTCTGTGCTTAAAATATAACACACACACACGGAAACAAACAGAAAGACCTATTAGCATAGACTTTGTTGATTTTAATTTTGTGGGGCATCTTGATATTGCTTCTGGTGATGTCATTGGATACTTACCCTTATTTTACTGGGGCTAATGGTCATCCTCTTGGATCCTGCTTTAAATAGAGAGTAGTGGTGGTCATAGTGAGTCAAAAGAGTTGTTTTAGATTTTATTTATCCTGAAATATATGATTACAGTTATTTTGTTTTCAGCAAAACGAGAGTTCTGACAAAGTGCATTTCTGCCCATGAAAGCTTACGCCCAAATAAATTTGTTAGTCTTTAAGGTGCCACAGAACTCTCATTGGATTACTGTTATGTTAATTACAGTAGTCTCTTCAGCAAAAGGTAAACAGATCCTTTATCCTATTCATTTACACAGTCTATCACTAGTAAGGAGTAACCTCTAGAATTACAGCTTGTTATGCTAAACATTATGATTTTACTGTTACGTCATCTTTCCACTCTCATCATCCTACTGTATGTTTGTCTGTTTCATCCACATTTTGGGTCTTGTCATAATCCTAGATTGTGAGTTGTCTGGACAATGGCTGCCTTTTTGTTTACTTATTTGTTCAATTTGTTTGTATAGCACGGACAACAATAGGCTCTTGATCCTGATTGGATCTCCAAGGTACTACTGTAAAGCAAATAGCGCATGATAATAAATACAGGGAATCTATCATCATAGCTTCTGAAAAGGATCATTTAAAATAAATAAACAAATAACTGCAATGAGGGAAATTACTAAGAATTAACAGTTAGTTTTTATTTTAGTATTCTTCTATCTGTGTTACAGTGTAAACTATTCCGATGTCACTTTCTAAAATCTTAAACTAGATTTCTTGTAAAGCCCCCTCTTCTTCCTCCCCACCCATGCAGTTTATTAAGAACTAATGATACAATCATTTTCTAGCCTTCCACCTCAGTTCTGCAGCCTGGTCTATTATTTGTCCCATGGAAGGACAACTGAGCTTTTATTCTGAATTCTCAACCCCCCAGTCAGCTCACAGATTAGTTTGGTGCTTTGCTTTCATTCCAATCTACCCAACTGACTTCTTTTCCCTCCAGGAGAACTTTTTAGAATGAGCACCCTGTGAGTTTACTTGGCCTGTGACTAGTCACTGTCACACATTCACTAAAGTTCAGTTAGCATTGTTTCTTTGTCATAGTTTTTTCATGTCTTGTCATACCTACCCCCTTCATGGAACACCCTACTCTTGCCTCCCAAACCAGGACCTTCTTGTTTAAATCCCCCTTGAAAATTAATCTCTTCTCTGTTATCCACAATAAGTGAATCAAAAATATATAGTACCCAAAGCTTCAAAAGCTGGCATAACTGATGTTGGAAAATTTTGCATTAAGTACCACACAGGGATTTCCCAGGAAACCAATTTAGCCAGGACCCTGGAAACACATTTAACACTTATTGTCCAAAACGTCCATGACTGTCTGGCACATTTCAATATAATAGTCTTTTCAAGACTGCATGCTTCCCAGATCTCACATCTGTCACAACTCCCACTTGTTGTGTCATGTCAGATTATTTTTCTTTGGCTCAGAGACTGTGACTTTATCTGACTTTTGTGAAGTGCCTAGCATACATCTGGATGCTAAAAAATATCCTACCTTTTTTACAGCATATGTTCATCTTACACTACCTAAGGCATATAGGTGCAATCTACCATAACTAAATAGGAGTCTGCAATATAGCAAAGCATCCAAAATAATCATCACCCAAACACTGAAGTTTAGACAGACCTGTAACACTGAATCCTAAACTTTATTTGATGTTGCTTAGTGCCCCTGCTCTGTTCAATTTAAGCATATTTTGACTTGAATACATTTGAAAACAATCACTGTTGACTGACAACCTGAGGTAATTGAGTGCTATTGGACTTGGATCAGAATAAATAACAATGAACAAATGCAGAATGTAATGGGCTGTTCATCTGAAATAGTATATGCATCATCTTGTGTAATGCTGTCTCCTGGTGTGTGTCTTGTTCCTTTCACTGTGTACGTGATTTTCTCACCTGTATCTTATCTCTGTGCATTAATTTTCTTTTTCTCCCAGCTAGTGAAAATATAGTCATCAATCAGTTGTTCCAGTCTAAACTGACACAGACAGGATCCCTTGTCCCTCCATATCATTCTCTTAAAATTAGAGGGTCCAAAGCAGCCTTGCTCAATAAGAAAACATCAGGAGCCTACTCAAGAGGAGAAGCAAAGAAATACATTGAGCTCAGTAAGGTAGGAGTTTGGAATGCTTTTCCCCCTTCGACGAATTAGAGAAAAACCCTTCTTCATTGACTATAACGTCCAAGAAATCTGGGCATTTTAAAAAGCTCCATAAATTCCAGGCAACATTCTAAATTTTACTTGCTGAAATAATCAGGCACATCATTCTGATTGCAAAGCAATTGAAGAAACTATACAATATTATTGTTGATTAAAGGATCTCTGAAATCTACTTTCTTTCCTGAACGTTATAGCAGTGAGAACAATATTACAGTCAATAAAATCAATATATGCAACACTCCATGCTTCATCTAAGTGACTGTAGTGATGAATGTAAAAAACTTAAGGGACAGTAAATTTAGAGGGATAAATTCAGTTTCCTTATTCTGTTGATATTCATCATTTGAGAGGTTTATAGTTTACAAGCAATAATTATTATGTTTATGCATATATGTGGTATATTGGCTAAACAATGGTAAGTTTATCATTTTTGTTAAATGCTTTTGATTTTTAAACTTTCTCTCATTCTCTACCTGATTGTCTACTGTTCCATTCATCTTTTATTTTTACGGTATAAACAATGTTAACATATGGTTGGAGTTGGCAGGAGAACTGGTAGTGTAGGCATTTGTATAGATAAATATAAATCTATGTGAGCTGAAATTAAAATCACTTGGTATCTGAACTTGTCTTCACTTCCATTACCTGGTTTCAGCCAGAACTAAAAACAAAAAAAGAAATCACAACAATTGGGAGGCTGTGCAGAACAATCAATAGTTCAAATGCAACATTGTCCCTTCTAGGACAACATTTTGTCTTCCTCACTGAATCAAAAGATTTTGTAAAGTTTATAGTAGTTAAAATCAATTAAAACAAATTATTCTGAAGGGTTTAGTGGACCTAAGTGGACCTTTAGTGAACCTAAGAACTTGGAGTATTACATTTAAATAGAAGTCACATGATTGCTAAATCCAAGTTTGATGCAATCATGGAATATTACCTCTTTCTAGAAAAGCAGGAAAGGTGTTTCCTGAATGGGAGCAAGTGTATCACTAGGCCCGTTGAGTTGTACAGTTTTGTCTTTTGACACACAGCTGTAAAATATCAATTCCAGCTACAGGATTACAGAATTTGCTCTCACATCTCTTTGTGGGAAGATTTTGCAGGTAACTCCAATAAATGCTAATGGGAGTTTTTCATATGAATCCCTCTAGAAATGAGTAGGACAACAATTTACTCCCACTCCAGTAAAGTCAATAGCAAAATGGCCATTGACTTCAATGGTGCTGGTTTGGACCTTAGATCCCTAAGAATCATACCTTATTCTCCTCCTTTTTTCCAACAAACAGCCTATAGAATCATTCCAGAGAGAATATTAATTATAATAATTATTATTATTTAGAATGACTGGGCATAGGAGTTATCTGTCACCTTACATTTGAAATGACCACATTTCAACAGCTAAAACCACAACATTTTTCTTAAGTTGATCAGGGGAGTGGGGGGGGGGGGGGTTAAAAAGGAGAAGAGGCCATCCAGGAGAAAGGGAGAGGGAGTTTTCATAGGGTTTTATTCACTGGAGAGGGGTGATTTCCTCGTGTGTGGGAGGGCTTTGGCAGCTGTTTGAGACTTGTGTCATTACAGTAGTGGGAAGAGATGGGCTAAGAGGTGTCCATGTGTGTGGATGGATAGGGCTAGGAGATGTAATTCGGATAAAAGTGGTTTGAGGTGCCCATGTCACTGACCAGTAGAAGGAAATAAGAAGGGTAGGTTGTGATTCAGGAGGTGAGAAGGGATCTGATTAGGTAGTAGGAGGTGATATTTTTAGGTAGCTGATGTCTTCAGAGGTGGGTTAGTTGTGATTCCTGTTCCTGTGCTGCTTCCCACTTCCTCTCTATCTTGAAGTTCATTTTAGCCTTAGCTCTTTCGCAGGCTTAGCTAATTTCATGCATTTCTAAACAGGCCCACTCACCTGCCTGTATCTGTCAGCCCACAGGCAACATTTCCTCATTGATTTGTAGCATGCTATCACAAATGAGTTTGGGGACATCTGTGAAAGTCATATGTTCCTTTGCAGTACTATCTGTGGTGGTGGTGGTGAGGGTAATGTACCAGTCTGCTACACAACTTTATCTGAAAGCAGGTCATAATTCTGGAATGCACTGCGAATCGTGGTAGAGTGGATGTCTGGTCATCCTCCTGCCAATCAGGCTGCAAATAAATTATACTCCAGACTGAAGGCTGTGTAACTTCTACAGAGTGTGTGGCCCCCTGGCACAGAAGAGACAAATAAGTCCAAAATAAGGCATTGTTATTCATACTCTCACAACTCTCATGTACTGACATGAGCTCTTCTCCTTCTAGCCCCTCGGTAGCTTCCTGATGTAGGCTTTTTTTAGCCTTGCTGAACATACTAACCTTTCTTTTGCATCAGTCAGCCTTGCAGCAGTTTTCATAAACCAGAAGTCTAAACATACAGTATTTGACTAGCTAAGCTTTTATCTCTGTTGACTCTTCGTTATTACTTTTCCTGATCATTTTGCTTCATTTGACTGTTGGTTTACAAATAGATTAATAGAAATGCAATCTGGAAGGACCCTCAAGAGGTCTTGAAGTCCAGCCCCCTGCACTGTGGCAGGACAAAGTAAATCTAGACCATCCATATGCAAGAAACTCCACAGTAGGCATATTTGGGATAAATATACCAGTTACAAGGTCGTTGGGATTTAAAATTTTAAAATGTTGTGGAAGTAGACACACATTGTAGGTTTTTGCCTTCTAACAGTAATTATGTAGCCAGACATCCACACTTTCTCTTGTAGATCTGAGAGATACAAGATTTTCAAATACAAAACATTCTTGCCAAAACCATATTTGATTTCTGTGAAGAGTTTAAAGGAGACACGTAGTGTAGATGGAGAACTAAGACATGGTTTGATAGGACCCTTAATCCTGAATCCAAAGCGAAACTGTTCAAGATTTGGATCATTTTGATTAAACTCTTCTTTTGTTCCTGCCTCCCTCCTCTCCACTGAACCTGGCCCGCAGAGGGAGACAGCATAGCCATGTGTGGCGCACAGCAGACTGGGAGTTAAGCAACCAGAATCATGTTCCTGGCTTTGCTACTGAATCACTGAGTGACCTTGGGCTAGCCACTTAACTTGTGTATGTGCCGCATTTTCCCTCATCTGTAAAATTGAGCTAACACCCTCGTTTCTAAACCATTTTAGGATCTATGGATGAAAACCAATATAAAAGTACTAAATGTTGTTATGAAGAGATGCCTGGCTCAGCAGACCACCGGTCTCTGTGCTACGAAGGAGGTGAATCAGATCTTGTTCCGCTCTGTGTGAGATTTAAAAGAATAAACAGCACCAGTATCCAGCATGGTGATTGTCACAGATTGTCAAAGATTGTTACAGATATGTACGAGTATCCATGGGTGTGAATAAGTATCTTAATTTCTATGTTCTTGGCCAAATCTTAAGCAGGTCTACAATTAAAATGCTTCAGCAGCGCAGCTGTATAAGTAGTTCAGTGAAGATGCTACTACTCTGATGAGAGAGCTTCACTCAACAGCAGAGTTAACCCACCTCCATGAGAAGCGGTAGCTATGTCGATGAGAGAAGCACTGTCCATACCAGGGTTTAGGTCGCTATAACTGCATCGCTCAGGGGGTTGGATTTTTCACACTCCTGAGCAACATAGTTATACCGATGTAAATTTGTAGTGTAAATATGGCATTCAAATCTAGTTGTCTGCCAGCCCTAATTTAGAAATCTCAGGAGAAGAAGCCAGCTTCTTGAGGTTGTTCTTAAGACAAGTAATCTTTATAGTATTCTCTCAAAAATACAAAGTGGACACTGTTAAAAGGTTTTCTTTTCCCTGTTTGGTGATACAGAAAATACCTGCTCATACTAATCATATTTTACATGATTAAAAAAAAAGAAATGTTTTAACTACATTCACTTGTAACGGGGAAAAAAGTAATTAATGCATGAATATTGTGGCTTTTCATCCATAATTCACCATTATCCCTAGGAATTGTTGATTGCATACACACTGTCATTCAAAAACCATCTAGTGATGAAGAGAGTCTTTGCAGAGAGAATTATTATGATATGCAATCTGTATGTTACGCTAAATCTACTAGTGCTGATACCATGACAACAAATTTTACTTTGCCTTATTCTGAGAAGGAATGATTTTACATATGCACACATACTCATGTTCAGTGTAACAGTACATTTATATACTGTCTTCAAATGGAATTTTGCACATACAATAGTACAGGTCCACTTTTGAAATCAAAACTTTGTTACCAGCCTTGGTTGTGCAGATTTTTGTGGGCATTTAGCCATTCTCCTAGCTCTTTTTTAAAATCTGGCCTCAAGTGATTTGTCCCTATATGACACGATTCAAACACAACTTTATATTTGCCTCTATTAGTGAACTGCCTTACCAGGAAAAATTATAGTACTTGGCCTGTATTGGGATAACAATATTCTATGTATGTTTTTCTCCCCCACAGTTGTTGAAAAAGAAAGGAACGTCCACATTTCTTCAGAGACTGGAACGAGGAGGCCCAATCACTGTGGCCACACAGCTCAGGGTTAGTAAATGTTTGCTGGACAAAGATCTATAGAAGAGTTTTAAGCACAGAATGAGGCTCTACAGATTACAAGGACAAGCAGAAGTGTGATTTGCCTGAGTAAGCAATTTGTGCATTCAGGTCAAGCCTTTTAAGAAAATGATGTGAAATAATATGTGTTATGCAACTCTTTCACTTCTGACAAATGAGTGTTTGAGAATCTGTTGGATTTTATTTTTCTCCACAGAAATCACTCTCAGATATTATTGGGAAGCTTCAGAACTGCACACCCCATTCTATTCATTGTATCAAGCCCAATAACTCTAAGCTGCCAGATACTTTTGATAATTTTTATGTGTCTGCTCAGCTGCAGTATATTGATGTCCTAGAGATGGTGAAAATCATACGGCATGGTTATCCAGTACGCCTCTCTTTCACTGACTTCTTGTCAAGGTAAATTATTTTGAGTTTGATAAAAGCTTTTTATTACCTATAGCACAGTGCCTTCTGTCATATTATATTGTATAAGTGCTTGCACTGTTATTTTGTTGATGAGCCTTTCAGATTTTCTTTAGAGAGAAATTATTTGAACTAGTGTAGAGTACAGTTCCTTAAATTGAAGGAACCATGCACGTAGTGCATAAATACATCTTATTTATGAGCTATTGATTGATTGATCAAATATGTAAATGATAGAACTTTAGTAGCATAGATATATGGCATAAAACATTAGCATAGTACCTCCATGTAATTTTTGTTTTAAATTGGTTTAGAACAGGAAATAGTCACATCACTTTCATCATCATTTTCTAGTTTGTTATTAGGGCTCTTGTAAAGTCTAGTATTAATATCTCAAATGCTGGTTTATTTTGGGGCTTAGTCTGGTGAGAGGTTACAAGTGTTTCTGCCTTAACTCCACATTTCACTGCTGCTGCCAGAGGGAAAAAAAAAACATTTGAAAAGGTGTGGCAAAGGGGAGGGAAGAAGAAATGTACTACCACTTTTGTGGCCAAACCATCCTTTTCTTCCTCCCTTTCAATCACTGTTTTTTGTGTATTTCTCTTTCTTTTACATTTTTGTGGACTGCTTTTAATACCTCAGCAAGATTAAACTGAATGTTGTCCAATCAAAAGAAATACAAGAAAAGTGATTTGACATCTTTTCATATATTTAGGTGTATTATAGCTTACTCGGAGAAGAGAGTGCATTTAAAATAACAATTTTGAAACGATTATTTTGATTACTGTAACCACTAGTTTGATGATACGCTGCAAGATCACCCCACAGGAGAAAAACAGCCCAACACTACTCTCCTGCAGGAAGGTGATGCCTGCTAACCTCAAAGATACCAACCTGCTGTGTGGGATGCACTAAGGGGAGGGAGCCCCTACTCTCAATTGAGCGTATGGACTACATGTTACAGGCCTATGCTTAATCCTCTTTGCATGCTCTGCTCTGTCACAATCTAGCCCATTGTATTTAGATTTTATTTTTGGGAGTTTGCAGCAGGAACATCAGCTCCTTAGATCAGACCTTGTTCTTCATTTACCTTGCTGAAAAGTGTCATTTGTCTTCATTTTCACTTGTACCAAATCACCATGGTAACATCCTCGGTATCCATGGGGAAATATTTACTTCTCCATCTCTACATGATTCTATTCTGCTACTTAGCAAGGGACAGGTAGCTCTACGATTTTTGGTCCCTATGGGCAACAGTAGTGGATTGGGGTGCAACTTGGGATGGTGTTAGATCTTCAGCACCAGCTCCAAGGCATGCTCACTCTTCTGTGGAATGTTTTTTACTGGAGTGCTATTGGCTCAGAATGTTGGGAAGGCGTCTAGGCCTCTGTCTGTAGCTGGTCTCAGCCTCGTCTGCAATAAATTGAAAAGCACATATATCAGATCACAAATGTGTGTTCTCCTTCATGCTGCAGAAAGTAAAAAATTAACTTTTTATATCTAACCAGGGCACTTTTGATTCAAAATCAATATCCACATACAAGCTTGTACCTAAATAACTAAAGCTGTGAATGACAACTAGTGTAGCTATTTTGGGTCTAGTTTCTGTGCAGACAAGGCCTGTAGGTCTGCAGCTGTTAAGGAACCAGGCTGAGAACTATCAAGAAAAGCCTTCAGTTCTAGGTTGGGGCACAGTGTAAGCATTCTATGCAAAGGAAGGATAGTGAGTTGGAAGAGGACTTGGGAGATGCTGAAGCGCCACAATAACAAGGTTGTAATGATTGGTAGATAGGCCTAGAAGCAAACATTTTAATGGGACCCTTCAAACTCAAGAAGATCTGTCATTTTCAGAGGCCCAAGTAATGAGAGGTTAATGCACCCCCTATCTTCACTCTCAAAGAGATCTTGCAGTGATTGGCTGAGCTGTAATGGATATAGCTGTGTGCTCAGCTGCAGTGGGTTTCGTTACTAAAGTGAGGGATTCATCTACCCCCAGGGCTGAATCTGCTGTCTCTACAGTGTTCCCAGCTTTTGCCAGTCCAAGGAGCAAAGGATAATTGTAGTAGATCTTAAAGCACTTTACCAAAGAGGTAATTGAGGGCAAGAACCCAGCTTGACAGTACATAACATTGCTACTAGACCACTTGTTCAATCCCATTTTGGGGGGTTATTTTTTATTATTATTTTTTTTTAGTCTCTAGTAATGTCACATGGGTGATATGGCCAGGGTAAATAATTGGTTTCAAGTTAAGTTAAAAAAGTGAATACTTTTCTAAGGGCAAATAAATTGGTTAATTGTTTGAAGTAGTGGCCTTAGTGGAAAAGGAATAGTGTAACAGGACAAATGGGTATCAAATGGGTACTGTTCAATTTTTACGGGCTGTGCTTAGATTAATTTTTTCATTTATTGCCAACTGAGAATATGTATAAGTAGTCTCCAGTTATGTGGTGAGTCGTTTCGTAATTATTTTGGTGGGGGGGGAGCTGGAAAAAGGAAGTTGTTAAGGAAAGGTTGCACCACACAAGAACATTGCTTCCTGAACAATGATACTTTAATCATTAACTAGAAGTAGTACTATTACTTTTTGGCTTAATCACTTCAGCTTCTGGAATATGGAATTAAAAGTTAACAGTTACATAATAAACCAGTCAATTGCCAAGGATCACTGACCTGGATTTAAATCTTTTTGAAGTTCTGATTAAGTGGAAGTATTGCCAGTTACTGATGAATATGTAATAAAAATGTGAATTAATAAGGTCAGACATTATTAAATGCTGTGAAAACAGCACAGATAGAATTGTCAAATGATAAATATGACTACTGTGGGATTTACCATCTCTGGCTGCAGTAGCTCTTCTGAAAATGCCTGCAGTGTTGGCTCAGTTTCTAAAGGTTATCAAGTAGTATACAGTAAAACAAAAATTTAACAGTTAAACAATTTATTTAAAACTTCTGAAAAATGATATCTACATCTGCTTTAACCTCTTAAGAATTTGCACATCTTGCGCTAGATTTTGAAATCCTAGCCTCCCTTTTATGCCTTTTCTTCATACACAATCAATGTCATACGGGTATCAAAGTATCTTATTTGTAAGCAAAAATCTGATATACGTGAGAAATCTATAATCATTGCACTAATGTATTTTTCTGCTAGAAAGAAAACAAATAGCAACTGAAGTAAAAAGAGACTGAGTTCACACAGAGCTCCCGAACCATTGTACTTTCTAGTTTTTTTCATTAACAATCACAATGTACCATACAACTTATGGACAGAAAACGTCCAAACACTAGGAACTGACTAACAGACTTGATGTTTGTTGGTGTCATATGCAACTGTCGAACAAGCATGATATCCAAAAACCACTAGTGTAGAATCACAGGGACAAAATGCTTTGAGGCATTGAAAGAGCCCAGTCATTTTAGCATCACTCCCTAGGCCAGTGGTTCTCAAATGGTGTTCCGCGGAACCCTAGGGTTCCGTGGGCTGAGCGGAAGGGTTCCGCGAAGAAGACGTACCGCGCCGCCGAATCTTAAAAAAATCTGGGACCGCCAATCAGCTGTTGGGGCCGCCGATCAGCTGCTCGCGCGCCGCCAATCAGCTGCTCGCGCACCGCTGAACAGCTGATAGGGCCGCCGAAAACGGCCTTGAAAGCGCCGCCGAATCAGTCATGTGTGGGCAAGGGTTCCGAGGGCATGGTATGGCCGGGTAAGGGTTCCAAGGTCATGGCCTGGGCGCGCAAGGGTTCCGTGGGTGGAAAGAAATTGAGAACCACTGCCCTAGGCCATAACCTCTCTGTATCAATTAATGAAATGCAAGCTGGCTGAGTTTCATGTCATTCACCTCACTTGGTGCTCAAGACAAACATGTGAAAGCCATTTGGAGTATACGTTTTTTAAAATAGTGATCATGTTCAAGGACCTATCCAAAGTAATGAGCAAGCTTATGCTTCTTGCTCACTGAGGCAGAAGGACGGAGCTGTTAAAGAATGTTCAGGTAGAAGGAGCCAGTAATGTGCTCCTGTTTTCTCATTTGTTATTTGAAACAAATTTATTGTGGCCCTGTCTTTCTCAAATTATTTTCTAAAATGACATTTTGCAGCCTGGATTAGAAACTAACAAAATTAAAGCTAAAAGGGAATCCCCCTGCCCCAGGTACAAATTTTATCTTGCACTTTTGTAGCCTAATACAACCCTAGATGAATGCCTCTTCGTGGACATTTGTCAGGCTGTTGTACTGGACCCAAACTTTGGGTCCCACATGTTCTTGACTTGCTGGGCCTGAGAAGAGTTTAGGTATTGTGTATCTGGCCCTGGGCCTCTATTCACACACTTCAGGTCCAGACCCAAAGTCTGATACCTCTCTTGGCAGGAGGGACCTCACAATCCAGTTGTCTAGGTTCTGAAACTAGTGATAGTTCCCTCAAGCCTCCCCAGCAACTACATGATTCCAGAGTTCCATTGAGACTGTAGAATCTATGGTTTACTCTTCCCCCCTGTGGGACTATATAACATCTTAGGCAAATAACACACAGACTCTGCAAAGGAATTTTCAATCACACAAGTGCTTTGCTCACAGAGAACGAGGAGAGATGCAAATCTTTTGAAGAACGCCAAGCACACAAATCATAGACATGTAGTACTGGATGGTATCTTGATTGGTCATCTACTCCAAGCCCCTGCAATGAGGCAGAACTAAGTATTATCTAGAACACCTCTGACATGTTTGCCTCACCTGTTCCTGAAAACATCCAATGACAGAGATTCCACAATTGCCCTACATAATTTGTTCCAATGCTTAACTGCCCTGACAGAAAATTTTTTTTAATGTCTAACATAAATTTCTCTTGCTACAATTTAAGTCCAGTATTTCTCATCCTGTCCTCAGTGGTTAAGGAAAACAATTGATCACCCTCCTCTTTATAACAACCCTTTATGTGCTTGAAGACTGTTATCATGTCCCCCCTCAGTCTTCTCTTCTCCAGACTAAATAACCCCAAATTTTTCAATCTTTCCTCATGGGTCATGTTTTCTAGACCTTTAAACATTTTTGTTGCTCTTCTCTGGACTTTCTTCAGTTTGTCCACATCTTTCCTGAAGTGTGGTGCCCAAAACAGTACACAGTATTCCAGTTGAGGCCTTATCAGTGCTGAGTAGAGTGGAAGAATGACTTCTCTTGTCTAGCTTTCAACACGCCTGTTAATGCATCCCAGAATGATATTTGCTCTTTTGGCAACAATATTACATATTTGATTCACGTTAGTTTGTGATCCACTATAACCCCCAGAACCTTCTGTATTACTTCTTCCTACACAGTCATTTCCTATGTTGTATTTGTGCAATTGATTATTCCTTCATAATTGTAGTACTTTGCATTTGCCCTTAATTAATTTTATCCTGTTTATTTCAGACCATTTCTCCAGTTTGTCAAGATCATTTTGAATTATAATCCTGTCCTCCAAATTGCTTGCAACCACTCCTAGCATGGTATTGTCCGCAAACTTTATAAGTGTGCTCTTTATGCCATTATCCAAACCATTTCTGAAGATATTGATTAGAACCAGAGCCAGGGCAGATCCTTGCGCAAACCCACTCAATATGCCCTTCCAATCTGACTGTGAACCATTGATAACTACTCTCTGAGTATAGTTTTCCAAACAGTTGTGCACCCACCTTATAGTAGGGTACTCTAGGCTATATTTCCCTACTTTGTTTATGAGAATGTCATGTGAGACAGTATCAAAAGCCTTACTAATATCAAGATACATCATATCTATTGCTTCCCTCCTATTCACAAGGTTTGTCACCCTGTCAAAGAAGGTTATTAGGTTGATCTGACATGATTTGTTCTTGACAAATCCATGCTGACTGTCACTTATCACATTATCTTCTAGGTGCTTACAAATTGATGATTTCTTAATTGCTCCATTATCTTTCTGGGTGCCAAAATTAAGAAATCCTTGCCTCTGTTTCCTCACCATTCTAAGAGCTTGGGATTTCATCAGTGTCTTTTCACAGTTCTAGGACTTAGTTCTCCTCTTCCTCCTACCCATTCTTGTCTGTTTCTGCTTCTGGTCTCTCTACTCTAAAATGGACTGTAAGACAGCCTGCCTTTTCTAAAATTGAAGTCCCCCTTTTCAGGAGACTACCCTCAGGTAATCTGTTGCTTGGTTACCAGTTTAGCAGGTAGAACAGGTTTTTCTTCGAGTAGAGTCCCTATGGGTGCTCAGCTTCACATATTCCACAAGCCTTTGATGGGAAATCTTTATTAGCAGTGTCCATTCAGCCTGCACATGCACTGCTGATATCCTTATGCCCTGCACCGAGGCTACATCAAGCTATGTGGGTGAACACCCTCAGTTCCTTCTCAACCTCCTTGGCCTGAGACAGAGCTTAGCATGTCCACATTGTTCATACCTTGACTGCTTGCTGACTTAGAACTAACTTAGTTTATTTTAGTTTAGCTAGTTAGTAGTAGTTAGTTAGTTACTGGTTATTTGAGAGACTGTTTTATTTCCAGTGGGGAAAAGGGCATGTCTGGTTCACCAAGGTTTAAACATTGCTTCTTGTGTAGAGATGCTATCCCAGTCAGCAACGGACACTCTCTGTGCATTTGCTGCATAGGAGAGTCGCTCGGAGCACTCCCTTCACCCTGCTTCAGTGTCAGGTCAGGAGAAAACTCCCCCTCTATATCAGTCTCCAAGGGTCTTAGCACAACATTCTCCTAAAAAGGGGAAAGACTCAGAGACTTCCTCTAAAGATCCCAAAAGGAGCTCTAACTATCCTCTTAAGGAATCTACCTCAAAAACACCTCACTCTCCAAGCAGGTCAATGTCATCAGAGACTTCATCCCTGAGACTCGGTACCGTAGAGGTAAAGGGCTCCTCCAGTGCCAGCAATTCAGGAAAATCCCATAGTTCTTCTAAGAGTAAGCATGGTGCTGAGATGACTCTGGTACCATCTAGAAGAGATGGTCAGAGCAAACATATAAAATTGGTACTGTTGGACTTAACCCCTTTCCTGGAATGCCAGTGAGCTCTTTGGTACTGTATAAGACTAAGGCTTCATCTATGTCAGTGCTGTCTGAGAAGCACTCAAAATCCTCAGTACTGTCCTGCAGGGACAAGCATATTGGGCCATCAGTACCACAATTCCACTCAGCAACTCAACTCCACTCAGTACTTCAGGACTTTAGGTACCCAAAGGATTTATCAGTGACTGCTGAAAAGAGTCTCCATTGCTTGCAGGTACAAATGTCTCTCAGTAATAAGAACCATTAGGTCTCCGGACCCTTACACACTCCTGGTACTATCATCTCCCCTTTCGGTTGGAGCTCCCCCATTAGAGGAAAAAAAAGAGGATGAAGATGGAGACTTACCTTCAGTATCATTGATATCTGTCTATGGTTCTCCTGTATACCCATACAGGAACCCTCTTTCTCAAAGAGACATGAAATATATCTGGAAACCTCATCAGTCTTGGTGGGTGCAACCCTGGATTCCATCCTCTCCCCCTAATGGTCCTCAATGGCCATATTGGGATCCCTGGGCATCTTATTGCTGACAATTCTCCAGGGCCCGGGCCCTCTTCCATTGGGATGATAGGGAGATTCAAGTTTCTCCTCTCCTGAAACAGGAGGAAATGTTTGAGGATCAGGAGGATCAGGCAGAGAAAGAAGTTACCACTTAAACAGCAAGCTCATCCTCATCACCAGATGAGGCGGTAATGCCTCGTACTTTATCTATGGCTAATGATTTTCAGCAGTTTCAAGACCTCATTAAATGGGTGGTAGACTCCCTACAGATATCTCTTGAGGAGGTTAAAGAATCTCAGCATAAACCGTTGGATATCCTTCACTCTGTGACACCATCCAGAGTTGACCTTCCTATCAATGAGGCTGTGCTGGAACCTGTGTCAACCATTTGGCAAACCCTAGCTACAGTAATACCTATGAGTAAGAGAGCCGATAAAACGTATTATGTTCCCACCAAGGACTCAGAGTTCCTATCTTCTCACTCTCCACTCAACTCTCTGGTGGCAGATGTGGTGAACAAATGGGGCAAACAATACTGGTATAAGGTCACACTGCATGACAAAGAACAGAAGTGTTTGGACAATTCTCATGGCAAATTCCCAGGTGCTGATGGACAAATAAAACTTTACAAATTATGCAAAATGTGTTTCCTCTATTCAACAACTTCCTTCAAATGGAACAGTTTCAGGCTACCATTCCTGAGGGGTAGTACCTAGCCAGAATGTTTCTTCCAGTGGCTTTCAGTGCTGCAGATACGTGCACAGGGCATCCTGGCTACAGTCATCTGGTTTTCCCCAGAGAAGTCCATAAAGTGGTAGAGGATCTCTTGTTTGATGAATAATGTTGTTTGTAGAGAATATCAACAAATCATTGGATACCTTAAAACCATGACCACATTATGTTCGTTAGGCACCTACACTTCTGAGAACAAAAGAAAATTCAGTAGATTGCAAATGTCTCAAAGATCCACCCCAATGCAATTCTCTGTTTTTTAGAGACCAACGGAACCTCTAACAAAGAGAAACAGATTCCAGAGGAAAGATCCTTCAACCACCCCATGCAAGTTTGCAGTGGAATTCATCTTCAAAATGCCAGTTTTGGCAGCATGGTCAAGGGTTCAGACCCTCCCTTCTCTTAGGCCATCTGCTATGATGATTTGCCTGCCTCCTCCTATTTGGAGACTGACACTCACTCCCAAAATCACACTAATCGGAAATGGGAATCACCTCTGAAAAATGGGTGCTGGAAATAATATCATCAGGCTACACCCTCCATTTTACTTCCCTTCTTCCTCCTCATCTGCCTTCTCTGTCCCTGTTCAGGGATCCGTCACATGAGTTCTTACTAAGGCAGGAAATAAACTCCCTTCTTCATTTAGGAGTGATAAAGTCAGTTCCCACTCATAAAGGGAAAGGCTTCTACTTGCAAGTACCTCAAGTGCCAAAGAAAAATAGAGGGTGGAGACCAATCTTAGATCTAAGACTGAGGTCTCAAAAGTTCAGGATGGTGACTCTGGTAGCTATAATCTCTTCTCTAGATTCAGGGGACTGTTTTTTGGCCCTGGATCTTCAAGACATATACATCCATGTAGTGATATATCTGTCTCACAGATGATTCCTGTGTTTTGTCATAGGCCAGGATCATTTTCAGATCTGTGTGCTTCCATTTGGTGTATCATGGTGGCTGCCTCTCTGTCATCAGGTGACAGTAGTATTCCCGTACTGTCACAATGGGTTGCTCAAAGGTCAGTCGTACCAAGAGGTGTTGACTGCCACATGAAAAGTGCTTTCTCTGTTATTAGATGTAGGTCTTCAGTTGAACTTGGCAAAATACACACTCACTCCCATTCAGAACATACAGCTCATAGGAGCATCCCTGGATTCCTTGGCATCCAGGGACTTCCTTCCAATGGACAGATTCATGACACTATGAGACCTTACCAGTATATTCAAGGGAGCTGCCAGATTTCAGTCAGAAACGGTCTTCAACTTCTAGGTCATATGGTGGCTTGCACTTTTGTGACAGAACATGCGAGATTGCACCTTCACTGGTTCCAGGGATGGCTCAGATCAGTTTACTCAGCAAACAGGCACAGTCTAGACAAACAGGTGTCAGTTCCTCAACAGGGAACACACTCTCTTTAGAGTGGTGAAAGGCCCATCATAATGTAGGAGCGGGAGTTCACTTCCTCCAACTGACGCAAATGATAACTGTTGTGAGGCGAACCTGCAGCCCAACCGGGGCTGCTCGCTCAGCTGCCGTGACAGTTACTGCTCCAGCCCTGCATCCATCTCCTGACTCCCAGACCTTCGTATTGACTCCAACCCAGCTCCAACCCTTGGCCTGCATCTGGACTCCGACTACACTATTGATTTGGTTGATGTACAGTCTTGGCTAACCCAGCTTCAACATTGACTTGCATCTGGACTCTGACTATGACAATGATTGGGCTTGCCTAAGGATTCTGACCTTGGTTGTGACCCATGGCCTGTCCCCAGATCCTGATTTCAGCACCGTCCCCTGCCTGCTCCCAACCCTAAATCTGTCTTTGACCACCTCTCCAACTACTAGGTCTGAATGCCTGGAACCAGAGCCTGTCAACTGTAACCATGGATGAATCTGTTAGCATGGGGGGCACACCTCAGTGCTCTCACGGTACAGAGAAGATGGTCACCCCAAGATACCACCTTCCATATCAACCCTTTTGAGTTTAGAAAGGTCAGAAATGCCTGGCTTCATTTTCTGCCTCTCATCACACACAGGTCTATCAAAAGTTTTGACAGACAACAGGGCCTACATATTCTGTATTGATTGGCAGGGAGGAACAAGATCTCCATCCCTCTGCACTGAAACAAGAATGGTATGGAACTGATGCATAAAACATTGCATAGGAATCTCAGAAATGTATCTCCCAGGCAGGTAAAATGTCAGAGTCAACACTCTCAGCAGGTGTTTTCCCCCAGATTATAAATGGGAGTTGAATTCTCATGTTCTTCTCAACATATTTCAGACTTGGGGATTTCCAGAAGTAGATCTCTCCACCACAGCTATGAACAAAAAATGCCATTTATTCTGTTCAAGGAGCGACCTCTGTCACAATTCCGTGGGGAATGCCTTCCTCCTCACTTGGATGAAGATGCTGTTTTATATGTTTCGCCCAGCGCCTCTGGTTCTCAGAATGATGAACAAAATCAGACAGCACAAATCCAGAGTTTTCCTAACAGCCCCAACTTGTTCAAGGCAGACATGGTTTCCTTATTTGTTTCACCTAGCTCTTGGTCCAGCTATGAACCCTCCAATCGCTCCTCAGCTCCTCTCCCAGGATGACAATTGACTGCTTCATCCCAATCTGAGCATTCTCCATCTCAAGATGTGGTTTCTCGGTGGTTCATGGGGTTAGAATCGGCTTGTTCTGCAGAGGTACAACACATATTACTAAATAGTAGGAAAGATTCTACCAGAAATACCCTCAAAAGCAGAGAAGATTTACTCTCTAGTTGGAGCTTCAGAAAGCTATTTATTAAAAAATAAAACCCATTTAAGAGGAGTTACCAATTGGATTTTTTTATTTTAAGGACAATTAAAAAAAGATGACAAAAATAATCAGTTCTTATTGCAAATATTGTGATGAGGATAAAAAATCACAGTGATAGTTTCTTGTGTTAGTCATGGCAATGGTGGCAAGGGGGAAGTACGTATGATGACTATTCTTATAGTGTGATGTTTTTAATCTGACTGCAATTCTGAGGTTCCCTGTAGAAGTCATACCTCACAGAACTTAAAACCAGCAGTGCTATTCAGGTTCTTATACAGCCCTCATTGCTGTGGAATCTGAGCACCTGCCAGAAGAGCATTCAGGGATCTAACTATCATCTATCACACACAGGTCTTCCTTTGGTCCTCTTTCCTTTTCCCTAAAAGGAAATTCTGAGAGAATTTTTTTTAAATATATATTATAGATTTGGTTATTGAGAGTGCAAAAAGTAGAGAAGCTAGCTTTGAGTTAGATGTAAATGTTGATCTAAATATACTGCAAGCTTTCTAGGAAGAAAGGAAACTTCAGAACAGCTTGCAGACACCAATGAGCAGGTTAGCTATGACATTTTAAGAATTATGTAGTAAGTACACTTAAAAGTGTCAGGTGATCAGACTGACTGGTCCTTTTTAGCCCTACTGTCTATGACATTGTAAAATAACTCTTCTCTTAAACTAGTGCTTTGATGTGTACTAAAATGCCATTAGCCTTATGAGAGAAACTGGGTCAGAGCCTCACTGGTGCAAATCAACATTGTTCCATTCAAGAAAATGAAGCAATGCCAAGTTACACCAACTCTAGATTTGGCCCATTGTGTAGTGTGATGTCACAGACTTAGAATCTGAATTGGTGTATCTCATTAGTGTTGGTAGATACTACAGAAATTTTTGTTTGACAAAATAAAATAAGCATTCTTCTCTTGAAATATAGCTTTCAGGTTCTTTGTTTCATCGGATCAATGTTGAGTCAGCAGAAAAGACAGAGCAGGTAAAAAATGTTGAAGCAGTCATTATGAAGATAACTGCAAATACAGATTATAAATGTGACAAAGACAAATTTACCTTAATTATGGAGGCCCTCTGCAAAGCTAAATCTGAGCGAGTCCGGAAGTGAGAGTATTTCTTTGTAAGTAGACAAAGAAGTTTCAGGAAGCACCAAACTCTACCAAAAATGCCTGCCTTTGTGAAAGTGGAAAATAATTAAGAGTTGGGTGTGCTCACAGAGAAGGTGCACATTGTAAATGCAGAGTCAAGGGGTCGTCGGGTAGACATGTACATTAAAGAGAAAAAACATCTCATACAGAGCAAACTGAGAAATAGAATAGAAATAGAACACTGAGAATACTCAGTTTTTCTGGGGTGAAAAATCCCTAGCACCTAGGACGGATCCAATGAAAGGCTATAATTATTTGATTTTGGCACAGTACTTGCATTAGTATGGCTCAAATCCTCAGATTCAGCAGAAATGTGCTTCCCACAGGACTTGAGTGGGGCTGTATGCCATCTTTGTGCCTCCTCACCCAATCTCTATGGCAGCAGGAATCAGTTTGGCTCTGGCATAATTTAGAGCAATCTTTGAGCCATTTTGAATGATCAGTGACTTGTTATTGCCCTCTGAATGTATTACCCAGACAGGAATCTCCAGAACTGAGTGCACTCTGTTTTTCTGATATGCCACCTACACTGGGATGTGAGATGGGAAGTGTTGGCAGGTTTACACCACCTAGAGATTCAGTAAGACCAGGGGAAATCCCCAGGTGCACCTCCTTTGTGCCAATGGAGAAATGTCAAGAGACAGTATCAGAGGCTGGGTTCTGGCCCTGTAACTCCTGTGAGAATACTAAAAAAGTCAGTTGAACATATAATGTTTCTTAGATGAAAACAACTTTAGAATCTGGTTTTCATCATTTGTGAGAGTCTTTGAATTAGCTGTCTCCCACATTCTCTTTTGCTCCTGTGTAACCTAAAAAAATAAATAAATATAATAACTAGGTGTGTGTAATCCAAATAAATATTTTCCCAAAACACCTGAATATGAGCTCTTATTTTGTCTGGCTTGGTTTTGTTATAAATATTTTTCACATCCCCAATTACATGCTTGCAGGGAAGGAGGGAGTTGCTGTATAATGAGGGAAGGAGTCTCATGTGTAAGTAGTAGATTACATTAAGTTAATGCCTCTCCCAACTACTCTGTCACTTATGTATGTGGGGGGTCTCTTAGCTAGTCAGTCATTGGAACCAATAGTGACAATGAAGAGAAGTTTTCCAGCTCTTTGGGGATAGAGTTATCTCTACCTGCCTTGAAATGGATTTGAGGAACAGCGACTACACCAGCAGTTCTCTGAAGATATCTTTAAGAATCATAAATTGCCCTTTGTGTGGGTATTTGTCAATACATAATATGCATTTATAACTATGCTAAACCCCCATTTGAAGTGTCAGGTCCTCTTAACTGCCGAGGAACAGAATTAATGGAGTTTAACATATTCAATTCAAGAAACTGAGGACAACATTCTGGAAATAGAGCAACAGAAGCAGCTTTTGAAGTCAAATCATGGTATCAGCAGTTCTCAAGGTCACAGATTGAGCAGTTCCACATCTTTAAATTGGCAGTGATAGTGTTTCCTGATCTCATAGAGATGTTGTTGGTAAATTCATTAATATTTGTGTGGAGCTCAGATTCTGCAGTGATTGATTAATTCAGTATATATGTATTTCCCTGTGCCCAGAAAAAAAAATACTGGTTTGCTCCCAGTTTGACGGCTAATACTTTCCCAACAAGTGACTTGATACCACCTGCATATAACTGCAACCATTTCCAAGGCCATTCTACCTCTTAGGCTCTCCTTGTCTTTTTTGCATCACTGGTAATGCAGATGCTAGGCTCTTCTTTCCTGTCACCTTAATACAAACAAATGTTTGCTCTCTCCTATGCCACCTCCTGAAGACTCTTACATCCTAATAACCCCCACCAGAAGAAGCAGATACTAGGGGTGGCTACTTATGACGTGATTCCCAGTCTGACTGAAAGATAGGGATGTGTGTTAGACAGGTGCTGTTATTGAAACTGAAAGCAAATATAGAAACCTGATACACATTTCTATGTGCAGGTTCTATTTACTTATAGGGAGGACAAGAATCATAGGGCCTTACTCTGTGGTGTATTACACCAGTTTTACACCAGCTTAACTCCATCAATTTCAGATGAATTACTCCTGACATGAACCCAACATAATCAAGAGCAGAATCCGGCTCATTGTTTCTACAGTGGTCTAGGTCAATGCCCCATGGAAAATATTGGGATGTGTATTATCTTCACTACCTATAAATACTATTATAGCTTCATAGGGAAATCTTAGTGACGCTGGAATTCAACCACCCTTACAAACCATCCCTCCAGTGTTACTGAAGTGCACAAAGAGAAGTGAGAGAGGTACAGATAGGCTTCAAGAGGAGCCACCTTTGCCATCAGGACCTCAGAAGGGCCTAAAAAGTTCTCCTCATTGCCCTGAATTCCTTGTTACCTGAGCCACCTGTTGCATTGGAGGGATTTTCGGCATTTCTGCGCTCATCGGCCAGTCAGCCTCTAGTACTGCAGGGCTAAGATAAGCACCATTTAGAAGCAAGAGGGGCTGTGTGGTGGAGAACAACAAAAGCATTGAAGAAAGGGGTACTCAACCTAGACTGAACACAATATCAATCCTAAGAGACAATATTTTCTGACAAGGTCACATCCTCCTTTCCTCTCAGTGCTTTTGTTTTCTGCTTTTGATACCCACACAATTCTAAGTAGTGCCTGCCTCAGCCTGCCAAATTGACTGGGCGGTGCTTACCCTGATAGCTAAAGAGCTGCCACTAGTGGGGCTGAGGCAACATATTGCCTGTAGTAGCTGGGGAAATGTACATGGATGTACAGAAAAAGAGCTGATCCGAGATACAGAGAAGTGTCAGGATGTCACAGTGTCAGTTCAGATCAAGCCCTGATTCTTCTGAGTTCAGTATAATAAATAAGAGCTGATCAGGGGTCAGATTGTGGTCCACTTACTCACATGGAGTAGTGCCTATCTCCTCAAGTAGTCCCACTAAAACCAGCATGTTCACTCACAGAGTAAGGTGCAACTCAACAAGAGTCAGAGCTGCAGATACTGGTCTTAAGTAAGGCCTGTTTTTTACCCATTGTGTGTTGTTATGAGGCAGCAAACAGTAATGTAATTCCCTGAAGGAGAGGAATGAATGGACAGGTTAGAATGAATACACAGTTTGTGTTTCTGTGTTCCTGGCCTTCTTGTGAATATAATTGTGGAGCAGAGAACAGTGTGATTAGCCTCATTACATACCACTTCACATCACCTCCATGCTATGCAGTATCAAGTCTAGTGGATTGATAGGAATCTTAAATTTGCTCTACAATCCATGTATTTTGTGTAGCAATGCAGTATTCTGCTGCTTCTTCATTGATGTCTTCAGTGTTGGGTGTGCACAACCACAAGCAGGGGTTAGCTAAAGGAGAGGTCCATCTGTCTGTGGTTAAATCTCAGTGTTTACAGAGCTACAGATAAGTTCTCATGGAATAGGGCTGATTGCAGGGTGGATTGATTTAAATCAAAGTGATTCAAATCATGGTTAAATCTCCAAATGGAAAAGCTAGATTTAAATAATGTATTTTAATCAACTTTTCCATTTGTACTTCAGTTGTTTTCTAAAGAAAGGTGTATTTTTATAGATGATATAACCATTAAAACATGTTGATTTACAAATAAATAGAGCCTTTACACTAGATTTGGTACATTGTTTTGCTACCTAGGAGAGTACACTATATAACTATATAATTTATTTAAGCAATTAATATTTTCAGATTCTTATTAATTGCACATTTTAGTATGTTAGAAAATGGTATGTGATATTGTTTATTTAATAGAGAAGTAACTTGTTGCTCATGATTTATGTCAAGCTGCATTAGGATGGTAACTGGAATTTAATTAAACACACAAAACAGTATATAAAATTTATTTTTATTAAACAAAAACACAAATATTCTGGATACATAAACTTCTTTTATCAAAACATATTTCACATTTACAACTAAATGACTTATTAAACAGAGGGATTTAACTTTAGTCAGTGAATTAATTGCTGATTGCTTTCTATGATGAGGTGACTGGCTCTGTGGATTTAGGGAAGGCGGTGGATGTGATATACCTTGACTTTAGCAAAGCTTTTGATACGGTCTCTCACAGTATTCTTGTCAGCAAGTTAAAGAAGTATGGGTTGGATGAATGGACTATAAAATGGATAGAGAACTGGCTAGAGCATAGGGCTCAACGAGTAGTGATCAATGGCTCCATGTCTAGCTGGAAACCGGTCACAAGCGGAGTTCCCCAGGGGTCGGTCCTGGACCGGTTTTGTTCAACATCTTTATTAATGATCTGGAGGATGGGGTAGATTGCACCCTCAGCAAGTTTGCGGACGACACTAAGCTGGGGGGAGTGGTAGATATCCTGCAAGGTAGGGATAGGATACAGAGTGACCTAAACAAACTGGAGGATTGGGCCAAAAGAAATCTAATGAGGTTCAACAAAGAAAAGTGCAGAGTCCTCCACTTAGGAAGGACGAATCCCATGCACAGCTATAGACTGGGGACGGACGAGCTGGGCAGCAGCTCTGCAGAAAAGGACCTGGGGGTAACAGTGGATAAAAAGCTGGATATGAGTCAGCAGTGTGCCCTGGTTGTCAAGAAGGCTAATAGCATATTGGGCTGCATTAGGAGGGGCATTGCCAGCAGGTCACGGGAAGTAATTATTCCCCTCTATTCGGCATTGGTGAGGACGCATTTAGAATATTGTGTCCAGTTTTGGGCCCCCCACTACAAAAAGGATGTGGACAAGTTGGAGAGAGTCCAGCGGAGGGCAACAAAAATGATTAGGGGGCTGGAGCACAGGACTTATGAGGAGAGACTGAGGGAACTGGGCTTGTTTAGTCTGCAAAAGAGAAGAATGAGGCGGGATGTGATAGCGGCCTTCAACTACCTGAAAGGGGGTTCCAGGGAAGATGGGGCTAGGCTGTTCTCAGTGGTGGCAGATGACAGAACAAGGAGCAACGGTCTCAAGTTGCAGGGCAGGAGGTCTAGGTTGGACATTAGGAAAAAGTTTTTCACTGGGAGGGTGGTGAAGCACTGGAATGGGTTACCTAGGGAGGTGGTGGAATCTCCATCCTTAGAGGTTTTTAAGCTGAGGGTTGACAAAGCCCTGGATGGGATGATATAGCTGAGGTTAGTCCTGCTTTGAGCAGGGGGTTGGACTAGATGACCTCCTGAGGTCCCTATAATATTCTATGATTCTATGATGATTGATTATTTCAGGTCAACCTCAGAAAATTTTCAAATATGCCTAGGTGAAAGTAACTAGAGCTTAAATTCCTTCTTGCCTAAATCTCTTTAAAATGAGATAGTCACCTAAGTCACTTAGGCTGTCCATTTTAAAATTAGTAGATTTCATCCCCTCTCTCCTCTTTTTTTTTTTCATAAACCGGAGGAGAAAGACAGGTTCCCTGCTTTTTTCAACTGCCAATCGATTTCTCCGAATTGAATGGATTAGTTCAAATGAAGAAAATATTCTTCCTGTACCTGCAGGAGAGGCTACAGCTGTCAAAAGTTAGTTTAGCACTGCAACAAACTCTGATTCCAGGTGCTTAGCTAGTGACTTCCTCCAGTTCAGTGTGTGACTTTCTTTAAAACATCATCAGCAAATTATGTATTGCTTCACTTCTAACCCTGAAATTTATTATGGTAGGCATGACTGATGGGTGATTATTAGCATCTTTTTCTTCAGCAGTTAGGCATCTGCCCTGGTACTTTAGGTTGAGAATATTAGCAAATAAAAAAAGGGTAAAGTAAGTGCTTGATCCATCTGCTTTTTTACTGCCTGCAATTTAACTTTGTTGTTGGTTATTTCTTCTTCAGTTTCTCTTGATGTTCTTCCCAAATTTCAACAGCATCAGCAGTTCAGCAGCAGTCTTTATGCGGTTTGTCCCAGGCTATGGAAATAGGTTTCAGTATATTCAGCATATCTTCTACACTTCTCATTAGTCCGATGTTGACAACTTTTGCTGTGAAAATTCCATCTATTTTGTCACAATTTGTCATCAAAATACGCCACTTTTCAATAAATAGCTCAAAACAGTCACCCACTGAATTCCATCTTACATCTTGGGGGATATCAGGCTCTGCAGGTCTTAACTGTGAGTTCATGGGGATTCTGGGAGTCATCACACTCCAATCCTCCACCCAGCAGCTCACAGACAGGGGTCTGGGGCATAAGATCCACCCCGTACTTTGAATGGGAAAGTTCCATGGCTCCTGATTGGGCTGAAGCTCCTATTTCAGTCAGACAAGGGAACAGCAAGTTGTCTGTAAAACTGGGCTCCACCCCATGGACCGCTGCTCTGGTGTTTACCTGTTCCTCTCTTCTGATCCTGACCTTCTGGTATCCTGACTTGGCCTGACTTTTCGTAACTGCCTCTTCATTCCTGCCCTCTTGTTCTGTCTCCTGATCGTGACCTCGTGGTATCCTGACTCAGCCTGATTCCTGGTAACTGACTCTTGATCCCTGCCCTCCAGTTTGTTTCTCGATTCCGAACTCCAGGCATTCCAACTGCCTGACTCCTGGTAATTGGCTCCTAATCCTTCAGCCCGTGTCCAATGCTAACTCCAAAGCTAGGTGTGGAAAGGAGGCAGTGTCTCCTGCCTAGCAGTTAGGGCCCCAGCTGGCAGGTGCACCCAATGGTTCATCTCCAGAGATAGCCTCATCTAATGGGTACAATTCTGGGTGGCAAATCTTCCTCATGGATACAGCTCGTGGTGGCAGCTCTGCCTAACAGGTTACAATTCACAGGCAGCAACTCTGCCTAAAGGGTATAGTTCTTGGCAGCAACCCCGCCTAGTAGGTGCAATTCTGAGTGGCAAATCCCCCTAATGGGTACAGTTTATGGGTGGGATAGGGGAACCTGGGCCCTCCCACTCCACTGGGTTCTGACCCAGGGCCCTGGAAGGCTGATATGTAATTGCTCACCCCGTGGTGCCTTCTGTCATCCTCAAGTCAGCTTCCCTGGGTCACTTCCTACCTCCCTCTGCATCCCAGCCAGCTATCATATGTCCCTGGACAGTGCTGCCTTCTGGGCTTCCAGCCTGGTCCCAGTCTCTGGGCGCTGCAGCTTCCCTGTCCCCTGGCTTGGTACCGGCTCAGCTCACATCCTTCCCTGGAGCTCCCAGAGCACATCCTTCTCCCTGGCCTGTCAGACCCTGACTGAGCTGTCTAACTGCCTTTCAAACCCTACCTCCAACCCAAGCATGCTTGGCACTGGGCGGGGTGAGGCCTCCATAGATCAGAGTTGCTTCTTAACATCCTCCTGTCCAATGAGAGGTTCATACACCCTGTCATACCAGGTTACTTCTGCCCTGATCAGGAAGAATTAGTTTAGATCCTCCTGTTCTCTTCCGTGAAGCTGAAGCAAAGTGGTTGTTGCAGAAGTATTTTGTAATTTCAACAGTTTCCTTTATTCCTGGAGTTGTACTTAAGACTTTGGATAAAAGGTGCATCACGTGAACACTGTACCCATATGTTTTTCATTTCAGTTCCCTTCATTAACTTCTTCTAGATTTCTTCTTATCTTGGCTACATGTGCAGCATTGTGACAGAGCTATGCACTTGATACTTGACTCTTGAATTTTTGTTCACAGTTTGTTATAGCTTTTCCTGCCACCTCTTTTACGTATTCTTCTGTATGGGCATTTCCTAATGTATCAGTTGTTTCTGTAAGAGAGACAACCCCATCTTGTCTTGTCACACAAGCACATCTACTAGATCATTGGATACACTGCACCACTCATTAAGACTCAGATTAATAAATTTCCCTTTAGTGCTTTATTGTGCACTATTCAATTTTCTTCTCAGACATGGTGTCCAGCAAACTTCCAACAATGTCTGCTGTGCCAAGTGGAGTGTAGCCTGGTTGTAATGATGAACCATGTCAATGAAATGTTTGTTCTGAACAAGAAAAAAGGGAGAACTCATCGCATAAATGAATCTAGCGAACTTTTCATCTGTGGAGTCTTGCTGGAATTTGCTGGTCCTGATTATGAACTCATCCGCAGTTTTACTGTTGACGAAGAAAGTCCTTTTAAAAAAAAAATACAGTTAATTTATTGTCTGATACATTTTAGTTGCAGCACTGCTGCTGGTACTAGCAGATGACTCTGAATTTGTAGACTTCACTGATGTAAGACATTCATAACCCCTTATGTCTAAGCTGAACCCTGAATCAAAATGGTAAAAAAGAATCATTCTCACTCGCTGAGTATTACTTAGTGCTTTAAAAAAAAAAAGATTTTAAATGAAAGATTCCACCTACTGCAACTGTTTGTACCAGTGTTTAAATTAAATAATTTATTCTAACCCCAGTCTTATAAAGAAAATAATGAATAAATCATAAGGCTTATCTAAATCTATTTAAACCCTTATGTCTAGCAACATACCAAACAGCTTTAAAAAAAATTAAATGTTAACATTCAAAAATGTCTAATAAAATTTTACTTTTAAACAGAAAATCTTCACCTGGGATGTTTGTTTACACTGAGTAATAAAAAAATCATTCCAGAAGTCCAGCAGTAGCAGTAAAAATGTAATAGATAAATACTCTGACAACAAACTAACATACCAATTATATTTTGAACACAAACATTTTGAAATTCATAAATTAATGCTCCACCCAAAACACAAATTTATGACAATAATCTAAATGATCATTCTTTAGCATAGTAAGACATGGTAGGCCAGTCCATGGTACAAAAATAAGTTTATTAACCAGTTGATCCAGATTGTACAGACACACCTCATCATTTTCAAAGTCATTGCCTTTTGAGGAGCATTTTTCATAATGTTATTTCATTCTGACAACCAGGTTTGCATCTCTTTGTTGCAGTGTTTACATTTGGCATTTGTTCCTTTATTACCTAGAAGTACAGGAATTTCTTGAAAATATTTCCAGATTGGGTCTCTTTTTATGCCCTGTATCCATGGCAGATTTTTTTCCTCCAATTCCTAGATGCTGAAATCAACACTAGAGGCTGCACTCAGAACAAAGTTGTCCCTTCTTCCCACAGTGTCCTGCTTTGACACTAGTCTTGCTTCTTTTTGGTTGCACACTCTGCTCCTTCTCCTTTGTTACATAACTCCCCATCCCTACTCATCCCCAGAAAAACAAAACAACAATCTGATATGTCTGCTCTTGTAACCCACCTGTATTTTGCACTGCAGTATTTTATTTGATTAGAGATAGAGGGAAGCAGTTGAGATTTTTATTTGTTTGTGTCTCTGTCAGTGTACTCATGAAAGTAGACAGATCAAGGCCATTTACATGAAGTGCCCAGAACAGTCCAGAAGTAAGGGCTGGTAGTTACTGGGCAAATCAGTGCTTTTCCATGAGCTGGAGAGTAAGTTTCCATGGTGGATGGAGTCATAAATATTCATAATTTGATAAATGAGTCAGTCAGAGCTCAGGTAAGGAGAAGATGTCAAATAGGAGTATGACACCACCCATGTGGGCTCAGTGCATAATCCTGATGAGATACATGATGGTGTCTTCTGTACTCAGAGTCTGGGTCCCAAAATCTATGATGACTTTGCCAGTCTCTTGCACCAAGTAGCAAAGCCCCTGGGTCCCTGACAGAATCAAGCCCTTAATACAATACATTGTGCCATATTTATAAAACTTGTCCTCAAAAGTTAGATGGCTTTCCTCTGATTCTTTCTTTATGTAGAAGAGCAGCCTTCAGTCAGAGTTTTTGAGAGGCTCGTTCATTCAGCATATTTATTTTTTATTTAAATGTTTTAAGATATTATAATAAGTTTAGGCCTTAACACTTTTTGTATGAAATTCAGATTTCATTTTAAACAGGTTTATTTTTAAAAGAAAAATTTATTATAATTTAAATAACAGCACCAAAAAATCTGATTTAAATTTAAAAAATCAGATTTTGGTTTTTTTTTAAATAATCATTGATTTTTATCCACCCACCTGATTGTATGTATGTTTTATGCTAAGACTCTTCTGATTTAATGTGTCACTTTTGCCAATCTCTTTAATAAATATAATATTTTATATTGCATCATCAAGATGAAATGGGAATGTCAACTTTAAGTAAAAGGACATGAAAGTATTGTAATGCAAATTTTTAGCAGATGTTGTGAATTCATTTATATTTGCATAGCTGAATTGACTAATCCCAAGAGCTGAACTATAATTTAGAATTCCATTTATTATTCTGCTGCCACATTGTCTGAGATGAGGGAACCTGAGCTTACTTACATTAAGTGCATGAATAGATGCTCTAGGATTAAGACACACTTCTTAGTTATTTCTTCTCTCCAGAGATTGAAATTCAGATGTTTTGTGATGGTTGCTGGTGGTGGAGCCTAATATAAAAATTAGTGATGGAAAAGACCTAATAGGCCATGAGTCCACCTGTGGACCAGTGCATGATTATTTTATTATGTAATTATTTGCTTTTTTTTTTTTTTTTTTTTTTTTTTTTTTTTTACTTTGTATCTATCCAGTTTAGATTAAAATGTTCCAAGTGACTATTTCCTTTGGAAGACTGTTTCAGTCTAGTCAATTTCATAGGCACCGATCCTGCCCTGAGTTCCATGTGGCTTCAGGAATGCATCCACTAGATGGTCATTGCAAGACCAGGGTGATAGATGAGAAGTTTGTTCTGATAGTAGTCTTAATTTTTGTCCTTAATTTTGTACCATTTTTCCAGTTATACCCCATGTATGCCATCCTAAACAATTGCTCTCCACCTTGGTGTTGACACGTCTCAAAGACTGTTACCTGTGATCGCATATGTCCCTCCCCCTTTTCTGTAGTTTAAAAAAAGAAATCAAACCTTTGACTGCTGAAGTTGATAAATCGGACAATTCAGCTGTCATACAAGAAGTTTTTTCTATGACATTGAGAAATCATACAGAAAACCATCAACATTATGGTAAAACTGTGATATCTTGTCAATTTGCCTAATTGTCTCTTTCAACATTACTGCTTTCCAGAAATCTTCCTCTTATTGAATATCTGTGTGTCAAATTACCACAGAGTAAAATAGACTCCATTTTTTTCAAAACAGAGATGAATTTTATTTTCTGCCCTAACTTCTAACTTCTCCACAGGTCTTTCTTTTTAATCCTGTGCTGTTCAATACCAGACCAAAGCAATAATTAAGATATTAAAAACCTAGCACCACTATCAAAGGTCTCTCTCTATAAAGCTTTACTACATTGCCATTTGTTATTACTCTTTGTTTCCAGTCTATTGGGCAGATTGCAATTCATCTATGTGTGTGTACCTCCAAAACAATTTGAATATTTCTTTAAGCTTTCATGAAATAGTCTCAGAACAAAATGCATTTCATCATTTGCATTCCCTTCTTCTAATAGTTTTGTAACTCTACCAAAAAACAAACAAACAAAACAATAATAAAGCAATCAGGTTTTTCTGGTATGATTTGTTCTTTTTGAAGTCATGATGCTTTTATCTCATATATCCATTATCCCCAAGATATTTTTTAAATTTATTTTAATATTTATTCCATTAATATAATTAGGGATTGATGTCAGATATGCCAGAAAGTAATTGGCAGAATCATCGTTCTTTCCTTTTCTAGGAAATTGGTATACTACATTTGCATTTTCTGCCCCAGTTTGCCATACGTTTTCAGAAATTAGATGGCTAATTCTTTTAACATCCTTAGATGAATAACATCAGGACCCACTGATTTTTTATTTATATATTTAAATTTCACCCAGGTTAACTCCTGTTCCTTACTGGCAGCTATTTTTACAAGGTCACCATTACCCCGTGGTTTTGCAAACATATATTCTATACTTTTCCTTTAAAAGGACAGGTCTCACATAGAGAGTCTCTTCACAGTAAAAAGGTCGCAAAAAATGCCAGCTAGAGCATTATAGGTTTTGCAAAACAAATCCTATGCTGCCCTCCCACCTTCCAGAATAAATAAAATGAACAAATGCACAATGAAAAGTTTTACAAATAAAGACAGTATTTTGCCCATGTTTGACAGAAGACTAGTTTGTTGATTGTGAGAAATGTGCTAGTTAAACAAACAAAATAAAAAAGTAATCCAGGCATGTGATACATCAGTCTACTGCCATCCACTGATTTACTAATAGAAAACTTGATTAGAACTGCAAGCTGCCAGACAGCTTCAGGATAACATGGAGTGTAGACAGTGATAGGCCCTTCCTCCCCGAGTGCCTTTCTACCATTGGCCAGTCACAGAGATGAAATCCAACTTGTTTCTTTTTCCCACAACCAATATTTTTAAATTCTGCAAAATTCTGCATATTTTACTTGTCAAAATAACACAGTATAATCACACCAGTTTCAATTATTTTGGTAATTTATTTCAAAATACCTGTCAAAAGTATGTCTGTAACAATCAAGACAACAAAAAAGATTCAGGAAATGTTTTGGGACAAATAGATTCCTTACTAGGCGTATTAATACAGAACTTTGAGTAATAATTCATTTAAACGACAATACAGAAATGTATTTCCCGCATGCCTCAGAAGCAATGCAAAGGCTTGGAGGAGTTAAGGGTAACAGAGGAGTGGAGGGAGAGGAAAGTAATTAATGGGAAGAAGCCTGGGAGTGATCCTTGTTGGGTGTGGGTGGGAGAGAGATGGAACAACTAGGTTTTTGTGGGGGGAGGAGAGAGATTGTTAGGGAGTTGGGGAGTCTCGTCTTTGCAGACCCTGGCTGACCCCTAACCCCTCTCATTCAGTCAGGCACATCTTCCCCTGTCCTCATGTGTCCCTGCATCCCCACTCCGATTCAGCCCCCGCTCCATTCTGTCCCCAGTCTGTGACACCCCAGCAGCCCCATGTGCCCCATGCTGTCCATCCCCACTCCATATCCCATGCCTCCTCACCTGGCCCCACAGGCAAGGCACTGTGAGGAGCACAGCCTCTTATCCTTCCTATCCACAGCTGGACTGCTCCAGAACAATGGTGTGCATTTGTGAGGTGCAGGGTGGACATTTGGCATCAGAATGTAAGAGATTGGATTAGGCAGGCTTTTGATTATGTAAGCATGAGATACCAGGAGGTGGGGGTGGTTCAAGCAAAATATTCACTGGCACCTCCAGTGTGCAGGGTGAATAAAAGACTGAAGGGCCCACAAGCAGGAAGTACAAGACATGGGATTTTGCTGTTGGATCCCAGGTCTCTGGGCAAAAAAAAAAAAAAGAGACTCGAAGTCTGCAGACCAGTGTCTTTGGTAATTTCAGTCCCTTTCATCGTGAGGAAGGTGAGAGGATTCAGCAGAGAAAGCTGAATCCTGGGGTAGGCAGTAGAAAGTCTACCCTGTGTTACGGAATATATGATCAATGACCTGTACATCCTGCACTGGACCCACATAAATGCCTGGTGTGGGGAAGTAGTGCCCCGCTCCAATGTCAAATGTTAATAAAGTTGCAGTCTGCTGCTTAAAATCCATCCCTGTGTCTGTCCTCATTCACTTGGGTGTCCAGGTCAATACTGGCTGTGGGAGAAAGAGTTTGAGCTGGGAAGGGATGGTTGGAGTTCAGAAGTGCAGCACTACCTGCTTTTCTTGTTTTGTGATGGTAATTAATTTGTTTTTCATGCAGTTAAATGTAAACACAGGAAACAAATTCATTTTGATTGTTTTTCTTCAGTGAATTATCTTCTGAATGGAACTGTTAGAAAAATGCCATGTTAAATTGGTAAACAGATTATAATGAACCGGAAAAGAAGAGAGAATGAAACTGCCTCTTAAAGAATTACAGTGGCAGCTTTACTTATCCCTCCCTCTCTCTCTCTCACACACACACACCCCATAAACTGTTTGGTCATTTAAAAATATATTACTTAACTTAGCTACCAGGCAGCAACTGTATACCATGCTGAAGTTTCCTTATTTAGATAACAATAAGAAAATGATCTAGAGAGAGTTGATTTGGAGCAAGTTTTGTATGGTTGAAACCATGGGAGTGTCTTAATATATGTTTTCATAACAGGTAAAGTGGACTTAACTTCAGCACTTCAGTTCCACCTTTCTTAGCTATAAAAGGGGGAAAGCGACACAAAGAATTGCCCTTTTGTAAAGACTTTTAAATGTTGGTGGACATATCTGAAGCAAGTCTAATCAATGTGTTTAAACTCTTTAGCTGGGATCATTCATTTTTTTGGCCAATGTACTCCATTTTGTGTGTTCTTTCTGTGCTAGTCTGAGGGCCAGATTCTGCCACTCTTGCTCCTGTTAAGTAGTGCCTCACTACGCAAGCAGTGCCATTGAAATCAAGTCTGTGATGTTTGTTCAAATGAAGGAAGAGTTACTATGTATGCAGAGCTACAGTTACAGACACGGGGCAAGTTCTATGTAAATCGAATAACATACACCCAGGAATAGTCCATCCCAAAAGCATCGTTTTGGATCTTGTCAATTGTACACTTAGGGAAGTGCGGGGGGAAAAGATAAGATGATGTGTTTATCTGTGAAGAGCTTAGTGGAATGAGTTTTTCATATTTACAAGCTTCCTGAACCTGCTGTAACAGGGTCAAGCCTCCAAAACAAACAGACAAACAAAGCCAGCCCTGCAAGGAAGAGCACTGTTCACAAGTAATAGCAGAAGCGATATCAGGACTATGGGGAGGAGAAGGACTACTCTCTGATTGGTCACCTAGCTTCGCAAGAAACAAAACACATTGCTCATTCTTTGTGTTTGGGAATTGTGGAGCTGTGTGCTCAGGGGGCAGTGCTAAAGCTGGCTGACAAAATAAATGTATGTGTAGATAAACGAGGTGTTCTCCCATCCAGATTCATCGATGGGGGCAAGTGAGGGATGAGGGTGAGGGGGTGGGGGATAAAAAGAGTGACCCTGCTACCCACTGTCTAACCTGTTTCCTCAGGAACAGTATCAGGAAGGGTGACTCCAATTGAAGATGACTCTCATCTTCTAATAACCCTTGTTGTGGTGGGAGGTTTTGAGTCAG
The DNA here is from genome assembly GCF_026122565.2 of Emydura macquarii macquarii. Lineage (NCBI taxonomy): Eukaryota > Metazoa > Chordata > Testudines > Chelidae > Emydura > Emydura macquarii. Next base: position 10,993,883 of record NW_027132668.1, on the reverse strand, counting down.
TGGATCCCTTAAATTTATCTGGCTGATAGCTTTATTTTGGATCCATCAAAGAGATGCTCTCTTTAGGCCACACTGCCTTTTTAAAGTTTGTTTCCACAGCTGGCTGATTGAATATCCTTCCCCCCCAAGTTAGGATGTCGGGAACACTGAGCATACTCATGGGGTACCTCAACATCATTCTCCTATGCCTGATGACTGTACGGTATGCTCATCAGGTGGGGCAGAGTATGCGACTCTGCCCTTGTGAAGGGGGCAGGTTTTTTGTCTGCATAAGGCTGGACTCAGGCTGCAGTTATAGGAAAAGACCTGTGACTGCAGAGGCTCCCCAGGTTACATTTCAGGTTACAGAGGCAAAGTCTAGATAGGTCTTGATATTTCCGAGTAAATTGAATTACATCTGTATATAAGCCTGTGCCATCAATTCAATATTTGTGTTGTACTATCAGCTGTTCTATAATGAGTGTGACAAAGACAGACATGATTTTCCGCTGTCCATGAGGAAATAAAAATACTTGCCTTTAGAGGGTACCACGGTAACTACAGTATGTATTAGATAATAATGTGACCTATTGTTCACAATAGAAGAGACGGTGGGTGAGGGAATATTTTTTATTGGACCAACTTCTACAGGTGAGAGAGCCTGTCTCTCTCACCAACAGAAGTTGATCCAATAAAAGATATTCCCTCACCCACCTTATTTCTCTCTAATATCCTGGGATCAATACAGCTACAACTACACTGCATTCACAATAGGAGTCATCTAATATGCTAATGGTATGTGTTGTCCTTTTACGTTTTGACAGAGAAGTTATTTTTTTAACATGAGCTTAACAAGGCGCAATAGCACGTGTAAAATAAAGCTAATTCAGTTTGCTTATCCCTAAATAAAAATTTCATAGACAAGAATCATTTAAAAATAGGTACAGAAAATTGAATATAACTGACATTCATTTTGTAGGTAAAAGAGATGATGACCTCTCTCACCTAACCCAATTACTGAGCACCTCACAGTCTTTAATGTATTTATCCTCACACCCCTGTGAGTTAGGGTAGTGCTAATATCCTGTTTCACAGATGGGGAACCGAGGTAGAGAGAAACTAAGTAATTTGGTCACACTGGGAGTCTGAGGCAGATTCAAGGAATGAACATAGATTTCCTAAGACCCCCTTTCCCTTCATACTTCCCCAGTCCAGTGCCTCAATCAAGACCATCCTCTCTCTCATAGCTAGAGTCCATTTTATGGACTAGAAAGGGGCTCTGAACTCTGAGTAACTGTTGGAGGCCTCGATTTTAAGGCAGAAGGGACCATTAGATGACCAAGTCTGACGTCCTGTGTAACATGAGTCATGGAACTTGTTCCAATTACACCTGTATTGAGCCCAGTACCTTGTGTTTGCCAGAAAGGCATCCAGTCTTGATCTGAAGACACCAAGAGATGGAAAATCTGTCACTTCCTTAGGTAGCAGATTCCAATGATTATTCAATCTCACTGTTAAAAATTTGTGCCTTATTTCTAATTTGAATTTGTTTGATTCCAGCTTCTAGTCATTGGTTTTTGACATACCTTTCTCTGCTAGATCAATGCCTTTTAATACGCAGTATTTTTTTCTGGTGAAGGTACTTATACATTGTAATCAAACTTCTTCTTGATCTTTTTGTTGAGCTAAACAAATTGAGCTCCTTGAGTCTCTGACTATAAGGCATTTTTTTTCAAGCCCTCAAATTGTTGAAAAAATGTACTAATTTCAGATTGGTAGAAAACTCAGCCACTTTTTAACCATGTTGCTTCCAAATGAATTCTTGCTAAATAGTTCTATTTAATGTGAAATTTGTTGGAGAAATATTTTCCCCTCACAGGACCAGATCCAAATCACACTGAAGTTAATCAGTTTTTCCACTGACTTTGGTAGGTTTTAGATGAAACGCCAAAAGAACAAGAAAGAAGCAAATGCTACTTTTAGTGACACCTGATGCACATAATTATTGGGAGTTGATAAGGGGGTTCACCGAGCAATTTAAAACTTGTATACATAGACGTTCCTGCAAATCTAGTAAATGGATTTACAAATGTTGTAGAGACATTTTCTATTCCAGCATTTGTACTCAAGAATACTAGCCGCAATTCCAGTGATTAGAACTCAAAGCCATGTGGAAACTGAGATAGCAACTAACAACTTCAACAGACATTTACAATACTCTGTAACTTTGAGGTATGCCTGTGAATTACCTGCTTGTGCAACTATGCCTTTTCTGATTTTTGCAGGTATAAGGACTTGTCTGATACAGCACTGCGAGAGAAGAAGAAGTTACCTGCCGAGGAGAAATGTCGTCTTGTTCTCCAGCAGTGTAAATTACAAGGCTGGCAGGTTTGTGACCTATAAAATAACTAAAATATCAGCTTAGGTCTTTAAACAAGCAAGAGGAGTAATTTCTATGTTGGGAGTCATCAGATCCTTTGAAAAAGTATATCCTTTTGATGTTTTGGTGTGTGTATTCTTTGGAATGAAATAATTGGATTTATTGAGTTTAGTAGGACATCACTAGCTGTGATTATTAATATGTGTAGAAAAATCAGGAAGCACTCTTGTTGGGAGAGAGGGAACTCAGTTAAGAACATACTTAAGTCTTCATTGCTTAAAGCTTTTTCAATTACATAAAAATGGCCATATTCTCCCATCAAATGTGTGTGCATGGCTGCCATCAGAGCACAGCCTCTGGTCTAGATTCGTAGGTTATAAGTAGTCTGACCTGAGGTCCCGATTTTATAGGGACAGTCCTGATATTCGGGGCTTTGACTTATAAAGGTGCCTATTACCCCCTACCCCGTCCTGATTTTTCACACTTGCTATCTGGTCACCCTAGTTATAAGGCAAGAAGGTTATATGGTCATTTAGTCTGATCTCCTGCATAACACTGCCCAAAAGGTAGAAACATGACTAAACTGTAATTATATATTTTAGTCCACTCAGAAAGTGTACTTCATGGTGCCTGTGGAGTTGAACACCTCAGGAGTCAGAAATAGTGCTAGAGCAAGAGAATTTAAAAAGTAGTTGGCCATCAGTAAATGCCTGTAATTCAAGAACAATGATCTTGGCATTTGAAAACAAACCTAAAACCTTGAAAGGTATGAATGTAAAAAGGGAATTATAAAACAGGATCTCTGCTGTAAAACAGATTGAAACTTGTGATCTCTAAAACATTTTGGATCTCCCAGCCGTAAGGTAATGTAATGTGATGAAAAGTGAATTGTGCAAAAATACAACAGTATATAATACAGCATCCTTCAAACCAAGAATCACAAAACGCTTGAGAGATTCAGACAATAAGATCCATGGGAAATAAGATTTTTAAGGTGAATTTAAGGAGAAGTAATGACTCAATGGCTTAGAAGCACATGGAAGGAAGATGAACTGAGACAATAAATGACCTTCCCTCTTTGCATGTGCTCCAAACCGTGGTGAGCTATGAGGAAGGGACAAAGGGGTGTCCATGATTGAAGGAGAGAAATAACCAGAGTAGAATCATATAAGGTCAGAGTGTGAGTTTGCTGTAAATGAAGGCCCAGTAGTAGAAGATTTAACCAGCACAGTAGGTGATATAAAAGCAAGAATCCACATCTCCAGCATCAGTAATGTGTGTCACATAATCCCTCTTTTAATTTTTGACTTGTTTGACTAATCATGAAAGTTGAACTTTAAATAACAGTCTAAAAGAGGAAGCTTATACAATCAGCAGTTGTCATGGATGTCCCCCTCTGTGCTGCAATAGCAGAGGAATCTTTAAAAGGAAAGTGGGGGGGAGAAAGAAAAGAAAAGAAGTAATTAGTAATACAGGATGATGTCAGTGAACAAAGCCTTGAGGAAAGGAGTCATCATGTACTGCATCACTAAAAATCACACAAGAGGTAGGGGGTGCATGTATAACCAATTTAGCCAGCCCTGTTGCCAGCAGTGATTACTTCAAATGAATCAGTGTTGGAATAGAACATTTATTTGATGTAGGGGTTCATGAATAAGTCAATGTAAAATCCTCCCCAGCAATCTTGCCTGTTATTCCCTGAAGAGCACTAGCAGATTGATTGATAAATATATAATCCAAATGAACTATGAAGAAGTAGAAGAAAGTGATGGAAATCTGAAATAACCCCCTCTTATGTGACACCACCAGAGAAGGAGTTGCCAATAAATTCAGTGGAGGAGGAAGAATAAGCACACAGTGGACTACTTTTTCCATAGCAGAAGGGTGATAAATTGTTTAACCTTATTGCTATAATGCACCGTAGCACCCAATTTGAGTATATAGATCCTCATTGCTACTGAATATTAAGTAAAAAAAAAAAAATCTGTGTTCCTGAGTATGCTCCCAAAAATGAGCAAAGGAAATACTTATTTTTATGTTCTTTTTACTTGGATTTTCTCTCTGGCTTTTAATTGGACTCTAATAACTAAAAAGTAGCAAAAACAACAAACCCAGAGTCTACTCACTGAACAATTTATCTCCCAAAATGTTGGAGCCTGGTTAGAAAACACAGATATGCTATTGTAAGCTATCACAGAGGCAGATGAATGAGATCCTGGGATAGAATCCATTCATGCTTTATTTTCTATCGGTTTATAAAACTCAAGAGTAAACAACATCAACTGACCATGAGCTGGTGCTTGATTCAGCAGTTTCCGTGTGAAAGGAAAGTATTTTTTAGAAAAAATGTTCATTATTTTATGAAAGGTTGCTCTTATTTGGGTAAGTTGAGCTGAAGATGATTATACTAGGACAAAAAAGAAATTGTTTTGTTGAAGGTGGCATACTGCACAAAGCACTTCCATAGCCGCACTTAGCTTAACTGCTGAAATGTGAGTTGTAAAAATGCAGTCTTATTAACAAAAGACATTTCCACATCATTTTTCTGTGCTGCTGCCTTGATGGGGCTTTCTTTTTCAATTAAATACTTGAACAGTGTGCAGCCATACAACAAGCTGTAGTTGCCTGCTGCAAAGAAAAGATTGTTAGCACCCTGATATATAAAGTAAAAAAACAAGTCTCTAAACCCAAATACACTATTCCTATTCCTTTGAGCTAGCAAATGATGTACCCAATCCAACTTCCAGTGATGTCCAAGGAAGGTTGTGTGATCCTCATCACTGGAGGTTTTTAAATACAGGTTGGACAAATACCTGTCACAGATGCTCTAGGTCAGGAATTGGCAACCTACAGCACGTGCCAAACGTGGCACGCAAGATTATTCTGATTGGCACGCATCAGGGGCAGGGAGAAGGGTGGAAATGGCAGGGTTGGGAGGGGGGAGCAGCCACCGTGCGGTGCTGCATGGGGCCAGGAGTGGCTTCTGGCCAGGGCGCTGGGCCTCCGTCAGGTAGGAGAGAGGCAGTGGAGGAGGAGCGGCTGGGAGCTGCTCCTGGCCAGGACCAGTGGCGTACTGAGGGGGAGAGCCATACCCCCAAGCACTGGCCTGTGGGGGGTGGGCGGGAGCGCCTACCAGGCCCTTGGAGGAGGATCCTCCCCCTGTTGACATCCACGGTGGCTATGCCGACCCGGCTCCTCAGCCTCCCGTCCTCCCGGCCCCTCCTCCGCCCATGCACTGGGCACATTGAGGGAGCTGCGGGGACCTCAGATGCACAGGGGCCAGGCAGCCTTCCCTCTCTTCACCCACCAGGCGGCCTGGGGGCATCTGCCCCCTCGCTCCTCCTTCCCGCCGGAGGGCCCGGGTCAGCACAGCCACTGGGGATGTCAGCATGGGTTGGCTTCTCAGAAGAGGACCCAGCCGGTGCCCCTCCAGACCAGCACCTGGGGCCCCATCGGTACACCACTGCCGCTGCACCTGCCACCCCGCAGTGCGGAGAGAAGCAGGAGGGCAGGAAATGGGCCCACAGACACCCCTGCCGCTGCTGATGGGGGGGGCACAAATACGAACAGTGGCCCCCAGGCGCCGGGCCCATGGCACGTGGGAGAGGGGCGAGGGGAAGACTTGGCACACCCCTTCCCAAAGGTTGCTGACCCCTGCTCTAGGTAAACTTGGTCCTGCCTCAGAGCAGGGGGCTAACCTAAATGACCTCATGAGCTCCCTTCCAGCCCTAATTTCTGTGATTCTATGGAATTTTTGCTATTGACTTTAGTGGGAGCAGAATCAGACCCAGTAAATTTAGGGACAAGTTCAATGAAAGAACAAGAGGTCATCAAGCTATCCACTGTAGTGGTCGACAACCAACTGGCCTTCAGCATGCTGTGTAGTCACATTCCCATAGTAAACATTTCTAACCTTAACATTCTCTTATCATTTTCATTTTTTCAGATATGTCAGAATATTTACTAAGCAAAACACACTACTCCCACAATGTGCAGCTTGCAAATGTTAGCAATATTTGGGACAAATATATGGCACAAACAATCTTTGGCTGTTCTTACTAAATAATGACAGAAGAAAATTTTAATTTATTTGGATTATCATTCCCCTCGCAGTTGAGCTTGCAGCTATAAATTCAATAAAGGTAGAGTTAACACAATAGCTTACTGAGATTTCTAGTCAAAACTCTCAAATTTAAATTTTGATTGTCAGATGTCAGTAGCCTGCAGTTAACCTTTTATCTGTCATTTTAAATAGACCTTGTTTGCATCTTTGCAAACTCCATCCTAACATTTTATTCTTATCCCAAAGAAAAACTACTTTATGATTTAATATAGTAAAGCTGCATGGTGTAGCTGTCAAAGGTTAGGCCAGCAGGGTAGGACTAGACTATTGTGAACTTTTCAATCTTTGAATATTAGAATTAGAATATTAGAAACAGGAATCATAAAACAGTTACCTTTTGGGAGCATTGTTTTAACTTATACTTTAAACCTCGTTGTAACTGCTAGATCCACCTTCTCCAGAACTCTCAGTGATTCTTTATTCCCAAGGGCCTTAAAGCCTTCACACCCATACCATTCAGGTCTCATAAACTGAGGAGAGTCAAACAGGATTGGTAATTGGATGGGAAAACTCAGAAGAACATTAGGTCCTGCAGGAAATGGTACTGGTAGTTCAGTAAGGTTGATTCTCTTCTTTCAGAGTCATTACTGAACAATTGCCTATCCACGTTGCCAAGAGTTCAGTGCTGCTGAGGTTTACCTGTAGAAATTAATGGGGTTGCAGCAGATGTCCACAATGTTCCTGAACATACCCCCATAAGCGATCCCCGGCATGAACGGGAGGTGGTGGCCCTCTCTCACTGTCAATCTCTGAGGGAGGCCTCACCTGCTGGCTGCAATGTCCTGCAGGGAGGTTTCAGCTACAGGGGGGAAATTAGCAGTTTCTGGGCCACTTCGGCCTAGCTGGGCAATCCCCAAAGCCCTGGACCCCAACACTCAAATGGGGTGAGCAAGGAGTCTGTGGCCCGGACCCACAGTCCAGGCAGGGTAGGCACAGTAAGTAGGCTCTACCCTGGTCAGGGTGAACCAGCAGTCTATAGCCCAGGTCCTTAGGCAGGGCGGGGCAGGCAACGTGAGCCATCTCTAGCCCTAGGCAGTTAATGCAGACTGTTTATAGTCCAGAAATTTAGGCAGGGTGGGGGCAGCAAAGTAAATATCCTCTGGCCTTATGCACGGTGAGCAAACAGTCTAGGGTCCTGGCCCTTAGGCAGGGCGTGGCAGGCACAGTGAATCAGCTATAGCCTATCGAGACTTGACAGGCCAATGGGGGTAATGAGGAGGGAGGGGGACACAGGTCCATCCAAATCCACTGCGTCCCAGCCCAGAGCCCTAGCAGTGGTGCGGCATCCCGCCACTGGGTCAGCGAGGCTCCAGCCACAACTTGCTGACTAGTGCTCCAGCTTGAGCGCAGCCAGACTGAGGTTGGCTATCCCTGGGCCACTTCTTCCACCCTTGTGTCTGTGTACCGTGTTCCAGGTCGCAGTCCAGTTCCTTGGGGTGGTACGCAAGAAGCAGTCCCATCAGGACCTCGCCGTCACTGGCATCGGGTAACTCCTCCAGGTCGCAGGGGCCCGGTTGATCCTCTGGCTCGCAGGGGGCAGGTTGGTCTGGCAGCTCTTCCAGGTCACAGGGGCCAAGTATTTCTTCCAGCTCGCCAAGCCCAGGCAGTTCTGGCAGGTCCTCGGAGCTCCAATTGGGAGGCAGCCTTGGCATCCTCTCCTCGGGGCAGCGGTCAGGCTCAGGTCCCAGCAGGTCTCCCCTGACTGAGCTGGAAGGCCTACCCTTTATACTTCCCTTTCCTTTCCCGCTTCTCTACTTCCGGACAGGCAGGTGTGGACTTCAGGGGGTTGGCCCTCTCTCGCTGTCAATCTCAGAGGGAGGCCACACTTCCCGGCTGCTACACCCCCACTCTACAGATTGGAGGACCTGTTTCTCACCCTTCATTTTTTTTATACAGGTGGAGTCTCCAGTTGCTCATTTAGGACTGCTTTAAGTCCACTTTCGCGAGCAGTGATATAAGGGGAATTTAAAATAATGCTGTATCTGGTCCATGATTTTTATCGAGTACAAAGAAATGTGTGTTTCATCACAACAACCTTAACTCTGACTTAGGATGTTTATATTGCCTTTTTGTTATGATATCAGTATCTAAATATGTTATTTTAATAGATACTATTATATCATAAATATTATCAATACAGCTATCAAAAGATAGTAGATATTTTCACAAAGTATTTATTTTCTCTTTTTCTCTCTCTTGAAAATCATATTGTAGTTGTAGTTTAATAAAAACATGTAAATCATAATTGATTTATGATAAAATTATGTGTATGGACTTTTGCATGTGAGACTGTGTATTTATGTAAATTTTATGTTTCTCTTTCAGCATTGTTTTTGTTGTTTATATTTGGAGATTACTGATTAAACAACAGCATGTATTTTGGCTCAGAATTAAAGTGGTTGTATTGTAATGAAATATATATTTCTTTGTACTTGATATGAATATGGTGTTTGATTATTTTGTAGACAGTGTAACTATTCTTTTTCCTTCACTGCAGATGTTTAGGTTTTGTAAATGTGTCAGTTTATAAATTTGTCACTTAGCAATTTTAACTGCTTTTGAAAGAAAAAGATTTTCTCTATCTTATTTTTTTAAACATTTCATTTTCTTTTATGAAATTTTAAATAAAGATACAGTGTTTAAAATAATAAATAAACTGGAAAGACGAGTTGCCAGACTATACAATAAAAGGAGTTAATAATGGATGGAACCTAACATCCATATGTTCTGATTAGATTAGAAATGGCTGTGCAAAGAATCTATTAGCAAAAATACATTGTCTAAATAACACATAACTCCACTGTGTTCTTGATAACAGGAGTCATCATAGAATATATTACATAAGAATGGCCATCCTGGGTCAAACCAACGGTCAATCTAGTCCACTACCCTGTCTTTTGACTGTGGCCAGTGTCAGATGCTTCAGTGGGAATGAACAGAAGAGGGCAATTTATTGAGTGATCCATACAAGATCCATGTAACAATCTTGAAGGTTCATTAAGGACCACACTATTGAATGAGTAAGGAATAGAACTTTAATAATACAGACAGGAGTGATTCCCAAGTGTGCAGCTGGGAGCAGCCATGTTAGATCTGATGTAGGGTACATCTCCCAATTCACACAAAACCATCCCATGAGAGAGAGCGTCTCTAACTCACAATCTTCTACAAGCATATCTGTACATCTTCCTTCTTAAGGAAAACAAATTAACCCTTAGATACATATAAAAAACTATCTAATGATGCATGCACTAACATCTAGTAACACATAACTATCTAATAACACATGCATTATACAATTCCATAAACTTAATGTGTCAACTACCTAGAGAGGAGAGGTTACTAACACATCACTAGTAACCAATAAGTCACAGCTTCTGGCATTCAGAGGCTTAGGGACACCCAGAGCCCTGGGTTGAGTCCCCGATGATGTTGACTAATAGCTATTGATGGACCTATCCTCAATGAACTTATCTAATTCTTTTTTGAACCCAGTTATACTTTTGGCCTTCACAACATCCCCTGGCAACTAGTTCTGCAGATTAACTGTGTTGTTTGAAGAAGTACTTCTTTATATTTGTTTTAAATCTGGTAATCCCCTGGTTCTTGTGAAGGGGTAAATAACACTTCCTTATTCACTTTCTCCATGCCACTCATAATTTTGTTGACCTCTTAGTTGTCTGTTTTCTAAGATGAACAGTCACACAGTGTCAGTATTTCTAATCTCTTCTCACAGGAAAATTGTTCCATATTCCAATGATTTTTGTTGCACTTCTTTACCTTTTCCAATTCCAATTTTTTTAGACAGGGCGACAGTATTCAACGTGTGAACATACCATCAGTTTATATAGTGGCATTATGATATTTTCTGTCTTATTATCTATCCATATTATCCTTGTTATCTATCCTATCATTCTGTTAGGTTTCTTGACTGCTGCTGCACAATGAGCAGATGTTTTCAGAGAACTATCACAATGTCTTCAAGATCTCTTTCTTGAGTGATAATAGCTGATTTAGATCCCATCATTTTGTATGTGTAGTTGGAATTATGTTTTCCAACATGCATTACTTTGCATATATCAATACTGAACTTCATCAGCCATTTTGTTGCCCAGTCACCTAGTTTAGTGAAATGCCTTTGTAACTCTTTGCAGTCAGCTTTGTACTTAAGTATGTTGGGTATTTTTTATCATTTGCAAACTTTGCCTCCGCACTGTGTATCCCCTTTTCCAGATCATTTATGAATGTGTGGAACAGAACTTGTTCCAGTACAGATCCCTGGGGACTCTGTTATTTACGTCTCTCCACTGTGAAAATTGACCATTCATTCCTACCCTTTGTTTCCTGTTTTTTAACCAGTTATTGATCCATGAGAGGACTTCTTCCCTCTTATCTCATGACTGCCGACTTTGCTCAAGAGACTTTGGTGAGTCATCTTGTCAAAGGTTTTCTGAAAATCCAAGTACACTATATGAACTAGATCATCCTTGTCCACATGCTTGTGACACTCTTAAAAAATTCTAATAGATTGGTGAGGCATGATTTCTCTTTTTAAAAGCCATGCTGACTCTTCTCCAACAAATCGTGTTAATCTATGTGTCTGATAATTCTGTTCTTTACTATAGCGTCAACCAGTTTTCCTGGTATTGAAGTTAGACTTACCAACTGTAATTTTCAGGATTACCTTTGAAGCCTTTTTTTAAAAAATTGGCATTACATCAGCTATCCTCCATTCATGTGGTACAGAGGCCAAGTTAAGTGACAGGTTACATATTTCATATCTGAGTTCCTTCAGAACTCTTAGATGAATACCATCTGGTCCTGGTGACTTTTTACAGTTTAATTTATTAATTTGTTCCAAAGCCTCTGCTATTGATACCTCTGTCTTGGACAGTACTTCAGATTTGTCACCTAAAAAGAATGGTTTAGGTGTGGGAATCTCCCTCACTTCCTGTGCAGTGAAGACTGATGCAAAGAATTCATTTATCGTCTCTGCAACGCTCTTGTCCTCCTTAATTGCTTCTTTAGATCTTAGATGTCCAGTGGCCCCGCTGATTGTTTGGCATGCCTTCCCGCTTCTGATGTACTTAAAAAAAATGTTTGTTTTTGTGACTTTAGCTAATTGTTCTTCCAATTCCTTCTTGACCTGCCTTATGCCTTCACACTTGACTTAAAGAATTTATACTCCTTTCTATTTTCCACAATAGGATTTTTTAATTTTTAAAAGATGGCTTTTTGCCTCTACTCACCTCTTTTATTCTGCTGTTTAGCCACAGTAGAGCATTCTTTTTAAATTTGAGGTATACATTTAGTTTGAGCCTCTATTATGGTGATTTTAAATAGTTTCCATAAAGTTTGCAGGCATTTTATTCTTGTGACCTTTCCTTTTATTTTCTCTTTTTTAAAATTTATTCATGCCAGGCCATCTCTATTGACTGACTGGCCTGAGCCACCATGCTCCAGAAATCCTGGCAGAGCAAGCATTACTGCATCCCACCCTCAAGGTGGACTTCTCACAGCAAGAGTCTGCTGGAGGAACCCAAGGAGTAAACTGGACCCTTTCTTTGCCAACTAAAAAACAAAAATAAACAAAAATGTTGGTCACAGCATCCTTGGACTGAGAGATCTTTAAGGGTTGAGTCTTCCATTTTGGCCTCGGTGTGCACATGTGCTCTTGCTCTCTATCTACTAAACTCTGTTCCTAGATTCTTATTTTTAACTTTTTGCTTCCTGACGATGTTTCTGATCTTTTCCTTCTTTCTGTTTTCTTCTCTTCCTTATATATCTGTTTATGATCTAAGGACTTGAAAACTCTTTATTTGTTTTATGTTGCCATTGTGCCTAAATCTCAGCCCATATCTTTGTCCATGCCCATCTTTTTGCTTCAGAGATCATTTTCTCTGATTACATGCCTCTTAACCCTTTCCTCTGCAGTCAAGTTTTTGCCATCCTCCTCTTTTAGCCTTCTTTCTCCTCTATGTACTTCTTATTTCCCTTTAACCCTCTTCATCTTTTCCTCCCATACAGCACATTCCTCTGCAGTTCCTATTTTATTTATCTGGCTTTGTCTTCCAGGTTTTCAGCTCTCAACTGTTGCTGCTTTTGCTGTATGTCTGTCCCAACACACGTACATATGTTTTTCTTTTCAGTCCCTTTGCATATTTCTAGTATTTTCAGATGATAAAGCTGTAGGTCTAGTTTGTAGCAGTTGTAATTATTCAGGCTACTCAGTGCTGGAGTCAGGGCCGTCCCTAAGGGGGTGCAGGGCCTGGGGCAAAGCACACTGTGTGAGTCCCCTGCCAGGCTCCAGTGGCATACCCTGGCTCTCTGGCACCCAGGCACCAAGCGTGCATTTGGGCCTCCCACCCAGGCCTTGAGCGCCTCCCCATGCAGGGAAGGAGGGGTCCCTGGCTTCCATAAGACGGCGCCGCACCCTAGGTGTCCCAGGGAAAGGGGGGACCTGTACCTGTGGGGGGGAGAACATGCCGCTTCCTCCTCCTGTGAGGGGCTGCCCCTTTCCCCTGCACTTACTCACTGAGCAGCAACCCCCCCACACACACTTAACCACAGCACAGCACCCTGTTCTCCCACTCCACTCCCGCAGCCTGGCACCGGCTCGGACGGGGCGGCTTCACGACGCGCAGCGGGGATGGGGGACGCAAGAGGCTCTGAGGGGCGGCTGGCTGTGCCCCCTGCCCCTGCTGCACGTCGTGAAGGGCTGGCATGGCACCCCCTCACAGGCTGGCACCTGGAGGCCTGGTCCCTTTGGTACACAACTACCCAGCTCCCGCCAGGTCCCAGCATGAAGCCAAGACCCATCTGGTCCCTCTCTGCCTCCAGCGTCTCTGCATCTTGCTCGCCAGGCAGCCTCCACTTCCTAACAAACCATAGCCATTTTCTGGTTTAGGACTTTTCCCTTTACCCAACCAGAGGAAAGGGAAGCACAGCAAGGAAGGGACTCTCTAATGCCCCAATTCTTGAGACACTTATGTATGTGCTTATTGTTATTCATGTGAGTATGGGACTACTCATGTGCCTTAAGCTAAGTGCATATATAAACATCTACATAATTGACATCTTATTCAGTGCATGCCAGAATCAGAGGTCATTAGTATGCCAGAGACAATGGAACAAGGCCTTAAAAATGTGTAAGAAAAAGCTCATAAAGAAAGCAGAAAGTTAGTGCTTTTACAAATAATGTTTCAGTTCTTATATCTGTGCCTGTAACTATATATGTCATTATAATTTTACAGACATTAATACTCCAAGAAGACAAATCTTACAATATCTTTAGGTTTTTTTCACATTTCATTAATGTACTGTAAAAATGTGTGTCGTGTAAAATATCGTTCTATTATAACTGTCTGTCTTTTCTAAGTAGCTATTTTGAAAGTACTGCCAGAAACACACAGCACTCCCACAAATTGCCTTTTTTTAAACTAAAGAACAGATTAACAGATTCCCTTGACACCTATTAAGTATGAACTAATACTGCCTTTATGCCACCTACACTCCATCTCCGCAACCATTCCATAATTTGGAATGTCTGTACTTCTGCATCCTACACCTTTTCTTACCAAAAAAAAAAAAAAAAAAAGCAGTAATTGACGCTTTGGTAGTCATCAATGACAATTTTACTTAATCTTTAAAAATCTATCATTTTGAAAAATAACATTAAAACCCTAATGGTTTTCTAATTAAAATAACTATGACTGTAATTCACAGATGGTTTACTTTTACAGGAGACTGAATAACATTAAAATTTCAATCTCAGATGAGAGCACTTTTAGTCCTGAATGTATTGAGAAGTGATTGTCTTGGTAGGAGAACATGCCTTTTCTTTTCCTTTTGACAAGCAAGAAACATTATGTGATTAAAGAGCTAACCAAAATGAAGAGAGTCTGACGTCTTAGAAACTGTTTTTATATGCGACACACAACTGATGTATGAAATTCAAACATTTTCAGTATTCTTACTTTCACGAAACATCAACACTGTACTGTGTGGAATGAGCATAGACGCTCTAGGTCAACTTCAGAAGATACATTTCAAAGATAGATATATACAAAGCTCCAGTAATTCTAAAGTAATCTAATCTCTCATGCCAATTTCCCTAACAGTAGAGGTTGTTTAAAGGTGTACTGTCAACAGAGCTGGGACATGTTGCAAAAAATTGTAAATAGTGTTTATGCAAATTTAAAAATGAATTTGCTTCAGTAATGACTGTGTCCCTTTTGTGTTCACTTATAAAGCTCCATAAGCTACTTTGAGCTTCCCATCTAATTATAAACTCATCCAGTCAGGAAAGAGATACAATTCTGTTTCTTATGAGACTAATTGCAACTAACCAACACATTTTGTATATAGAGTTTTAAATTCTCCAAGTGAATTTTTCATATTCAATCCATAGGCTAAAAGAAAAATAGCAAAAACAAAAATGTATTGAATAAATGCAAGTAATATATAAATTTGAGGAAGCTCTAGTCTGCTTATTCAGTCAGACATTTGCATGCAGAAAAAAGGAAAATTCATTGAGTAAATCATTTAGCGTCAGCTGTTGGTAATACTCATTTTTTCAACAAAAATATATATCCGCTGAAATGAAAACGCTAAACACAGGAAAGTTCTATTTTTGCATAATTATTTTTAATACTTTGTTTGTTAAGATCCTGTGCATGTCATGGTAATTTAAAATATATCATCCCTTCCCACAGAACTTTATATTCTAATTTAAATCAACATACAGTCAAGAGTTAAATTAAGAGAAAAAAGAAGAGAGATGTGGAAGGGGAATGTGGAGAGCTAAAACCAGTGAATATAACTAAAAAGACAACTGGGCATAATGGAAAATGGATTTGAAGATGAAGTGAGAAGGAAAATAATAAAAAAGAATGCTTTTCTAGGGAACCATATTTTGTTTACATACAGTAGATCATGTGCATTGGACGTTCAACATATTTGTTCTCAATTACAGATGAACAGTGAGCTTATTTTTAATTATGTATTAATTTTAAAAAGATTTTTGGTGATTTATCTTTGAAAGGTGTTATGAAGAAATATGTTTAAGGGGTGATTTGGATTATGAGAAGATAGTCAGCTAGCACACAAGAAGTTGAAAACTATTCTAAGCCTAAAAAGCAGCATGGAAACAGGCATGAAAAGAAGAGTGAAAGAAAGAGGCTTAGAGGGTGGTTAGGAAAAAGAGTTGTGTGGAGCTGTGGGGGGAATATGCAGAAATCAGAGCAGGCACACAACTGTGCAGAGCCTTGAAACTGAGAATGAAAAGCTTCAATTTGATACAGAAGGCTAGTGGAAACCTTAGAAAGAAGGTAAAAAGAGAAAGTAACATAATCAGAGTAGAAAGAAAAGATTATTTTAATGGGTGTCATCATGCTCCACATCTGAGAACTACTGTAGTACAAATAATAAATAATGATAATAATATTAGCAGAAGAATTTTGGATGGAATGGACTAAGGTAGAGAAAAGCAAGGAGACCAGAGAGCAGGAGGTTGCAGTAGTCAAGGCAGGAAGTGAGAACAGCATAGCAAGTGTGTTGGCCATAGGGATGGAGAAGAAAGAACATTTTGAGGGGGTGGAGGAGAGTTGAGAAGTTGCTGATGAACAATCCATAGAACTTAATGACAAACTTGATGTGGTAGGAGACATCAAGAGAGGAGTCTGATATAAAATTTTGGACATGTGTGTCAGGAAGGACAATGGAATTTTCAGCTGAGAGGAAAAAGAGAGGAAGTTGAGAAGAGAGAAGAGGGGAATGATTTGCTGGCTAAATAAGGGGAGTTTATGTGTTGATACATTATCTTTATCTAGAATCAGGGACTCCAACAGTAGATACCTGAAGGACAGCGATGCAAGTCTAAACAGAGGTAGAGAGACTCGGGATGAAGAGAGATATCTGGGAATCAGGGCATAAAGATGATTGTTGAAGCCATGATAACATTTAAGGTTACCCAGAAACTAGTAAAGAGGAAAAAGGAAGAGGGGACCTGAGGACAGAGCCCGAAGGAAAACGAGCAAACAGTGGGCAATGAGTGATGGAGAAACCTAAAGAGACACTGAAGGAGCAAGTCAGAGAATGTAGAGAACCAGACAGGCATAGAATGATGAAAGTTTGAGAAGGAGTGAGAGATCTGCTGTGTGAAATCAGCTGATAAATCAAGGATGGGACTAGAGGAATGGCCCTTAGACTATAATATAAATAGGTCACTAGAGACCTTGGTGAGATCATTTTGGCTGAGAAAGGAAGTGGTGGTTGTACTGCTGTGACTCAAGGAAACTATTATGTAAATAAAAGAGCATAGCCTTGCTTGTATAATCAAGTATACTTGTATAGTAAAAGGCAGGGAGAAATGATTCTGCAAATTCTATTGCAAAATAAAAGTAATCTTATTCCTCTTTGTGAGAAGAGTATGTATTCCAGAATAAAATAACTTTTGTTCTTCAATAGAGTGCCCACACGTAAGAATTATTCCACAATAGCTATGCCGAATATTCCCCATTTAGACAAGGCCTAAAATTCTCTGTAGGTTTCTACTAAAGCAAATTTAGTGAAATGTAGTTCCCACTTTCCCCTAAAGGCTTAATTTACTATCATGATTGTGCATGAGAAAGACACACACAAATTTTAGAAAAAAGTTTCTGCTTTTGCAGATTCTATTCATCACTGGTGAAATTAAATAGAAAATTAACATTTAAATCCTCAAATTATAATTTAGACAAATCACCTATCATTTTCATGTGCAAAATTTGGGAGCTAAATTATTGAAGGCTGCTTTGAACGTTTGGTCCAAAATACCAATCTCCATGAAGTCACAGGAATGGAAGAATGTCCCAAACCGTTTCTGAATTTGGTTTTCAGTTTCTAGACTTTATTTATATTTCACAGTTTAGCATAGTTTATTAGTATCAGTGACATATATCTGCCAGCAGTGTCAGATAGAAGACAGTTCAAGAAGGTGTGCACATTTCCTTGCTAATACCTGTCTCACAAATTTATACTACAATGAGTAGATATTGTACAAAGTGTCCTACCGGGTTACTGCCAAAAAAGGCGAGCAGTTTCAAAAAAGAAAGACAGTACATTATGTGACGTAATAAACACTGGACAACCATTCTTTGTAACTTTCTGGAAATGAAACAAACATAATAAAACAAAAATAAACAGATAGTTAGATGGTACCTACATCGTGAAGCTTGGTAGTTTTGGACTTTCCTTTCCCTAACACAAACATATACCAAAACAAGCAACATAGTGTAGGTTAACAAAGCCACCACAATTGTAAATTTGGTTTTGTGAACGTCCTATTCTTCCAGATGTTTAGGAATTTTTACAGGAAATGTCATACTGGATCATACTAGTGGTCCCTCTTTACAGTATCTTATTCCCAACAATACCCAATACTGGATGTCTCAGAGGAAATTATAAAACTCCCATAATGTACCTAGTCATTTATTGGTATATGGAAGTGGGAGAGGAGGGGAAATTTATTCTTGACCCAACTAATGAAAGTAACTGTAATGTTTGGTAGGCACTCAGGAGGCAAGTTGAATAGTGAGAATAGCACTTTTGTTGACTACAAATGTAGCTATCTAAATAAAAGAATTAACATAGTCTCTCCCAGAGAAACATTATGTATCCTCTCACTAGCAAAAAATAGAACAGTGATAATCATAATTATTTTCCTATCTGGTGAATTTTGTTGTCCAAACCATCCACACATTCAAAAATGTAGTTTGTCCATTGGAAGATCTGGAATTCAAGAGTTCCAGTTTTAAAAATGTGAATAATCTCATTGTAACAGTAAGTAGCCACATATATAGGCCTCAGTTCTCAGTTCAGCATGCAACCAGAACACTGTGCGGTATAATAGCCTATGGCCAGAGGGAAATAACCCTCCCACCAGATTGTTGAGTGGAAACAGAACTGCTCCACAACTGCTGCTTTAATACATCTAACTGTAAAATACACCTCTACATATGTAACTATCTCCCCTCTGGCCCATACCTAAACCTCCACAAGGGATGCAGACTTCACTGTCTGGTGTCTCACAATCCTGCCATTCATTCCTCACACAGCTAAACTGTACTATTTCATCTGCATTCAAGTCCTCTATGCCTACCGAACAAGGGAACAAAACTTTACCCCCATTCTCCAGTGCAGCTTTAACAACAGTAGCAATGATGGAAGCTTAATGTGGATAGGACTCTGGCATTTGTACCACTAGGTGACTAATGCTGCAATCAGTGGAACTTCACTAATGGTGAATTAGGGCTACAAAGCTTGTTAGGATAGAGGAGGCCTAGAGATGAAACAGTCAAAAACTGTTAAATTAGTCTGACATCCAGTTCAGAAGAGTTTTAGTAGTGCAAATTCTGTGCTCAACAGCCAGTATATTAGTTATTTCTGGCCCAAAAGGATTCCTGTTTAGAAAGCACTTTGGATCCTTCAGTATGGAAAGTGGAATGTAAAGGTAAGGTTTCATTAGTGTTTATTATTATATGAGTTGATTAAAGAGGATAATACATGGGAGCTTTGAAACTGTAGGTTTGTTTCATCATTGCATACTGACATTTGTTTACTTTGATTTTAGCCAGGCCCAACACCACATCATTGCTTAAATTATTTAACCAGAGTTTTGCATATGCTTATATTAATTGACTGTAACTTTTGCTGAAATTAGGATAGAGCACAAAGATCTCTACAGAGCAGAATGGCTACAGGCAAGTAAGTTTTGGAATAGTTTGAGAAGTTATTGCCAGGCTTGTCCAAATTAACCAATACTTTTATTAACCATACAGGTTGAGTAGCAATCCCAGCAGCAAAAAGGAATTATGTTCCTCACTGTTAAGCATAGCTCACTGGGTGCTTGTGTCTTCTTTAAATTCCTAAGCAGCAAAGAAATGCTTCTTCCACAAAGATCCTGAGAAGAAAATAGCATATGAGGACAACTCTAACTTAATCGTTGCTACCATTTTCTCAGTAATCACTGTTTGGGTTTTTTTAAGGTTTCTGGAAAGAAATATCTTTGAAAGTCATACATAAAAGAACTTTTAAGGATTTTTTTTAATTGTCTGTGCATGTTCAAAAAGTTTCAAAAGCAAGGTGTTTCCCTGTGGTCTTATGAATGGAAGAAAAAGCACCAGATACAGTCTTTGTCATGTACTTTATGTTTCTGATCTCGTCTCAACCTTTGGCTAGATGATTTATGTACTATCTTTACTTACGCATCATTATCTTGGCCTTTTTTTCCTTGATGGTGAAGGTTTCTTTGCTGTTTGTATTTTAGATAGGAGTCCAAAAAGTGTTTCTTAAGTACTGGCAAGCTGACCATCTCAATGATTTGTGCCATCAGCTGCAGAAGAAAATTATAACCTGTCAAAAAGGTAACAATTACTGAACAAATATTTCTGAACTATGTATACTGAGTGCAAGAACATTTGATGGTATAGGAGTTTTCTCTTCCTTGATTAGTTATTGTATTTTATACATTTCCATACAATTCCATTTCCAAGTAACTGACTATGCAGATTTTTAGAAGTCCAGACTAATGATGTTAACAATTGCATCTTTTGTCTGTCAAACGTAGTTTAAGTTCTAGTTGTTGGCTGGAATTAAAATTAAATGCTCCTTTATCATTCCTTTTTTTAACAGTGCTTCTTGTTTTTTAAAGAACCAACTACATTTCTAGAATTTAAGAGTTTTTAATATCACTCTGAATTCCCCATTATATAACAAATAAAGTATAGAATATGCAAACTTTTAAAGTATTTACATAAATTTTTCATGTGTAAAACAGGTACTTTTAATACTATTAATCTAGGATGTTAGTTGTGTTTATTTTGTTCCTATTTGCTGTATCTTGCATATTTTCCTTGGCTTGTTTTTTTCCCTTTGCCTTTTATGTTGGTATCTTTACTAAGGTCATTCTGACATTTTTGGCACACTTTTTGAAGGAGATACTATCCACTATCTCCTGATTTCCTGTAGTTTCCATTCTATTTCCCATCAGAATCTCAAATAGTCGTTTCAAATTTGAATATTGCTTTGTATAAAGCAGCTTCCTTCACACTATACATTATTTATTTAGTAACAATTCACATTAATACTTTTATTTTAAAAAAGCTGATTCAATAGACAGAAGTATGTCTTGATTTTTACAGTTGTCAAATAGTTGGCTGAAAAATGTCCTAGATTTTTTTTTTTTAAAGCTGTCACTTTAATTATCTGTTCTTCACTAAAGACAGAAAGCAGGAGAAAGAGAGAGAACACTTAAAGCAAGGGGAACAATATCATCTCTGTGGAAATAATAGCAGGAATTAATTGTGTTTCAGGTTTTGGAGGATGGTAGTTACACAGGCCCCCATTCAACATGGTATTGAAGCATGTCTAACATTAAATGCAAGTATCCCCATTGCCTCCACACATTTATCTGCATTAGAAAAGCAAAACTGATTCATCCTGCTTTCCCTCTCATGCTGACTACCAGGAAAAGTTGAAAATCTTCACCTTCCTGCATCTAGTTGAAACTCAATGAGCATTAATATACCACTTCACCACAAACTAGATCTTTCTTAGCTGCCATAACACCAAGCTTTACAAAAAACCTGCAGAATTTATTCCTAAGTAAGGAGGATGAATGTTTCCTTAGCTCCCCACAACACTCAATTTCGTGGCTTCTTGTTTCCAGCCTCCAAATTTGACTTCCTTTTAAAAATTCATTTTCTCAGGAACAGTATTTAGAAAACTCTCACCTATTATGGGGCAGAGTTTGCATGGCTTTACACAGGTGTGGCGAAGTCTGAGGAAGCTGATGGAGTAAGGAACCTTCCTGTCTCACACATGGCTTAAGTAAGGCCCAGGCTGACTTCCCCTCTCCATTCATCAGTACTCCACAAATAGGTGTAGTTGCAATGTATGCAAGCCTAGGAACTTAGAAAGATTTGGAATGCCTTCCGCTTCTCCCCTTGAGGCAGTGTGACTCTACATGACCTTACACAGCCCATTCTATCCATAGACTAGATGGATCCTACTAAGTCCACTGACAGCAACACAAGGGAGAGGACACTCTTAGGCTGATGGACATCAGTCTTGTAGTACCTCCAGCCATAGATCTTTTGAAGCTAAAGACATGTTTTTTTCTTATGACGTGTTGGTTAAGGGTATAATGCAGTGGCGTAAAATACCTGTCATGACATTAGGTCATCCAGAATAGACTCTCATCTGTAGATCAGGACAATCTCTAATAGATTATCTGGTCTTGAAATGGATAAAATGAAATTTTACATTTATTTATTCAAATTTAGTCATTGCGTCAATATCAAATTCAACACAGTATAAAATGTATATGATGTTCATAAAATATCAAAACAGGGCACCTCAAAATTCTGCACAAAAAAAAAGCAGATCTCATACAAAAATCTTATCAACCCCATATATTATCCTCCACCCAAACTTTTTTAGTCATCCCCTCAGTAATTTCCCACATTGCCTTCAATAAAAGCCTGAGAAAACAGATAAGTCTTTCATCATGTGGTGATGATCAACAAGCCCAGGCTGTAGTGGAGGAAGGAGAGAAGCAACTTAAAGAGCCCCTTCCCTGAAAATTGCCTACCCGACCTAGCCCACTTAAACCAGGAGCTGTGAGCTCAAGTACTTCAGATTATCACAACCTCTGTAATAACCCTTGAATATACAAGTACAGCAGCTACCCAGGGGCAGTCCTGGTCATTCTGAATCAACTAGAGAATTGACTGAGGGACTGAGGGTAAAATTAATTTTCCTGAAGTCCTTCCACCACAATCCAGCAAAGCATGAATTAATTTGTGTGTGTACAGAAGCCACGTCCACAACCTGTCACAATTTCCACAACACAAAAACCCTAAAGAATCAGGTATACCTCTGGCCTTGGGTATCAAAAATATTAGGTGGTCAACATAAATAAGAAGAGCAGTGCAGGAAGGATAACATTACCTATGAGGGAAGCATGACCTATGAGAGAAGATTGAAAAAAATGGTTTTCTTTAGTCTGGAGAAGAGAAGACTAAGAGGGGACATAACAGTTTTCGAGTACATAAAAGGTTGTTAAACAATGAGGAGGGAGAAAAAATGTTCTCTTTAACCTCTGAGGATAGGACAAGAAGCAATGGGCTTAAACTGAAGCAAGGGCAGTTTAGGTTGGACATTAGGAAAAACTTCCTAAATGTCAGGGTAGTTAAGCATTGGAGATTTTTAAGAGGAGGTTAGACAAACACCTGTCAGGGATGGTGTAGATAATACTTAGTCCTCCCATAAGTGCAGAGGACTGGACTACTACATGACCTCTTGACTGCCTTCCAATCCTACGATTCTATCATTATGAACAGTAGAGACTGCCAGAAGATGACACTTCCATTTCATTTTCATTTGAGGTTTCAAAATTAATTGTCATTCTGCACTGGAACGAAAACAAAATCTCTCTAACATTTTAATGAAGACAGAATTGTGGTGAAATGTCCATTTTTTTTATTGAAACCAGAGCTGGTCAATTCAAAAGTTTGTGCGGGGCAGGAGGAGAGACAAAATCTTTCTCTCTCAATCTTCCCAATGAACTTAATCAAAACCAGTACATCTCTGCCTCAATGAAACACCATATGTCATTGAAAATATTATGACCAGTTCTAATGAACACCATATCAATTTCAGTTTTCCATCCTATGTCAGCCCTGCTAACCATCATACTGGAAATTTATCTAGCACAAATATATGTCTTATCATCTGCCATTGATTCACTTTTGCTTTATTTGTCTTTAAAAAATAAAACAAAAATTATCTAAAACAAATGTAAAAACGTCTCAGAGCTCAAGATATGTGGTATTTTCTTCAAGGTGATTTAGGATTTGCTGCTTAAATGTTTAGCAAATATCCTAGTTGCTCTGAAAATATGTTTAAGAAAGTACAGCAGGTGAAAGAACTATTTTATATCATTAAGATCTTTCAGTATTTTGTATTTGTGAGCAGTGGACTTTAGTAGATTATGTTCTGTGCATGTATTCATTATCTCCTCAATAGCAGCATTTTAGGAGTCCAGACTCAGTAATGTGTGCATCAAATATGAAGTCTCTCATAAAATTGTCAAAAGGAAAATGTGCTATTAATTTCCTTTTAAACTAAATAAGGTTAGTGCATTAATGTTTCTTATATTAAAGAAGTCAACTTTTATTATACAATGTGGCAAGAGAGATTGAGACACAGTTGGCTACAATATTGGAAATGTGAACCCTCAAATTCTTTCATTATAAACAAATTTACAGTAGATAAGACTGGGTGAATCCAAATCCCAGTGAATTTTGGATACAGACAGTATTGGTATATTCACATTAACCTTTCCTGCATTTCAAGCAATCAAACACTGAGCATCCCCAAGAAATTCTAATTTTAAATATATAAACAAGGACAGGGAAGGTGATAGCAAAATTCTTTCATTGCTCTCAGCTTTATCCTTTTTATTTTATTCAGTAAGATTTTACATTCCTGGAAGACATTTTTGCTTTAGATTAGTTCAGCATGACTGTTTCATTTTATAGTACAGCATTTCTAAGAGCTAAATATTCAATTGTGTTATTAAAAAAAACCCAACCTTAAGCTTTTTAGATTTTTGGCATGTCTTTACCTGAAAATCTTAATATCAAATTTTTCATTGTTTTGATGTTTTTTTTTCTCTTGAACTCAAACAACATTCAAATAAAGGTTGTGGTCAAATTCTACTCATCTACTCAGAGGAATATTTCTGTTGACTGTAATGGGACTAACTGCTTGAAGGAGATGAGTGAGATTTGGCTCAGTTTGGATATTTGTTCTTACTAGATGGAAGTCAAAGTACTAAACTCACCTGAATATTTCTGGCATCAGTTAAATAATCCTAAAACAACTTCCCAGTGGGATACACTGCATTTGTAGCCTTGGAAAAAGACGATATATGTGATTTTCAGCTGTGACATTTTTATGAATAGAAAAAATTTATTTGGTAATTGTAGGGTTGCATTACATTTAAATATATTAATTTTAATTTTTTTCTGCTGAATCCTCTATATTTGTACTAAAGGGAACTAAAGCACCTGATTTTGCAGGCAGAAGGACTTAGGGAATAGTCCCAGTAACTTTTTAAAATTCTCTAAAACGTTGTGAAATTGTTTCTCGTAAACTGTGACATACATGTACAATATACACAATCATGGTGCAGTATGAATGTTTTATTAACATTAATTTAAGATGACTTGTATAACTCACTTGTAGCTTTACCATGCATGAGTAATGTGACCATCCCAAAACTCATGCAGATAAACCTTTATATACACTACTCTATCTATTCCCTATACTGTGTGTGTATATATACAATTTGGTGTAGAATAAAATGTCCACCCACGAGCTCTGAGCATTCTGTTGATTATTTAAAATTACAAGCAAAGTACAATAGAGTCAATTCACTCCTCTTACTAAGCCACAGTACATATTCCATTATTATCGCCCCCATAGATAGACCAATACCTCTATCCACCCACCTCTCATGAAACAACATATAGCTAAAATAACAATTGCATCCAGGTGTCAGTATGAAAAACTCCAGTATTCAAGGGATTGTACTGTTATATTACAAATAATGTAAATGTACATTCTTTCTAATACATGGAACAAAGAGACCCTCTCCCCTTGTACAGTTTTTAATAATCTCTTGTCATGGGTTGGGAAACTAAGAGTTTAATTTTTGTACATAATAAGGAGAGAAACATTGAACAAATGAAAGAATAGGCTATCGTGTCTTTTACACTAGGGCATGTACCAAAATTCTCTCACACCATGCGGAAGTTGACAAGCTCTACATTCTAACACACAGAAAATTAATGCATTGTGAGCCAAATGATCTTTCAAATTTGTGCCATAATATTATCCTCTCACACTCCCTGGCATACACCAAAGCTTCAGGATATGATATAAGAAAAGGGGAGAAAAAATCCCAGTGAAACTAAATACTAAGTAATGATAACTCAAACTGGTTTACGCACTAAATACTAAGTAATGATAACTCAAACTCAGTTTACGCACTGCAATTAGTGAGCAAAAAATGCATATTGTCCATTTTGGTATGCAATTAGTAGAGAAAGCCTAATATTTCTTTCTCCTTTTGTAAAGGATATTGCTAGATAAATATCACACTACCCGTTTTACAGCTGAATGCACAATAATATTAAGTTATTCATTGTTGAATTCTATCTCTCATTGGTCCATATTTTTTCTTCCACTATGGCAGTTGTAAGAGGATTTCTAGCTCGCCAGCGTTTGCTACAGAAGATGAGCATCAAACAGCAAGAGGTCACATCAATCAAAGGCTTTCTGCAGAATGCAGAGGATATGGGGCTGAAGGCATATGATGCTTTGGTCATTCAGAATGCTTCTGACATAGCTCGGGAAAATGACCGGCTCCGCAATGAAATGAATGCTGCTTACCATAGGGAAAAGTTAGAGGTTAGAAAAAAGCCAGAAGAAGCCCCCAAAAGGTAAGGAGAGAAAGCAACTTCTCTAACTGTAGGAATCAGTGTTTCTAAAGTTCTTAGTGCAGTCCATACCATGTCTAGTAAGTCATGGCAGTAATAATGATCATCTGTAAACTTGATTCTGGCTTCTTTAAATGTATGCTTAATAGACTTGTGGATCTTTGTTAGACACTTTCCTTGTTTGTAAAACCACATCAAGTAATTAATTCTAGCTGCATAAAGCAACAATGTACAAGATATCTGATTTAGGAGGCACTCTCACATACAATAACTATTGTTAAAATTGCTAAGACATTTTAGCATTTAAAAAATAAATAGTGTTTCAGTGTAAGTGAAACAGATTTTCAGTTGGACTTAAATAATGATAATAATTAATAATAATAACTCTAACTTAGAAAAGTCATCTGGATGATAATAATTAATAATAATAACTCTAACTTAGAAAAGTCATGCCAAGATTAAAGGAACAGCTATGAAGGCGTAAAAAAAAATCAGTGAAGTCCAAGCTGAGAAATGTGCCTAATAGACAAATTGCCAAGAGGATTATTTCTTCTAATTTTAAAATTGCCTGATCTTTAGCTTCAGTTGGAAGTTTCATGAACTTGTTCTGGCAAATCTAGCAAATATTATAGCATCCATCCCTGTAGGTTAAGTACCTGTATGGAGAGATGATATTTGTAATAAACAGAAGTTTATTATCTGTGTTTGTAACTCACTGATCATAGGAAAGTTTATATTTTCCATAGGAGCTGATTCCAGCTCATTGTATCTTATCAGAAATAACTCCCCCTTGCCTTCACTGGCTCTGTCAGATGATTTTTATTAAAGTAAAAATGGCAGTGTATCTGTTTAATTTGCTTCAGATATCCCAGTGATTACATATTGAAGGAAATGCCTTTGTAGGAAAGACTGTAATTAAACATTACACTGAAAACAAATTAACTGCTGAGCACCAAGCTTTCATCTTTAGCTATTTCATTTACTACATGGGCAGCTGGCTATATCCTGTAGTTGAATCCAGCTCTGCTGGTTATCTGCCAGGCAGAAATACAATTATAAAAACAAATGCTGGAGGTCTTGTTTGTAAAATTATTGTACTGCCATCTTTTAGTTAGTACAGTACATTACTACACTAAATTATAAGGCTGTTTTTAGACATCTGTAAAGTGTCTTCAGTTACTTTTAATCTAAGTAACTCTTGTTTTTTAAGGTTGAAGGAATTTGGGAGGGGCGGCCTCTCTCGTTTTTGCCAGCTTGTTGAAATTGAGCTAGTAATATTATTTTCCAATATATATTGGAAACTGAAAAGATTTTAAGTACAATCACTCCAATAAGTTTAAAAAATCCACAGTTGTGCTTTAAATGGTAACAGAATAAAGCTTAAATTGGAAGATGTGTTGTTCTATAGGTAGAATATAGCATGAAGCCACATTCATATGTTAAAAGGTCACCTAATATTGTAATGATTTCAATTTCATAAGTAGAATTTATAGTTGTCTTTTTAGAAAACAGTGATAAAAGCTCAGCATTTGCTGCCTCAGTAACTTTCTATTAAAATACATTTCCCAGAAATTATCATTCAGATAGAAATCCTAGCTTCTGATTGTGCCTAACAATCAAAGTGTGAACAATTCATTCAGTGAATGTCTGATCAACAATATGGAACTGTTTAAAGAAAACTGAATTTGTATGAAAAAGGTCCAGTATCCTGTTTTATCATAAAACAGGAAATGCAAGAGTGCTAGCAGCTTGATCTGGATTTGTTTGTCATAAGATTACTACATACACTCTTTAGGCACAGCAGGGTTTTTGGAAGATTGTTTACCAAAAAGCTGTGGTTATGTTTGCATGAACAGGTTCATTGTTATCATTTGAATAATGCATCTGGGCATCTTTTTCTGTGTTTTCAGAGCTGAAGACAGGGGTGGGAAGGTCTCTGAGGACAGCTTTGCCAGCAGCCGAACGCCTAAGCACTTTCATTCCAGTTCTATGCCTGTCCCCATGGCAGTGGATAGCTTGGTACATTCTGTGGCTGGATCATCCATCAGATCCCCCTCCCTGCACTCTGTGTTCAGCATGGATGATAGTAACAGCTTGCCATCACCAAGGAAACAGCCTCCTCCCAAACCAAAGAGGGACCCTAACACACGACTGAGCGCTTCATACGAGGCAGTTAGTGCTTGCCTGTCGGCAGCTTCTAAGGAAACAGCTAATGAAGGTTAGGCAAAAAGGGAGTAACTCTCACAAACATTGATCTTTTGACTTTGAACCTTTAAAACATTTTCAGGTGCCTTCATAAAGTTTCATTTCCTTAGAATATCTTC
Source organism: Emydura macquarii macquarii (assembly GCF_026122565.2). Classification (NCBI taxonomy): domain Eukaryota; kingdom Metazoa; phylum Chordata; order Testudines; family Chelidae; genus Emydura; species Emydura macquarii. The sequence goes on along the minus strand of NW_027132668.1, from coordinate 10,965,530 downwards.
AGTGGCAATAAATTAAATTGTTGACTTATCAGTAATTCCTAAATCAGCAAATAACTACTCATTTGTTTTAATTTCCTGGTTTGTCAACAGCAAAAACCTATTTACAAAGTTATCCCTGGAGATAAGTGAACTGTGTCAATTTTAGCCATTCGGCCCTATTAACTATTTTATTTCAACTTTTAAACAGCATTATAAATCTTTTGACAGCTAAAGTAGAATATTTTAAATGTTGAATTTTACCAGGTTAGCTCTAAATTATCTACTGTTTCTGTCCACGTTAATATGAAAACACAAGAATAAACCATGCCAGAGATAGCTGCGAGTTCAATGAATTATGTTAGAATTCACATGTAGTGAACTTGGATGTAATGATACTTACCTCATACACAAGTAGAATGAAAGTCCAAAATGTTTCAAGGCATTACAGTCTATAAACTGCAATTTTGATTAAAGTAGTCCTGCTCCCTCACCATCCTTCAAATTAAAGAGGAAGAAATGCTTTCTGCTGTCCCTTGTTAAGCCTGAGTAATCAGGTTTTGCCTCAAGGACTCACTGTGGCTAGCAGGAAAAATCCTTCCTTTGATGCAATCAGGGTGGGAAATAATACGCAACCACTCTGTAGCCACTAGTACAGTGGCTGGAGGCCTGCATGTCGCCTTTGCATAATAATTTAGGTTGATGTATCTATGTCAGATGTATTTCCATCTTTCCTATTCCTCTTCTGGCCCTCCACCCCTAACAATACTCTTTGTACTCCAGTGGGAAGAGAAGCATTTAAGTCATGGAGAGATCCAGTCCATGCTTGAGGTCTGATATCCCAGTTCAGTGAAACTACAGCAGTTCCACAGTGTTTGGGCCTTCTGTGCCCAGCACTGCTAGGGAGGAATAATTTACCCACAATCAAATGGTTCTTTTAAGTAATGACAATTTTTACCTATGTTAATGTTTGTGTATATGTACTAATTTATAAGTCACTTGGTGTCTTTGAAGGTATGTGGGCTAAATAAATGTGAAATTATTGGACCAGATTCTCTACTGCACCCAGGTTTTGATCGGAATGACAGATTGAAAGTCTGTAAGGAGTCAGCTATAGCGCCCTGATTCTCTACTCCAAGTGGAGCCTGGGACTACTCTAACTGGTGACAGCGAGCCAGGTCTTTAGAGACCAATCACCAGCTGAGGATAGCCACTAACATGCCATCCACTCCCCCTCCTCACCTTCTGCACCAGGGGCTGTGAGGAGGGTAATTACGACATGGTTATGCCAGCTCTAAACCCTTCAAGATAATTTCCTCTAGAATGCGGGACTTCACAGCTGGGGCCTTGTGTATGGTTTCTACTTAAGAACATAGGAATGGCCATACTGGATCAGACCAATGGTCCATCTATCCCAGTATCCTGTCTTCTGACAGTGGCCAATACAAGGTGCTTCAGGGGGAATGAATAGAACAGGTAATCATCAAGTGATCCATCCCGTCCGCCATTCCCAACCTCTGGCAAACAGCAATCCCTGCCTATCCTGGCTAATAGCCATTTATTGACCTATCCTACATGAATTTATCTAGTTCTTTTTTGAACCTCGTTATAGTTTTCACCTTCACAACATCTTCTGGCAAGGAGTTCCACAGGATGACTGTGTGTTGTGTGAAGAAATATTTCCTTTTTTTCATTTTAAACCTCATGCCTATTAATTTCATTTGGTGACCCCTAGTTTTTGTGTTATGAGAAGGAGTAAATAACACTTCCTTATTTACTTTCTCCACACCAGTCATGATTTTATAGACCTCTATCATGTCCCCCCTTAGTCATCTCTTTTCCTAACTGAAAAGTCCCAGTCTTCTTAATCTCTCCTCATATGGAAGCTGTTCCATATCCCTAATCATTTTAGTTGCCCTTTTCTGTACCTTTTCCAGTTCTAATATATTTTTTTGAGATGGGGTGACCAATCTCCACTCAGTATTCAAGATGTAGGTATACCATGGATTTACAAAGAGGCAATACGATACTTTCTTTCTTATTATCTGTCCTTTTCCTAATGACTCCCAACATTCTGTTAGCTTTTTGACTGCCACTGCACATTGAGTGGATGTTTTCAGAGAACTATCCACAGTTACTCCAAGTTCTCTTTCTTGGATGGTAACAGTTAACTTAGACCCCATCATTTTATATGGATAGTTGGGATTATGTTTTTTGGAATTTATTATGGAATTTCATCTGCCATTTTGTAGCCTAGTCTCCCAGTTTTGTAAGATCCCTTTGTAACTCATTGCAGTCTGCTTTGGACTTAACTACTTTTGTAGTTTTGTATCATCTGCAAATTTTGCCACCTCGCTTTTACCCCTCTTTTCAGATCATTTATGAATATGTTGAACAATACTGGTCCCAGTACAAACTTGGGGGACACCACTATTTACCTCTTTCCATACTGAAAACAGACCATTTATTCCTACCCTTTGTTTCCTATCTTTTAACCAGTTACTGATCCTTCCCTCTTAACCCATGACAGCTTACTTTGCTTAAGAGCCTTTGGTGAGGGACCTTGTGAAAGGCCTTCTGAAAATCTAAATACACTGTATCCACTGGATCAGCCTTGTCCACATGTTTGTTGACCCCCTCAAAGAATTCTAGCAGATTGGTGAGGCATTACAAAAACTATGTTGATTGTTCCCCCAACAAATCGTATTAATCTATGTGTCTGATAATTATGTTCTTTACTATAGTTTCAACCAATTTGCCTGGTACTAAAATTAGGCTTATCAACTGTAATTGCCAGGATTGCCTCTGAAACCTTTTTTTTTTTAAAATCAGCATTACATTAGCTATCCTCCAGTCATCTGGTACAGAGGCTGAGTTAAGTGACAAGTTACATATTTCCTTTCTGAGTTCCTTCAGAACTCTTAAGTGAATACCATCTGGTCCTGGTGACTAATTACTGTTTAATTTATCAAGTTTTTCCAAAATCTCCTCCAATGAAACCTCAATCTAGGACAGTTACTCAGATTTGTCACCAAAAAAGAATGGCTCAGGTTTGGGAATCTCCCTCACATCCTCAGCCTTTGTGCTGCTCTCTTTCCCAATCCTCCCCACCCCCCAATTCATTAGCCAGTAGAAATGGGCAAATGCAGAGGGTGGACATTGCACACGCCTGCAGAGTACCACTCATTGAATGACTAATCTGTTCAGGTATTTCTGATTCTCACCCTTTGATGACTAAACTATATTACTACTGACAGCAAAACAAGACTCCATCTCTTCGCCTCAAATGATAGAGGCATGTGTTTTGTTGAAGCAGAAAGTCCTGAGTCTTATTTCTTATGCAATATGGGTGCAGCTTAGCTTTTGACTGTCTCTCTATGCATGGGGCAAGAGGTCATCACAATACCGTGAATCCTATCCAGTGAAGGTTTAAGTACAAAACCTTTGTAAGACATCATCTTGCAGAAGACTCAAGACCTTGATCTGCTATTAATATATATATATATTTTTTCCCTTTCAGTATTGACCCGACCAAGGCCACACAGTGATGACTATAGCACCATGAAAAAGATTCCTCCCAGAAAGCCAAAAAGAAGTCCCAACACAAAGCTCAGTGGCTCTTATGAAGAGATATCTGGCCAAAAGCCCGGGGATGTGAAACATTCAAATGCAGTGTCTAAAACAGGTGGTCATGACATTATGACAATACAAAGAGCAGCTTCTGCTGATGGGCCGCATCACAGCACGTTAAGTTTGTGTATGTCACAGGAAGAAGAGGAAACTGAGCCAGTTTATATTGAAATGGTAGGGAATGCTATGAAGAATAGTTCTGTGGAAGCAGAAAGCCCAGACCAAGGAGAGTCTGTTTATGAAGAGATGAAATATATTTTACCAGAAGAAGGCAGCAATGGTAATGGGATGGTTCCACTAGTGACTGGATCTCCTCCGCTATTGTTTGAGAGCAAAAAATCTATACCAGTTGAAGAACTTGATGCGAATAATCAAGCAGCTTTGGGCTATAAAGACTCTTGTGACATTCCAGCCCCTTTCCCAAACTTGCTTCCCCATAGGCCCCCACTTCTTGTGTTTCCTCCAACCCCTGTAACATGCTCACCTGCTTCTGATGAATCACCCCTAACACCACTAGAAGTGAAAAAGCTTCCTGTCCTGGAAACCAATCTAAAATACCCTGTCCAGTCAGAGGGTTCAACTCCTCTATCCCCACAGTATTCCAAAAACCAGAAAGGGGACAATGAAAGGCCTTCATCCCCAGGTTTGGTTGTATTTAATGTTTCAAACAAAGTATCTCCTCCTTCAACTCCTCTTCCTCCCCCACCACCTCCTATGCCCCCATCTATTTCTTATCGCCCTTCCTCACATTTTACATTCCCCCCAGAGACTTGTGCTACTTTTCTGGTTAATACAGGGAAAACAGGAACAAACTCAGATCCATCAAAAGTACCTCAGAGACCAAATCCTGTTCAAGTTGGAGGTTCATCTTCCCCATTCTCCAAGCTGCCTTACTCCCCAGTAAAGGTGGCAAGAGCTGACCACAGGAAATCAAACTCCAACTCATCGTCTCCACTTCCATACAGCCCTACAAACTCAAGACCCTTGACCAGTCCCCTTGATGAGTTAACTAGCTTGTTCAACTCAGGACGGAGCATGCTTCGAAAGTCTGCAGCAGGAAGAAAGATTAGGGAGCCTGAAGGTAAGCTTGATGGGAATTCTTGACCTTAATATGTATTCTCAGAACACAGATTCAGGGGGACAATATCTGTACCCCAATATTTGTGCCAATTCTTTGGTTGTGGTTTTAAATTTAAAAATGAACTGAAAAGCATTGGTAAGTAAATATTTTCATCCCTTCTATCACATTGTCAGCACTTCAACTTCACCATGCAATCCTCCAACATCCACTTCCCTCACAAATGTCCACGCTAACCCTTATGCAATGAAAACACTCCCTTTGTTCCTTCAGCTCCCTCTGCAAGTCTCACTTCTGCCACCACCTACATAAAATCTGCTAAGTAGTGATGGCTAAGGTAGGATAGGTAATGATTTTTGCCTTGGGGCAGTCTGAGAGATCTGATCCTTTTTCATTCATTTAGTACTAAAGGAAAGGGGGGAAATGTATGTTTGTACATAAACGTTGTATAAATATTTGTGTTTTCCGCTCTCCCATCCTTCATGTATCATTTGTCTTCTTGAATGTAAACTCTTTGTGGCACAGATATTGTCTGCCTTTGTGTTTGTATGGCACCTAGCATAATGGGGTCCCATTCCTGATGGAGGGTATGGGAAGTATGGCAATACAGGCATTTAATAATAATAAATGGATTATTTTAAGATCCCAACCATCAATGGAATATATGTATAGCGTTAACTTATAAGAATACTTACTTTCTAAAACAAAGACCACAGGAAGCTTAGCAGATTACTCAGCATTGCATCTCTGGGGTACAGGTATGTTCTTTTCAATTGGTTGGCTAATTGCCAGGCTGACGTGTGTGTGTGTGTGTGTGTGTGTGTGTGTGTGTGTGTGTGTGTGTGTGTGTGTGTGTGTGTGTGTGTGTGTGTGTGTGTGTGTGTGTGTGTGTGTGTGAGAGAGAGAGAGAGAGAGAGAGAGAGAGAGAGATATGTTCACTGGCACCATTATTCAGAAACACTAAAATCAGGAGAATCTCCATGTTTTTAACTTTCACATCTTTTTGCAGACAATATCTGTTTTAAAGTAAAATAATGCTGAAATAAAATGTTATGCCCATCTCTTCAACCACCTTTAAAAGAAATTATCCATAGCTCAAGTTCAAAGAAATGTAAAAAATCTACACACAAACCCAAGTTGTTATGTATGGTAGTTTGCTGATTCCTTGTGGGCTGTTGGGGTGTTTTAAGGTATTCCTTCCAGCTCAGGTGCCTATTTTGTAACAGTCATTGGTTATGTTGCTTCCTCAATAAACACATAAATATGGAACATTAACCGGAGATCACAAAGGGAAGATTTTTTTTTTAACATTTACTTTGTTACTGCTCCAGTGTCACAAAGAAAATGGCCCACAAAAAAATCAAAAAACCAACCTGTGTCAGAGGCAAAATAAATTAGAAACAAATGTCCTATTTATATATATATATATATATCTTGTAGTTATGAAAAATGGGGGAATAAAATACAGAAAATATATGAGCAGATTATACAGTTCCTCAAGTTTTCTTTGAAATGTCAACTTTTCTTCTACCAGTCAGTTCTCACACTACAAATTTAAATGGTTTTCTTCACATTCCAGTAGTTTTAACAAAATGACTGTAGATATTACATCATATGAAGATAAGTTTATAATGTCAGTTCAATGGCAACATCTTGACTGCAAAATTGTATTTTGTGTATTTCAGTAGGCTAGCTATATGGTAGAGAACATTTATTTTAATTTGAAAACTTCGGTTCAGAGTTTCATTATTACATTTTCATGAAGACATGAGTTTGGATAATGTAATCATGTTTCGCCTTTTAGAAAAATTTAAGTCTCCAATCTAATACAATCGGGGTTGCAAAATATTGTATTTATTTCCCAACCTGCTCTCCTGCAAAGTCTGTTGTACCTGATGCAATTGAACCAGAGGCTTGCCATTTTGCATACATATTTTTGAGACCATAATATTTTACAGATCCTTATTTAATCATTCACCTTGTGCAAGAAGCAAAAGGATTAGGGTTTTTATTAATTTATTGTTATTGTACAGAACAGTGAAGCTCCAGATTGGTGCAAATTATTAATTCTTAAAGTTCAGCTTGATGTCAGCAGTTTAAAATTTAGCTATATTAATAATGCAGTTAGCTAGTCTTTTAATGTCTGATTCAAAAATGGAGTCTGGTCATTTGATTTCATGTTACTTTTTAAATTTATTAACAACTACATACAGAAAAAATTATGCAGTGTGCAATATACTACAGCTTCTCTCCATAAAAAGCTAATGTGCTTAGCTATTCTGCTTGGTCTGTCCTGGATTGTGGGAATTGTCAACAGTTTTGTTTAATACCAGAAAGAGTTCATTTAAAATCCAGGATTATTGAATGTATCATTCTCTTTCTCCATCTTTGAACCCACATGTGACGTAGTAATTAGTTTTATTTGTGTTTGTGTAAATATTCATGGCATATTCAAATTTGGTCTGATTTCCTACTTTCAAACATAATGTAAAACTACATATGGTTTGATTATCTTCTCACTTTTTTTATATTGTATTTTCTATGGCCACAGCTCCATTGACTTCTGTGGGATTCATCTTGATTCATGAAGATATAATAGAGTGGAATCAAACTAGTGTACTAGGGGATATTAAATAAATATATTTAGTAATTTTCATTATTTTCTAAAGCAGAAGACACAGTGCTTTTACACACATTTGACAATATAAAATGAAAATATTTTGGCTTTTTTTATATATATGGAGAATGAGTTTATTTGGTTTATCTCTCCATTACGTCATTGGCTCAGAAGCGCCTGTCAGATTGGAAGTGGAAGAGTGTTCTCAATGCACCTAAGCACTTTCCTTTTTGTGCTGCTTTGTAGGACCACTTCAACAGAGACTTCAGATTGACTTTTATGATGCACACAAAAGGTTATCTAGGGTTTAGAGATTTCTACAAACTAATTTTTCATCACGCATGATCAAAGATGGAGATCAGCTTAGATATCCTGTGATCCGAAGCTAGAAAAAGTTGGACTTCTAAATATTTCATCAAGACAACACTAAATATGAAAAGTCAACGGTCAAGGAAGATATACCATAAAATTTAAAATCAATATTTTATTAGATAAAAGCTGCTATATAAATTGAAGTGCCGTTACATATAAATTGTTATATATAAATTGTTGATGAGCAAAAGGATCTACTGCAGGGATCGGCAACCTTTTGGACGTGGCATGCCCCTTCTCCCCTGCCCCTTTCCTACATGCTGTGGGCCCAGTACCCTGGCCAGGAGCTGCTTCCGGCCCCAAACAGCACCTCGCGGTGGCCACTCCCCCTTCCCGGCCCCACTCCTCTCCCAGCACTGGGCCCACATGATGCCACATGGGAGAGAGGCGGGGCCAGGAGGGGAAAGCAGCAGCCGTGCAGTGCTGCTTTGGGCCAGGAGTGGCACAGCTCTGGCCAGGGTGCCACTGGGCCCATGTGGGAGATGGGCGGGGCCGGAAGTGGAAAGCGGCGAGTGCCACTGAAAATCATCGTGCATGCCATGTTTGGCATGCGTGCCACAGGTTGCTGACCCCTAATCTACTGTATCAAAGAAACACAGACAAAATTACAGTTTTACATTTTACATAAAATTACATTTTGGTTTACTGCACATCTTCATTTTATTTCTCTTGTAACAGCCATTATAAATAGTAGTTTTCATTTAACATGGAAAATCGTGCTCTGAAGTGTCCTAGTCTCTGTTTGCCAGAAGCTGGGAATAGGGGAGAGGGGATGGATCACTTGATGATTACCTGTTCTGTTCATTCCCTGGCATTGGCCACTGTCAGAAGACAGGATACTCGGCTAGATGGTCTGACCCAGTATGGCCATTCTTATGTTCTAACATCTGGTGCATTTTAATAAGATAGAAACAAGAAAGTGGATTGTTTTATGTAAAATCTGAAGTACCATATTGGAAAATGCATAACTTGCTATTCTAGAGCCTGTTCTACACTGGCAATGGAGATCGACATAACGCCACTTACGTCGACCCCCTAAAGTATGCATCTACACTGGCACGTAAGTTCCACCGATCTAAATCACGGTAAAAGTTGACCTAATAAAACCACCTCCACAAGTGGTGTAGCGCTGAAGTCGAATTCCATGGGACACATTTATGTCAGTGTAGGCAGAGTGCAACGTAAATCGATGCCATTGGTCTCTGGGAGGTATCCCATAATGCTCTGTTGTGACTGCTCTGGACATTCGCGCTCTGCTGTAACATGGCCACATAAACAGGAAATAGCTCCTCCCCTCAACCTCCGGGAAATTTTGAATTTCCATTTCCAGTTTGGACAATGTGGAGAGAGCTTTGTAGCTGAACGGCTCATGGCAACTGCACAGCCCAAACGTGCTCCAGACTGGAGTTGACCAGAGGTCTTGGATCTCATCGGTTTGTGGGGTGAAGAGTCTCTTCTGGCTCAGCTCAGAACCAGGAAAAGAAATTTAAATATCTACGAGAAGATATCTCACGGCGTGTTGGAGAAAGGGCACAACAGGGACATGCAGCAGTGCCGCGTTAAGATCAAAGAGCTGAGGCAGACTTATCAGAAAGCTACGGAAGCTAACAGCCATTCTGGCTCCTCGCCCAAAACATGTTGCTTTTACAAGGAGCTGCATGTGATTTTCGGTGATGACCCCACCACTGTGCCACCACGCAGTGTTGATACCTCCGCAGAATCCTAGTCCAGAATGAATGAGGAGGACTCTTTGGATGAGGAGGATGAAGATGAGGAGAGAAGGGTGCAGAAGAGCGGGGTATCCATTCTCCCTGAGAGCCAGGACCTGTTCGTTACTCCAGAGCAGCCCTGCCACACACAGGATAGTGGGACTGATCAAGATTCCAGGAAAGGCACATCTAGGGAGTTTTGCGATTATGTCCCCAGTCCAGTTTCTTAAAAGGAGTTTGTGTTTTTGAGGGGATGGGCTTCCTGGGTGTTGCCAAATTTCAGTGGTGGGTTACTCCCAGAACAGACTATTTATGTGCAGAGGTATGCTCCAAGAATCCTCTGTGGCTATCTCAAGGAAACCTTCATGTAGGTAATCTGTAATCCTTTGCAGAAGGTTTCTGGGGAGGGCAGCCTTATTTCTTCCACCACAGTAGGACACTTTACCCCACCACTCTGCTATTAAATGAGCAAGCATCATTGTGGAACACAGCATAGCAGCATAAGGGCCAGGCCTGTACCCCAATGCTTGCAGCAAATCTTCCCTTTCCACCTGCGTTACCCTCAGGAGACTGATATCACATATGGTCACCTAGGGAAGATGGCGCAAGTTTAAAATACCCAACCAATACAGTCACTGCGTGTTATTCCTCTGCCATTGCCAGTGTCCCTGGGCGCCTCTCCAAGACAATTCCTAGTATTGGTATTGTTGTTTCCCTATGTTTTCTGCTGCTATGCTTAACCCACAGCATCCTCTAATCTGTTCTGCCCACCTCCTCCCAAACCAGTCCTTGGGATGTTACAGGGGAGCCCGGTGATCCCTCTCCTTGCTCAAGTGTGGATTGTGGATTTTAGTGCTAATTAAACCTCTCTGTAAAGGATGCAAGGGCCCCTTGCTTATCATGTCTGGAATGCCACTCCGACCCATCCGCTACTTACAGATTGAAACACGGGTCTGGCCTTGTGAACATGAAGGGGAGTTCTTTTTACGTTGTAACATTTCTTTTACTACTTTGTGTCAGCTAACAATGGCAACTTTGTGCTTTGCTTTTCTTACAGTCGATGCTTCAGCCTTCAGCCCACCTTGCAGAACTCCTGCTGAAAGACTTTCCCAGATTAGGAAGGGGGGAAAACATGGGATGACATGTTTAGCAAACTAATGAACACCTCTGTGGCTGCTGACAGAGCTCAGAGCCTGGAGGATGTCCTCGTCTGAAAAACTAGACATGGATATGGAACACAGAAGATTAGCAAAGGAGCAGGAGCATGATACACAACAGGAGATGTTGCATATTATGAGGGATCAGTCTGACATGCTGAGGCATCTGGTAGAGCTCCAGGAAGAGCAGTAGCATGACAGAGTCCCTCTGCAGCCTCTCCAAAACACTCCACCGCTTACCACTTTGTTATCAGCCCCCTCCCCCAAGTGCTCTAGGAAGAGGCTGAGCAGGGTGCAGTACATGCTGCACTCCACACCGGTGACGGTGAGCAGAAAGACATGATGGCCCCTTTAAGAACTGCACGCAACCACAGTTGCTTGCACAATGACACTTTACAATGTTAACTTATCCTCCTTTCTCCCCATTGAAATGGGTCACAAATAAAACTTTGCAGCTTTAAAAAACATCTGTCTTAATCGCTTGTGCGGGGAGAGAAGAGGAGAGGGCTGCAGGTGCGAGGGATGGAAAAGAGAAAGGCACAGCAGAGACATACATTACTGTGGTTCATTGCAAAACCAATTTTTCAGTGCTTCCCATAGGCGAAGTGCTCCACAGTTGGCTCTGAGCGTAGCACTGGAATCTGGCTGCTCAAAATTTGCAGCCAGCCTATCAGCCTCCACGGCCCAACCCTGGGGGAATTTTTCATCCTTGGTTTCACACAAATTATGGAGCACACAGCATGCCGATATAATTGATGGGATGTTCTTTTCACTGATGTCAAGCCTAGTTAGTAAACATCTCCATCTGGCCTTTAAATTCTCAAATGCACATTCCACCACCATTCTGCACTTGCTGAACCTGTTATTGAAATGTTCCTTCTTGCTGTCCAGGTGCCTGGTGTAGGGCTTCATTAGCCAAGGAAGCAAGGGGTAGGCAGGATCCCCCAGGATCACTATTGGCATTTCAACAGCCCCAATATTTATTTTTTGGTCAGGGAAGAAAGTGCCTGCCTGCATCTTATTAAACAGATCAGAGCTCCTAAAGATGTGTGCATCATGCACCTTTCCTGACCATCCCACATTGATGTCGGTGAAACGTCCCTTGTGATCCACTCTGTGGCAATGTGGTCAGGTGCTAGGATAGGGATATGCGTGCCATCAAAGGCCCTCCACAGTCCTGCACATTTCCCAAAGTCACTAGCCTTTGTAGCAGAAGTCTATTAATGGCCCTGCACACTTGCATCACAGCAGCTCCAACGGTGGATTTTCCGACTCCGAATTGATTCCCATATGACTGGTAGCAGTCTGGAGTTGCCAGCTTCCACAGAGTGATGGCCACATCTTCTCCACTGTCACAGCTGGTCTCAAGCGAGTATTCACGCGCTTCAGGGCTGGGGACAGCTCCGCACAAAGCACAAAGAAAGTGGCCTTTCGCATATGAAAGTTCTGCAGCCACTGCTCATCATCCCACACCTTCATAACGATGCGATCCCACCAGTCTGTGCTTGTTTCCCAGGACCAGAACCAGCACTCCACAGACTGAAGATGATGCATGACAGCCTGCAGCAAATGGGAATTGTTTCATTCTATGGTTTATAGCAGGGCGGCCTCCGAAACATCGCTATTTTCTGTGCTGTGGCTCCTGTCTCACCTTTGAAAATACTGCAGGATAAGCCGTGAGGTATTTTTGATGCTCACAAGGATAGTGCAGAGCTGAGTGGGCTCAATGCCTCTCTGGCAACGGCGTGTGTGCGGAATAGAAAAATGGTGCGAAAAAGCTTTTGCCGTTTGTTTGGGGCAAGAAGGGAGGAGGAGGAAACACATTGCATCATGGGAGGACAACAAGCTTCCCAAAAGCCTCTGTGGCTAGTTGAACTGTGAGATAGCTACCCACAGTGCACTGCTTTGAATGTCGACTCAAGCATGGCGAGTTGGGATGCAAGAGCCTGACGTAAGGAGCGTGGTGTGATCATGCTTTTGCGACTTCCACAATTCAGCAGTGTAGACATACTGTAGTATTTTTATAATATCTTATTTTGTCTAGCGTATATTAAGCTCTTGCAAGGTTCCTCTCTTTTCCCAGATTCTCTTTATTTGAGGTGGTTTATCTATAGTAGGTGATGCTATGAGTGCATGAAAATAAAAAGGATTTATCCAGAACAGTGCTCTTCAGTTTACTACTGTGCAATTCTCTTCACTGAAGAGAGTATAATCCAATCAATTATTTTTATCTCAAAATAGAGTGTGAAATTCAAGCCCTTTTGAAGTCAAGGGGGATTTAGCTATTCAGTAGAGCCAGGACTTCATCCAGAGTTCTCACTAAAAGTAAGGCGAGTTTTAGAAGATCGCCTTAGTAGTTCATTTATTTTAAAAAATAATCGAGTGCTTGTGAAAATTACTAGATTACAACCTTGGAGACCCAAGCTCTTTTTTTATTCACAGAAGAAGTACAATACAGGCAATGCAAGCAAATCTCAACAGTGTGCCTCAGTCTTGACGTGGAGAAACAATCTCAAAGGCTGAGAAGACTTTCATGGCCTTTCATTTCTTGATCTCTTTGTTGAAGCTACCAACTAGGATGCTAATTACTGGTTTTGTAACATGCACATTTGCCTGCTGTGGCCTGGGTTAAGATCACACCAGCTTCTTTCACATAGACCACAAAACTCTCAGTAGATGGGAAAATTTTCAGGGACTACTGACCTATGCTGGATTTATATAGGTGTTATTATTCATTTGTAGAACCTGAGGCCCCAGCTGTGATCAGTGCCATTGTACTAATTTATGTACATACTATTCACATAAAAGAAGATTCCTACCCTGAACAGTTTACAATCTAAAAAGGCAAAACAGACAGTGGGGAACTGAGGCAAAGAAAGATTATATGATTTGTCTAAGGTCAGAAAAGAAGACTATGACAGACTGGGGACATTAGCCCAGACCTCATGTGTCCCAGTTCAGTGCTGTAACCACAAAACTATCCCTCCTGTTTAGAGTATACTACTGATTTCAAAGGTAAAAATTTCTATTTCATTGTCACAGTTCAGCTGCAACTTTGACTCCCTCTCAAGTCTCTTTGAGTGCCCTTGTCCAAGTGATAGGCCTCTTGTCTTCATCTGTCTGGGGTGAAATCCTATGATTTTCCCATTCTCAGAATGGGTCCCCAGGCTCAGTATCCTGACCATGATTCCTCCACAGGCCCAGCTGGGTTGGAGCCTCATTAATCTTTCCTTTGTGAGCTAATAATGAATGTAGTGAGTCCAAACAGTCCAAAGCCTTTCCAAAATAAAGTATTGTTTAAACTTAGCAGTAGGACAAAACATAACAAGAGCAAACAGTTCTAACACAACAGTCTACACTGATAATTGTCTTACCTAAAGCTCAAGTAGGCCTAACCTATCAGGACATTACCACTTCTAGGAACTGGGGTGCAGTCTGCTTCTACTCACTTCCCGTGTCTTCCACTTGTGTTTCAAGGCTGTTCATTTATCAGTCTTCCTGTATCTCTTGAACCTGGTCAAACCGGTTTATGCAGCCCACCAGAAATAGGTTTGGGGATCGACTTCTATGCAGTTGGCTCTGTGTTGTCCTTTAATTATCAACAAATGGGAGTGGGGCTATCAGAGGCGTTTGCTTTCCTGTCGATGTGCAGGCCAGTTCATGTCTGAATTACCATCTTTGAAACACTACAGCAAGCAACACAATAACAATCAGATAGACATATTATATTAATAAAATATTACAGACACCTCCCGTAGCATTCATTTCCATTACCTGTTTTGGGTCCCCTCTTTACCTTCTTCCTGAATCAGACATTTCCCAGGTAATCTTACATGCGAATGAGCAGCTCCATGCTATCTCGTTTTAAATGGTGATGGTCAGGAAGCTACTAATGGCCCCCAGGTATTGCAGATATTTGGCATCCTAGTTCCAACTAAAGCTTAGAAAATAAACCTTCTTTATATGCTAGGCAGAGCTTTGGAAAATAGCAAGTTGGATCTTGTCTCTGTAAAGGCATGTTGTCCTGTCAGAGGAGGGTATTCTTTTGATAGCTTGTAAATAATTCCCCACTATGAGCAGATTAAAGTAAACTACTCTTGGTAGCTAATGTATCTCTATGCTGGATTGCAAATTAAATTCCCACTGGAGTTTCAGAGATGAAATCCCAGTCCTTTATCCTCTAAACCACTCAGCTGTTCCTCTTTAGCATCTTAATAAAGATAATATTCATATCTGCATCTCATTATTCCTACATTTTCTTCTTTTGTAGCAAAAGCCAAGAACTTACAAAATGTGAGCAATATTGAAAGATATACTTTCACCTTTTATCTTCTTTTACCAAGGAGTATTGGGAAAATGATAATATGATACTTTGCATGTATATAGCATTTTTCACCTGAGGATCTCAAAGAGCTTTAAAAACATTAATGAATTAAGCTTCAAAATTCTTCTTTGACATAGATTAATACCTTTTTTATATAATTCTGCTTAATTGCCTGACTCAAATATTGAGTCTGACTCAAATATTTTCTGTGACTAATCTTCAGATTAGATATGTACATACTGCTGAGTAATGCACAGTGAGTAATTTACTCTACAAATTTAGGGCTGGAGTCTCTCCAATTTCTACTAGATACAGCAGAATGGGGAAATCAAGAGAACTGCTCATAGCTCTTTGATGCAGGAGTCAGTTCGAAACTAGCTTTACACTGGACCCCCTAGACAAGGGAATACTGAGGAGGTAGCATAGGAGCTAGCAACACCAGTTCCATGCTGTAAATTCCTCCGTGCTAGGGGATTTCTCTAGCTAGGGAGTAGTGTTGCCTTTTGTGTTACCAGAGCTGCATAAGGGGATGAAGTGGGCCAGAGAGACTTGCCACCTAGCCTCTTTTCTTGCTCATAGAATTTCCATGAACCGTTTGTAATTCCAGAAATATATTTTTTTTTATTAGAGATAGTAGTAAACATGTATATAGTGACAAGGCCAAAAGGCTGCAGTTGGGATTGGGGCCACATTGTGCAGGGTGCAGTACAAATATTGATAAGAAACAAACATTGTCCAGAAGAGCCTTCACACTAAAAGACGCAAAACAGACTAAGACCTGGGGCAGAGGGATGTAACACACAAACGTACTGATATGGTGAAGAATTGGCATCACATCCTCAGTTACATATTTTTTAATTGGGATAGAGATAGGGTAAGGAATGGGGAAGCTAGGAAAACTATAGGAATGAGAAAGGAAGGGAAAGACAGACAGTCACAGCTCTACATCTGTCTAATTTACTCATTGTTTGATTTTTTTGCTTTTTTTCTCTTGGATTGATCCTAAACAGTTGACTCTGAGGATCTGATACTCAGTATTTAAAATTAGAACTGCTGGCTAAATGCAATAAGACATATAGTTCCCTGACCTTCTAGTATATCTCTTTTAATCTGTAGGAGGTCTTGAAAAAACCACTGGGGAAAGGTAACAGATGATTGTGATTTGGGAATGTTAGACAATGTTATGTTTTTTCCTTTTTGGCCATTCACAGGACTTGATCGAGGCATTATTCCTAGAAAAATTAGGCTATTGTACATTTGATTGGCAAAATTTAATTTAATTATTTCTTGTCACATTTACACAACCTATTTGCATAATCCTAACTTTGAAGGATGTGGGCTGGCTTGTTTAGTGGCTTCTATGGAAGGGCTATGGTGATGGGGGTAGGAAGAACTTTCTTCACTTGCTGTGTCAAGCACTGTCACTTCTGAGATTACTGCAAGCTTTGTGTGAACGTTCTTGCTAGTGAAACTCAATGGATGCAATATTCAAAGAAAACAAACATTTAACAGATGTGTACGCTCTCAGAACGAATGATTTTGAAATCTGAATGAATGCTCTGAGTATTTTTTGCCGTAATTTCTCAGCTCTGTATTAAAATATTTGTAAATTTGTATGGTATTCCACATTCAAATAGACCTAATTCCAGACAAATACTTAGGCTAATTTTTTTAAAAGTGATTTTTGATTATGGGCATTTCCATTTTTGGGTGCCCAACTAGAGGAACCTTTAAATGGCCTGATTGTTAGAGGGTGGCTGCTCAGAAGTTTCTGAAAATTCAGGCCACTTTAACGTGTCTCAAATTGGCACTCAAGACAAAATGTAAGGAACCTTAGATAAAAACACTAGTGTCTTGAAAATCTTAGCCTTAAGGTCTCCGAGTTTTGTTAACTTCATTTTGTTCTTCATTGCTGCCTATAACTCTTTCATCACTTGGGAAATTTGCTGTAGAAATAATATGCGGACTTCTTATTTTAGGATATCTGCAATACATTATACATAATTTTCTGTTTCATACTTTCTGCAGAGTAGCATATTTTGCTGAGAAAGAGCTTTCTTTATATGTTCAACCAAAAATGTGGTCTGGTAGGTAATTATTTTCTATCCAACACCATTTGAATGAAACCACTGCAAATCCTAGCGCTCTGTGTATCACTAACATACGTAACCTAGTAATTTCACTGGCCCGTTGTCATTGAAGGAAACTGCTCATGTTTTCCAGGGCCAACTTTATGATTTGTGGAACCACTAGAGGAGAGGAATATGGTGATTAGTTTATACTTTAGTCCCACTGGCAAGGTGGAATCATTAAGATCAGCGGCATTTGATTTCTCTTCCACTCCCATTCTTTGAAAATGATTCTGATACAGCTCATGAAATGCAAGACCAAGGATCCCCACACAGTTGTTTTCAGTATTTGTTCTTCAAACTTGACCAAATAATCCCTAATTTGGTTTGGCTTTATGTTGTCACATGATAAAGAAACTTTGTGCATGATGACATGATACCATAAAAAAGTCTTACCTGATGGTCATACACCAAAATACACCAATCAAGACTGAATTCCATTTCCAGCACATTTTATAATCCCTCTTTATAGTGTTTACATCACAATAGTTTAACAACTTCATTTTTCAAAAAAACTCACCTCATAACACACCTTCCATTTCTAATAAAAATAAAAAGGAAGACTTCTAGCATGCACATAAATTGCAATAAATCATTAATATCACAAATGTACACTGTTATTTTACTGATAACATTTACTAATACAAAAATCTTATAGCTTTTGGGGGTATTTTTGGTGACTCACTGTTACTTAAATAACTACAAACTCATCATCTAGGCCCCAATCCTGCAAAGATTTATGCACTTGCTCAATGTAAATATAACCCTTCTGCAAGGTGGTGTCAGAAGCAGCAAGGGCCAGGTTCAAAATCTAAGGGTACATCTTAACAATACAAAACAGAACTGCTTAAGCCCCCATGCAATAATCTGGGAAAACTAAACACCACCCCTTGGCACCTCTAAGAGGCAATACTTCCCCACTCAGAAGCACTGAGTCTGTGTATAACAAAAGAAAACTTCTATTAACAGGGTCAGGGAACCCAAGCATTAATTTATGAAAACACCACAAACACAATTCAGCAGTATGTAACAATAAGCAAACATCCACCCAAAGTATGTTGGGCAGTGTGCTTTGCCCCAGCTTCCCACCTTGCCGTGTGAAAATCTGGGAAATGAATGTTCCTTTAACACACCACTTCCCTTTCCCACCACTGCAGCCAACTCGGAGTTGGTTGTCTCTGGTCAGCAAAGACCTAGAGTTTAGGGTTGTGTTCACATGGGCTCATTTCCCAGCTCTGAAGTGGGGGAGGCGTCGAGCAATGCCTCTGCTGCTGCCACATGCCTCTGCAACAGGCTTGCTGTTGCTGCTCTTTGCCACTGCCTCTAATGCTGCTCACCGCTGCTGCCCCGGTTTTCTCTGAGGCTGTTTGCCGCTCACTGCCCTTTCTGCAATGCCTGTGTTCCGAGGTTCCATTGCTGACCACAGCTCTGAGTGATTTCACGGGGTCACAGGGAACCTCACTGCTAGTGCAGCCTCTGAATTGTCTTTCACTGCAACACTTTCCCGACACAAGGTCTAAGTGATAGCCTTTAGACCTGTTTATTTGTGAGGCAGCTCTGGCAGTCACTGAACAGAAACGAGGACTCTCAACTGACTCTAATCATCTTTGTCTTTAAACATTGAAGTGGGGAGCGTCAAATGGTGTATGGTGTAACTCAAAACCAACCAACATGGATCACTTTGGCAAAGCAGTTCTATCTGCTAAGCACCTAGGTAGACGTAGTTGTATCTATGCAAGTGTGGTCCATTCCTGAAGTCTTTCCCCCGCAGTTTGTCATTAGATGTCAGGGGAGAGCTCATTCAGACCCTGCTTACATCATTAAACTTAAATACCTAAAATTAAACATATGCATAAGTCATTGCAGGATCGGGGCTTTAGAGATTTTCCATAATTATTGTCTTCGGGGGGGAGGGAGGGGATCTGCACAATCTTTTCTAATCACTTTAAATTGCCCATTCCATATGAGTGGCATTCAGTTCCTCTGCTTTATATAATGGTTTTCCTTTTTTAAGTTTCTCTCTACTTTGAATTACTTTGCCTCCCTTAACTCCCACATCCTTTCTATGGCAAGAGCACAGTAACTAAGCTCTACCACCACACCACAGTGTATCTCAAGCCCATAAACTGTAATAACACTCAGCATGTACTATTGAATTCAGGTGGCAATTTACAAGCCCATTATTTTCATAGGGAAGTGAAACTAAAAGCCTGGAGTACTTTTTCACATACTGATGTGGCAGTTCTGTTCCATCTTTATTGCTGGATTCTGGAAATCACCTTGTAATTGAGCAGCACAGCCCAGATTGGAACCTTTCAAATGTAAACAACGTATTTTGAAATAATCAATACTGTCATGGCATATGGAGGTAGACTTGAATCCAAAATGCAAGGCCAGTGAATGTATTGTTTAGGAGTCATACAAGTAAAGAAAAATGAATTGAAACAGGCTGTCATTTGTGGCAGCAACATCAGAAAGTTCTGACACCTATACACATAAGATGCAATTATTTAGTAATAAAAATGGTGGGACTTTATTTCTAAGGGATTAAAGTTATTGTGCTTGCCATTATTTGCTTGATCGGGACACGGAAGAGAATGAAACAGTGAAACATATTTAAAGGGGCAGGCCACAACCTTATTAACTTTTACATTTAATTCGGGCAAGTGTGCTAGGTATTTACTTGAGACCACAATGGTGTTAAGTGGCTGGTGCCATATAACCAGTCCTGGGCGGAGAATGATCATTCTGTTTTGTGGAGGATTTTGAGATTTCAAAGTTTGTTTCTTGTCTGATTTGAAATGAAAGCTTCACATTTTGAAATTCTCCATCAAACAAAAATTGGGTCGGGGGGGAGGAATGGAATTTGTTTCAGAATAATGTAAATGTTTTTGTTACGAATGTTTATGAAATATTCCCACTGGAAATATCAAACAAAATGTTTTAACCCTTTTGTGTCCCAGAGCAGGAAGTCCATTATTAGCCATTTTCTACACAATTCAATATGTCACTTAGTTAGGGCAGGGAAGAGGGAGAGGAGGGTTTGAGAGAAGGTAGGAGCAGGACACTGACTGACTTTAAAAAAAAATTGGCTGGGATGGGTGATGTAAGGGAGGAGGGTCAGGTGGGAGGGATGCAGGAGCGCTTGCTGCTCCAGGTGCCGCTGCTGCTCCAACATTTGGGCACACGTTTCCAGGGGGCAGATAAATGTGTCTGCTTGCTGCTACCATGAAGAAGTCTTCCAAGTTCAACCCATTTATGGGGCAGAGATTCTAGGACCAGTGTCCTCTGGTCTCACCTGAGGAGGTAGCACCCAGAGGTCTTGGGGAGTGCCCCAAGGGCCACCTTCCTAAGTCAGCAGTTCCATTCTGCCTCCCATGTCACTAGGCTGTCTCCCCAGGCCCTGCTCCCTCACATCCCCAAGCATACCTTGTCCAGGTCCTGTGAGGTCCATCATTTTTCAGTGGAAAACACTGTGTAGTAATATTTAATGAAACAGAGACAAGAATTTGAGTGTTCCCCCACTCCCCATGTAAATACCCTAAGAACCACACTGTAAGATCATTCTGACACTCTCTTTCTGGCCTAATTAATTTGTAATCATTTATAAAAAGTGGAACAACTTTAACAGGAGAGATTGAGAGACCCACCCCAGAATGGCCTGGTGGTAGAGCACTCACCTAGGAGGGGAGAATACACAAGTCAAGTCCCTATCAAACCTGGGTCTTCTACATCCCAGTGAATGCCCTAACCACTGGGCTATAGGCTATAAAGGGGATATCACCAACTCCTCCTCAGTTTTGTGACTGACACAAAAATCCTCTTGTGATTCTAACCCTTTGTTTCCAAATGTCCTTTGCTTTTATTAAAAATGCTCACCATTTTTATTTTGATTTGATGAAAATTCTTTAAAAAAAAAAAAAGCAGTTTTGGGTTGACTTGAAACAATTTTTTTCAGTTCAGTGTTGAACTGCCTGTGAATATTGGCACTGAGTACATGCTTGATAGTGATCAGGAGAGGTGGGTGACAGCCAGCTGATGCAATGCAGGCCACATATCTTTCCTCAGCTGCCAACAGTGAAGATCTGATGCAGTGTAAATATCTGCCCATCATCCTCTCTGCTGCAGCAGCAGCACACTCCTCAAGGTGGGGAGAGGCAAAGTGGACCAATCCAAAGTTCTCCAAGCTATTGCCAAAAGGATCTTTTGCTACCTCCCTCAGCATCTGTAATAGTGGTACTCCTGCTGAAACAATTGCTGTAGTGTTGCCTTCTAGTGGTGATGGTGATTGAATAACCATGGGGGCAGGCTTTAGCTACCATGTCTTCCAGGCTGTTTTTCAACAGGATTATTCTTACCTCCCTGTTCTCTGCTGATAAGAAGGAACCCAGGGTAATTTTGAATTTGTGGTCTAGATACACTAGAGTCTAGATATATCTAGAGTCTAGATATACTCAACTAGAAAATATTACTTAGCTAAATGGAAGCACTTTTCTTCTTGGGGAAATCAGAGACATATTCTCTTAGAGACTACAGGTATTCCTCTCATGTTGGACTATCTCCTATCTTTAAAGACATCAAGTTTGTCCATCATCTCCTTCCGAGTCCACTTGGTGGAGATCAGTGCATATCATCCACTTTCTCAGGGCTACTCAGTCTTCGCACATCCACTGACCAATAGATTCTGGAAAGGCCTAACAAGAACCATATCACCTATTCAAAAGCTTACTTCCCAGTGCGATCTAAAGCTTGTTCCCTCAGTACTCACAAGCCCCTCCCCATTTTGAAACTTTAGCTTATTGCTCCATGTCTCTATTTTTCATTAAGGTCACTTTCATTGTAGCCATCACCTCAGTTATAAAGGTTGGTGAACTTGGAGAAATGATGCCAAATCTTCCGTAAGGATAAGGTTTCTTTGCATCTACACCCAAAATTCACTCCTAAAGTAGTTTAGGATTTTCACCTGAACCAATCAATTTACTGTGTTCTTCCCAAAACCACACACTTCCGCAGAGGAACAAAGACTCCACTTCCTTGATGTTTGGCGGGCCTTCGCTTTTTACCTGCAGAGAACAAAACCAATCAGGAAATACCCAAGACTATTCATTGCTATAGCAGAAAGAGTCAGAGGATATGCCAGCTCCACCCAGAGAATCTCCAAATGGATCTCTGGCTACGTCCTACTCTTCTATCAGCTGTCAAACCTTCTCTCCCATGAGGTAAGAGCTCATTCCACAAGAGCATAAGCAACAACTATGGCATCACCTCAGGAGGTACCCCTCCTGGACATTTGTAAAGTGGCCATGTGGTGCTCCATTCACAGGTTTTCAAGATATTATGGCCTGGTGCAGGACTCTTCTGCTGATGCCTCCTTTGGGACGGCGATACTCTACTCAGCCCTACTGTCTATATCCTCTCACCCACCTGCTACTTAATTACTGCTTGTCAATCACCCCTAGTGAAATACTCAAAGAAGGGGAGCTTACTCATCTGTAACTGGAAGTTCTTTGAGATGTGTGGTCCCTTTTTGTATTCCACTACCTGCCCTCCTTCCCCTCTGTTTCAGATCTTCTCTGATTCGCAGGAGAGAAGGAACTGGGGACGTGATCAGTCCACTCCACCTTTTATCCCCTCAGATGGAGGCATGAAGTGAGCCAGTATGCATGCACAAACCAATGGACAAATTCTCCAGCTCTGGATTCATAGTGTGTATACAGATAGGGACCACATATCTCAAAGAACCTCCAGTTACAGGTAAGTAACCTCCCCATTTCACACCAAGTGTGGAAACTGCAGGCTGATTTCATTGTTATCAATCCCTATAAAGGTTGTTGCTCATGTCCTGTTTGACAGGATGCAGCTGCTATTTCACAGACATCATCCACAACAATCAGATTCCATTGTTGGGTGGTCAGCAATGGATGCTGTCCTTGCCTTCTGGCTAGTGGCTGAGCTGCACTGAGAATTTAACCCCCTGTTTCATCTGACCTATATTACCATCAAAGCAGTTTTTCATATAGTCAACAGATCAGTACATTGGCTTGCAATGAATGGAGGTGGTGTTCCAGATGTTCTGCTTAAATCTCGTGTGCAATATTCACATTGGTACTAGTGTGAGAGTGCACAGTAGTTCATGGCTTTTGTAATGTTTGTACACATCTTCAGGTGTGCAGCAGGGATGCCTTCTTACCCCAGCACTAGTTTGTTGAGCTATTGACTGGATATTAGGGCTTGTCACTTCATGTCAGAATCAAGGTTGGTCAAGAAGTGTTCACTGACCAAGACTACACCGATGCTGCTGCCTTGCTTGTGAAGAAGTCAGAGAATTTCAGCCCTGCCTTCCATGGTCTTCAAGACACCGCCCACATTATCGGTTGAACATCTCATGGCAGAAGACGAAGGTCCAGAACTATGGAGTTAGGCCACCAAAACCCCTGGTGCAGGTGGAGTCGAATACCCTGGAGAGCATGGACAAATTCATCTACCAGGCTACAAGCAGAGTTCAAACAGTCACAGCAAACTGGACGTTCTTCAACAAGTAAGTTTTTCCTCTCCCTGTATGAAGTTGATGGCTTGCTTAAGGATGCAAAAACATCTTTGCACTGAGATGAAGTTCATGATCTATCAGATCTGTCTACTATCCATATTGCTATATGGGTCAGAAACCTGGATCCTCTTACAGGCAGACTTGGAGTGACTAGAGGAATTCTATTTATGCTGTTAGTGCCAAATCCTGAGCTTAAAGTGGATTGACTTTGTTCAAAAAGTCACTATTTCACACAGATCTGGCCTTCCTTCAATCACTTTGTTATAGTCAAAAGGAGCATTGCATTCTGTTCAGCCATGTTGCCAAGATGGACAAAACCACCCCCGCTTACCATGTTCACAATCTCTTCATTGATATGCAGTACACAGCCTCATCTAGCTTGCCTGTGGGGCTTCCCCAGAGATTCCTGGATTCTTAGGATTAAGTCAGATCTGGGAACTTCACTACATGATGCTTGATGTGATGCCATCAACTGTGGTCACTCTGGCTAGTGCAACTGTCCCCAGTAGACTAGGTGTGTTTGAATTGTCTCAATGTGAGACTCGAGCTCAATCTATTTAGCTTGACAAAGAGATGGTTAAAGGGTCATTTGATTACAGTCTATAAATACCTTCATGGGGAGAAAATATTTGATAATATCTCTTCACTCTAGCAGAGAAGGTGTAACACAATCCAATGTCTGGAAGATGAAGGTAGATAAATTCAGACTGGAAATAAGGTGTACATTTTTAACAGTAAGGGTAATAATTATTGGAACAATTTACCAAGAGTGGATTCTCCATCACTGGCAATTTTAAAATCAAGATTTTTCTAAAAGATACGCTCTAGGAATTATTTTGGGTAAGTTCCGTAGCCTATATTTTACAAGAGGTCAGCCTACATAATTACAAGGTCCCCTTCTGATCTTAGAATCTATGAATGAAAGACCACACAGGGCAACATGTGACAGGTGACTGACACACTACACCAGTACCAAGTCAAAATAAAATCAGAAACTCAGAACAAAATTCTAAAGTTGGAATGAAACAAAACAATAAATTGAAAACAAAATACTCTATTTTTATTTTCTTGTATTCCAGTTTTCTTCATAATAACTGAACCATCTCCACAAAACAATTCAATTTTGATGAATCAGCAAATTCTGACCCCAAGAAAGTATTGAAATTTTTTCAACCAATTCTACATATAACAAATATCCAGCATTGGTCCACTTCAACCTAACTTCTAGAATTCAGCTCATCTCTGAATCCTCTCATCCTCGCAACCCTCCACCAATAAGGAGGAATGAGGGTTTGCATTAGGGATACCTCAGTGTGAGAAGCGTTAAAGATCTTTCCTATTTCATCGGCAGCGGCAGCAATCCATAGGATTTACATATGAGTTCTGAAATGACTCAGGAGTCCAATCCTATTTCATATAGGCTAATAGAGTCCAGCAGTTATCTCCTAAGTTTCTTACTCATGTTCACTTCTGGCATTTGGCCCCATTGAGCCTCTCATTGCACTGGACGCTAGCCACAAGTTGCAATGAAATTACAGAAATGAAATTTATAAATTACAACTTTAAAATTCCTGTCATTACTCCCTATTAACCTGAAAATGAGCCTCCAGGATGCTAAGGTAAACAAACAAACAAACCACTACTTGACACCTTGTCAATCTTGCCCTGAGGAAAAACAATTCCCCAAACTGAAAACACAGTTTAAAACTATACCTCCAATAGAGGGCAAGGCAGCAACAGCATCAGGATGTCTGCTGCATTCCCATGAGGGGTTTATATTCAGCAAATGGGTGGAACAATTTGAATTAATCATCTATCCCTCCTGGCCAATGCATAATTTCCATGTACATTCTGGGAGGAGGAAGGCTGTGAAGGAGACAAGCCTGACCCTTCCTTCTATCCTCCACCTCCCAGGACCAAGGCTGCTTTTCCATTAGCCGGTATCATCAAATATCCTCCCCACTGAAACTTGGGATGGAATAGGGCATTTTAATATCATCATTAAATGATATTTTTGTTAGGGAACTTCTACCTCCAATATTGAGAATTTCATCATTATATGTTCTATATTCTCCATGTTTTTACTTAGCTCAACCCCAGCCATACTTATCCTTTCACAGTTTTCTTCTTGGGTTACATTATTTCGTTAATATGTTCAAAGTCTGATAAAAATTGTATGAGAAACGGCTCATTTCTCTACAGCTCAAAGTACTATGTTTCAGTAGGCCATGATGACCTTGGAGCATAAGGAAATAATGCTCTTCTAGTATCAAATTGCTATATATATTCTAATATTTGTCTATAGAGAGAAAGTTTAAATTTATAGTGGATAGCCATCACTTCACAGGGTTGAAAGATCTAATGACTTTGGGCTGTTATGGCCAAATCCGCAGACTGAAAGCATTACTGGACATTGGCCATTTTCCATGAAAGGAGAAACAGTTTTCAGCATAAACTACTAAACTCGTTTATTTTCATTCTTCTTTTCTTTTTTCTAAATGATCTTAATCTTGACCTTCTCCAATTTAGAGGCAGATTTTTTTTCCTTTCTAAGCTGCAGCAGTGGGTGCTGAAAGGTTCTCTATAATGACCCATATTACAGCTCTCATAGCACTTTGGTGACACTGCACCAATCATGCAGGGGAAGTATGAACCTGACCCAAAACCCATTAAAGTCAATGGGAGCCTTCTATTGTTTTCATTAGGCTTTGAATTAATCTGTAAATGAGCTATGAACTCAAGAACCACTGCCAAGGAAAGACAAAAGAATTGGAAGGGGCAGGTGAGTTATGGGAAGAAAGATGGTGGCATATTTTATTTATTTTTTTAAAGAGAGAGCTAGAAGGATGAATAGGCAGTCATTCCTGGAGGGATGGTTCTGTAGAAAAGAGATGGGTTCACAAATGGAAAAACAGAATCAACTGACTAAGACATGGGTATGTGAAACTTATTAGAATAATAATATTCTGTGTAAATCCCTATACATGGTGACACTAACAATTGAGCTAAATTCTGCCTTTGAGTTTATTTAAGGAGAGCAGATTTTAGTTGCTTTCTCACTTAGTTACCAGATAGTCTCTCAATATGTGTCAATATACAACTTGTGTCTGGAGGCCAACTGGGTCCTGAGGTTCTGTTCCTAAATTTTCCATGAAGTGCGTGTGATTTGGTATATAACCTGATGGTAACAATATTAATTTAGGTCTGTTCCTATTTAAAACAAATATAGAGTTTGGAAATTCACATTTTATGCTCATACAAAGAGAGTAAATGGTTTTATAACAAAATATTTGGAATTTACAGCTCAACTAAAATAGGGAAACATTTATTTGTTAAAGAGAACAGGATCATTAGTCTCATGATGTTTTGACTGATAGGAATTCATATAAAACAGGAAAGAAAAGAAGCAGTAGTAGTTAATCATTTCCATTATTGGCATATTCAAACTTTTTTTTCCTCAAGTATGAGAGCAAGTGTCTTTTATTACACTCACAGTCTCATGATTACATCATGAGCTGTAAACTCCATCTCTTCCAGGAACTGTGACAATAACTGGTGAATGGGGAATTCATGAGTTGACTGTACTGCATATCACATTTGTTATATTCTAAAAAGTACTCCTGATGTGGTCAATGGTTTATGGGTAGACAGAATGTGACAATGTTTCTGACTCTCCACCATGCTACAGTAAGGGCCAAATTGTGCCCTGATTTATAATCCATTCAATCTCTTTGACTTTAATGAGGTTTTACCAGGTGTAAGTCAGGGCAGAATTTGACCATGAGAGTTAAACAATCAGTCATATTCCTGGCAAAATCTATTTACTAAATAATGTTCAAAATATTCTTATTCATTGCAGAACCTGTGAAGTTTTCCTTTTAAAATCTTCAACTCTTGAAGCCTCTGATCCTGCCAGCCCCATAAACTGCCTATTGCCATGCTTTCACCCCTCACTTATCCCTAACTGGCTTCTCATAATATCAGTGTCAGTATAACTCTTCATATAAGCTTTTGTTTATTAGCTAAGATGCTGCCAATTTCTGTTGCAATGTGCAACATTGTGCTGTTAGTGAGAGCAGCAGGGTGAATTTGAACAAACAGCCAACACTCAATAGTGCTGACTAGCATAGTGACAGCTGTAGAAGCCGTATGTATTTTTTATTCTTGTCTCTTAAAGACAATTTTTGACACTTTTAGAAAGGTGATGGGGTGAAGGACTGGTGCATAAGTATGTGTGTCAGAGATACCTGACAGAGGAAAGTTGATAGTACTATGTAAAGAAAGTAGTTTCCAAATTACTGTAGGAGTGTATCAAGATGATGTGAAATAAAAATGAGTTTCCACCTAATATTTGATTGTGCATGATGTGTGGTATACCCATTTCAAGATGCCACTACACAATGCAACAGCTTATGTAACAAATATATTTTGAAAAAAATAGAGACCTATTTGTTATGCTATCCATAGAGTAACCTTATTTAGAAAACTCACCCAATTACATAGATCAAGAAATAAGTCAACAATATATGTCCAATATTTATGCACTACAGCTGTTCACTGTAGTGTTTTATTTCCGTTGCTAACAATCAGCCAGTATATGTGGTAGTGTTTTTCTATTGGATCACCGGACTCTACCACTGAAATGTAGAAATGCCCTAAATATATAAAATAAAGATAAGTTCAGTTATATAACCTAGACTTTTGTCAGGTAAAATATGGTTTGTTTTCCCTGACAGAGGCCTGCTGTAGTAGAGAAGACAGAGCTATTTCAAATACCAATGTTCACACTAGCTATGTCTACACTTACGGTGGCATGTAGAGTACAGATACCTAGCATAGGTATAAATAGCAGTGTAGATGGTGTGGCACTGCTAAGTGAGTAGAGTAAAGAAATGCCAGAATCTTAGGGTATAAACCCTACGTGACTCTTTACTTACCCAAGCAGTGCCTTCCACGTCTACACTGCTATTTTTAGCAGTGTGGTATCCTGCTGCTTTCCTGCCTCTGGAGCCTTTCCTTGACATGGGGGAAGGCTCCAGCAACGGGGAAAGGCTCTGTCTGTGAGGAGGCAGCAGGGAAAGGCTCTGGCAGTACCTTTCACTGCCACATGTAGTTGCATACCACAGTGTGGACACAACCTGCTTTTCACTATGGTGTATCACTACATGTACTATACACACCACTGCCAGTGTAGACCAGGCCTAGGAATTGTATCTCTTTAGTTTCTCTTTAATATTCTCCATTAGCAATTTAAGACATGCTACAGTGAATGGAGCAAATGGAACAGTTACTTTGTGTCTAGATATCTGTCCTCAATATACCTCATATCTGTCCACTGTTTGCTTCTCCTAGGTAAAGGTGGTAGTAGACTATCCATTTAGTTGGATAGTAACTGTCCATAATGCTTTTCAGCATTTCAACTTTAAAATATAAACCAAAAAGATTCCTCTTTTTTAAGAGCACTGCATTAGTTAAGGGATATATATATATACACACACCCCGGAAAGAAAAAAAACATTTTCAAAATAGGTATACAGAAATCCATTTTCAATTTGAATTTCTCATATGAACTGCAGATGTTGAAGCACTCAATAAATCTTCTGGCTATCAAGAAAAAGAAGGACCCAATTCAGCCACTTGCCACTTTTCATGTAGTACGAGGCATAGTAATTATGTAGGTGGGTTATGATGGTCTATAGGCAAGTGTACTGACTATTAACAGCTAAAGATTTGTGAAGTTTCCCTTTCAGATAAATGTCATATAAGCTATAATATGTAGCTATACTTTATAGGCAGCCTGCTTCTACCAAGGCTAAGTCAAGTGTTTATTTTACATTCTTTAATGATCTACTGTATGCATTTGCCAAGCCAGAATCTGCTGAGGCTTTAGTTCCTTTTGCTAAATCAGCTAATATGAGAGGGTGCAAGAGAAGAATCTGATGAAGAAAGAATTAACTTAAACTCAGTTTTCCCCTCCCCTTGCACAGGGATTCAATGTGCACTGGTGTTACAGACATAATTTGTCTTTTTGGGAGAAATGAAAGTATCTGTGAAGGCATGGATCCATAGTTGGGGCTTTAGAATTGTTTAGCTGTTAGACGCAGGCTATCTTAAGGACCTAGCTGGAGATCAGTCTGGGTGGGGCTAAGTCTGCAAAGATGTTATGTCCCTTTAGAATTTGATGAGGAGGATGCGAAGGAGAAGGAAGATTATGATGTTACATTTTAACTTTGTACACTTATTGGTGGTTGTTATTATGGGAGCATCTAAAGGACCAAATCCAAGATCAATACAATGCACATAGTAGGAGATAGTCCCTGCCCTGAAGAGCTTACAGTATAAATATACAAGATCGTGAGACAAGGAAATGTAACTATTCTTACCCCCACTTTACAGAGGGAAATGAAGCACAGATGGATTAAATGACTTGTTCATAAGCACCCAAAACGTTTGTGGCAGAGCCAGCAATCTGAACCCAGTTATCTTGGGTTCTAGTCCAGTGCCTTAATACTATTTCAAGGAAGTACCTGTGTTTGTTTTTGCCGAGTAATACCACTAGCTTGCAGCTACAGATCACAGTGGAAAAGGCACTCCACTGCCTGTCTTCATCTACATTAGGACAACATGATCTGGTATACCTTTTGCACAGTTGTCAGTGGCTTCAAAAGGTGCTAGGCAGTGGAGACTTATACCCAGGATGTGAGGCATTAGAATGATAATAGAGGGACAGTCTCAAAACTATGTCTGTGCCAGTTTTGAGTCTACTTTTTTAAGATGCTGGACTTTCGTGCATTTTTCTTGGTTATCTTAGGAGGGAGAATTCTTAAAGAACTGTCATGGCAGAAAATGGGTATTTGCCATTCCCTTGGGTTTGTGTGAAAGGCCACCTAAATTTTCCCCCTGAGGAGAAGGTGAGAGAAAGAAGAAACCACATGTGACAGTTGTTAGTCATGTCATTAATGCACTATTGGAATATAGTGAGATATTACAGTAATGAGGACAATATAAGAACCTACATAGAATAGAATTGAATCTAAAATATAGGCAGTGTATTTTCCATTAACTTTCAGGGGGACAGATTGTCATGCACTGTGGAAGGAGGAAAGCTTGTTTTTTATTTTTAAAGTGATATTTCTATGAAAAGAAACAGTCCAAATGAAACCCAGTTAATTCTTCTCTATTGTAAATTTTAGACTGCAAATTGATTTGGCTGAAAAATCACTAATAGAAACCCCTTTCATTTATCAGTTTTCTAGTGAGTGTAACATTCATTTTAAAATGTAATTTGATTAGTAGATTACAGGTTACTCTGTGTGTGTGGGGGGGGGGGGGCGTTGTGAGAAAGAGAGAAATACAGTATTCAGTGAAAAGCTGACAGATTGTTTCTCTATTTATATGAGGTGTTGAAACTAATATGAACTTGACAAGCAGAGAAGATCCTACCACATCAGAAATTGGATCAGAAACCCAAGATAAAAATGCAAACAACCATGGAACTCAATTGTCTAATCCACTGTCCAGTTCTGTAACTGCTGAAAATGGAAATTCAGTCTCAAACGGTAAGCAGTTTTTAATCCAAAAGTCATTCTAACATAAAATTGCTGAAGTGGTTTTTGGAATGAGCTTTTTAAGATATAGTCAAACTTTAGAATGTTTTAAGTTGCAAAATATCAATCAAAATCTGGCTTAACTTTGTATTTATGCATTGGTAAGCCTCTC
Organism: Emydura macquarii macquarii; assembly: GCF_026122565.2. Lineage (NCBI taxonomy): Eukaryota > Metazoa > Chordata > Testudines > Chelidae > Emydura > Emydura macquarii. The sequence goes on along the minus strand of NW_027132668.1, from coordinate 10,934,272 downwards.
GCCAATAACAACTGAATGTGAATGACATGGAATTGCCTTTGTTGAGGAATTTGTAGTTAGCTCACTATCTTGCATAAGTGGCCAGGGCAACTGAGAATTGAGATTTCTGATCTTCTAATTATTGTAAACTGGATTGAAAATGGAAAACATACTCTTCTCTTGGTACAGATTTTCCTGCTAATGAAAGCTGGCTAACTTGTGGTTGCAAGCAGCACTGAAGAAACAATACAGATTTACAAGTGACTGGGCAGTTGACAGACGGGTCCTGCAAGGCACTAATTGCCTCAACTACTAATGATTTTAATTTATTTAGGACTTGTCTACACACAAAAGTTTTACCTGATAGTTAAATCAGTACAACGCCCCTAGAGTGGACACAGTTATATCAGCATAAAGGTGCTGTTACCAGTATAGCCCATTCCCATATGGAAAGGGGAACATATTATACCACTGTAAGGCACCTCTATGCAGGTATAATTGTATGCACACTCGAAGTTCTACCAGTATAACTATTTCAGTAAAAAATTACACCCTTAACCAATATAGTTATACATGTACAAAATTATGTGTAGAGTGAGCCTTAGATTCTTATCTATCTAGGGTTTTAATAGTATTTGCTAATAGCCTAAGGGGATTGTGGAGCTCAGTGTTTTGCAGGATTGAGCCCTTAATCCCTAGATCTTTTAAATGGGCTTTTAATTTTGAGAGACTTACTATTGTCAGTTAAGAAATGAAGTTGCATTTTATATATTAAATTTACATGTATAAATAGTTTATAAAGGGTTAATAAATGATTAAGGGTTGTTTGACTAAATGGTTAATCAATTGCTACAGAATCTAACAGGTCAACAGTTTGCTTATAACCATTTATAATTTCAATTGATGAGTTATAACCATCAATAATCCATACTACTCACGTTGGTAACATACTTATAAGATCTATTAATAATTTATCAACCGTTAAAAATTATTAATAAATAGAACCTTAATATAAAGTGTGACCAGAAAGATGTCATGAGTAGAGCTAATTGGAAATTTTCCAACAAAACGTTTTTTCATTAAAAAATACCAATTTGCTGAAACCAAAAATTTTTGCAGAGACTTATCAGTTTTGACAAATTGTTCATCAGGAGATGATGGTTTACGACACTTATCTGGGGGACCCTGATTTAAGTTTCTGCTTTGAATCAGTATTGAGTGACTAAGTTATTGGCTATTCTAAGGTGGGATGGATGGGTGTCTCTGTTTTTTCATGCAAAAATATTGAAAAGTTTCAGTTTGGTTCTATACTGGAATGAAATAAAATTCCAAAACCTCAGAATTTTTCACAAAACAGAATTCTTGCTTTCCAGCCACCCCAGTAATGATTACATCAGTTAACAAACTGAAAATCTCTGGAACTCTTTGGAAGAATGATTAAAGGAATCCATGTTTCCAAAGATGTTCTATTAAAAAAAAAGTAGAAAAGTCCTTCGGTTTTGTCAGTTTAGTTTCCTAAATGTTTTAAAGTCTGTCTTTTCTTAGATATCTTTAGAGAATGATGACATTTGAGAACATGATCCCATTTAAAAGTATGGACTTACTCTTTTATTTTACTGCTCATCATACTCTGCTAACTTTGTGGAATGTGAGGCATGAAATGCACTATTAAATATACGATATTTAGATTATAAAAGTACCAAGTACTGAGATGTACCACCAGTCTGATTTCCATAGTTAAAAGTAGAAACCCAGATTAATACATTACTCATTTAAGCCAATACAGAAGCAATTTCTTAAGTAAAATCTTGTCCTTTGCTGTCATGAAGAGTGAAGTGACTGTACCACTCCTCTGAAGCATGTAGTATAATAAAAGAAATTTAAAGTTATTATACTGGAAAGAACAATCATTTTGACCAAGACTTTAATCTTACTTATGAAGGAATCTATTAATTCTTTAGAAAGCCATTAATAAGCAGCTAAAAAGTTGGCTGGCACAACCTCCTGACAGATGAATACTCTGTCACATTCAGAAGCTAAGTTTAATTAGTATGGAATTTTAATGGAAGTTTTTCATTTTATATATTGTAATCCTCTTCCTCCTTAGTTTGTCTTCCTTCAGTATTTGCAATAACAACCTGGAGCAGCAGAGTACCACAGATCATTTCCTAAAACACAAACCCTCCAGACCTAGCATTGTTCTCCATTCTTAGGAAGAACCACATAAGTGTTTCTCAACACACACAATAAGTAGAAATTCCATCTAGCCTTTATAGCCTACAGCTGAAAGATACCAGGTCCTAACAATAAAAAAGCGGAGTTGATGGAAGAAAGCACTCAGGTACTGAAGAGTGGTCTAATATATTCAGGATCTTGATAGACTCTAGCCTGATATAAGTGTATGTAAATTTACTATTCGTCCCTTGCAAATATTAATTAAAATGTGGTAGAAGAAAGCAGGGAATAACAAATTAAGAAAAATGATTCACTATAACCACTATGAAATAAACTGACTATGCTGGATGGGACATATAGGTCTTTTTGTGACCTCTTGAGACAAATCCCCAAACTGTGTTGCAGCCTGCCCCACCAGTGACCCTAGGAGGAGACCCCTGTGAGGGCTTGTCTTCGCTTCAGAGCTAATTTGAGTTATAACATGAGTGTCACCCCTATCTCAAGTCCCATCCATATCAAACCCATTAACGTGAGTGAAGTGGTGCTGTTCAGTCAGGTTGGCTGGCTCATCAGGCGGTGTAGGGCAGGTTAGCATACAAATTTGCATAATTAACCAGCTGCTGACACAAACACTCTGTGCTACTACCACAGGCAGCTTGAGAGTTATTTTGTAGTGTGGCCACTCTTGAGCTAGGCTAGTTTGAGAGCAGTTAACTCTCTATAACATATTTAACTCTATAACATTAAGTAGATAACTCAAGTTAACTCTGCAGTGAAGACATAGCCTGAGCTAAACAATAGGCTGGTGTTTCCAGTACTAATTTCCAACCAGAATTCAGAGGCAGCTCCAGAGGTTGCCTATTTAGGCATGATCTTCACTTAAGGTTTTGGCAACACAGCTGTGTGATTAGGAGTGTGAAAAAACCATATCCCCAACTGACATAACTATGCTAGCAAAAGCCCTACTGTAAACTCAGTTATATCCCCAAAAATTCTTTGGACAGCATAACTTATTTTGTTTGGGGAACAAGCTATAGCAGCAAAAGGACTCTTTTGCCATTTTAAGCTGCATCTCTACTAGGAGGGTTACTGGTATTGTTATATCAGAAAACCCTTTCCACTGTAGTTAAGATCTTAGAATCCATGCCGTATGTCAGGGAGTCTCAACTTTTTTTTGAATCACATTCTCCCCTAACCTTTTTTTTTTTTTTAATTTAGAATCCCCACCCTCAAATGGGACTTCCCAGTGTAATCTAGATGAACAGGGGCCATTAGTACATTGATTCCAATAGAGAGGATTCTACTTTAAATAAATCAGTCCTTTGATCCAGCTGTCTAACTGAGAATATGCTAGGAAATCTTTTCTAAGCACATACCTTAATATCCACAAAATTTTCAGAGCAGTATTTCTCAATTTTGTCATTGAAGAGTGCTAATGGGCATTTAACAGTGCATACCAGGTCACAACACGACTCACTGAAATGTGTCCCAACCACCCCTCCATCAAGAAGGAGGGGTGGCCAGACCAAATGTGAATGAGTGGTGGTGTACCTCGTGAGTGAACAAGAAGGCTCACTGCACTCCCCTAGAAAGCTTGAGGTGCCCCCTTTTTGCCCCCAGTTGAGAAACACTGCCATAGAACAAGGCTGTGTTTCCCTGAGAGTTCAGAGAGAAAAGACAGTTGTGCTCACCAGAAAACTAGGACAAGGAAGTCTCAGGAAATACAGGAGCCAACCTGAATAGGTTATTCTTCTGGGTTTCATGTTTTTTAATTTACTGCCTGTCAAAGTGTTTGGCAGGAAACAAAGCTGGAAGCTTTTGTCAAGGCAGTGTTAATTTGGGTTAAACCAGAAGCTCCTCAATAAAAAACAACCCAGAAAGTGTGATTTGTGCTCAGACTTGAGCCTCTGGTTTGAGCAACTTTTGTTCTAAAGGTTCTGCATATGGCCCTACTAAATTGATGTTTCCAACTGTGTGCAGGATTAAGCAAAGGGTTTATTCAGCGCACAGCTGTGGTGTCCTAATATTTACCCAAGTGTATGTAAAGGAAACCTTTCAGAATGTAATCTACAGCTCCATTTATCTTTCCAAACTCCACCGGCTCTCTGCTTTCTGTGTCCATGCTGACGTACGTCTTTGAACTTCAGTGTACATGGAAACTGTACTTATTTGATAAGACATCTTATCTAAGTACCCTACACAGAAATAAACATGAATCACTGATGCCCTGGGCTTAGATCAAGGCTATCCTTTAACAGTATCCTAACATGTAAGGATATGTTACAGTATCCTTTTCAAAAAGCCATTAGTGACTAAGAAAATATTTTTAGTTCATTTTTATGATGTTCTTGAATCACACCAGTACTACACATTAGTTCTTACAGTGCCACTTAAAATAGCATTATACATTAAAATAATGTGGATGATTCTTTAATCACATGCACTGAAATAAATCAGGAATAACTCCCTTTAAATCACTGAAGAGGCATCAGTATAGAACTGGTGTGAGATCAGTATAGAGTGTAGAAAATTAGTTTTTTGGGTTTTTTTTTTTTTAATTCTGATAATTTATCAATTACCTCTGCTTCACAAAAATTGATATCCACATACAAAATAGTTGTTTTTCATCTGTTAAAAAAATCACCTCTGATGATTGGGCAAGTAGGAGTTTGCAAGACTGAACTGTTCCCACATGAATTACACAAGCAAAACTTTCCATGCATTACAAATTCACATTTCAGTTTATGCTTCATTATGTTTTGGACCTCTGATTTTTTCTGTAAAGATTTCATGCATTTTATATACAATATATAAACATTTGCAAAGAGTGCAGTGCACTAAGATAATTTAGAGCTTGATTCTGAAGGAAAGGATTTCTTATGGTGAAGATACTGGATTTGGATTCAGGAGATCAAGGTACAATGCCCAGCTCCTCCATAGACTTCCTACATGATCTTGGGAAATTCATTTAGAGCCAGGTCTTGGCCCTTTGCTCTGTCCCCTTTCACTGTTCCAGTGGCACAAAGGGGATGGAAAATGTGTTCTAAAAGGGAACCAGGGATTCCTCTGACATAAGAAGAATCTCTGGCTGGTATACAGGCAGCATAATCTATATTGTAAGGTCTTCCAGCATCTTTGTTCTCTCTGTTAACTGGCACATACACCTAAAGTACTGTTTGTAGCTGATAAGTAATGACAATAATCTCTCTCTTGGAAAATTTCAGTAAGCCTGGGCGTAGTAATATGTCATCACATTTATGTCTTTTATACTCATTTAGTTAAAAAAGTGTCAAGTGTTTTCAATCTCTGTCTGAAAATCAGGCACTATATAAATGTCAGATTATAAATTAGTATTATTCTGCTTTAGGTTTACCAGAGGAAAATGAATATTCAAGATTGTCAGCCAACACTACAGCGAGCTCATCAAATCAAAGGCACAGAGAGAGCCACACTAGTCAGGTAAATATTTTACGGATGGTCTAATATAAACTGCTGAAATGAATGAAAATGCTCTCAAATACTGCATATTGAAAGCATTCCCTATTCACATGTTTTTGTTGGCTTTGAAGAATACAGATTTCCCTTACATTATTCTATTTATACTAAGGCAAAGACAATTATGAGTGTACTTTTCAAGATTTCTCATTGGGGAGATGATTTTTCTGGAGATTTTTAATGCCACAATTCAAAGTTTATAGCACTTTAAATTGCTGGTTTGTAAGGGCATAATCTTCAGGAAGGTAATCTGACTCAGCAACCTGGGGGAAAGAGGACACTGATCTCTCCCAAGATATTCACCATTGCACCAGAAAAACCTGAATAATAATCAGCCTCATAGGAAGAAATGAATAATTATATAGTCTCATCATGCACAAGTATTGAAGTCGCTGAAAATATCATTAGGTACAAAGGGAGTATAAATGTTGCACCTTAGTTACTTTGAAATTTGTGTTTAATTAATGGCACTTAATATAAAGTATTACCAACATAAAATTAACTCTGAAATACATTAAGTAAAACAAAGGTGGGGGGAATGGAGAACTCGGAGTAATATATTTTCTTCAGTATTTTCTTCAGTATTTTATACATTACCTGAAACATTTTGCATTCTAATTATTGAATTCTGTTCAGGCAGTAGGCCTTCAAGTCATTATTTTTTACCTCACTTAATAAATAGAATTAGTATTTTCAATTTGTAATCCTCATATGTTTCATCCTGTCTTTAAAAAAAATAGAATTGTGATCCATGTTTTATTTGCAACGGTAAAAATCTTGCTGTAATTGCCAAATGAAGTCCAAGGGGAAAATACGTTAGAGCTGAGAGGAATTTCCTCATTAGTCAGATCTGATTAGACAGTGATGCAATTTTCAAAATATTTTACTACTAGAAGTAAGAGATATGCTTTGTCTAAATGTATAAGATTTTTGTTAGTCATTTGTTTTTTATTTTTGGCAATCCAAAACAACTGAAGTGAAATCCTGGCCCTATAGTCAATGGGAGTTTTGTCATGGAGTTCAAAGGATCCAGGATTTTACACTTAGTATCACAGTCAGTCTTAATCTAACATTGAAAAACAACAGGTTGTACCAGGCCCTTCACAGGCATGCAAGCAGGAGAGGCCCAAAGATCCTCATTCTTTTCCATCCCCCTGGGCAAAGGCTAGGCACAATCACAGTATTTTTTCTCAGAGTGCAAAAACTATGGCAGGCTGGTACTCAAAAGCAACATAAGCCTTTCAAAATGTGTTGCTTAGGCTTGTCCTCCCCTGCCCTGATTACCAGAGTTGCTCTCATGCAGGCCACCACATACCTTGGACCTTGTAATAAGGTGGTGTAGTAGCCGCAATCTCCAGAGCTTCACAGTTCATTGTCGTTGCCCGAGGGACAAAGCCACAGATCCTCAAAGGTATTTAGGCACCTAACTCTCATTAATTTCAATGGGATTTAGGTACTTTACAGATACCTTTGCAGATCTGGGCTAAAGATCACAATATGTCTCCACATTGCCTACAGCAGAAGTCTGTGCCTTAAAGACATAATCAAATCCAAAAAGAAGAAAAGAGATAACTGAAATCAGTGTTGTCATCTTTAAAAAAAATCAGAAGAAAATTTTCTTCTTACAGCAGAATATCTCAGAAATCATATACACTGATTTGTCAACAGGAAGCAAATTCTTGATCGGTTATTTCAAATTCTACTTATCTCTTGTTCATTCCTGGATAGGCATTCCTGAAGATTTATGTAAGATAAATTCACAAGGATATATACTTGTAATGAACACAACTATAATTTATAGAGCAGTGTTTACCCCTGCACACTTTATTTATTCATGTAACAGAACTGAAATCACTGAATATCAGTTGTTACAAAAAGAGAGTAAATGTTGCACTTTAGTCACTTGGAAATTATTGTTTCATTTATGCTATTTAATATAAAGTGATTAAGTGATATAAATTAATGTTGTTTAAGTGCACTTCCTGTAAACATAAACTCTAAAAATTAAGGAACTTGTCAGTTAAAACAATGTTTACATTCACACCAATCACAGTTCAAATGCCACCCAAATATCATAAACTTGAACACACTCAAAGAAGTCTTGTCTCCAAAATAAATTCCATTTCATGTTCTCAAAACACATACCTACAGGTACAATCTTAAATACGACTTCAGTAAGATGAAGCTATCATAGAAAGTGGGCTTGCATTTTATGCTTTTCAAATACAATCTGCTCTAAAGAACGCATGTGTCCCAAAATGTTGCTACAGTTTTGCTACCAAGAAAAGAACTCCTGAAAGAAATCTCTGTTCATTTTTCTCATCAGACAGATGTGAAAATTCACATAGTGAAAAGCATGCCTCACTATATGTGTGCTATGAAATGTATTTAAAAATGATTTGTTTTAATTACAGTTGGCATTTCTTAGTGTACTGCTGGTGACACCAGCAATATGAGAGCTTAGTGTAAGTCATTTTACCATGCTTCATTTCATTAGCCTCACTTTATCACTTAACAGCAATTTTTTTATAAACATGTAATCAGACAAAGATTGTTGCACAGATCTGTAAATATCCTAATTGCTTTATAGGAAGAGGCATACATGAGGCTGATGTTCTGTCATTTCAGCTAAAGGAAACTGGTTCATTAGCCTATGGGTCTTTTTATGTTTATCCTTTTTTTTATATCTTACTGAGAATTCCTTACTGAGGTGAGAATAGTTAATTTCACTTATGTCACACAATCTTATGACTGATATATCACAAATGAAGTTAACATAATGTGATTCATGGTACCATAATCCTGTCACATCACATTATGCATCACTGCATGTTATATTCTACACTGTATGAAACAAAAACACACATACACACACTTTAAGGAGAAAATTTCATGTTCATTTACAGGAGCATAACATGTATAGCACCAGTCGCGTTAGTTTTAAAATGACTTTTTCATGTAATTCAAAATGAGCACCAAATATCCCATAGAATTAAAATCAGTTACTCAGCTGATTATCTCTAGATCTGGTTGACAATTTTTGACAAAAAAGTATTTGCATTGAAAAATAGGGTTTTGATAAATGGATTTCATTTTCATCCAAATATTTTGGATTTTGTCAAAGTTTTAAAATGAAAATTTTTGACAAACCATTCTCATTTCAGAATTGTGAGAAACACCCTACACTCTCTCACTGGAAAAGAGAGAGGAAATTAAAAAAAAAAAGAGAGAGAGAGAGAGAGAGAGAGACGGGGAGAGGGGGGGAAAGGGGAGAGACTGGAATTTTTCCCACCAAAAGAAAAGGAATTTCAAAGTGAAATTTTGTTTCAAAACTTTTTATCAAAAAATGAAAGAATTTGCTTCAAAAGAAATGAAAAATCTTTCTTTTAAAAAAACCTCACAAAACATACTTATCTTTTTTCAACCAGCACTAATTAACTCTGCTCCCCTTTTACAGTTCTGTGACTGTATGGTCATAAGTTTCCAAGTTCAATAGAATATATACATAGCAAGTGATGCCGGATATAAACACGTGACTTGTGACTTTTTACTGGATGTGGTGCTGTAACATCCTAAACATGTGTTTGAGAGTTGAATGGTAGGCTGATTTGGTTGTCATAGATTTCAGGATCAGTGGTCTCAAGCAGAGGGCAGTAACAGACTGGTGAGGTGTTCAACATGGGTGAATCTACTCAGATATTCTATCTTTAAAAAACATGTGTTAATGCACACCCCTGTGGATTCTTCCCTAAGTGGAGATTCCAGATTCCATGTATTTTAGCTTTTATGTGATAAAAAACCTCTCCAGCCCATTCTGTTTCAAAGACAACCTTCAAAATGTAAACTAAAGCTGTACAGTAAATCCTGAAAGAAATGATTTTTCCCTTATATCCAAGTCTGCCATTCCAACAAAAGTTTTCTTTTGCTCAAGCTCTTCAGAAGGCAGGATCAGATCTGTCAGTCAGAGAAGGGAGATTTGTCTCTCCCTTCTGGCTAAAACCCTAATTTCCTTCTGTGAAAAACCCTAATTTGTTCTACCTCTTGACAGCTACAATATGCATTCTCCAGACTCTCCGCTGTTCTGAGCTACAGAGCATTGGCATTTCGTCCTTTCTCAGATTTAACTCAAAATTTCTTTATCTTAACCTGTTCTTTTTAACGAATTCTTAGTAGATATTTTGAGCCTTTCAGTGGTGCTTGGCTCCACATATACTCTTAAGCCCCTGGAAAAGGGGGACAGAGAAGCCCTCCAAAATGGGAGAGAAAGCCAGTAGATGCCTCCTCTGCTCAGTTCCTTACCACCTTGTTTAGATGGGAAATTATGCTGCCTCTGCTATAATTAGGGTGACCATATTTCCCAAAGGGAAAATGAGACACTGAGAGGGGCTGGCCTAAGCCCCCCTTCCCCACCCTGCACGGCTGGTCCGAGCTGCTCGTCTAAGCCCCCCTTCCGCACAGGACCGAGCTATTCACCCAAGCCCTGCTCCCTCCTCCCCACAAGGGGCTGGAATTGCTTCTCACCCAAGTACTGCCTACCCTGCCCCAAGCATCATTGCTCATTTGAGCCCTTCCTGTCCCCCATGTGGGGCTAGGGCTGGCATTGGTGTTGTTGCTTGCTGAACCCTAGCTGTCCACCACCCACTTTTTTTTTTTTTTTTTTAACAAAAGTGGGCATTTTTGTCCTGTTTTCTTTTGCCTCTTGATCAAGTTGGTAAGAGCAAATGGAACAAATGCCCACTTTTGCCAAACAAGTCGGGACGGCCAGGACAGGGCTTAAAAAAGAGACTGTCCCCGCCAAAACGGGACGTATGGTTACCTTAGCTATGACATAGTTTAGGGGACCAACCCTGCACAGAGTAGCAGCATGATCAGGGGAGTGCAAAGATGAGCTTTATGCATTCTTTTCAGCTTAGTCACACTCCAGAACTGGTCCTAAAGCATAATTATTTAAATTTTAACATTGTTAAGCATAGGTAATTTAAGAAACAAACACTCAAAGTGGAAAAGCTTCAACAGGACAGTTCCCCCCTAGAAGATGTGGGGGACCCATGTTGGCTGGGGTTTCAGATATAAGGAATCCACCACTACCACCTCCTCCAGGAATGGTGCCTAAGTTGTCTGTGTGAATCTAGCTCGAAAAAACAAAACATTAAGTTTTGATAATGTCAAAATGTTTCATTTCAACATCTCTGAATTTTTTTTCATTTCATGCAAAACAATTAGCCAAAATCGACATGAATTCACAAAATGTTTCTGTCAACCTGGATCTGTATTTTTTAGCAGAAAAAAGAGTTTCACGGGAAGTTTTGCCAAGTAATACCAGCCACCCCACATTAAAGTGAAGGTGGCCTTGCCTTCCTGATTTTTTTCCCCCCTATACAATTGTGAGATTGTTTGTCTGTATTTTTCCATACAATTGTTATTACCATTTTCTACCTGGGTCTGTGGTTTGGGAGATGAAGAGAGAGAGAGAGAGGTTGGATAAAAGATTCCATATCCTTATCTGGGCTACAAAAAGGAGCATGGGCAATCTTTAAAGGGGATGAGGGGGACAACTTGGAGATAAAGAACTGATGGAAAGTGATGGGCAGGGTAAAGGCAATGGGGAAATAATTGTGGGGATAAGATGGGAACCAAACAAAAAATGATTCAAACAAGGGGGCTTGGAGCAAGGACAAAAAGACTGAGAAGGAAGGAAGAGGAGAGAGATGTGGGGATATGGATAAGAAGGTTAAGAAAGAAAAAAAGGGGGAAGAGAAAAAGCAAGAATAAAGAAAAGAGAGCAGGGGGAGAAAACAAAGGGGAGATGAAAATGACAGAAAAGGGAAAAGATATAGGGAAAAAAGAGAAAGTGAAGGAGACTGAAGGACAGAGAGAGACAAAGAACTGGATCCAGCAACATATTTCACACAACTCCGAGGTGAGTAAATTATTTTATTTATTCATGCCTTTGTATTTTTGATATATCTCCCTGGAGGACAAATGGCAGTTGAAAGAATTTTATAATGTACCTAATATGCAGATATATACAGAATGGCTTACTATGCAAATTTGATCTCAACCCAGGGACTCTAGAAATGTGACACAAATCTGAGTGCTCCACTAAGGTGGGGAGTAGAAGAATTGCCACCAAGAGCTGTGAAACATCTTTTTGGAGATTGGGTTAAGCCCTGAATGTTGATTCACTTGACATCAGTGAGTGTTGAGGATATTTATAAATTTTCAGGATTGGTCCCATAGTGATACACTAAATAAAAAAGCCATTAGTAGCCAAACAGCCTGCTACATAGAATAATATCTGGGAAGTGTATGTCCTAGCATGAGATTTTGGGTTACCCCTTTCTGAAATGTCAGGTTCTTCTGTTACCAATGCTCAAGCTAGTGATGTCAAGAATAATGGCTGTTTTCCACCAATTTCTGTATTAGAGAATCTATACTCTTATCTCTTTTTTTTTTTTTTTTTTTTTTTTTTTTTTTTAATACCTCACAGTGCTGTTTGGCATATTGCAGTAACACACCAGCCAACATCAGACAATGAAAAATGGGAAAACGTCTTTTCACATTTGTGGAGAACATATTTATTGTTTCATTATAGCTTAAGCCATAGCTCTTATTTTGTGAAATCTTATTGCTTTCAGCAGTCTATCCTCTCAGAAAGAACTGCATATTCATTATAGTTTCCAGGGCCCTATTTGTACATACTTGATTTAATATTTGTTGTCAATCACTTCTTTTTGTTGAATGTTCAGAAGTTAAAAAAAATTAAATCCGGCTACTGCTGTGAGTTGTTACCCTTAGCCTGTTGTCACTTATCTAAACAAAGGGCTCTAAAATTCATTATTAATGTCTGTCGTGTTCAACCATTAGCTGGCAAAAATCTTTGATCATCTTTGAAGAAAAATATGGCAATCGAGCAAGGCTAGTCTGTAATAAAAAGAAAATCGCTAACACTTTTGTAGACATACAGCATCCAAGAGATGACATCCAATACTCTATATATCATTGATTTGAATTGAGAAATACCAGTAAATTGTTTTCAAGTTTGTTGTTTTGACACCAACAGCAAAGAAATCTTTTCGTAATCTCAAATCCAGACAAAAATGAAGAGTTATAACACAATATAATGTTATTTCTTATCAAGCTTTTCACCCAAAAATATATTTCAAAAGGCTTCATAGAATTAAATAAGGCAGTATATGTTATATATGAACCAATGATGTACACACATCATGGGCAATGTCATGACTATTAAGCCACTGCACATGCTGAGGCTTTGGGAGGGCAGGATATGGAGAGTCTCCTCACCAGCAGAAGTCCCTGAAAGCAACCAGTGCTAAAAAAGAAAGCTTGCACTTCACCCCTTTGAGCCAGCACAACAATGCAGCCAGCTCTATGCTCTGCTCCAGAAGGGGAGGAATGGGACTATGGCCCCATCATTGTTGCAGTTTCCAGTGCCTGACTCTTCTGGTCCTCATGTACAGCAAATGGAAAGACTGGAATTGTGAAGGTAGTGAAGTCTCCTTGTTCCCTCTACTGTCCTCAGATATCCGTGCAGTACTAGCTACACCCTGTGTCTGTATACAATGATGGACAAAAGTGTAAAATTCAGTCCAAATCTGTAGTAAATGTAACCCACTGGTGAGTTAGAGGTCCCCTTCTGTGCTGATCCACAGAGAATATGAGGTGCTAGAGGCGCCAGTTACAAAGCTTTCGCTCAAGCTCCAACAGTTTATATTTTAGCTCTGGAGGTCTCCAGATTCAATCTCTGGTGTGCTGGTGAAGAGGGCACTAATCTACACAAACACACCCATAACTCAGAGTTTGATTCTAAGCTTTTGGTCCAGTCCATTTTATAGAAATGCATTACAAAAAAATGGAGGCAAACTTGAAGTGTTTCTTGAATGTAATTATTATTATTAATTTGAATTATTAAGAGTCCTAGTCATGGCCAGAGCCCTAGTGTGCTAGGAGCTGTACAAACACAGAGCAAAGAAGATAGTCCCTCCCCAAGGAGCTTCCAATCCAAGTATAAAACAAGAAACAGCAAATGGATACAGATAGATAGGGGAGTACAAGTAAACACTGAGACAGTATTGGTCAGCATAATAAGTAGTGGTCTCTGCACATCAGCAGCCTAATTACTGTCAAAATTTTTATCGGCAAAGAAGAGTTTTGAGGATGGCTTTAAAGGTGGATAATGAGGTAGATGTTGATGGGGAGCACCTCCCAAGTGTGTGGAGAAGCATGGGAGAAAGCATATAGGGGCTTGTTTGGAAGTTGAACAAATGAGCAGTGAAGGATGGCATTATGGACTGATCGGAGGTGAGCATCAGCAGTGAATGAAAGATGATAGGCAGGATAGGGATTGACCATGAAGAGCCTTTAAAGTGACTACAAGCAGTTTGTTGGATGCAGTAGAGAAGGGGCACCCAGTGCAGGGATTCAAAGAGAGGCATGATCTGGCCAAAGCAATGGGCTAGGAAAATGATCTTTGCAGCAGAATTCTAAATGGATATGAGCAGGGCAAGACAGAATTTGTCAAGACAAGAGAGAAGGATATTACATAAAAACATAAGAATGGCCATATTTTTTTAGACCGATTCTCCATCTAGCCTAGTATCCTGTCTTCCGACAGTGGCCAGTGCCAGATGTTTTAGAGGAAATGAAGGGAACAGGGCAATTTATGAAGTGACCCATCCCCTGCCGTCCAGTCCCTGCTTCTGGTAGTCAGAGTCTTAGTGACATCTCAAGCATGGAGTTGCATCCCTAACCATCTTGGCTCATAGTCATTGATGGACCCATCCTCCATGAATTTATCTAATTCTTTTTTTAACCCAGTTATACTTTTGGCCTTCACAACATTCCATGGCAATGAGTTCCACAGCTGGATTATGCATTGTGTGAAGGAGTACTTCCTCTTGTTTGTTGTAAACCTGTTGCCTATTAATTTCATCAGGTAATCCCGGGTTCTTGTATTATGTGAAGGAGTAAATAACACTTTCCTATTCACTTTCTCCATACCATTCATGATTTTATAGCCCTGTATCATATCCCCTCCTGAGCTGTTCTTTTATAAATTGAACAGTCCTAGTCTTTCTAATCTCATTTCATATGGAAGCTGTTCCATACCCGTAATCATTCTTGTTGCCCTTTTCTGCCTTTATTGATTTTCCAATTCTAATATATCTTTTTTGAGATGCGGTGAACAGAACTGCACACAGTATTCAAGGTGAGGGTGTATCATAGATTTATATAGCGGCATTATGATATTTTCGCTCTTATTATCTATCCCCTTCCTCATGGTCCCATTGCAGTAATGGAGACATGAGATAATGAGATATGTTAGAGAGATGTTCTAAAGATGTTACAAAGAGAGAAGCAGCATGATCTATGTATAGTCTGGATGTGAACTGTTCTTTGAAACAACAAGATGGTGGTGATCAATTAAGCAGCAAGGAAGAAGTATCCAGTTAAAAAGAAAAGAAGAAACAGTAAGTATTACAAAAGGAATAAATGACAATGGAGAAATGAATGAGTTCTACTTTGAAGAGATGAGAATTTTTAAGTTTATATACAAACAAGTAGCAGTATTTTTTTGCCATTTACAATAAAGTCACTTGCAAGAAATGATCCATTTTCCTTACTCTGGTTGAGAAACAGACAACTGTTGTCCTGAAAAATTTGTTTCCCTCAAGAACTAGATAATATGAACTATGAGGACATTACTGACATTTTAAAAAATCACTACATACCCAAACAAACAGTCTAACTGGGATAAGTTTTACCCCAGCAGGAACAAGAATGAAACTGTATAACTGATATTATGTACATTCTGACATTTTGGTGACCACCTTGGAGGTCTTTAGGAACATTTTATATTTGGGATCAGAAATCCAGCTTGGATGGAGGTGACTGAGAAAGGACCTTAACCTAGAAGAAGCATTGCATTGGCATTTGGGTTCACCGTGAGAAACATCTTGCAATTTGAGAGGACACCTCATGTGAAGGGAGGAGGGCCCCAACCACAGTCAAGGAAGACAATAGGAGCTGCTGCATACAGCAAGACATCCACAAATTGAAGGGGCCCCATGCTTCGATTGTTTGGGAATATCACATCAACCAGAGCATTTTTTTTTCAGTAGACCAAAAGTTCATAAGCTGTGGTAAGAAACTATATGCACCTCATGGAGCTGGCTCATAACTACAGAATACACATTGGCTAGTTATTCTTACAATATCTTGGTCTAAATCTAGCCACCAGACATAACTTATAGTCAAACTACTAATTTGCATTTAATTCAGCGCATGTTAGCTTTTATACTTAAAACTCATAGCAAGTAATAATTCTCCATTATCAACTCTATTCTTTCTTAAGAGTCAGGAACAATTTGATCCAACATTTTCATAGTTGTCAACTGCATATGCTCTCCCTCTTTCTGATATTTTTCATACCTGGTCAGGGAATACAGCCTGGCAATCATACAAATAAATATATACTTGGATCTTCTGGTTTTATTGCTGGGTTTAATCACAGCTATAATATCCCTGGAATTTACATATCACTTTTTTTGCCAAAACACAGTTTGATCACTGAAAAGTCCTTCACTCTGTATGGAAGCTTTCTGGGTCTAACGATTTAGGTTACGGTGGTCATGGACAGATCAATATATCATTATGAGGTAAAGGTTCTAAAGGGTTCAAGACCAGCTTCCATTTTTACAGATAGCATTTACTTCTGCAAAAATGAATTGTGGGACCCAATCTGAGTTCTTGCCCCACTGAATACCTGATCTGCACCAGAAATTGGGTTGTAGCATGAGACTGTAGGTGTAAAATATAGGTGCACTTTTGACAGTCACAAAAAGCACCCTAAAAAAACATCCTTTTCAAAAATGTATTCCTTTATATCAAGAGCCAGATCCTCAATGATGCTCTATTGAAATCAGTGGAGCTTTTTGCCTGATCTATTGATTATGTATTAATTATATTGATTAATCAAGACTTCCCAATTGACACTCTATCCTTTGGTAGGTTCTTGCCCCAAGATCAGGCCCAGTCTTATTAGAATTAGGCCCCGACATGCATGGTTGCAACACCTCACTTAGGAAATCCTTCAATATTCATAATAGTTTTATTAACCCTGTTAGCAAAGTTACAAACATTTCAACCCAGCAAGGTAGATTGAAATAAGATAGAATGCTCGTCTGATTATCCATATACTCACAACATCCCTGGCAGATTGCATTGATCCTGTGGAAGTTGATACAAAACCGGTGGGTCCTGTCTGGCTTGAGGATGACCACAATGAGGCTGCCCCACTCACTTCTATATTTCTTGATGATTCCAGGGTCCAGCATGGCCTGGGCCTCCTGTTCTACTGTTTCCCACATCTGGCATGGGAAAGGTTGGGTCGCCCTGTGTACCACTTCTCTGGGGTTGATTCAGATGGTGTGCTGGACCAGGATGGTCTGTCTGGGCATGGCGATGAAGATCCTTGGTAAAGCCTTGAGGAAGTGCTTGGCCTGCCTCCTTTGTTCCTCTGTGAGGGTATCCCCAAGCAGGGGCTCTACCGGTTCAATCACCACAGAGGTCTGGGATCCCAGCTCTGGTTCAGGGACTATGGTGTAATTAACAGCCCCTCCTGCTCACACCACGGTTCCAGGAGGTTGATATGATATATTTGTCACTTCTTCCACTGATCCAGTTGGTGGCCCTCATAGGTAACAGGGCCAACTTGGTGGAGTATCTCATATGGGTCCTACCATTGAGCTAACAGCTTGGACTCCTTGGAGGGCAGTAGAACGAGTATTCAATCCCCCAGCTCAAAGGTCCGAGTACACGATCCCTGGTTGTAGACTCTGGCCTGCAGCCCATGGGTGATCTAGAGGTTCTCCTTCACGAGAGCCCTGGCTTGGGCCAGCCATTCCTGTAATTGCAGCACATATTGGAGGAGTTCTTGGGCTCAGGACAGTATCTGCTCCCACATCTCCTGTATGAGGTCCAGTACCCCTCAAGGCTGGCATCCATACAACAGCTCAAAGGATGAAAATGTGGTGGAAGCCTGTGGTACTTCCCTGATGGCCAGGGGCAGGAGCAATTGGTCCCCGTGGCACAGTTCCTCCGGGGGGACATTTCTGAGCATCCCTTTCAAAATTCTGTTAAATCGCTCAACCAGCCCATCCATCTGGAGGTCGTATACAGAGGTCTGAAGCTTTTTGATCCCCAGGAGACCACAGACTTCACGGAGCAGTTGAGAGATAAAATTCGTCCCATAGTCTGTGAGGATCTCCCAGGGTAAGCCCACCTGGGCGAAGATTTGTAGGAGCTCTGCCATGATGGTACAGGTGGAGGCACTCCTCAGGGAGATGGCCTCAGGGACAGGCGTAGCATAGTCCATTACCACCAGGCTATAGTGGAAGCCCATAGTACTTCTTTCCAGGGATCCTACTCAGTCCATGGCTATCCTTTCAAATGGCATTCCCATCACCAGAAGAGCTTTCGGCACCTCTGATGGGACATGTGGTGGGGGCTGGGGGAACTCAATACCACCCTACTTCACCAGCCCAGGGCCCTAACAATGGTAGAGTGTCCCACTACTGGGTCAGCAGGGTCCCATCCAAAGCAGGCTGACTCTGGTGTGGTCTGTAGTTGGCTGTCCCTGGGCAACTTCCTCTCCTCTCCTCAGGGTGTCCCTGCATTCAGGGGTCGTCATCCGTCTCCCTGGTGTATACTGCCTGTGATAGTCCAAGTAGTTCTGATAGGTCAGGCAAGGCCTCAGTGCAGCAAGAGTCCTCTCCAGGTTCCCACTCTGACAGTGTGCAAGAGATGTCCTTCTTCTTTGATGGCTCTGGCCCAACTGAGCTAGAGAGCCTGACCTTTATACTTCAACTTCCTATCCTGTCCCTCCACTTCTGGCAGGCTGGGTGTGGCCTTCCTGGATCTGCTCACCAGAGGGTGGATGGTGGTCAGTCTCTGAGGCAGGCCATGTCCCCTCTCTATACAAGACAATACCTATACCCAGAGACTACAAGCTGTGCTGTTTGACACTATATGATGAGCTTGCCCAGAGTCTGAGAACCACATAGCCATACAGCAACACTTTCACCTAAGAAATAAAGAGGAACTATGACAAAAACAACAATACCTTTTCAGTTGCTTGACTTTCTATTATCCTCACATGGAACAAATGAACTTTATATAACCCCAGTTGTAACATAAAAGCATTAGAGTGAAAAATTAATGATATACATGACTTGGATAGTTAAAATTTCCTTTGGTCCATTGGATATTGTGTTTTATATTCTAAACTATGAACATTCTTTGAAAATAGCATAGGAGGCGGGAGAGAGTTTATGTTGGGATGTGGAAGATGAAGTTAATCAAAAAGAGCAAGAGCGTATGCAGTTAAGAATTATGAGTATTTACTGTTGGTCGGATTGCATCTTGCCCTTACACAGGTGTGTAGTAGGGAAGGGGGGCCCAAGAAGTTTTTCTTTCTTCTTCATCCTCCCACCTTTTGCAGCCCACATAAGGGCCATCCATACTCCACTGGGGACATGCATACGTAAAAGGAAATAAGAGAGGGAACTATGACATGGTGAATAGAGGGGAATATGCTGCAACTCATATAGGACATACACCCCTTTTACACCAGCCTGCTCTAGGAGGGAATTTAATCAATGTGATGTTATCATTCTCTCTGAGGCAAATTGCTTCCCAGTGCCTGTTTCCAAAAGTGTGTGTGTGTTTGTGTTAAAAATACACTTTTTTACCTTTTTATCCAATAGGCCAATAAAATATTTAAGGAAACATGGTAACCTCCTGCTAACGGATGAGAACAAGAAAGTGAAAACAACTAAAAATGAAAATGCTTAGTATATTTTTAAAAAAAGACATATTTTTAAAAAGACATGGAGTGGACACAGCCAGAACAAGAAAATTATTCGTATTAAAATTACTTTATAATTTATCATTTGATCCCTCAAGATGCTGAATGCTTTCACCACTAATTTTAGTCCCAGTATAGAGGGAATTAGCTGATTAGTAATTACAGAAAGAGAGAGACAGAGATTAACATTAAATATAGTCCAGAAAAGGATGAAAAAAGAAATTCAAACCTGTTTTCCTCAGAAGCAAATTATGTTGTTTTTCATAATAAATCAAGCTAGTTACCTAGCTGTTTAGTCAAATAAATTGTGTCTATGCAAAAGAATAAACATACTTCCATATAAAAGTTTTAGTATTTCCAAAGTACCAATAAGAACACTAATAGAGAATCTTTATTGTGTAAAATTATTAGAATATACAACTTGACATAAAATTGTACTGGTAGAGAGGCTTTGTTTTAAATTTGTATTTTTATTAACATGTTCCTATGAAACATCACTTGTATGAAAACTTCTGACACCAGAATCATGGTTATTTCTTTTATACCAAACAACAGATGTCAACTTAACCACTTTATCTGTTAGTCTTTGATGAAGTGAGAGTTGCTGCTCACTGTACTACTGTTGACCAAGTCCATTCTGAGCAAACAATCTCATTGTGTGTTTTCACCATAGACCAATTTCTGCTTAAAAGTACTCTTTTTAAAAATATATACAAATGCATTTAAAATAAATAAAATATCACTGATATTAAATTATAATATTTGACACTGAATTGTGTGAATTTCACTGATGACAAGGGGTCTGATCCAACACTCACTAAAGTCAAAGAGAGTCTTTTATTAAGTTGGGTGGGGGTTGACTCAGACCCAAGGACAATAACATCTGGAAGTGGGGAAGAATAGTTCTTTTCTGAATTTAGGACAGGACATAGGATTTGTCATGTTGGAATTGGCCTCTAGCAGTAACCAATACTTGATGCTTGAAAGGAAAAAGAAACCTATCATAATGCAACCAGACAGCTTTGAAATGCTGTTCATGTGTGGTAGTATTCCTTCCTGCTCTTTATACCAACCAGCTTATTCTCAGAAATATATTATCTTTTTATCCTTATTTTACACTGCATAAATAGAAATTTTGTTACTGTTCAGAAGGTTATTCAGTGCTTTTAAATAAACAGCTATGTTATGACTTCCTGTGATAGTGATTTATACAGTATTTGTTCTAAATCTAACTGCGTATATCTGGTATATGAAAGTAATGGTGGAAAACATGCTTACATAATTTGATAACGTAATTTAAAATTAAAGGGACAGATTTTGCTCTCATTCACAAGAAGGTGAATACAGTATATATTAATTATGCCCCTGATTCTCCTCTCAGACTGGATTTAAACTGATATAATTCCACTGACCCCTCCAAAATTATTCCAGATTTATACCAGTTTAAGTATCTGACCATAAGCATTTGGCAGTTATTCATGCCCTTTCAATTAATACATTTATCAGTTATGATTTTAAATTATGAGGAATCTTGTATCTTACAAAATAAGTTGTTCCAATGAAGCCATTAAAAGTCATCAACAGTTTTTGGGAATGATTAACTAAGATCACTTCTCTGATGCAGATCAAATATCAGGTTATTGAGTCCAGGGGAACAGCGGTTGCAAAAAAGGACGTCACAAAATTCACAAGAGAATTGCATGATTCATCTTGGGTCCCAATGGTACATTTCTATTTTAAATGGAATGTAGAAGCATGTAAATTCATTTATCATAGCTGATCTCTGCTCTCCACTGTGATCTTAAGTTACCAATGCTGGTTTCCCAGTGAAATACAAATTAACATATTGATTTGATTTACTTTGAATGTTTAACTGGGATTTTAACATACCCTTGTTGTCAGGTGTGTGTTGCTTATTTTTACTTCTATTTAACTTTAAATTCAGTTTTTATTATTTAACCCACAGATTGGTTCATACCTTCCAGGTTAGTGATTCCTGGGCAAGAAGGACAACACCTTGTTCTTTGAGAGGTTTCAGAGGGTAGTGCAGCTAGGAAGGAGTGGGAGGCTGAGATTGGGTTTATGGGAGTAGAGAGCAAAAGACTTTGCCAGCTGGAGAAGGATTTTGGAAGATGGTGTATGGAGAACAGAGTTTACAGGAGTGTTTCACAACTGGGAGGAGAATCAGAATACTTCTTTTGGGGGTGTTTTGAAAGGGTTCTGCAGCTCGGATGAAAGGAGGTCAGAACCCAGAACCATGAGCAATTGAAAGGAGGTCAAGAATAGATACCAGAGGGAAGGTTCTACAGCTTGGATATAGTTAGATCAGGACATACGTAAGGTTTGCAGGCAGATCTGGCAATTGGAGATGGATTCAGGGCACTAAGGGTATGTCTATGCCGCAATTAAAAGCTCATGGCTGGCTGTGCCAACTGACTTGGGCTTGCAGGGCTCAGGCTAAGGGGCTGTTTGACTGCTGTGTAGACATCAGGATTCTGGTAACAAACTGGGTTCTAGGACTGTGGGAAGTGGGAGGGCTGCAGCCTGAGCCCAACCTCAATTAAATAACTCCTTAGCCCAAATCCCAAGAGCCCAAGTCAGCTGTCACGGGCAGTCGCAGGTGTCTAAATGCAGTGTAGACATACCTTAAGAAGGGGAATTGGAAGAGGATTAAGGAGAAGGAGTTGGAAACAGGCACTTGTGAGAAAGAGGCTTGACATGCAAGATTAAATCACAAGTTACTGAGCTTGCTAGTAAACACTTACATAATAGGAAGAATAATTCCTTTAGGAATAATAATTTCTGCAGGAATTACTGAGTGAAATCCTATTGCCTGTGTTACACAGGAGCTCAGACTAGATGATTCCAGTGGTCCCTTCTGGCTTTAAAATCTAGGAAATCTCTTTCAGGGCAGTTGAGCTTTCTAAGAGGGAATTATAATTTCTTACTATAAAACATGTTAAGTTTATTTTGTGAGTAACTTTAAAAACTAATCAGATTTTAAGGAGGGGGGAAAAAGCCATCCTTACATACTTCTGCTACTTAAGCTCCCTCCTGGCTTCCATTATATGAGTTTGACTTTATTAATAATGTAAAACATTGATGGAGAAGGAACAAAACTATGGTAATTTTCAGACTCTGCTGATAGTTAGTTTAAAGCAACACCATCATAGATAAAGTCATTAAATGAGCATAATTGGTAATATATTTACAGAAGCAAAATACACTTGGTTACTTTATACAAATGTCTGTGGAGCACAGGTTTACATTCTATATTTACCACAGAGACCACACTGTGGTAAAATGCCAGTTTCTGTAACAGTTATGTATGTTAATTAGTGAATTTAGTAACCCCATATAAAAATTACTGAAATAGAATTTGTATTTAAGAGAATTGAGCTGTTATTAGTTGGGCAGGTAGAATTATTTGTCTGTTTTAATTTCCATAAATGTCATTAAATGCCTCTTTTCACCTTTGGGTGAATAGTCAATAGAAAAACAGTACAATGACAAATGACCAACAAACTGATTTACATATTATGTGAATTATTTAACAAAAACTAGATTCTTCTAAAGAGAGAGAGTGACACAAAAACACTGAATTTTATTAAATGAATTTAAAAAACCAGAATTACATAAATGAACAAAACTGGGTAATAGATATTTATGTTTATTATGGAGGCACTGGTCATGGGTTTTTAATTAAGGCTATGTTAAGTTTGACATGGAAAACAGGGATTCAGTGTCTTTGTTATTTATGGATAATAAAACTTATCCCTAATATTACAGCACTTGATCTTTGAATACAGAATCAAGTATCTGAGAATTAACAAGTAAATCTATAAATTACTGTGAGATAAAATTAATTTTAAATGGGTTCTTTAAAAATGTTTGCACTCTGTCACATTTAATTTTTTGTTTTGTTCCAAATGTTCTTAATGATAGAATAACAGAATATTCCAATTTTCCACATACTTAAAACTCACTGAAATCTTGTGTGCAGTCTACTATTTGAAGATTATAATTAAGATAAATTATCAAGTGTTGTTACAACTACTAGTCATGATTATAGACTGATAGGACTGAGGCTTTGCCCCGGCGATTCGGCGGCATTCAACAGGAGTTACGCAAACTATGCAGAAAACTTGCATAACTCCCGTCGACTGCTGTGCTTCTCTTGTGCACACCGTCCTCACTGCACTGCGCTGATGGGAATCGCATTCCTGATGACACAGCACTATGCCACTTGCAGGGGTGGATTAATAGTGTCGACTTCTGGATTGACTGAGCGGGTCTTCACTGACCGCTCAGTCGATCCAGATAAGTCGATCTGACAGCGGCGACTTTGCTGCCATCAGTGTAGACATAGACCAAATCACTATTTCTAGTCATTTTTAATTGAGGCCTTTGTGATGTCAGAGGTAAAACAGTCAATCATCACCCTTCCTTTACATCTACTTTGTGTGCTACAGTTCTATTGGTTGTAATGAGTCAGCGGGATAAAAGAGACTGGACTTGTGTTAAGATTTTTCATTGGTAGATGACTTGGACGCAACTATTACTGTTTCTTAAAAGTTGTTGGGCTGCATTCTAGTTTGGGCATGAATGCTTGAGAGGCACCTTATGGCACTACTGTCCTGGCTCCACTGTACACTGAGTAGCATTGCCAAAGGAACTAAGGTCAGAAGTGCAAGGGGACAAAAAGATTGGGACTCAGGGACTGGGCTTCCTTCCCTCAGATCTCACTCTTCATGTACCATTTGTCTCCCTAACACAATCCCCTGTCCACAAAGACAGCCCTGCTCCCTTCCAGGCCTATAAGTATCCTTGCTTTTCTCTTCCTGCCCCCCCACCGCCTCCACACACACACACACACACACAGACATCTCCACTCTCAACTCCCAACTCTCCAGTTCCTCTGGAGATGCAAAGTAGATTTCAAAAGGGCCTGAGAGACTAGTTTGCCAAACTCCCACTGATCATTAGGTTTCAATGGGAGTTGGGTGCTTAACTCCTTAGGCCCCATTTAAAATCCCAGCCTAAATTTGGTACAATCTCACTCCCGTCAATAGATAGGCCAGGCTTTGTTGGTTCAATTTTCATGACAAGCCCTATACTTATGCACAATAATAAGGTCTTACCCATGCCTTGTTTCCATCTCTGCTTGTTCTTAGCAAAATATGTATTCAATCATCACTGAGAAGCACTGCTTGCATTTTTAATATTATGTTACAGACTAATAGTCATTCACAGAAATGATTCAGTAAACTTCTTTATATAATGAATAAAGTTGAGAAAATCATTAGCTGTTCATAAATCAATTCATGAACAGAGAAGAGGAAGATATAATCACTGGATTATTCTCCTAGTTGTTCACTCAGATCTAATTATATTAATGAACCCATATAAAGTTTTAATGTTTCTTGTGTATTTTTCTCATTTCTTATTGCATTGCATGTTTGTTCATACAAGTTAAAATACTAATACTTTCCAGACTACTAGCCAAATGGTTATTTAGCAGGTTGTATGTATACATATTTCAGTCTCCCAATGATTAAAGTTTTGAGACAGATACATGTACAATTTTAAAATGGCAAACAGATGTTTTGTCCAGTCCCAGTTTAAAAAAATAAAATAAAAAAGATTTATATCCACTTGCAACCTGGACCCACATTTTTATGTCCATTGTAAAGTGAAAAATGGGGTATATAATGGAAATGCTGACACAACGTTAACTACAACACGCACAAGCGCTGCCAGTATAATAAAGCTTCCACAGTTTCTACATGCTATAAATAGGGTGCATTTGTCAATTTCCTTCTGCAGTCAGATTGTACTTACTTTTCACCCTGCACCTGTGTGCCTTGGTTTCTCAGGTACAGAATAGTAATAAAGCCTTCCCATTTCAAACAATTTTCTGCATCTTTCAAAGATGAAAATTCCTTAGTATTTAATTAAAGTAATGCCATCAAATTTAATCATTTTAACACATCTGATAGCACCTTAGGAGAAGTTTACAAAGGCTCTGTTTTGACATTAAATACATTTCTCTCTCACCATTTATGCACAACTTTATTTACTTATTGAAGCTCTTTAAATGAAAGCTTTCATCTGACATTCTAAATCAACTTCCTTTCCAAATACACTAGCGCCTGTCATAGCATTATGCTCAACACCAGTCTAAAATCCTTTGGGCCTTCTTTACCTTCCTCAGTCCTTAAAAGGGGCCCTCATGTAATACAGGAGAACTGCTTGGTATTGTCTTCAGAGATGTGAATGCTAAGAGAGAGTAAAGTAAAATGTACCTTGTCTTGTTAATTGGGTTATGACCCTGATCCAAAGCCCATCAAAGTCAATAGGAATTAGCTCTTGTATGAATAGCACTTCCAATCCTGTGCTACAGGTGATACCAGCTCCTGCGTCTATATGATGTTACACAAAGTTCCAAATGTGCTTCTTTTCTCCCAATACACCCATCCTCATAGAATGGAAGGTAAATTTGGGTACTTCAAAGGACAGGGCATAACTTTTAAAAAACCATTGTTGAAAGCTGCTCTTTGGACAGGTAGTTTTTTTCAGAACATTATGAATAGACTGGGAATGCTTAGATTTTTATAAGTAAATGTTGGTAAACGTGGATTTCACTGAACACACAAACTGACAAAAAGAATATTTCCTTAGACCTGGTTTACACTTCACGGTTAGGCTGACGTAAGGCAGCTCACATCAACCTAATTATGTCAGTGTCTACACTATTTCCTTGTCCCGCCAATGTAAGTGCCCTACTACATGACATAATAACTCCACCTCTGTGATAGGCGTAGGGCTTATGTCAGTGTAGTGTCTATACAGACACTGTCTTACTTATATCAGCTGTTAGTTCTCTTGTCAATTCGTTTCTGGAGAGCTGGGCAGCTGGATCCCGGCTGGGAGTTGGGGTGAGAATGGATCCTGCTCCCGACTGGGAGCCAGAGCAAGAAGCCCGGATGGCTGGACCCTGCTCTTGGCCGGGAATGGGGCGGCAAGAAGCCCTGGATGCCCCTTTCCTCCCGCTGGTAAAGTTGGCTGGCTTCTCAATTTCATGGCTTCATACTGAGGCTATGAAATTGACATGGCTGCCCAGCTCCCAGCAGGGAGCAGGTGGGAGGGAATGGTCAAGAGGCTGGGCTCCTTGGAGGTGAGCAGCTTCCTCCCTGTCCCAATGGGGAACGGGGAGGCGAGAAGTTCCAGGCATCTTCCCCCCAACCACTCTGGCAGCCAACAGGGAGGCGAGAAGACTGAGTGGCTTCCCACTTGCTCCTGGCGAGGAACAGGGAGCCAAGGGATGGGAGTAGCCTATAATGAGCCTGGGAGCCTGTGGGCTCTTGGCTCCCCACACTGCCCCTCTTAGGTCGGTGGAAGCGCTCATAGTGAGGACGCACACCATTGACCAAGGAGGGTTGTGTGGACATGTACCACTGCAGTAATTACTATGGTGGCTACATGTTGACCTAATATAGGCCGCCTTAAGTTTTTAATTTAGACATATCCTTAGATGATCATGGAAATTTACAGATAGGCAAAGTAAGAAAAATGCTGATTGAGAATTTATTAGAGTTTAATTTAAGGATATGTGCTTTGTATATTTTGACATGTGATGTTAACATCAGAACATAAGAATGGCCATACTGGGTCAGACCAATATTTTGCTTAGCCCACTATCCTGCCTTCTGACAGTGGCCAGTGCCAGATGCTTCAGTGGGAATGAATTGAACAGGGCAATTTATTGAATGATCCATCCTCTGCCATACAGGCTCAGCTTCTGGCAGTCAGAGGTTTAGCGACATCCAGAGCATGAGGTTGCGACCCTGACTATCTTGGCTAATAGCTATTGATGGGTCTTTTGTCCATTAATTTATCTAATTCTTTTTTGAACCCACTTTTACTTTTGGCCTTCACAACATCCCCTTGCAACGAGTTCCACAGCTTGACTGTGCATTTTGTGAAGAAGTACTTTCTTATGTCTGTTTTAAACTTGCTCCCTGTTAATTTCATTTGGTGACCCCTAGTTCTTGTGTTATGTGAAGGGGTAAATAACACTTCCTTATACACTTTTTCCACACCATTCATGATTTTATAGATCTCTATCACATTGTCCCTTAGTTGCCTTTTTTCTAAACCGAACAGTTCCGGTCTTTTAATCTCTCCTCATATGCAAACTGTTCCATACCACTAATTATTTTTGTTGCCCTTCTCAGTACTTTTTCTAATTCTAATATATCTTTTTTGAGATGGGGTGAGCAGAGCAGCATGCAGTATTCAAGGTGCAGGCTTAACATGATTTATATAGTGGCATTATGATATTTAATGTTTTATCATCTATCCCTTTCCTAATGGTTCCTACCATTGTGTTAGCTTGTTTGACTGCTGCTGCACATTGAGCAGATATTTTCAGAGAACTTTCCAAGATCTCTTTCTTGTGTGGTAACAGCTAATTTAGACTCCATCATTTTGTATATATACTTGGGACTATGTTTTCCAATGTGGATTACTTTTCATTTATCAACACTGATTTTCATCTGCATTTTGTTGCCCACTCACTCAGTTTTGTAAGATCCCTTCTTAACTCTTCTCAGTCTGCTTTGGACTTAACTATTTTGAGTAGTTTTGTATCATCTGCAGATTTTGCCACCTAACTGTTTACCCTTTTTTCCAGATAATTTATGAATATGTTGAACAGTACTGGTCCCAGTATAGACCCCTGGGGGACACCACTATTTACCTCTCTCCATTCTGAAAACTGACCATTTATTCCTATCCTTTGTTTCCTATCTTTTAACTAGTTGCTGATCCAGGAGAGGACCTTCCCTCTTACCCTATGACAGCTTACTTTGCTTAAGAGCCTTTGGTAAGGGACCTTGTCAAAGGCTTCCTGAAACTCCAAGTGAACTATATCCACTAGATCACTCTTGTTCACATCCTAGTTGACAGTTTGTGTTTTAACAGTTATAAAGCTTTCACTTTATATATCTCAGTGTCTACTGGCACTAAGTAATTGTCTGACCCAACAAAATGTCCCACAACTATGAAAATGTAAATAGATAAAAATAGGGAAAAAATGCTTAAAATCCATAATTTTGCTTAACGCTAAAATTATAAATGTTTACAAATAAATATCAATATTACCTGTCAATTTTTTTTTTTAAATCAATTTCTGCTGAGCCTAGTTATGAAGCATAGGAAAAATCCTGAAGTCCTTGCACAGATCATACACAAGTAAATCTTTTGTTGATGTTCATGAGCATTTGTATTGAGTAAAATCTGTAAGATCTGACATACTGATATTACAGTTGTAGCTGATTTATGCTTAATATGATTGAAAGAGATTATAAGGCTAATACATATCTATGACAAGTAGTATTACGGATCACCAGGGAACTAAGCAGTTTACATGTAGTTCTTCAGGCACCTATGTTTAAGGGTAAATACTGCTCCCTGTGCAGCTGCAGAAGACCATAACTGCGGAAGAACTGCTGGGAGCCCAGCTGTATCGCCTAATAACACTTTAAAGACAAATTCTTAAGAATATGGTCCATTTCCCAGTGTGGGCAGGCCTAAATATTTTGCATGTATTGCTGGATCATGTATAACAGGTTTTTTTCCCAAGTTTCTTGCTGTGTGAGAATTCAAACTTGAGTTCTGTAACTCTCAGTTTGGAAGCTCTTAGGAGGCAGACACCAATGCATGTCTGTTTCTATATTATAAATTGTTTGATTTTCTTTTATTTCCAATACAAGGTATCTATTTTTAAAAGCTCAACGTGAGAGTATCTTTGGGAGAGATGTGTGCTTCTTACAGATAGAGAGATGGATGTTGTTTGGTCTCCCCCATTTCAAACAGTATGAACAGTATCAACTTCACCTCCAGTAGATCATCTCGATACATTTCATACATACGAACAAGGTCCCTTGGTGTAAGTGGGTACAACTCCATTGGGTTTATATAGAATGGCACATTGGGACAAATTCAGCTTATTGTAAACAAGGTGATATGCTTTGCCATTTGGGGAAAAGAGAAAACTACCATTTTCCACACACAGGTAGACCTATCAATTCACATCAGGATGGGACACTAGTTTACCCAAAATGATTGGGGATATTTTATGCTACATGAATCTAATCCAATCGATAATGGCTCACCCCATTTTAGCAGGCTCAGTAAACAACATCACCGAGGTGTAAAACAACAGATTCACAAAACTTTGGCATCCAGAATTTATCAGTGTGAAAGATTGCATCTAGGTAGCAATGAACAACAAAGCAGTTATGCATTGAAATGTAACTTTGTTTAAGCCTAAAACTGTTGCTGGGGAGAGGTGTTGAAGGGGAGGCTCTTGCTGTTCTACACATTAAAACTTCTGAGGACTGTTTGCTTTGTGTATAGCAAATGTTCTGTGCCACCTATCTGTTCAGTTAGGTACAATGAAATGAGAGCAATAGCCAGCTACTCGCATCTAGAAAGACTGAGTTCAGTCACGCTGAAGCAATTTCAGAATTTCCGTTCATGATCCTACTAGTAGGTGAGGATAAGCTTTTAATCCCCTCCTATGCATACTCAGCAAAAATTGATAGAATCTGTATAGTGGGGAGTAGTTACCTCATAGCAGAGGGTTATTCAATATAAAAATACCAATTATGAGTCCAATTCATGGTTACATTTTCAAAGTACTTATTGTTTGTGCAGAGCCATGGATGTGCATGAGTGCTTTACAGATCAACAAAACACATGGGGCCTGATTCTACTTCTTACTTCCACTGATGTAAACCTGTAGTAATTCCACTCCAGGCTATGGAGTCAGCCTCATTTTCTCTGTCTTGTCCAATGACTATTTACATATTTTAGCCAAAGTGGAACAGCTTCAGTAGGCGACAGTGAGGGAGCCCCAACCCAGAATATCCCATAGCACTCACCTGGGATATGAGAGACCTGGCTTCAAGTCCCTGGTCCAAATCAGGCAGCATGAGGATTTGAACTTGATCTCTAACTTCCTTGGTTGGTGCTCTAACAACCGGCCTTTGAGTATAAGGCATGTGGGGAGAACATTGGCACTACTAACTCCTCCTTTTCTGCAGGTTAGCTGTGCTCAGCGTATGCCTACTGGATTGGGCCTCACAAGCAAGATAAGCAGGGAATGCTTAATTTGTGAATTCTGCTAGGGATTAGGTGTCTGTACTGGCAGAAATTTAGGCATCTCCAGAGTTAGGCTACAGCTAAGTGAAGGTTTTGAGGATCTCAGTGGCACCTAAATGTTGGACTTAAATGTCTCAAGTGGCAGGTAGTTAGGCACTTAAATCTCTTTGTGGATCTAGCAGCTGGCCAGAGCTCCTGCACTGAAAAACATCTAGAGTAAGCTTTATGATTTTACATTGTCAATATAATTAACTGTATATGCATTCCTCTTTTCTTTCCCTCCTCACTAACAGGTTATCCACCAGCTCAGGCTTTCAGAAAACGAGAGTGCTGCACTGCAGGAACTGCTGGACTGGCGGCGAAAGCTCTGTGAAGAGAAAGGAGACTGGCAGAAAATCCTGCAAAACACAGAGCAAAGAATCACAGCTCCTCCCCCCCCTCCCTGTAAAAAGCCAACTCTGCTGAAGAAGGCAGAAGATACCCCTTGCAACAGACTGTCTTCAGGGATCTGGGATACGACTATGTGATTTCCATTTGTTTGTTTGTGGAGTATTAGAAGTAAAACTAGCTAATTATTTCAATCTGCAAACTCAGCAGATTTCTGCCCCTGCAATGCGTGCAGGATTTTCTACAAGCATCTGTTCAAGAGCACAGGAAGCAGGAGTTACATAGATATGTTGTGTGTGTGTGTGCGCGTGTGTGTGTATATATATATATGTGTGTGTTTCTTTTCTTTTTTATATATGGAGACAAACTGCACTATAAGTACATAGTTTAAAATGACAAGAGAGTTACCTACTGCTCTACCATGGACAATGAACAAATTCTGTGTTAAGTGAGTGAGGACAGGGAGAAGTAATTGGCAAACAATTTGGAGAGATTGGGGAAGTTTGTGTGCACACTGTACAGCTGTTTTATATAGTACAATAATATGATGTTTCTTGTATTTCAATGAATGGTTTTATTATATTACATATATACATATATAACATTTCTTTGTAGATGTCTGTGTTTTATTGAAATTGCAAACATGGTAATTATTTACATGTTTATTACTGGTATTTTACAACTTTCTGCAATTGGTGCTGTTCTTTCTTCACAATACAGGTAATAAATACAGTACTGGTATTTTTTTTCATGGTTTATCCTTAATAATGTACCTAAAGTTTCAACACTGTGGTGCTGTTCTAGCACTGGCAATGTCAATCACTCAGAACTTGAAACCCTTGAAAAACTGTCATTTGCCAGTGATGGTTAATGCTGTTCACACTGAAGAATTAGAGAGCTCTCTGCTTCTTTATTATGCCCCTATGTTTCTTAATGCGTGGATTGTGAATTCTTTTAATTTTATCTCAAAACTTATTTCATCCTGGGTTATGTGAAATACTGAGGTACTCATTTAAACTGTAAATCTGGTTTAAAATTAATAGCTGATTAGCTGATAAGGTCAGTTGTCAGTGGAAAGATACATAGTAGTAACTAGATAGGAAAGTACAACTGTGATTTACTGATATAAGCCAAAAGGCTTCATGGAGATGGGTGTCTCAAAGGATTATATTCCTATTGTTTACAATGCAGGATTCATTTATACCTTAGATTTCATGTAGTGAAAAGGTCTCAGAAATTGGAGCATTCTGGTCGGAGGACATGAGTTCTCGGAGAAATGATAATTAAAACGAGAATAACATGCTGCTGGAAATTAGTTAGTACTGTACGACAGTCTCTGAAATATGACTTGGCCATTACAATGGCATAATTTATATACCAACACACACATATACAAAAAGATATTTTGTCAGGGGCTACTTGCTTTAAGTGCTTGGCCAATCTAGAGCTAATGTTAGGCACTCTTCCTGGTGGTCTCCTTCTCTCACCCCTATGCCGGAGATAGGGCAAAGGGACTGTATATTTTTTTAAAATATATCTTAAAACTAATATTTTTAAATTTAGGCTAAGTTAAAAATTGGTCTCTGGCTGGAAGTGTTTTGAAAAACATTTTTTAAATGGGCTGTGAGAGGAAGTGCTTTTCTCTCCACTTGATAGAAATTTCAGATTAACTGAGAAGCCAAGATGCAATGCCACATTTGTTTTTGTTTGGTTTGGGTTTTTGTTTTTTTTTTGGAGCAGGGGACTCTTAAAATTGTACCCATTAACCCCATCCTGCTGTCCAGCTGCCTTTCACACTAGGCAGAACAAAGTCTGCTGTATTACTAGAGATTCAAATGTCCAGGATAATCAAGGAAGGGTAGGGACTACAGTTATCCCTTAAACCAGTTGTGTGGACTATACCGTGTTTTATTTCTTAAATAACCACACCCCCAGAGATGTCTTAAAACTACTATTAAAGTTTATATTGTGGATCAAAATTTGTTTGCGGGGCTGGAAAAATATACTATTGACATTTCGAAGTGTTCAGAAGTAGTTTTAACAGAACTGTATGATGCATGTAAATTAATCTCCCCTGTGGAATATGCACCAGCCAATTAGAATGTGTTTGAGTGTACTTGTACTTCACAAAGTAGCTTAGACAAAAAGAGCATTGTGAGTTCATCATTCTAAAGGGATAGATTAAACCCTGTGAACATTCTCATGCCATCAGTGTCCAATGAACAATTTATACTGCAATAAAACAAGTTCAGGAAGCTGCAGTTATCAGATAATCACATCCCCATGTTGTGCCTTATTGCTTAATTGTTTCATGTCTGAAACAAACTGAACATCATGCAAATTGGCTGCTGGAATGGTACATAATGTTAAATATTAGATACATGCTTTACAGTTTATGATGTTCACAGTATTGGTCTAAAGTCAACAAGAGTTAATGGCCAAAAATAAATAAATACATATTTTTTAAAAACCTGTTGACATGAGAGAACTTTAAAGTTTATGAAGCATTTCTCTTTATTCCTGACATAACATTTGGTATTTCTTTATTTCCTACAGCTACAATCCTAGTGTGGATTAAAAGCAATATCTTGTTTCCACTTCTTAAAAATTGGATGTAGATGTCTAGAAAAATACATGCACAAACCTTTTGCAAAAGAAGTGGGTAAGTGATCAGCCTTTTAAAACCTTGTATGGTTTACAAAACAAGAATGTTATTGTTGAATTAGTGAATTAAATTCTCCCCTCTTTGCCAGTCATCCTTTTTATTTCTTCAAAGAGGTTGACTAATGTTCATTAATAAGTTTATTACATTACAGACCTTTTGTGTGTTGGACAAAGAATTTCATTAACTAGCAAAGAAAACATAATAGAGTGTAGCCCAACACTGAAGTGATAGTAATATCCAGATTCATAGTAGTTTTTAATTCTGCTCTATACAGTATTGAGGTTCCCAATAATCACCTTATTTTCCTCTCTGTAAAGCTTACTAATACCTGAAATGTTCTGAGAAGCTTAAAATAAGTTTTGCTATTTACATGTTAAATCTTAATTAAACTCTGTACCTACCAGTCAGTGTTCCAGAACAGTATTAAATATTTTATTGCTCTGTGTGTGTGTACATACACACGTTTTATATACATATATATACACATACATATACACCCAATTGTTTTCAGAAAAACACCATCTGAGCTTAAATGTATTATAGTATCCAAACAAAACTCAAGGGTGTATGAAGAAATGTTTTTCTTCTATTTGTGTTTTTTGTGTACTCAGGGGGTTGATTTTCAGAAGAAATAAATCCCCTTGTTGTTTATACTGTGATTGTGAGAATTAGATCATTAGCAAAAGTTGTCTTTCATTCCATGTGTGGGTCAGCCTTTTATTGACACCACTGACCCATGAATGTATGTTTTCTTGGTGATGCGAAAAGGGCTGATGCAATCCTTAGATGTACAATGAGTGGAATATTGAGCAGGAATTAGGGGAATTACAGTAACTCTATATTTGGTACTGCTGCGACTACTACTGGATCACTGGGTCCAGTTCTGGTGCCCAGAATTCAAGAGGGATGTTGGTAAATTGGGGTGGGTTCATAGAAGAGTCACAAGAATTATTAAAGAATTGGAAAACATGCCACACTGAAAGACTCAAGGAGCACAATCTCTTTAGTTTATCAAAGTGAAGGTTAAATGGTGACTTGGATCACAGTCTATAAGTACCCACATGGAGGAACAGAAATTTGATAATAGAGTGCTCTTCAATCTAACAAATAAAGATAAAACATGATCCAGTGACTAGAACTTGAATCTAGACAAATTTAGATTAGATATAATGCACAAATTTTTACCAATGTGAGTAATTCACCACTGGAACAATTTATCAAGGGCTGTAGTAGCTTCTCCATCAGTAGAAGCTTTTTAATAAATATTGGATTTTTTTTTTTAAAGATATTCTAGTTCAAACAGGAATTAATTCAGGGAACTCCTGTGGCCTGTGTTACGCAGGAAGTCAGACTAAATAATCACAATGTCCTCTTTTGGCTTTGTAATCTCTGAATCTATTAATCTATGCCATGCTTTAAATTCAAGGGAATATTAGGCATTTCAAAGAGGCCTGCAAACTTATTTTCATATGTTTCACTAACAAATTAGTGTTTTGTTTCCATAATTTTAAAGGGAATTTGGGGGTTGGAATTTCTGTAAACAGAATAAAATAATCCTGTGTTTGGATTTATTTTAGTTTGTTTTAGAAGTGTTTGACTTTTTCCCTTAAAACATCACCAGTTAAAATATGAATCCTGCTAACTTCTTTTGAATGTCTATCCAGCCATTAGATATAGCACAATAAGTCATGCTGCATTTTCATGTCCTCTTTATTGTCCCTGTTTATCATTCACTTTACTGTGTATTCTAATTTGTTTTATGATCTGCCATACCAATGTAGACTATATCATAGCTCCATTAAAATTAGCCTGTCTTGAAATGGTACCAGGAAAAGACATTTTCTCCAACAGTTAATTCAGTTTTTCTAACCTTCTTGCTCTCTCTCTGTTTAATTGTACACATAAGCAAAGAATTTGCCTTTTCTATGCAGTGTTATTTGTGCTGGTGAAGACTACAAACTGTTATCGCCCAATCCTAGCACTAGTCAGCAGGACAAAAGACAGTTTACACCAGAAGACTGAAAAGGTTCTGGAGAAATAATAATGAAAGTGTATTCCTTGTACTAATTCTTCATCATTGAGAAAAGTAACTGATTCATCTGAGGAAACTGAGTATAGGACTGTGTGTATGGGGGTCTGGCTTTAGGGCCTTTTTAGTTCAAAATTCTTCCTTGGTTCAAAGGTTCTTCCCTGGTGCTTCTTTGGTTCCAATTTCTTTCAACTCTTAAATAAGTGGGTCATTTTTTAAGGTTAGGGAGACACAGCGGGTGAGGTAATATCTATTATTGGACCCTCTTCTGTAGGTGAGAGAGATAAGCTTCTGAGCTACACAGAGCTCTTCTTCAGGATCCACACAGCTCTGACAACATTGCATACATGTTTTAAAATTGAATGTTGGGTAATGTATTCCTACTTGAACTGTTACAGCTAGTTAATGTTGAACTAACTGCCCCTGGGCTTCCTCTGTCAATGGGCTATTCCTTTGAAATCAAAGCTACAGAACCAAGAAACAAACATTCTGTAGATGCCATCCAACCCAGAGGGAATGTGTAGTGTATATATACCTAGCTCTATTTTAAGCTGGAGACTAAAGAAGAGTAGATTTAAGGGCTCCTCTAATTTGTGCTTGCGTGCAATGTCCCCAGAGAGCCATTCTGGTTGCTAGAGATCATACAGCAACTCTCTAGCTACACCCACTGTCCCCAGGAATGTCCTCCATAGGATCACTCGGGAGGGGAGGGGGGCAGGAGGACTTACATCACTTGTGGATTCTCCTGCATTGGCAGACTCCCTGGGTGTCCAGCTAACCCAACTTTGTGGCTGCTTTGCACTAAGTAGCCTCATTTGGGAGTGGGGGAGTTTAAGTCACTGGAACAATTTTCTTCCCCTAAATTGTCATATTTACTATGAGGGTTAAATTTGCTCATGCATAAATGTTTGCAGGATCAGCCCTTTTGTCCTAAGCATGGACTTAGACCTATTTCTTCATTTTTAACAGAGCACAATGCAAATTAGAGAATAGGTAAATTGGACACACCTGAAGAGGACATGCTGTGATATAAACTTCCCATGCCTCACTCTTATCAACCCTTAGTAAAAGCTTATGTCAATGAAGACATTAGTTTTGGCAGTGACCCAAGTAGTACATCTCAAACGAGGCCCAAAGGCTCTTTATTGTTGCCTGCTTTTCCCCTCTTATTATTCTGTTTTCCTTCCCAGGCCTCAGCAGTTGCCATGGACACTCATCAAGCACCTAGAAAAACAAGCAGTCTCCTCTCATTTGAGATGACAGTGTCACTCTGTGACCAGCTGCTGAAAGGTGTGAAAACTACTTGCGCTTAATTCAACTGAGGTATGAGAATTCAAAGGTCGTTTCTTACAGCAGGCATCTTGGGTAGGAATGCATAGCTTTATACACCAGGTAATTCTGCACATTTTCCGTTTGGAGCTCATTGGTGTAATGTAGACACAGAAGTGGGAAACCTGGGCTAACTGCTCAAGTCCTTGCGTTAGCAGCACTCCCGCTAATGACAGGCTATAGCCCCTGCTGAAAGTTCCATTGCCTATCAAACACTCATCTAACTCTTTCCATATAAATAGGTCTTGCCTAACCAACCAATTATGCTGTAAAGGAAAAAATAAGAAAAGATGATAAAATCCTAAATGAAAAGAAAAAAATTAGTCAACTGCCAAAAAATAAAAACAATAAAAATCCAAAGGAAAAAAAAAAATGCTTTCCCCAATTAAACTAGAAATGAGGTTAAACTTCTGAGAATTATAAATTAGTTTTTAAGTCATATCACATGTTCAGTCCATATATTGTGAATAGGTTAATGTTATGCTTTGTTGGCACTGAATTAAATGAAGATACTTTGAAATCTTCAGGTGCTTGATCATAAATTTGCAATGGACTAGATACTGATTCTACAATAGTGATAGTGAGCAGGCAAACTAAAAAGGAAGAATGTATTTTAAGTTGTGACCTTGGTTTCATGGCACATGCTCATGTCATGTTACATTACATCATTATGTGACAGAAGCGAAATGTCATACAGTGTAGGGTAAATCTCATTAGCACTGCTATTTTCAGATTAGGCATCATCTAACAATTCCAACAGCAAATATATCAGATCATAATTTATTTTAGGGTATGGCACGAGTGTAAAAAATGAGGGCAATATTCATACAGATGATCTGATATTCAGGTTTATTAATATTTTTAATCTTTCTGGGGCATACTGGTTGAGCATTATTTTCCTTTTGATTAAAGCATGTTGCTGCATTATTGGTTAAAAATAGTTTTAATGGTCCGTTTCAATAGTCAAAACCACACATCCACCGGGAACTATCTGGCAATTCTCCTCAAGTGCTGCTTTTTGCTATCTCTGCACATGAACCTAGTATATAGCTATGCTATTGTTCACCCTAATGTACTCCTTGCATCCCTCACCGGCTGAGAGATTCAAAGCACCCAGTGATTTATTCAGGCATGCTTCTGTTTATGTCATCCAAGTGGAGAACTGAACCAATCCCTTGTAAATTAGATAACCAATCCCGCATAGTGACTGAGTAATCAAAAAGGTCAACTGCCGTACACTGCAATTTATTTAGAAAAATGAATTTACAAATAAAATTGTGACTCATGCACAGATCTGGGGAATTTGTGATTTGTTCATGGAAAGCTCACCAACAGGGTGAGAAGGGGGAAAGGATGTATTGCACCAATAAAACTGTTTGTTATGCAATCCCGCAGCTCAAGTAATATCACACCATGAAATACTTTGTTTGTAATTGTATGAGATCTAAACCTGTTGTGATGATATTTAATATCATAATTGTTTGTTTCAATAGTCTAAAAACATGTAACTTGCATCTGGCAAAATGATTCCTGATAGCCCTAGGGGTTGGTCTCAAACATTGTTGGGAAGAAAGGATTTCACTTTAAACTAGCCTGAATGTGTACAGTTCTGACACACCTGGGAGTAATTAGTTCAAAGTAAATATTTCTATTGTACTTAGCTAGTCAGCTCACTGAACCAAGGCCTAGTCCTACAATGTGCAGAGTACCTTTCTGGACGATCTTGAGCAACTTCAGTAAAGCTGGTGGATTTGAGGGTGCTTAGCACCTCACTGGAGGTATTTATAACTCTCGCAAAGACCAGGTTCCCCCAGTCACTCTTCCTGCCTTTCCCATCCCCTCCCCTTGTTGAAATGTCTGCGGTTTACTAAATCATTAACTGACTTTTGCATTTTAATGGGTAAAGTAATTGTTGCCTAAGGTCATAATAAATTATACAGAGAGGGGGTTTCTTGAATTAGAAATGGTTTCCCACCCTGATGCAGAAAATGACCTTCAATATATGGATAGTATTTCTTGCTCTTTCTGCCATCCTCAGGGTACCACTTCCTTTTATAAAACAAATCATGTATGCAGTTGTAATCACATGGCTACCTTTAAGTAGACTCATTCAAGGCTTACCCTTTAGGGTGTATTTATATGGGTTTGTATTCGAATTACACCCAGACATAGTTCTGGGGTTTGATAGTGTGGGTGGTCAAGCGGGGCAAGGCTGGTGTGGCAATCAATAGCCCCCAGCCCTCAAGCGGGTGGGGTAGGTCTAGTGGTCTATAGCCCACAGCCTTACGGTCAGGCAGGGCTGGCAAAGTTTGGGGTCCTCTGGCCAGCAGTGTAGAGGACAAGCACCCCCGGGTGGTTAGGGAAGGGGGGGAGGGGGACGCAGGCCCACCCAACTCCACTGCGTCCCAGCCCAGTGCTCTATCAGTGGCAAAGCCATTTGCCGCTGAGTCAGCGGGACTCCAGCCGCAACACACTGACAGGGGTTTTGCCCCTGACTCAGCCACTTGCTAGTTGGCTGTCCCTGGGCCACTTCCTGCCACCCAATCCCCGGGTACCTGCAGCCACATAGCTCAATCCAGGTCACCATTGACTGGCGGCAGGTCCGGAAACTCCTCAGGGCCGTCTGCAGAAGGTAGCTCCTCCAGGTCACAGGGCCCCAGGGGTTCCTCCAGTCCACAAGGTTCAGTCCACTCCAGGCAGCTTCTCCACGTCAGAGTTTCTCCCACCCAGCAGGCTTGGATAGCTGCTCCCAGCTACTATGGTCCGGCAGCCCTACCCTATCACTCAGGCCTGGCAGCCTTCTCTAGTCACTCAGGCCCAGCAGTCCTACCCAGTCACTAGGATCGGGCAGCCCCCTCCAGTCACTCAGGCCTGGCAATTCAGGCAGGCTTTAGAGGCTCTGGTTGGTGGGGCAGTTGCGCCAAACAGCTGCAGGACCTAGGTCTGGCCTAGGCCACAGCCTCTGGGAAGACACATCTGCCTCCAGCAGCAGCTTCCCCTTGACTGAGCTGCTGGCCTGTCTTATATACTTCCTACCCTGGCCCTAGCCCCACCCCTCTGCTTCCAGGTGGCTTGGCTTTCAGGGCCCGGTTGGGTCTAGAGCGAGAAGAGCAACCCTTCCTCAGGCCCAGGCTCTGAGGGAGGCCACAGTGCCTTGCTACAACCACTCATAGTAATTGAATGTAACTACAGCCACCCCTTGTGTGTGTGTGTGTAATAGAAATAATTTTTGTGTTCAATTCTTTTGAATTATTTTTATTAACTGTAAATAAAAAAATTCATTTGGAACCATGAATATTACAAGGAAAATAATTTATTCAAAACAAAGTCTTTCCCAACATTCTTGTGTTATAATATGTCTGCGTGAAAGTCTACTCACAGCTATACAGTTATAAATCTAGAGATAGTCCTTTGATTTCAGTGGAGTTACTCTGAAATTATACCAGTGCCAGTGAGCGCTGATGTGGCCTTCTAAAGATGTAATTATTCTTAGTGAGAAAAGTGTATACCTTACAGCAATCACACTGTTGTGATTGTGGCATTTTAACAGTAACAGCCTGCATGATTAAGTGTTTTCACTGCTTACCAACAGATGGTCACTGTTACAGAACAGCCTCCAGTAAACAATGACCAATCTAACAGAGAGATGGAAAATCGTATTCAGTTGTATGGTTTTTCTTCATTGCAGCAAGAATAAGGAGATGAAGACAGGTCTTCTACTCCATTTTAGACTGATAACAAAAGACTATGACTTGTTAATTGAAAGTGAAGGTGAAAAGAAAATGAAAAACAAAGTGAGTTTAAGAGTTCCAGAGGGGTAGCCGTGTTAGTCTGTATACAGCAAAAACAACGAGAGTCCTGTAGCACTTTAAAGACTAACACATTTAATTTCAGCAGGCATAAGCTTTCGTGGGCTCCAACCCACTTCCTCAGATGCAAGTAATAGAAATCATACTGGGGCAACATATATAGGAGGCAATATATACATATCCAAGGGAAGTGACAACAATGGGGGAGGTGGATGAAGGCAGGGTACTTGAGGCCTAATTACAACCATTCTGTCTCTGACCTGAAAGTTGCTATTCTCTCACAAAAAAACTTCAAAAACAGACTTCAAAGAGAAACTGCTGAGCTTGAAATCATCTGCAAACTTGACACAATCAAACTGGGTCTGAATCAGGATTTGGAATGGTTATCTCATTACAAGTAGTAATTACCTCTGATCACCCATTCTCACCTCCTACTCAATGGTTGTAATTAGGCCTCAAGTACCCTGCCTTCATCCACCTCCCCCATTGTTGTCACTTCCCTTGGATATGTATATATTGCCTCCTATATATGCTGCCCCCAGTATGATTTATATTACTTGCATCTGAGGAAGTGGGTTGGAACCCACGAAAGCTTATGCCTGCTGAAATTAAATGTGTTAGTCTTTAAAGTGCTACAGAACTCTCGTTTTTATTTTTTAAAGTGAGTTTATACAAACACATTAATCCTACATTTGGATAATTGTATTGCTTCATGGAGAGCAAAGGACAAAGACAAAGATTTAGTTTCCCAGTTGCACTGTTGTGCTGAAAAATCTTTATTTCTCCTGACTGCCTGTGATTAGGGTGACAGGGCATCCTGATCAGTAGAGCCCTGAGGGAGATTTCCTTATAACAAGTCCATAATGCATTCTAACATTTTATCGGGCTCAAATTCATAAATGACTAATAGCCGCTGTTCCTGGAGCTGCTTCTGCTCTTGTCAGGAACAGCCTAGGATTCACTAAGCATATTCAGTGGCCTCCTCAAAATGTCATCAATATTGTTAGAGTATGAATAACATAAGGGAAGTAGGAGTATGGAAATATGCTTCCAGTCACCACATACTTTGGGGATGGGGTGCAATGGAAGGGACAGGATTTCTTGGACGCATTTGTTTGTCAATTATTTGTCTAAGAAACAAAATCAAACAAAAAGGGAATTAGTATTTTTCTCCATAGATACTGAACCAACAAAGCCCAGCTCACCAACCTCGCACAATATAATTTATGACAAATAAAGCTGTCAGTAACTACTTTTTGTCAGCAGGAAAGACAAAAGAAAGAAAAGTAAAACCACCCAAACCACAGAAATATTAAAAATACAGGAGACACTTTACAAAAAGTCAATGTCAATCATTCAGAAGAAAAGTAGTAACTTCCACATTCCTAAATGACCCATGTTAGTTTTAAATGCCCCACAGCCATAAGGTCATGAGTTTGAGTCTCTTCTTTGCATTTAAATGAGGAATCTATGAACTATGAGGAACTGTTCATTAGATGCAAGAGAAGTTCTTTCATTAGACACAATAATGAGTTCTCGGAGTTAGTCACTTGACCCCAACAAGCTGTGGGAAAGATTGACTATGTTTGTTCCCATTTCTTTCTTTCTGAAGTAGCTTCTTCAAGAACCACTAATTTCAGTGCAGGGTGGAGAAATTCTTATTTCAGAACTAGCCATGTATATTTTAGACTAACATTTCTGAAATGTGCAATATACAATGTGGCATAACATTCAATTCTAAAAAATACATAGGATTATGGTGATACTATTTTCTGGCTGTTTGAAGGTCTACATGGGATGAGTTCGTAATTTCAGTCCATACACCTGTTTAAAAATCCTTCACAAGGGTCATCCCTGACTGGAAGTCTCACCAGCAAGCTCAAATATTGAGTGGGCATGAAGACTGAGCATGACACCTTTTAAAGGAGAGACAAGGTGGGTGAGGTAATATCTTTTATTGGAACCACTTCTTTTGGTGACAGAGATGTCTGTGCAGTAAATAGATGACTTCAGGTTGTAGTTTGGGATCTTACCCAAACCAAAACTGTTTTTACTGAAATATTTTAAATTAATACATCTTCTCTCTGAACAATCTCTGCAAGCGGAGACCAAAAAGAGTTAGATATTGTCAAATTTTTAGAATTATGAGGACTGTGCACCATTCTCCAGCAAAGCTGCTTCATTGTCTAACGCTATCTTTAGATTACTCCCAATTCCCGGTTCCATTCTTACCCACATGGGACTAAACCCTGCTTCATTCACTCAAATTCCCACTGGTTTTGTTTTGGCTTGGCTTGTGAGAACAATTTGAGAAAAAGTGTCCCAAAAAGCAGTGTGTCCCCAAATAACAGTATATAGCTATCATACAATTTAGGCATAGGGGAGTGTAATTATGACCATCTTTAACTTCTTTTCAGAAGGCAATTATTAGTCTGTAATAGAAAACTGAAGTCAGCTCCGCAGTATATGCCTGATTTTAAAAATCTACTCCCTAGGTTCTTCAGGTTGATACCAATTTTCCTGAAAAAGTGAATGCAGTATCT
The DNA here is from genome assembly GCF_026122565.2 of Emydura macquarii macquarii. Taxonomy (NCBI): domain Eukaryota; kingdom Metazoa; phylum Chordata; order Testudines; family Chelidae; genus Emydura; species Emydura macquarii. Next base: position 10,890,804 of record NW_027132668.1, on the reverse strand, counting down.
CATTTCAGGGTAGAGTTTTTCTGGGAAGTTTGATACAACTCAGAAAATGCAGATGATTAAAATTAACAGATTTAGTCTCCTCTTTCACATCTCTCTCAGTGTAAAAGGACCTTTTAAGTGGGTGGGAATGTAAATATGTTAGACTAGTCTAAAAGGGCTTTAGCGTAAATAAGAACTAGGCCCTAAATGTTTTGAAACTTATCTGAAGTTCATTTTTTTAAAATACACTTGGGGACTCAGTCTTGGTTCCTCAGTGGCATAAAAAAGTCCAAATTTGTTTTGCTGACCTTCTTAAGAAGTGTCTTTTGAAATGTAGGGAGGGTTGGTTAGTGAGGGATTTAAAGATTAATAATATAAACAGCATTAAAACATAATAAATGGTAACAGGGATTAACTTGGTGCTCATTACAGAAGGATTTAAAGAGAAACCAGGAGGTGGGGGAAAAAAGTTACTATGTGCCTTTTCAGGCCAGGAAACAAAGGAGGAGCCAGGAAACTGACTGTCTTGTTCTTCCACCCTGTCACATTACAGTTGTAGCACAAAACTGTGGGTCTCACAAGTGCAGTGAAAGGAAAAAGAGCAGCAAGATTCAGAAGGTAACTAAAATAGCAATTGCATGTGATTTTTAATTTAGAATCATAGAAGATTAGGGCAGAAAGGGACCTCAGCCTCCTGCTCAGAGCAGGACCAACCCCAACTAAATCATCCCAGCTAGGGCTTTGTCAAGCCAGGCCTTAAAAACCTCTGTGGATAGAGATTCCACTACCTCCCTAGGTAACCCATTCCAGTGTTTCACCACCCTCTTAGTGAAAAAGTTTTTCCTAATATCCAACCTAGACCTCCCCCACTGCAACTTGAGACCACTGCTCCTAATTTGGTCATCTGCCACCACTGAGAACAACCAAACTCCGTCAGCCATAGAACCCCCCTTCAGGTGCTTGAAGGCTGCTATCAAATCCCCCTCACTCTTCTCTTCTACAGACTAAATAAGTCCACTTCCCTCAGTCTCTCCCCATAAGTTATGGGCCCCAGCCCCTTAATCATTTTTATTGCCCTCTGCTGGACTCTCTCCAACTTCTCCACATCCTTTTTGTAGTGGGGGGCCCAAAACTGGACACAATAATCCAGATGTGGCCTCACCAGTGCTGAATAGAGAGCAATAATCACGTCCCTTGATCTGCTGGCAATGCTCCTGCTAATGCAGCCCAATTAGCCTTCTTGGAACAAGGACGCACTGTTGACTCATATCCAGTTTCTTATCCACTCTAACCCCTAGGTCCTTTTCTGCAGAATAGCTGCTTAGCCAGTCAGTCCCTAGTCTATAGCAGTACATGGGATTCTTCCATCCTAAGTGGAGGACTCTGAACTTGTCCTTGTTGAACCCCATCAGCTCTCTTTTGGCCCAATCCTCCAATTTGTCTAGGTCACTCTGTATCGTATTCCCACCCTCCAGGGTATCTACCACTCCCCCCCATCTTAGTATCATCTGCAAACTTGCTGAGGGTGCAATCCACATCATCCTCCAGATCATTAATGAAGATGCTGAACAAAACTGACCCTAGGACCGACTCCTAGGGCACTCCGTTTGTTACCAGCTGCCAACTAGATATTAAGCCATTGATCACTACCTATTGAGCCTGATGATCCAGCCAGCTTGTAGTCCAATCTTTCAACCCATACTTTAACTTGCTGGCAAGAATACTGCAGGAGACAGTATCAAAAGCTGTGCTAAAGCCAAAGTATATCACATCCATCGCTTTTCCACAGAGCCAGTCATCTCATCATAGAAGGCAATCAAGTTGGTCAGACATGATTTGCCCTTGGGGAATCCACGCTGACTGTGCCTGATCACCTTCCTCACCTCCAAGTGCTTCAAAATGGATTCCTTGAGAACCTTTTTCATGATTTCTCCAAGGAATGTGGGAAGGCTGACTAGTCTGTAGTTCCCTGGATCTTTCTTCTTCTTTTTATTAAAGATGAGCACTATGTTTGCCCTAAATTAACTTGTAGGAAGCATCTTAAAGTTACAAAAAACAGTAGTTGTTTCATAAGAAGTGAATGCTCTTTTATAAATTCCTTCATTAAGGGCAAGGCAGCTTCTAACAGTAACCCTACTAGCTGTTAAGACAGGAACAAGTTCCTGAGCTAAAATTCCAGACTGGTACAAGATTCTGAGATACCCAAAACTTCTAAACAGGAGTGAGCTACTCAGCTATTCTGTAGTCCAAGCTAAAGTGAGCTCTTGGGCTATACCACATATCTACACTAAGGTGCTCTCTGAAAGAGAAAAGCAGACTTTCAACTATACCAAGCTGGAGAAAGTCCTTTAGGACCAGACTAAGCTTTACTGTCTCTTAGCCCCAACCCTTGGTAGGTTCTAGCCAATCAGTGCCTTCCACTTGACCCAAAATGGAGTCTCACAACTAGCACCAAACAGTATAGCCTCTTTCAGCTGTAAGAAAACTCCATGACCACATTACCCAAAGGTAAAATTACCTAAATTGCTATTATTTCAGGCTGAGGGTAATTAGAAAGGAGAAACTAGTTTTGCAGTTAGGCTTTTCCTTTTAATTTCTCCCAGGATTCAGTAAGAAATGTTAATACATATATTCCCTACTCTGTCCTTTCACAAACTCACTCTTCTAGATAACTGTATTGTTTGGGATAACACTTAAAAGGAACTTAGTAAATTACCAAGGGCAAAACTATACTGATTATTTAACACTTCTTAGTTGTCCTTAGCACCTTTCTCAAATAAACATTTATGTTTCTCTTGTCTAAGCAATCAGTGAAGTACATGGTTAGTAAATGTGGGGGTGATCCTTTTTCTAAGCATTTTAAAGTAATTTCATGAATGTTTCAATGAATCTTTTATTTTTACATCTAAGCAGTTAAGCTTTATTTATGAACAGATGGGTACGGTTGGAAAGAGGGTAGGATGTCAGCAGAACTCAAATGAGGTTTGAGTGGTGGGTGGGGTCTGGTGAGGTGGTGGTGGTGGTGGTGGTGGGGTCTCAGAGACCCCTGGAATGATCAGGGGAAGAAAGTATGGGCAAACTTTTGTTAGTTATAGGGGGTCCTGTTAAGACTGGCTATGTGTTGCTCCTGGGTTGCAAGTAAGTGATGAAGGATTAGAGAATAGTGAGAACAGGCTGCATTCCATAACTTCTCATTTCTAGATACGGTACATAGGGCTGTATTTTTAACAACTCTAGAACATGTAGAATTGCTTTGGGTGTTTAGCTGAATCACATTTATCTCTTTTTAATAAAGCTCCTTGTTTGTGAATATTTTAAAGATCAGCAGTTATGTTTTTCCCCAAGCTGTTACAAGCATTTCTCAGGCTCTCAGCTTTACACTGATATTTCAAAAGTAGTAATCTCACTGAAGCAATGTCCTGTTTAGCATCATTTAGAGTGTTCTGAGTGATATTGACATTGTCTTAGTACTTTTCATAGGCTACAAGGGTCCTCTGGGATCATCTCATCTGATCTACTGTATAACACAGGCCATAGAACTCCTGTAAAATAATTCCTTTTGAATTAGATCATATTTTAAAAAAATAATATGCAATGGAGCACAGTCCCACCTCTAGGGGCAATTAGAGGATTAATGAGAGCCTATCGAGTGAATTGGCCCCTCCCATTACACCTGCAGCAAATGTCAGGCATGGAGAGAGGGGAATTAAAAGGAGGAGACCTAGCCCAGTTAAGGGGTGCCTAGGAAGGCTACTAGAGATTTGTTTTGCCTGATATGAAGCCCAGAAACTAAGCTAATTGGCTGAGCCCCTGCTAAAAGGGATGACCAGACCCTGGAGGATAGCTGGAAACATTCACTGATTGGAGGTAAACCCTGAATAGAAGGGCAGAGTCCCACCAAAGGTTTATTGGATGACCCAGTTTTGAGCTGTGGTTGTCTATTCCTGATTTCTTTTGGACCACTGTACTGTGGCCATCCCCAGAGGTACCTAGGTTTGTGTGGCACTTCACCACCACCTGACCTTAGCATGAAGCAGCATTGTCTGTGCCTGCTGTAGATCAGCTTCCTGAATCCATCAGCCTCTGGCAAGACAAACACTGCCTTCCAGGCCTCTGTAGGCATTGCACTCTCTGAACAGAGAGTGATAGGCACGTACTAACCCCTATGTCCTCGTAGCATTCCCTGCAGTAGCCAGCCCCTGTTCCATTGGACACTCATAGAATTACCAGGCCTGCTTTTCCCAAAGGAACAGAACATGCCAGCTTGTAAGATTCAACTTAGGATGATCACTTTGCTTTACCCCACTGAACTTGGATATATGAAGTGAAAACAAGAAGTTTATTATTTAATAATAATAAAAAAAAAAAATCAAGTGATAAGGAGTAAGAATATTGGAAGCAAATGGTTACATATAAAACAAAATCATAACTTAGTTAGTTTCTAGAGACTAAACTTAAAAGGTTAACCTCCTGTCTAAAGAAGTTTCTCACCAAAAGTTCTCTCCATTGTTTTCAGCTAAGCCTGTTTGAGCCCTTTTTATCATGAAACAAAACCACTGTCCTTCCACAGTGAAGGGTACCTAGGTGTCTTCTCTGCCACTCCAAATATTTTATCAAGCAATCCTTTTGAAGTACACTTCCAAATAAGGTTTTATCCCCACTGTTTTTCTGTTCCTTCTAGATTCCTTTTTCAGTTCTGACAATCCTTTATTTGCATTCAGTTCAGGCTAGTGCTAGGAAGCCTCTTGTGACTGAGACAATACTCAATTTACATGTAAACAGATAAACGAATAAACATCTCTTTTCTGACAGAGAACCTGTTTTTCACCTTTACTGGTGACCGGTACCTTGATACAGACTTTAAGAATGTATTTTCATTATATATATACACATCACAAGGATTTTGATGACCAGTGTGATGCCAGTTTTCATTTAAGACCTCACGTGATATTCTTTGGTAAACTAAATATACACACCAGACTCATGAGATTTCTGTAACCCCCCCGGTACTCCCTTGCCAGTTAACATCAAGAGGTTCTTGGGACACAAGTATCCCAGAAGTTGTAGGACTGAAGTGTGCTTTGGCTACGGTGCCAAACCACTGCTACTTCAGACTTCGCAGAAATAGTGGCCTACCAGAAGAGACCCGTGGTTGGATGAGTCTTGGCCTCATAGAGGCAACCTGGTCACAGCATCCAACCTTGATTTAAAATTTGCCAGTGATGGAGAATCCACCATGACTCCTGGTAAATTGTTCCAGTGGTTACAAATTTATGCCTTATTTCCAGTATGAATTTGTCTCCCTTCAACTCCCAGTCACTGGATTGAGTTATACCTTTAATCAAATACTTGTTCCCCATGTAGGTACTTATAGATTGTGATCAAGACCCCTTAACCTTCTCTTGTTTAAGCTAAACAGATGGCGTTCCTTGAGTCTATCACTATAAGGCTTTTTTTTTTTTTTTTCCCCTGGGAGAAGTTGTCTGTTCCAATATGGGTTTTTTTTAGCTGCCATGGATAAGGTAGTTAAATGTTTTCCAATAAACAGCTACCTACGGTTATCCAAAAGGCCTGTTGTTCATTATATGTACTTTAAAAGTAGCACACAGAATTGGATTTGTATTCCATCTATAAATAGGATTCAGATATGTATTCAAACAGAAATATTCCTTTAACAAAATAGTGAATACAGTTAATGATAGGGCTGGAATTCTGCTCATGTTCTTCCCTTTTGATGAAAGAAGGAGTAGTGCATCCATTAGTGGTGGCTTACAATGGACTAAAAGAAATCAATTTTTTTATTTACATGTGTCACTCAGCCAACTGAGGCACTCTTGTGGATTTGTCTACTTCATTATCATGTACTATAAGCACGAAAAGTCTATGGAATCTAGTATTTTAGTAACCTACTGAATTCTTGGAAGTATTAAGTGGATGGCTACTGCTTATTAATTTTAAAAGAAACTCTCAGTCCAATCCATGCAGGGACACTGTGCCACCACGGGTATGTCTACATTGCAATTAAAAACCCATGGCTGGACCGGGCCAGCTGACTCAGCCTGAGCCTCGCAAGCCCAAGGGGCTATTTAATTGTGGGGGTAGATGTTCAGGTTCAAGCTGCAGCCCGAGCTCTGGGACCTCCCACCTCACAGGACCTACTCCCTGCCCTGCTGTTGCTACTCCCCCATAAGTCCCACACAGACCTGCACCCAGTTGAGAAGTCCAGCAGTTACAGTCTGTTCCGCATGGAGCTCTGTCGATGGTTCCTGGGGCTTCTCTCTAGTTCCCTGCTGCCATGCAGCTCCCATGCTTACAAACAGAGTCTGAGCACTTCAGAGTTCAGCACCTTACCCCTTACTTGGTATAGGAAAAGGGAAGTGCAATGGGAATGGGACTGATAGGAAATGTAGTCCTTACTAAGCCAGGAGGAAGGGGATGTACAATGGGGATGGCACTGATGGGAGTTGTGTTGGATCTGCAAAGCAGGGGACTGCAACACAATATGCAAGTGTCTTAGGGCTGATTGGAAAATTTTCATTGAAGCTGTTTCTCAATAGAATATTGGGTTTTGACAAAACAATTTTTCACACAGTGTCTTCTTTACACAGAAAAAACTTGATTTTAGCATTGAAAACCTGAACTCCAGAAAAACAAAATATGTATGTATGTAGTTTTGCATGAAAACTGAAATACTTTGATGAGGAAACACTGCCACAGTGCCTCATGGTACTTGTAGTTCACTTACCTCATGCCCATGATGAATTGCAGACGTGGGACTCCCAAGACACACTGCCTCCCCTCAGCATGGTGCATTACGGGAGATGTACCCCAACGGAGAAGCCTGGCCTGTAGAGCAGAATGGGCGCATGAGGCACCCAAACCAAAACTCCTAGGAGGCAACACAGTGGCAGTTCTCAATCAAAATGTTTGTTTTTTACTTTTGTCATGAAGTCAATATGTTCCTGGGAGATGTAGGCAGGATGGGAATTCTGAGTAGCTCTAATATACGTATCAAGAAGGAGAAATAATATTTTAAAGTATTGATCATTAAGACATTTTATTTAGTATGGCCAAAGAATATTGGACAGCTCCTTAGCTCTGTGCTGCGTTTACACTGTATTGCTTAGGGGGAGGAATAGATGACTCTGCCTTCCCCCCAATCCCCATCCTCCAAAATCCTGCACTGGCCTGAGGCCTAAATAGCACCTGACCTATTTTAGAGTTGTCCATAAGGACTGCTGCCACATCAGTGCAGGATCAGGCACTCCACTCTGCTCCCTCCTGCACCTGGCATTCCCCTCACTGCTTTTCCCCCCATATCCAATATGGAGAGTACTGGAATGGGTGGTGTAGAGCCAGCTAGACGGTGCTGTTTCTGCACCACTCAAGGATTCACTTCTGTTAGCAGGAATACTTAAACTGTCCCTATCTACAGCTGGGCCTAAGAATCTGGCCCTATATGTATACTGTCTCACTGGTATATAGATTAACCTTATACAAATATTATATATGTAAAGGGGAGGGAGAAGGAAAAAAATAAATGAGTCAGAGAGTGAGAATGAGTGAGACAGATAATGCAGTATGCAGTGGTAATGGTAATATCCTCTTCAGTGAACTTGTGGAGTGATGTGGATTCACCCCAGCTGAGGATCTTGGCCACAGTTTTTTCCTACAGATTTTGTATGTGTTGAAAGCTTTAATGGCTACACTGAATGTCAAGTTGTAAACTACACTGGTGCCCTCCTGCTGTCCTGATCTCTTGCTGCCCACCTGCTGGCTGCCTGATATTGACTTGCCTGCAGCCTTGTTAAGTGGTCTAGAATTTACATTCTAAATGTAAAAAGAGGAAGAGAGAAAAGGGAGAAGAGAAGGATGTGTGACAGGAACACCCTCTCCTGTTGTTATGCCAACCCCAGTGGCAGCTTCTGGTTACCATGGCCTGCACATTATAAAAATATTTTGTATCAGGTTAAAGGACAGATACATATTCAGGGGAAGTGAATTAGTCCTCCCTGTTTCCATCTCAATTCTCTGGATTAGCACTTGCTGAAGCTGCTACTCCACAAGAAGCTTCATGCTGATCCCCCTGACAAGATTGAGTCATTGTGTGTATATTTATTCATTGTAAAATTCCAGTTCACAAAAACAAGTAGATGTCCAATCCTCAGCTAAATATCAAACAATATCTTAATTGAAACATTTTATTGTTATATTTGGGGTATTTTCCCCATCTGAATAGTCCAAATGTGTAACAGGGAATGGTTTAAGTTAATTTTAAATGGCAAGAGATTCACTAAATATATTCATTGTCATGTCTGAATACATCATTGCTCCTCACACTGACAGGACTGAGCAACGCAGGAGAGTCTCCATAAACTGAAGTAAAATTTAAAAAAAAAAAAAAAAAAGTGGTATTTTCTCTGCTATGTAGCGGAAGAGATTAAATCATATTTGCTTTTAGTAATTTTACCGATGTATGGATGCCTGGTTGATGAGTCAAAGAAGATGACCAGATGTTCCAAATTATTCAGAAGAGCTGGCCATTTTTTAGAGAGACATTATTATGAGCACAAGAGCAAACTATCACAATGCGTAGGAAATATGGTAATAGACTACCCTTGCTTAACCAGGACATCTTCAATGACTTGAAACTCAAAAAAGAGTCATACAAAAAGTGGAAACTAGGTCAAAGTATGAAGGATTAATATAAAAAATCTCCTCAAGCATATAGGGACAAAATTAGAAAGGCCAAGCCATAAAATGAGATTATATTAGCTAGGGACAGAAATGGTAACAAGAAAATATTTTACAAATAAATTAGAAACAAAAGGAAGACCCAGGATAGGGTAGGCCCACTACTCAATGAGGAGAGAAAGACAATAACCAAAAATGTAGCACTGGTTGAAGTTTAAATGCCTTTTTTTTTTTCCAGTTTCCACCAAAAAGGTTAGCAGTGATCGGTTGACTAACATAGTGAACATCTGTGTACATAGGTAGGATCTGAGGCTAAAATAGAGAACGAAGAAGATAAAAATTGCTTAGACAAGTTGGATGTCTTCAGTCGGCAGGGCCTGATGAAATATGTTCTAAAATATTTACGGAACTGTCTGAAGAGATCTCTGAGAAACTAGCAGAGAACTTCGAGAAACTGTGGAGAATGGGAGAGATTCCAGAGGACTGGGAAAGGTCAATATAGTTCCTATCTGTGAAAGTCGGTACCTTATGTTCACCCTTTTTACAAGACTGTGATAAATTTTGTATAAAGTATGCCTTATGAGATATCAGTTGGAAACTCATAATCTGCTGAACTTTATTGTCCTGGTAAAATATGTACGGCAACATTGTATATGAAGTTATAAAATTCTACTGTATGACATATTCCAAATTTAGAAATGCAGGCACACACCAGTTCCTCAGAGACAAAAGGCAAACTGATGCCTCATCCAGGTGTCAACAAAATCAAATGGACTTTTGGCAACAGGCATGAGCAGCATCAATCTGCTTGCAGGTGCCATGTCTGTACACCCTTCAAAAAGAGCCTTCTGTGGGAAAAATATTGCATCTGAAATGTCCACAAGCATCCCTCAGATCCTGTGCCTGAGTCCCAAAACAGGAGTGAAAGGGTGAGCAGGAGAAGTTCTTCCACCAGTGCTGAATCCTTGATGCTGGCTTTGGTTGCAGGGAGCACACATTCCCCAAAAATGGCTCACCTGGATGTGTTGGTGGGCTAAGAGCACTTCTGGTCAAGTGTGATGGGATGGATAGACGAGTTCTCCCACAATACACCATGAAACAAGCCCTAGGGCAGCTATAGCTAGCAAGGGCACTAAGAACTTTGGGATGCAGCTCCAAATGCCATAGCATCTGACTCATGTCTGCATAGCTCAGTATGGATGCACTGGTGTGTGTAGGAGGCTCACATAGCACTCAACTGTGAGCTTGGCAAAGAGTCTCCAGGTATGGGTCAGACAGACCCTGGTTTAATATGTAGTGTAGACGTACCCTTAGGCAGCTTTGAAAATATGCGCCTTCGGGTCTTCGCCTGTCGCTCTACCGAGAAGTCTAAAGGAGACTATCAGATGCAAATCCCTTCACTTGTTGGGGAAATTTAGCTCCAACGTCATCACTTGGGCCTAATGCTAATTTAAATGGCAAAATAGTGTATTTCTAGTGGAACAGGCTTACAGGCAACATAAATGCTTCGTTTGTTAAATAAATCATGCGTAGGGGGACCCTCAGGGTGCTTCCCAGTGGGAGTAAGTACAATCATAATAAAAGACTCAAGTCACTGCTCCAGGAATATGGAAACTCAAAAATCTGTAATCTTCTGCTGTGCTCAAGAATGAGACTCTTTGGTTTTAAAAGAGGAATTAAGACTTCAGTTTTTTAAAACTTATGGTCTTTAAAATCAGGTTAGTCACAGATCAAGGGCTCCATTTTCTAGTTCTAGAAAGGGAAGAGCAATAGGGAATTTGCAAAACTGTACATGTGCCCACAAATATGCATTTTTCTGCATGAGCATAGGTGTTTGCACACACAGTGCCAGGTATAAAGGGTACACAGGCACTTTTTAGATCACTAATCACTCCTCTCAAAATTCAGCCCTACATGTTCAAACATAAAAGGTATTTGTGTCTAGGTTTAAAGGGAAAAAACTAATTTGTTCCTTCTTTACATTTTTGAAATTCAGGTTTCTAGTTGTTCATACAGTGATATCAATGTAGTACCTTACTATTTCGAATACCTGCACCAACTCCTTCTGATTCCTTAGCCACCATTGTTTGGTTTTCTTAACTGGTTTCAGAAACCAGTACCATAACCCTTGTACCCTAGATCTGAGATGTTAATTTAAAGAATTTAGAGAGTTATGTTTTTCACATATTTTCAATCTGAATTTAGATTTAGAATATAAGATTCTCTTTTATTTAGAGTAAGAGAAATAGCAAACAAAATAGAACCAAAAGTGAAGTCTCCATTCGAGAGTACAGTGTACTTTGTTGCCGTATGTTAGCAGCAATCTACCTGACAAAATGGCAGCTGCTCTGAAAATAACAGCATCATAGAAATGTAAACTGTAGTATGCAGTAAACAAAATCATTGTAGCTCACTTGCTTCTAGTGCATGTACCACAGAGAGGATAATTATTAAAAGTTATTGTCGCTATTGCTTTAACTCAAATGGTGCAGATTCCACTTTTATATTTCATGGTTGGTGGTTAAAAGTTGTAGCATCACTTCTGCATCAGGAAAGAGCACTAACATGTCAGTTAATTCACTCCACTTTATCTATAACAAAAACAAAAAATCCCACTAAATATATTCTTCCCTAATGTACATTTAATATGACCAGTTTTTCTCCACTTCCTCTCCTTTTGAATCTGGACACCCTATCACCCAAATTGTTTTAATGGAATCACTTTTTAAGAGATTAGCTTTTCACTCAAGAAGAGAAACAAATTGGTATTTTTACTCTGGATTAAATCTAGTTCAGTGTTTGATCTGTAACAGAGCAACCCACAGTGCATCAGAGGAATGTTTAAAATGCCCATGATCCACCTCTTCTTCTGCATTTTGGGGTTGGAAAGTTAATATCTCTTGACATGAAAATTGTTAATAAATGAATTCCATATAGCTTGTTGTGAAAATCTCTAAGCGAAAAAAAAGGTGAACTATTGATAGAAATATGAAGTCATGTCTCAACATGCTAATGGAGTCTTTGACACCTGCTTCTACCCAGAACAAAAGAAGATTGTGCCTGTAAAAAAGGGAGAACATTAAACCTGGAAGGGGTGCTGTACACACCATGAAAGGATTCTCACTTGACTCGTTGACACTGTCTGGATGTTGCAACAGGCTGTTTGTTAGCTTCAGGGAACAGATGGACAGAATTTGAGCACCACAGACTCAAAGGTTGGTACTAGCGGACAATGGTTATTTAATGTTACCAATATGTAAAAGGTTTGAAATTGAGTTTAATAGTAGAGATTTTCACATCACAGGTTGAAAACAGTAGAAATTCTCCTCTTTGTTTTCATGTTTCTTCTTTTTAAAAAACATTATTTTGGTTAATTGTTACCCCAATAGGGATGTGACTGTTAGTGGAAGAATTGCTGACCAAATATCCTGAAGATGAGAGAATGTTTACCCTTGGATAAGGAAATAGGGTCTGAAGGAGAGTAAAGAGTTAAAAGCTGGACAAGTGGTCAGGCCTAAATTACAGGGAACGGGGTCAAGGTAAGGGTAAACCTTATTTCTGTTAATTGGTGTGAATTTTAGTTAGAGCCTGTTATCTCTCTTCCTGGCCATCTGTGCAGGGGATGAGTCTATTGCCATTCCTGTGCAAGGCCTTTTGGTGGGAAGAAATCATTATCTTCCTTCTCCCCCTGGCATGCCTTTACTTCAAAGAATGTTAGTGTAAAATGTATAGGTTTTAAGGTGATGTGCCTGACCTCTGTATGGTAAACAACAAACAAGAGTGGGTATAATTATATTCATTATGTAGTTGTTAATATTCATTTTATAGGTGTCAATGTAACCAAATAAAGGTCTATGGGGAGTTGCTGAAAATGTATATATTTACATACTGTTATGGATAAAAGAATTGTAAAGTAGCCCCCTTGTTGCTCACTCGAGGTGTTGAGGTGGAACGAGCAGGTAATAAAGGGTTCTGTCTCCCCTATCCACCTCCAGGACAATCTGTTAGAAATAATCAAACAGGGCCTATAGATAGTCAAGATCAAAGTCCTTATGGTACCATAGCTATCAGACAAGACAAAGTCTATGGACTACAGTAAGCCCTCAGATTTAGAAATATCAGGATATTGTGATCCCTTGTTACAGTTATGTACTGTATAGTTTATGCACAAAATATGATGTTTAGAATGCAGTGCTGAATACTTTAAAAAGGCCTCCCTGAACTCCTTGTCACACAGAGGGAATATACCTACAACTACATCTCTTCATGGTATGTTGGAAGGAGAGGGGGGAAATCAGGGCCCTTTTGTAGTGTTGTGTATTCCTTGGGGAGCAAAACGTCCATGCAGTCCTTAGAATACAAGGACTGCAATTCTGTTTTGCTTTTCCCAGGCTGTGCAATGGGGGAGTGGATTTCTTCTGCCTTCTCCACCAGTCCTCCTCATTGTACTCCCATGTAAGGGTCTGGCAGAAGCTGGCTTTGAATATACATGTAATCAGGTAATTAAAGACTGTATTATAATTTACATGAACATAGGGAAAAGATAATATTACATATGCATATGCAATATGGCAATCTCTTAGTACAGCTAGAGAACAAGAGGAGCTATTTTCTGGTTTGGAATGAAAACCTTAACTTAGCACCCAGAATAGCTGCATCTGCAAGTTGTTACTCTTTGACTTTTTTCCACCATTTTAGAGTGGGCTATTATTGTTCAGTCTAGACTTAGACAATCTGTTGTCAGCAAATAGGCGTGGTGAAGCACTGGAATGGGTTACCTAGGGAGGTGGTGGAATCTCCATCCTTAGTGGTTTTTAAGCTGAGGCTTGACAAAGCCCTGGCTGGGATGATATAGCTGAGGTTAGTCCTGCTTTGAGCAGGGGGTTGGACTAGATGACCTCCTGAGGTCCCTTCCAACTCTAATATTCTATGATTCTATATGCTAGGTCCTGACACGGCGACCAGATGTCCAGATTTTATAGGTACAGTCCTGATATTCGGAGCTTTTTCCTATATAGGTGTCTATTAGCCCCCCACACACCTGTCCCTATTTTTCACACTTGTTATCTGGTCAACCTAAGTCCTGAAAACAGGGATTTTGTCAAACTTATTTCTGCTTTCCTTGGCAAAATATTTGGAGGAGGATGGTAGATATGAATCAGATTAAGAGTTTATTTAATGTTTTTGGTGTTCATTTGATTTTGCAACTTTCACAGTCTTTTGTGCAGCTTTTTGATGGTATTACGATTGCCATTTTGAAAACTTTATGTTATGGCAGCCAGGTATAATGTTCATGCAAAGAAGAGAGCACAAATACAGTTCATCGTTTATATTTCTAAATTTCTAAAGATTTCACCATCATAAACATCAGAATGTGTGAAATATGTCTGAGAAAACTATATGGCTGGAAATTCACTGTTTTTGTAAATCAAAGGGGGGTAGGTAACCTTTTCAAAAGCCTCTAAGTGACTGGAGATTTTGGAAGTTTGCCCGGGGAAGACTGTTCTCTTATGTGTTCATTCAGTGGTTTCTATTTATGTTGGTACTTACCATAGTGTGGTACCACAGATACAATGGTCATTCTCTATGAAATAACTGTAATACCAAGGTAGTGAGGTTTACTTTTAAAGGCTATCACTGTAGGAGCCAATAATGGATAATTAACACACTCACTCCCTCATGCTTGAACTGATCAAAAACGGTACACATGCATCTACAAAGGGATCTATGTTGGCACACACGCATCTATATTTTGAATGACAAACACATCCGTAAAAGTCAAAGTCAAGAAAATTCATGGCCATAGTAACAGAGCAGGACATGTCTGAATTAAGCTGTGACCTCCATTTTGTTCTGTAACCTCCATTTTGGATTGCAAACTCCATTTTGTGCTATGTGCTGAATTCACATCTAATCTTGCCCAAAACAAGGTTATCATGGTGCATTCCAGTCAGCTATGCTTGCCCAGGAAAGTTGTTTGACACCTCAGTGATGCTATGTCAGAGTTCCTCCTTCAATATAACAATCTAGGGCCATTGTCTCTGATTGTTCAATTGGGATGGGCTGGTATTTGAGGGACAATGGAGTCTCTATGCAGAAAGGAGGAAGGGACAAGCTTGTCAGTGGAGTACATGGCACAAAGTGACAGACTGTATTTAAGAATAGGTGCTCCTTGGGGGCAGGGTGGGGGATTGGTGGTTGAATGCATCGTCCATTGCCACATGCAAGGAGATCGGTCTGGAGGGAGAAAGAGAGAGAAGTCAGGAGGGACTCTGACTAGCCTCAAAATGTCTGAGATCAGACTCGAGCTAAGTCTCAGGACTTTTGTACTTTGCAAAAATCTGTAACGCTAGTGCTTTTTAAGAGTAAAACAACTGTAGTTAAGAAGAAATACCTTTGCTAAGCCTGTGTTCTTTGCCATCCTGCCATGTTATCCCTAAAGGGTTTGAACTAGAAGCCAGAATTCTCACAGCTAGATGAAATCCTGAGGGACTGTGTTGTGACCCATCTGTGCCTAAGATAGCCCACTTGAAAATGCCAAGGTCAGGGCAGGTTGCAAAAGGAGAGCAGATTCTCCCAGAACTGATGGGACCACTGAAGTTAGATTCCCCAGCCAGGCACAAACAGTGCCCTGATTTCCCACACTGGTTATCAAGAAGCTACAAAAAGAAGTACACAGCCCCCTTTATTGCATTTCAGTCTCTGGCTCCCAATCTGCAACTGGGTCCAGTAAAGAGATAAGTTATTTAATCTCTATTCCCTTTACCAAATATGTTCTTCTGATCCCCAAAAGGTCACCCACATTACCAGATGAATATAAGTTTGGATCTTACCCCAAATTCCACGCTGCCAGCCAATCCTTTAGTAACAAAAACTAAAGGTTTATTATAAAACGAAAGAAACAAATAAAAGGAGATGTTAAATGGTCAGAGTAATCAGATACATACAAATGACTTCAAAGTCCATATATATCAGATTCTCAGCAGAACTATGGAGTTTGCAGGCTTGTACAGTTCCTCTGGAGTACATCCAGTACCTGGATGGGTCTCAGTCCTTTGTTTCACAGCTTCAGATGTAGCGTAGTTGATCCAGAGATAGGTAGGCAGCAGGAATGAGGACGAGATGGAGATGGTGCAGCTGCATTTTATAGTCTCTGGTCTGTCATGTGTCTTGTTTCAAACACAAGCTCACAGCACATGGAGTCAAAGCACATGGAGCTCAAAGCACTTTCAGTCCCCCTGAACACAGGCATGTCCCTACATGTCCTGATGACTCCTAGGCGTAGCCCTGGCTTCTCTCCCGGGGCTCACTGTATAGGTGATGGCCCTCGATGATTCATCAATGCTGACACTAATCTACCTGGGGGGTGTAACCCAATAGCACAGCACAAATTTTTGGATACAGACATATATCACACATCCATAACTTACAGTACAAAGATGATACATACATATAAACAATATTATCATACTTAGCAAATTCTAACCTTTCCAATGGTACCTGACATGGCATATCTTATAAGAATCATTGCAGTTTTGTCATATTGGTATTAAATAATATTATAAATGGTCACCCCAGGCAGACAATGTAAGGTGTATAGGAAACTAGAGAATTTAGGAGGTCTGAGATACTGGTTCCAGGGTCTGGGGCAGCTGGACTGCAGAGGCTTATGACCCAAAGCAGGGCTCAGACAAGAGATCTGAACCTGGGACTGTGCCCGAGAGATGCAGAGCTAGGAACAAGACTAGACTTAGCCCAGACCCACTCGGCTTGGAAGTATGTGGTACCCACCATTTGGATCTACTCATAACAAGCTGATCATCATATAGTGGGTTACTGGGCCATGTTGTGACAATTAAAAACAAAGATGTTCTTTTCTGCCTAGGTTTCTAGACCAGGCTCTTCAAAGTATCTGACTTCCTTTTAGGTGAATAAATGATTCACTAATTTTTAACATGGCTGAAGGATATTATTGATGAAAACCATGTAACTTATGATATACACGAAAAGGATTTATATGAATATGTAATATCTGCAGTTATTCAATTAAGCAAAAAATTAAGTCTCAGACTTATTGGCAAAAAGTGATCACCAACTGGGTGAAGAAATGTAATGTAACTTTTAATCCTTCAGATAATGCATCATTGGCTGCTGTAACTGATAAAAGACAAAATATTGATTTACATGGTCCATAATCTGATCCTGAGAGGAAATTCTTGTTTTCCTCCTCTTGAATGAAAAGTGAATCCTTTTTAAAGTGATTGCAAAAGCACAAAAGGACAGAAAGATTTAAGAAGGAGTAAATAAAATGGAACAGTGCAGCCAACTCACATAGTTTCCATGTAATATTCTCACAGTCTAACATTCTGTTCTCTCCAAATAGGAAATAACAATATAATATACAGCCTTGTCACTCCTGCTATTAATATCTTGGAATCCATCCAGGAGCACATGGATACAGAGGAATATGCTGTTTCTGGTAATCACATAAATGTTTAGCTCTTTTTCTTTACAAGATTGAACCTCGATCTCTTTTCTATGCCACATGCAAAGGTCCTAATTTTCCTACTGCCCAGGGTCATGGCCAATCATGCTGCAGTTTTAAAGCAGAGTTACAGTGAAAACCAAAGTACTGTATGTTCCAAAACAATGCATGAGCTATTTTTAGCACACTAGTCTTTTTAAAAAACACAGGAAAAAAAGAAAAGAAAAAAACAGAAAATTAAACTGGAACACGCTGGAAGCAAGTCCTCTTTCTGTAAACAGAAGGTGCATGTTT
Source organism: Emydura macquarii macquarii (assembly GCF_026122565.2). Lineage (NCBI taxonomy): Eukaryota > Metazoa > Chordata > Testudines > Chelidae > Emydura > Emydura macquarii. The sequence goes on along the minus strand of NW_027132668.1, from coordinate 10,873,352 downwards.
AATTATCCTAGGAAATGGCTAGTGGTTTAAGGTTCTGCTTTTGAATCCCCTAGATTCCCTGATAGCACAGGCTCATTATAAATCAGGGTAAAGCTTCTGAAGTACATGAATGGAGTGCTACATAGATCTTTCAGCCCTCTCCATGGGGCACCCTACTCTCCTCCTATACCTTGCTCTAGTGCTGCCCCTATAATGAGATCTTAGCGAGTCACAACAGCCTAGGGTTTCCCAGCCAGTGGGGGAAATATATGCAGGGGTATACTGCATTAGTTGCATCTGATCCCTACAAGCACCTTAAAGACAGGGGTAGGTCACTCCATTGTAGAAGGGAGAGCGGGGATTTAATGACCAAAAACCAGGCTGTGAAATTCTGGGGAAACATCAGAGCTGCCCTGTTTGTTGATGTCGACTATAAGGGTTTTTCCTCTCTGGCTAGCTGGTTGAAACTGGATGTGGTTTTAGAGGTTATGGGGAATGCAAAGTGAAAGAGAAAGTGTTCCTGAGGTGAGGTGCTGCCTGTAGTCATCTCTCAGGGAATAAGCACTTGTTGTGAGGGCTCTGGCAACATTACAAACAATGTGTGAGTTTATAATCATGTGGTTTTGGCTCATTCATTTGGATACCCCAGAGATACAATGTCTCTGTTTTTAAATTTACCAGCTTTATGCAAAGAATGCAGCCAGGACCTTTGCCTAAACTGGTATTAATCTGGTTACACCAGAACACCTGAAAGCCCAGCAAGGATTTGTGTGCTCAAACTTGAGCCTCTAAGCTATTCAGCCCCACCGCTGCCAAATCTTGTGCCACTCCATTCATGACACGTTTTGCAAATTATTTAGTGAACTAATTTGAAAATAATTTGCATATGACCAGACACTTCAGCTCATGATCAGCACAACCCGGTCCCAAGCACTGGTGGTCTGGGCATCTGCCCAAAATTAGTTAACTTCGGCTGGGGGAGGTGGGAGGGTGTTTGGGTACCCTGGGTGTTAGCGGGGGTTCTGGGATTCTGAGAGTTGCCTGGGACAAGTAGATGGATGCTGAACTAGATGTGTGTGATGGGATTGCCAAATGCAACAATTCCCAGAAAATCAATTATATTTGACAACCTTGGACACTCTGACAGTGTCTCATGTACTGTATAATTCACAGTGTGGAGAGTTTGGCCAAACTTTTGCTCTTTGTGAAAAGTGCCAGAGGATGTTTCATGCCCAGGCTGAGCTAAACCCTGACCAACCACAATTCTTAAACAGGCAAACAAACAAAACCCTTTTCCACTGACCATCCCAGTCAGTGAACGCTAACATTTATATTATAGGGTTTTCAGTATTGTTCAAATGCTTTAATAGCTGTCTAAATAGAAAAAAGTAAACCTTTTTATTAGTAAACTAAATAATCACAAGAATATCACAAGGCAACAGAAGTGCTTTGGGGCAAATTAATACTTAGCGGAACTCCACTGACTTCAATAGACTTGAGCAAGGGGTGAATTCGAGACTGTGTGAAGGCCTTTGGCTAAAATAAAAGCCTGTGTGTTATTACACTGCTGCTGATTGAGTTTGTTTGGGAGCATATGAGCTGGGGAGGTCGCAGACTGACTGCCCAAGAGGGAAGACTTGCACCCAGCAACTAAAGTCTGTTATTGGAAAAATGACAAATGGCTTAAGGGCATTTCCCTTCTAAGTGTTTGCCACAAGAGGAATCGGATGGGAATGTGTTTTCCTTTCATCAGATCTTTAGGCATCAAAAGCCAATATTTGTACAGAAGTGTTGTTAGTTGTTAATTGATGATAAATTATGGGTTAGCTTGCGACTGGGCCTTTCTACCTACAGGATAATACTGGAGATGGATACGATCAGTCTTTCCCACCATGTGCCAATGATAACATGGTCAGCTACAGGGGCAATCTTTACATTCTTCAGACTGCTTAGGGTTCATAACTGCTTAGGGTTATGGACAGGATGGAGATGGGGATAGAGCTGTGTGAATAACTGATTTTTTTGTGGTTTGCTGGTAGTTCCAAAAAGTAAAAAAACCACAAACACATTTTTCAGAATTGTTGGCAAATCGAACAGGTGGAAAAAAATAATTTTGGGTTGAATGAAATGTTTTGATTTCAGGCACTTTTAACCTTTTTAAATAAAAGAAATGGAAATTAAAGGCTAGAGTTGTAAAACTAAGAAGGAGGTGGTAGTGGTGCCTGCCCACAGGGCATTCAGATAGCATGTTGGAGACCCAGGTATGAATCCCTGCTTTGGAGCAGCTACTGAAATCTGTGTGTCCTGTCTCCCCTCCCAGGTGAATGCTCTAACGACTAGGCGATCAAGCCATCCTCTCTGGCTCAATAGCTATTCAAGTATTTTATACAAAGTGGAACAGCTTCAACTGGAGAGATCCATGTAACCTGGTGGCAGCAGGACCATAAAATATTGTCTTACCCCCCCTACAAGCAATAGCAATATAATCAGGCCCAACGACTGGAATTCTGGACCCCAGGGCAGAAAAGTCCCATCCCACCTCTTCTGCCCACAGCATCACCAACAGTCTGCCCCTGGCCCTGCCCTCTCCCCCGGTCGCCGCCGCATATCCCCCTCATTTCTTGGTCGGTCCCCTCCTCTCTTCCGCACTCCTCCTTCTCCCAGGCCAGTGGTGAGCGACAGCCCCGGGGAGGAGGAGGACTGAGCAGAAGGGGAGGGACATGGCAAGCAGTGACAGAGGGTGTGAACGGGGAGGAGGGATGTGGCAACAGGGGAGGCCAAGCAGGCAAGGAGGGCTGTGGAAGAGAGGAGGGGAGCCAAATGGGAAGGGGGGCTGGTGGAGAGGGATGTGGTGGTGAGTGGGGCGGGGCCTGGGGCACAGCGGGCATGGACTGTGGGCAGGGGCCACAGCAGGAAGAGGTAGGATGGGGATCTAGCCTCTCCAAGGGGAAGCTTTCACCTCACCGCCCATGGCGCAGGCCCCTTTAAAATCACCATGCCCCTTTAAAATCAGTGAGCCCCTGGGCAATTGCCCCCTTTACCCCCTCCATCGGCGGGCCTGAATATACCTGAGTGGGCTCCTTTTCCTGGCTGGCCATCTTCTTTTTTCATAAGCAAGATTAAAATCAGTTACTCTCACCACCACATTTTGTTCTTTGTGATGTTAGTGGATCACACTGTACCTTGCCAGGACCAGCTGTGCAAGAACTAGGTCAGCGTCCTCATCCAGCCAGGTCTGATACAAGCCACATTAGGATGGCCAGTCAGGAAGGACTGTGCTGATGTTAAGAATTAGACCTGCACCCAAAATTTACAATGACATTTGAAAACAGTAATTAGACATTTTCACATTTTTATTTCCATTTAATTACATTGTTCCAGTTTCATGGAAAACCTGCTTAAATCTGCAGGGTCACAAATAAAAACAGAAAGGGAAGGGAGCCAGAACACCTTCACGCTCTTTCCCAGTCTCTTCCCCAGAAGTAGTCCCTCACAAACTACAAACAAAAGAAAACTAAGAACTCTTACAACTAAATAACAAGAAACAGAGACTCTGTGCTCTCCCAATCTGACCTATTGGACAAAACAACAGAAGTTGATCTAATAATAGATATTACCTCATCTACCTTGTCTCTCTAATATCCTGGGGCCAACACAGCTACAACAACACTCCAAACAACTACCGAAGAAAACAATAAAGTCTCAAAACACACTGTACCAGGAGTGGCCAAACCACATGCAGCTCTTTTACAGTTAAAGTGTGGCTCACGGAGCCCCCCAAACATTGACATTCTCCACCTACCAGACTGGGGGTGAGGGGAAGGGCTTGGGGTTTCTGCTTTGTGGCAAGGTGATGGGGCTAGGGGCTTCTGTGGCTGAAGCTCTGAGCCCTGGAGCTCACCCCCTTATAGCACTGAAGCCCCTAGCCCCACCACCCTGCCACAGGCTCTGGGAAATACTTCAAGAAAATTTAAGCCCTGGTGAACCCAGTAATGTGAGAGTGAGACAGATAGAAAGAGAAGCTCGCACATGCACATTATATCAGGAAATTGCATCATTCTGTATTCAGACATTGTGCTGTATGGACCTTGCTTGCTCATGATCTCCCTGCATTCTGCAGAATACAGGCTGTGTTTACCATTCATAAGTCATATTTGAATAGTTTTAGATTTAAGTATTAGCCCTGTGTTAACTCCATGGATGACAATGGTATCTTCAAATTGTAAGAAACCCAAGTATGAAGAAGAAAACTGAAGTTTTAAGGGGAGGAAGATTTTGCATTCACTGTTAAAGGTGGCAAACCCCTGCGCTTTATGTGCAATGCATAGCTCACTACAAAGTGAGCGTCTTGAAATGTCACTACAAAATGTATCACAATAACTTTTTAGTTTAAATACTTCCTGAATCAGAATTAAAGAAAAACAAGTTAACTGCTTTAAAATTAGGCCTAACCAATCAACAGGTGCTACTTTCAGTGTTCAGTAAGGAAGCTGACACAACGATCAAAGCTAGTCTTGTTATGTCATGGAATATCACCCGTGCTAAACATCCATATTGTGATGGAGAATTTGTTAAGAAGAATATTGCAGAAGTGAGAGGAATTTTAGATCCAAGTAGCACAAAACTTCAACAACTAATAAAGCAAACTCCAATTTCATGTCACACTATGAAAAGGTGAATCTCCCAGATCTGTGCTGTTGTTGCAAGCAAGATGCAAAATGATCTAAAGAAGTTTCTAGCATTCAGCCTAGCTGTCGATGAATTCACAGATATACAAAATGAACAAATATCACCACTTGTGGTTTGCTATGTAATTGTGAAAGAAGAAATGTTGGACTTAGTGGCACTAAAAGAAACAGCCTATGGAGTTGACGTAAAGATCGCACTTGACAAGTGCTGATGTACTGCTGGATAAATTTGTCAGTGTTCCAGGTACATCAGCCATCGCAATAGTGGGGGGGAAAATAGGCCTTATCAGACTCTTGAAAAGCGATCCCAAATTTCTGGAGTTTCTTCCTGTTCATTGCATCATCCATCATGAACATCTCGCAGGCAGATACTTCAAGTATGAAAATGTTATGAAAAGGGTCCTAAAATTGTGCATTTCATCTGCTTGAATGGGAAAACTCATCAACAGTTCAAAAATTGAAGACAAACCTCTCTTTACTGTATTGTGAGGTGATTATCAACCAGCAATGTCTTAAATAGGTTTGTGGAACCGTTGGAGCCTATCAATGCTTTCCTTGAAGAAAAGGAAAAGTCCTATCCACAACTGGAAGATGAGCAATGGATGCAGGATCTGATGTTTTTCACTGATATTATGCAGCATCTGCAAACCCTCAACTTGGCACTCCAAGGGAAGTATAAGATTATTTCTGATGTTACTTAGACAGTTTTCAGCTTCCAAAACAAGCTTCTGCAAAGAGATGTAGTGTCAAGAGACCTCAACTGCTTTCCCCATCTCAAGAGTAGGGTAAAAACATTCCCTGAAATCAAAGTAGAAGATCACAAACAAAGGAATACAGAGGTAAATTACAAGGATTGCTTGTTGACTTTCAGGCCAACTTTCAAGACTTGCAGAAGTTCAGATCCTGCTTCACCTTTCTTGTAAATCCATTCATGGTTGATATAATCAGCAACGGCTGTCTGATTCCCAAAACCATGGTTATGGAAATACCTACTGTAGAAATTGAACTATTGGAAGGGCCAGTTCTTTGGTGAGTCGAGGATACTTCGTTCCTGGCACTTGCTTTCAGAATTTGATTGTAGACTATGATTTTTTTAAAATGCAAGTGCAAAGGTAGTTCATGTGTTGCAGCTCCTGAACTTCTGAAGACCACCCCTGCTCTAGATTGTGCTGAAGCAGCTTGTGAATGTGTTCTTTAGTCTTTTCTAAAAAGGAAAGCTTTTAGACATAGGATGATTTAGCAAGACAGTCAACATCAAAGAATTGTTTCCTGAGCCTGGATATAGTTGCTTCCCTTAGGGAAGTGGTACCTGTTTACTCCAGAAGTGAGATGCTGAGATTTCAACAGCAAAGTCAATACTGCTACATACTGATCATTGGTCCTATACCTGCTTTATTTTCCTGAGTTTGAGCTTATATGCATACTTTCATGTTTCCAGAGGATGTAACCTTTTTATTGTGTAGGTACTCTTATTAGGTAGCTCCCAGTTGCCTTATGGAATGGGATGTTTCCTTTTGTACAGGGAAATATTATTTATTTGTATCTATGGTAGAATTTGTGCTATAAGGCTGAATTTAGAATTGTTTAATATAATTCTTGGATTAGTATAATGTTAGTCTAACAGACTTAACAAATAGAAAAAAATGTTCATCTCTGTCATGCTAGAATTCTTTGAAAATGCTAGTAAAATAGTAGAGAGAGATGACGTATTTAATTTATTGGGGATTTTAAAATGCTGTTGATGAGCAATCAGAGAGGTGACCATTAAGATAAATGAGTTATCCTGGGATAAACAGCAAAGTCTTGTAAAGGATTAAAAAATACTTAGTTTATAAGGGTAAAAAAATTGAATTCTGAATCCTGAAAAATGTGTATGGAAAAACTTTCCCCAATTTTTTCTCCAATAAACTTTACTAGTTAAGCAATAAGAAGCAAGTAACTGTAATGGCTGGCTGCTGCTAAGTGAATAGGGATTAATCCTGGGGAATGATGTTGGAACCGGTGCTATTTTATGTTTCACAGGAGGGAGTGGACAGTCAATTTAAGGGCCAGTTCTTTGGTGGGCATAAACTGGCAAATCAATGGAGTGACAGTAATTTACACCAATTGTGGATTTGGCCCTATTTTTGGTGTTGATACCATGGTTGGTTCAATAAGTTTCATAAAAGATGGTGAGACTCTCTGGACAGACAAACCCATTAAAGGACTCATCAGTACAGCAACCCATGAAATGTAATTTAGATTCAATATATAAAAGTACACTAATGAAAATAATTTTTTTTTCATAGGAGTTTATTGTTATACAAATTCAGAGCAATCTATAAAAACATATTTAGGACCAAATTATGGCAGTGTGTGAGGTAAAGTTACCTTTAGGTTTTTCTTCAACAGCAAGGATGTTGATGCTTAACAAATAGTAATAAAAATAAGTCAATTCTGATGGTAGTGCTTAGACATTAAAAGCAATTGGAGCTGAGGGAGGGTTACAACTTTCTAGTGCCCTCCCCCTTTCTATTCCTTGTGACACTTTATTGGCAGATTTAGGAATCACATACATACCATGGGGTTATTTAAGCATGGATTTGTTGCTCAGTGCCAAAGAGCCTTATGAAAAGGTTATGAAGAGGGAATCACATCTGTTCTTTGCTCGAGTAGCAATGTTTAGTTATAAGTTTTGGAATCTGAATAAAGGAATCCTTAGGACTACATCTGAATAAATAAATCCGCATGTGCCATAATTCCACCCTCCTGACAATACAACACACTCTCACAAAATTAATGTTTATGAAATGCAGGGAAAATGAATAATTCGCTTTCTAGGCGAAACTGAAACAACAGAATATGGATCCCGTAAGATTCTCATTGAGCTTGAGTTGAGAGCTCTCAAAACTCCAACAGGAAGTGCTCTGCAATTTTTATACAGGACCCACAGTCTGCATAAATATTTTTGTTAAAAACACATCACTACCTGTTAAAATGCATTTTGCCTGGGACAACTTGAACTTGGCTTGCAGCATCCTGAGTTGCCAGTAATTAACCGCAGGGTTAAATAATTTAAAATACTCTGAAGCTGATCAAGGTGATGGTAATATAGAGAAAGAATGAGTAATTCTCTATGGCTGTTCTGCAATATAGTTGTGCCCATTTTGTCATGGTAAGAATGACTGTCTCAGTTGTGAGGCGGTACAGAAAAGGCTAAAAAGACAAATAGAACTGAACATGCTAATCAAAACTATTTAAAATTAGACCAGTTAAAATAACAATTGTACAGTACATCAGTATGTTAAAGTGCAATAGAAAGTTGACCTGATAAAATAAATACATTCTCTGTGTACCAAACCAAAATATATTAAGAACCGCTAAATCTTTGGAGAAAACATGGCTAACGGAATAAATGAGCTAAATGTTTCTGATTTGATTTTCTACTTCCTTGCAAATTGTGTAGTCACTTAACGGATGTACAAAGAGTGCAAAACACTACTATTTGATTTATTAATATTATACTCTCGCACTCTCGCTCTCTGCAGAGATGTAAAAATGAATAACATGCATAAGTCAATGACAAAGCAGGCTCAAAAATCATAGCTGCATCAATATTTTTCAGGATTTTGCTGCACAAAATAATTACAATCCAACTGGATTTATCCCTGTATGGTGAATTTTACACAGAATGGATGAAGAGTTTAACCACTAATTGCAGATAAGGAGCAAAGAGATCACAATGTGAGCCTCTTTGATCCCCGCTGCTAAAAAGAAGAATGCAATTGGGATCTAGAGGGAAAAGATGACATGTGCGGCATTTGTTTAGTATGCAGCAATCAAAAACTGTGCTGTCCCTTTTATATAAGTGCTGCAAGCTGCTTCAGGGAGAAGGGGCAATAACATACAGGCAAGAAATCAGAGGAAAATCATAACAAAGATTTAGTGTGTGGTTTTTAAAGTTGAATTTCATTGAAATGTGCTTGTATGTGCACAAAATCGGAATCTCAAAAATCTCTAGCCCTCTTTCCAGTGAGTAAATAGTGAAGGTATTTTATCTTCATGCATTTCTTTATACTGCTCCACAGGGTAATGTTATGTTTGACAAGACCAATATATATTTTCAACAAAGAAAAAGTCTGTGTAGGAACGTAATGGTGGTAGTTTTAAAAGTGCCACTGAAGTCAAATATAAAGCTCCTATGGACAATGATGGGTGTGGCTAGGCCAACACTCAGTGCTGTTGAAAATACCACCCCAAATTTCTAATTCTAGTGGATAAAATTAGTTCAAATGGTACTAATTCATATACAAATACTCCCAACTTCTTAAGAAGAGTCAGGGCTTGCCTAAAGACAGGGACACCCAGCAAAATTAATCCAAATTTAAGTAAAGATATGAATTTAAAGTGCATTAAGCCCCTGTGTGGACACTCTTATTCAGAATTAACTCGGATTAAATTTTAATTCAGATTAATTTTCCTGAGTTTTCTTGTACAGGCAACTCCTTACTAGCTCAATAAACATTCTTTATACATCAAGCTTAACTGTGTTGCTAACAATAATGCATCCTTCTTCGGGGTCTGATCCAAAACCCATTAAAGTCAGTAAAAAAAAATCCTATTAACTTCAATGGGCTTTGAGTGTAATATAGGCATTTTTTTCCCCACAGGAGTAAAGTGAATAATATATATTGTGGATTTTATGGTCTTTATGACATTCTGGGTGGTCTGGGTTTTATAATCCACAGTCGGTAAATATACCATAATAAACAAATTTTGTATGGTCTGTCATTTAGTTACTGTCCTGTGGTACAGAGAAACAAGGTGGATGAGGTAATATCTTTTACTGGACCAACTTCTGTTGGTGAGAGAGACAAGTTTTTGAGCTACACAGAGTTCTTCAGTATATGCATTTTCCTATGGAATTACTCAAGTAAGCAAAATCATATTGGACTCATCTATCAGATGAATGTCACCATATTTGTAATAAATTATTTGATTAATTGTTTTCATTATCCATCCAACACTTTATGCTACTGATGTTACCAAAACCCCAGACTGCTATTTTCTCATGATTACTGAATCAGAGTTGAGCAGCAATTTCTTGAACTGCACAAAACAAAATGAATGTTTTGGTATCACAGTTACAATTGATGCTGTACTTTGTTAACATAATAGGTATTTTATCATAGCATTTTCCTCAATCCTTATGATTACTAATCACAAAGCACTAGCAGATGATAAATCCTCCTTAGTAGATTTGATTATCTGAGTCTTTTTCTTAAGAATGATTCTTTGAGCTTGATTTCTTTCCATTTTAACCATGTTAGCAAAAGGTTATGAAAGGCATGCATGTAGCAAATCCATTTGTCTTTCCACTGTAAATTATTGAGATGGGATTTGTGGGCTTGCTTTGCACAAACACAAGAACACAATGTGCTTGACTGTCTAAAGGAAGGAAATATTCCTCAAGTTTTCCATTTATATTCACCAAGTGCAACTTCCACACCCTTAACTATGCACCCTGGTGGAGTGCATCAGACAAAACATGGGAAAGATTTTACTCCCAGTAATTAACTGTCATGAATACAAACTTTAAACAATTCCTAAAGAAAGTGGTGTCGAGGCAGGAGACAGATTTAACATGCATGACTGGCTGACAATTAAACGAGATGTCTCTTTTTGGTATTTTAAAATAGCTAAGCATGCACCTCTTTGCAGGTAATTATAAAATGACTTCTCTTTGCACAAAGCACCTTGATGGTTCACATAAAAGAACAACATTCGTTGGTAGACTTCTAAATGGAGAAAATACAAATCCTGTTATACAAGTGTACTCTTCATGAGATGTCAGTACATTATCCCTTTCTAATTCTTGTTCCATCACTTCTTTAATGATCCTATTCTAAGAAACTCCATCTACACATCAGTACCAGAAAATACGTTCATTTTCTCTCTAAAGGATTTAAAAGGTAGTTTATCCCATACATAACCAAGTGGTTGCCAGAGAGATATCAATAAACGGGTTTACACAAAACACTAGTAATTAAAAAATAATAACAAAACCATGTTTGCATATAGACAAAAATATGCACAGGTTAAAATGTGACTCCAAAGAAAATGACATCGAGAAAAACAGCACCTGCAATTTAACGATTGAGACACATCTGCAGAAGTTCAGACATTCTATATAAATGCATTCTGTAGATTAAACAGTTTAGACTAGATCAGCGCTCTCAAATACACCAGATTTTGTGGGACATTCTGCATTTCAGTGGCATTGGGGGATACAAATTAGTGTCAGCCTACCTGGCTGCACTGCTGATCTCGGATGCACCAGAAATTTAGAGTAGCAAGACTGCTCAACTTCTCTGAGGACTAAACTAAAGCAAATTATTAATGAAGATATGGGGGTCCATAGCTGGGAAATTTGTTTGACACCCCTGGGCCCTGTGCTGTGAGAAGGGGCAGAGATGGCAAAGCTACACTCCAGAGTGGTGGAAAATATGATTGTTATTAGGATGAACCAAATGTGGGATGGGGAAGTAATGGTATTGTAGCTACTGTCCTCATGGTACCTAGGAGTGGGGGAGTGGCTCTGCTCTACCTGTTGGAAGAGGAGAGAGTGAGGTTCTGCTTCCTGGATCATGGCTTCAAAGCTCTCAAAGACAGGAAGCGTAGTTGCTGAGTTGGTGCTTGGCAGTGGAGGGGGGCCTGCGTGATGGGGGCGATTGTGTTCCAATCTCTGTTGAATGCTACTTATTGATGGATCAGCCAATAGAGGATTAACAGGACATTCACTAACAGGAAGAGGGATTTTTGTTGTTGTTTGTTTGTGTGGGGGCTTTCATTTCGTCTTTAATCCATAAAAGTATTGAGCTGTATTCTCTATCCTAAAAGTTCCCACTGTGATCCTAATTCAGTCTCTAAATGTAAAAACAAAGATTCTTGGCTATACCTTAATTGGCTACCTTGAAACCTAATACTAAGAGATGGAGGTTTAATATTAACAATTTGTTCATTCTGAGAAATTCCTTTGGGGAGGGATGTTTATTACATTTTGGTACTCAAGCCAGCTCAATTATTATCTTGCTTTCATTTAATATTTTAATCTATACTTCTCTTCCCCTTACAACCTATTTTGGGGAATGAATACTTTTGTGGTGTAACTTCTTTCTCATTTCAGTGCAGGGGGAATTTATATGCTTACATCCCATGACTGCTAATGGGAGGTGTTTTGTTGTGTTTTTAAATTAATACAATACTTTTGTATAGCAACTTTAATAAAAAACCAAATCCCATAACACACTCTCATATAAAATATTACAGTTATGAAATTAATTAACAAAATAACAGGGGGAGAGCGAATTTAACAGAGGAAGAAAAGATAGTGGAGATAGGTAAGGATATACAATACCAAACTCAGAGGTGAGTCAGAGGCCTTGTCTCCACTGGAAAAGTCAAGTCTTTAGCTCAACTTGCTAATGTGTGACAACTACACACTGCCTGAGCTTCACTAGGAATTTACCTCACTGGCTAATTTGTGTTAAGAACTTATCTTTTTACCAAGTGAGGGCCCAGCTACAGGAACCAGCAGGTAGTATCAGGGCCTGATCCACCACCAATTCCAATTGACTTAAATCAGCAATGGATCAGATGCTGAATTAGTGCAACTGTCACTTTCTTCTGGCCTTCTTAGAGGCTGCATCCACACTAGCAAAGTGAATGTCCATTTCAATGTGCTGCAGCAGTGTAAGTGCTAGGGGTCAGGTGCAGAGCCGATTTTTGTAATAATTATAAAAACATCCAAGTCCTATCTACAAGTAGTGCTTATACTGGTGTTTTCTGGCAACACTGATACTGAAGAATTGGTGCTAACACATGATAGGATAGATGCAGCCATTGTTTACATTACACCAACTTAACTTCCTCCAGAATCCCATAGACCTAGAACCTCACTACGTAGATTGACTAAGGTTTACACCCACATCATGTCTACTTTTCACCTTATATTACTGCATAAAGTCACTGGGTTCTGTATGTTATAGATATTTAAACTGAACAATTCTCCAAAGGTTTTTAACTGTCTTCAGTTTCTAAATAGTAACAATCATACTGGAGCAGAAAGAAAAAAGCCAGTCAAGACTATTCAAAGTAAGAAGGCTGTCCTGCTTCTGCAGGAGGTGGCAACATAGCAGATACGGCCTAACGTTATTAAGAGATCTTTATACTCAAAGTCCTGTTCTATATATTAATATAGGCAAAAGATTAGCACACCACTACACTTAAAATTTTCAAACCAACAGATAAAATGTAATGTACATCAGGGTATTGGCTCTAATGAGTAGTTGGAATATACTCTAAGAGAATATCAAGAAAAAGACATCATTAGCTAACAAGAGGGAAGATGAAGAGATAACACATTACCACAATTTGTATATCTCTTATCACCGGGCACATTCTGATTTAGAATGTTAGAAGACAGACTCCGGCAAGCCCTTGTACGGGTGCAAAATGGAGATGTTTACAAGTAGCTTCTCTCCCATATGCCCACCACAAACGGACCCTTTTCACCCCTTCATGGGGCTGACCAGAATTTTGATGGGGAGTGTAATTCCTGCTCACTTCTGGAACTCCCATTGAAGTGTGTGGTGTCTGTAAGAGGGGGCACTGGCTAGCAGAAATGGCTAAGCAAAAAGGGAAATATATGCTGCACCCCACCTGGGAGTCTCCAGGGAGAATTCTAGCTGAGTCCTGGGAGCTCCAACTGCTACATGCCCCTCCCAGCACTTCTGTGGATGCCCACTATTCCCATAATCTTATCCTCTATTTTCTCAGATCAATGAGATTATTTTTCCCCCCAAACTTAATTTTCTGCCATAGGTTCTCCTCCATTTTATTATTATTTTCGTTTCATTAGCATCTGGAGGCCCCAACTGAGACCAGGTCCTCATTGTGCTAGGCACTGATCAAACACACAGTGAGAGACAATGTGTGTCCTGACGAGTTTACAGTCTAAATAGACAAGACATTTTGTCTTTGGAGGTTTCTACATGTTTAAGTCTCATCTAATGTTTGAAATTTGGTATCAAAAGCAAGTTACTCAGAGTCGAGAGAATCAGTGTTACATCCAGGAACCGGAATTTTGCATTCAAAGCTGACTGCACTTTGTCTCTCTTGTTTACTTTTCCAGAAGTTCCCAAAATGGACTGTCCATAGGAGACTATCAAGAAAAGGATGCCCTCTCAGGGTTGCACTGATGTCAGTGAAGTCTTGACTACACGTGCAGTATCTTATACGTTATATGCAGCAAAAGAAAGGCAGGCTGCATCCACACTGTGGTGTGTAGCTACATGTGGCAGTGAAAGGCTGTGGTAATGGGGAGTGGCCAGACCCTTTCCCTGCAGATTTCCCTGCTGCTGGAGCCTTTCTCCATTTTTTGCTTGGACATGTAGAGAACCGGGTAGGACATATACTCTGTTTGTACTATACAGTCTGCCGTAAGGGTAGATATATTTTGAGGGTGCATTTTGAAATAAGTACAAGTGTAAGTTTTTGAAATGTGTGTTTGCAGGATTGGGACCTGAGTGTGTACAGGTTATATCAATTCCATCATGTGCAGTTTACTCCAAAGCCTGATGGAGATTTCCCAAGTCTTTGAATCAAGCCACTCCCAAGATCAGGGTTATACTGAAAGCAAGAAAAAGGTTGGTTTGCATTAGAAGAAGTACTTATAGAAAATTAAGGCAAGGAGATATTTTAAATATTTTTACTTTAAAAAAAAAAGATTTTTATTTACTAAAATATTTATAAGTTTATTCCAAAAATGTTATGAAAACCAATATACCAAACAAGGCCAATGCAGCATGAATTTGTATTGGTTTTGATATCATGTAATGTTTGAGTAAATATAATCCTTAGGCGGTTGTTTTAGCTGATTCATTCAGTAAAACAGAATTTACTGATGTTGGGCACAGCTTGTATAAAGAATTGCAGCACAACTAACAAGAAGCATTTTTCATTATATAGTCTTTTACACAGAATTTTAGAATGATCTAGAATAGCATCTTCTGATGCCACTCAAAAATGTTACAGAATTTTCTATAATGTTTACATTTGTGTACTATTAAAATATTGCAAATTAATTTGGCTATCAAGCCACTCCCTGGTCTTAACCCTTTCAGCTACTGTCAAATCCTAGATTTGCTACTGACCACTTGAAGCCAGTTTGTGAGCACAGAGCTTCAAGTGAATCAGAAGGTGGGGTGAACTCCTGAGTACCCGACCCTCTGGATTTTGTTTACAGAGCCCATGTAAATTGAAACCATTATGTTTTGCATTGCCCTAAATAAAAGCTGTGAATTCAGGTAGGTCATTATTGTCCAAGAAAAATATAGGTCAAAAGGAAATCAAGTAATGTAACTATATATTCAAGATAAAATTTTTGTTCTCTCTGTTCTTCTGGTTATAAAAATCACATTTGAATTAACAGGTTATTGGCAATTAGTCCTCAAACTTCTTTATTTGTTTGGGATAATCTGTTAAATACTGAAATACCTGTACCCAGATGGCACCATCCTCTCATAAAGGAAAAAGAGCCAAATTGTTGGATTTTTGAATGTTAAGAAGTGGAATCTCGGTGATGTGCTGCTGCAGGTGAAAACACTGCATCCAGCTCCTGACAAGCCACACAGAATGTACACAATACCTGTGTGTCACTGGCAGCTCCCTGGCCTGCAAACAAGTCTGAACCAGCACTTCTCCTACAAGCATAGAAAGCAATAATCTCTGGATTTCTGGTCGTGGTATTTTGTTCCCTGGCCTGACGAGTCAAGAGTGCAATAAAGGTAACACAGCCTTTGAGGAAGAATGTGGGAAGGGGCTGCCTCTCTTTGCTCAACAGTGAATGCTGACACTGGTAAAGAGGAAAGATGAGCCAGTGGTTAGGGCATTAGCTGAGAACTTAAAAGTCTGGGTTCAGTTACGTGGTCCACCCCAGACTTCCTGGATGAGCATGGGCAAGTCACCTCTCTTCTCTGTGGTGCTGTAGAATGGGGATATTAGTACTTCCACACCAAACAAGGATATTGTGGTGATAAACTCATTAAATATATTGAGGTGCTCAGAGCTATGATGATAGGAGACATGTAATCTAGTGACTGGCTCTGATACTATCTGGTTTTCCTTGATAGGAGAATCAAGTTTCAAGACCTCAAGGACAGGAATAGAAAATAATGGGATTCTCAAAGTTTTGACAGGGATACAGAAGACTTTCCATGCAAAAATGGGGGGGAAAGGTTAGTGTAACAGATTAGCAACGTGTGCCTAAAAACCCCAATCTTTGTGCAAGAGGTGATTCTGCTTTAGCATGGGAGAGGCAGTGTGGTTGAGTGATTCAGACACTGGGCCTGAAATTCAGGAGACCCACATTCTAGTTTCAGTTCTATCACAGACCAGCTGTCCTGAATGTAGGCAAGTCACCTCCTTTCTGTTTCCCTTCCCACCCTTTTTCTGTCTTCTCCATTTTGATTTTAAGCTGTTTGTGTCAGGGACTGTCTCTTATAGTTTGATTGTTAGCTCATTTGGTGCCTTTGTAGTTGTGGTCTCTAGACATGTCTGTGATACAAATAATAATAATAATAATAATAATAATGAACTGTTCTTATTTATGGTGCAGTAGCACCTAGGAGCGCTGCTCATGGACCAAGACCCGATTGTGCAAGGCACTGTACAAACACAGAACGAAAAGATGGTCCCTGCCCCCAAAGAGTTTGTAATCTAGGTATAAGACATGAGATAACAGGTGGCTACAGACAGACAAATGAGGGATTGATCAGCCTGATAGCCAGTGGTCTGAGCATCCTAAGACCTGTGGTTTTGCTGATACACTTGTGCAACTGGCTGATTACCCCACCTGGATACATACAGAAAATGGAAGTTGTCCTCAAGCAGAGCACAAAAGAGATAGCTAAGGTTTGGGTTAGACAGGCCCTGAGGGAGGGATCCCTTAGTGCAGCCAAGCCTGGGGATTAGGCTGGGGTTTCATGTGGCTTTATTTTAGAATTTCCTATTTGTTACTGACATGGTGGTAAAATGAGGACAGGCCCATGCGTGGAATTAATTGGCAGGCCGCATCTTTTATTAAACTTTTAACACAAGGAAGGGTGACTATCCGCCCATTACTTAGACTCTCCTATACCAGGCATTTAATTGGCTCCAGCGCGGGGGGTTACAGGACTCCTTAGCGTATTCTGCAGGGTAGGCTGTCCTCAATCTATCCCCCAGGAAACAGCTGTCTCTGAGTCCTAGCACTCTCCTTCCCTGCAGGGGGACAGAGGGAGCAACGGGGGAAGGAGGGAACCTTGGCCCACAAAGGCCACAAGATCTCACCCTATCACGTGAGCCCAAGGCCCATTACAAAAATCCCAGGTCTTTTATGTCTGGGAACTGTTCATGTTGTTCTCTTAACCGCACTGCAAACCAGCCGGGAGTTGTGATGCATTAACACCACCAGCCTGGTAAGTAAGGTACTATGCATGTTCCTATATAATCCACTGTGGCTTGCAAGTGCTCTGAGAATGGCAAAAAACTCCCTGGTCCTCTGCCAATTGGCCTATGAGAAAAAAAATTCCTTCCTGACCCTCTTCTTCCCCCCCAAACAAGCAATTGGCTAGATCCATGGCATCAGTTAGGCCAGGTTCCTGTTCCTAGATTGATTGGGAAGGGTGGACTGTTGGAACAAGCTGAAAGAGGCTTCACATTGCCCCTGTGCGGGGCTAAATCCTAGGAGCTGGGGAACACTGCTGATCAGCACTCCCTGCCACCGACTGGCCAATGGGTGCCAGAGATTCCCATGGGAGGAGCCACCTATTGTCCCCTGGCAAGTGCCTCTCTCCCTTGTTATTGGAACTGTCCCCTTTTCGCCACCAGCCCCATCAGTTTTCCCTACCCACTGATACTGGTAAGTGGCATAGAGAGCAAACCCAAGGAGAGAGAACTACTGAGTGTGAAGTTTTTATTTAGAATGAGATGGGGCCTTTACCTCTTTAAAATGACAAGAATGCCCTCAGAAATGCAGTCCCTTATAAGAAAGTACTATGGTAATAATCCAAAATACCGTGTCTTGCAAAAGCAATACTGAAGTAGTTTATATGATTACTGCAGGATACTACTATCATGTCTTTGATAAGGAATAAGTGTGCAAAGTAGATCTAATGCCACTAAAACAGTGAAGTACTATTACACATTAATAGATACCATTAATGTCCTGCTAGACAAGTGGATCAAGAACAACTCTGAAAATGTACATGATTTATATAGGCTATAGGGATAAGCTAATATGTGCCATAGAAAATGGTAGTATTACATACCTCTCAGCTTTGCACACGTATTCAAACGTGTCTTGTGTAGTAACCTGGAGGAAAGAAAAGAGGTGACCAACATTACTGCAAAAGAAAGGAATAACTGTTCCCACTTTAGCAGATCTAGGAAAGTTATTGGATTTCTGAAATGGATCCAAGAAAAAAGCTGTGTATCCCATGTACCATTCAAGATGTAAATACCAGGAAGAATTCATTATTCTATGTGTAGGCAGGCTCATTGAATTAAGGCAGGTTCTGCGTGCTACAGTATTTCAGTGCATTAGTGTGAATCACTTGTATGGATAGACTACACTGCACTGGAAAGCTCTGAATTTACCTGAGATTAGTTTAACATGGCAGACCTCCAGTAAATATGGAAAGGATCAAATTGAATAAAGTATTTTACAACAGTGTATAATGCTGGTTTCAACGGCATGTTTCAGGCAAAAAAAAACATTGCCCAAGTTTCTCTTCTGTGTCTGAAGAGGAACAATTAACAGGTTTTAATAAAGTTTTTCAAATAACAAGCTAATTAAGCTGTGGTGTAAATTAATCAGGAATTAATAGGGGCCAGTAGATTTATTTTGTAGGGTTAGAAAAAAGAACTGTGTACTAGCTATGGGGAGGAAACTGCCAAGAGATCTGGAGGTATTTTTCACGATCATCCAGTTGACCTTGTGGTGTTTTCACCCCCAGAAGGTTCAGAGATTCCCTGTTAAATATACTCCATATTAAGAAACTATCTTTCTGAATTTAAATTAAATCCTTATTGTAGATAAGCCAAACCATGTAGGCAACTCTTACTCATTTGGCTATATAACATAATATGTCTGTTAACATCCCACTAGTGTGCTATATTTAATAGTGCAGGAGTTTGTATTTTAGTTCCTCCATACAAATCTAAAAATATAGAGAACAGAAAACTCATATATTTAATAGTCAGTCTTTCTTTTTTTCAGCTACTAATACATTCTGGTTTACATAGCTTCAGGTTCTCAATGTATTTAGTCATATGCCTCCCAGGGACCCTCCCCCCACACTGGATAGCGTCCCCCTCTCCCCCCATACCCCCGTGCAACCCTCAAGTCCCACACTTCCAGCCCCTCCTACAGGGCCACAGCTCATCATGCTGCTGCCACCCCCTGATCCCTGATCACCCCCCACCTCCCCACTGCATACCATCCCTGGATATTGTATTACTGTGCCTTGTAAACCCTGACCGTTGCTTTTTTGTTTTTTGCTTAAACATTTTCTAATAAAACGTTTTCTTCCTGGTTGAACATTCATTGTAAAGGTAGTCAAGCACAGACATCACTGCTGTTCAAAGAGCATACTGCAACATAAACCATTGGTTTTCATTTTTCTCAGAGCCTGAGCTCAATTGACTTGGGCTTG
Source organism: Emydura macquarii macquarii (assembly GCF_026122565.2). Taxonomy (NCBI): domain Eukaryota; kingdom Metazoa; phylum Chordata; order Testudines; family Chelidae; genus Emydura; species Emydura macquarii. The sequence continues at coordinate 10,853,950 of NW_027132668.1, read as the reverse complement.
CAGGGCTAAAAATAGCAGTGTAGATGTTCCCACTCAGGCTGGACCCAGTGAAGGGGTAGGGTCTCAGAGCCCAGGCTTCAGCCTGAGTGGGAATATCTACACTATTCCCTGAGTTGGAATATCTACACTATTACTTTTAGCCCTGCAGCCTGAGTCAATTGACCTAGACTCTGAGACTAGGTACCGTGGCTTTTTCTTGGCAGTGTAGACTTACCCTCAGTGGTCTCACTAGTCATGTAATGTTCCATGACTGAAAAATATGCATCAATCACCTCAGTATTCATTCTGTTAAAAATAATTTCTCTGCCCTTCTCAAAGGATGCAGTAGCATTATAAATATATTTAGACAAGTTTTTCCTAGCCCTTAAAACATTGTTTCAAACTAATGAAATTTCACGATCAAGAAATGACAGATGCAGTACAGCGTTAAGACCATTTTAAAGCTTCATTAAGGATGTAGGAACCCATTGTTAAGAAGTACATATATAATAATTAAAGACAAAATTCCATGGGAGTTTAAACTAACAGGATACCCCTGAACACATTGCTCTCAGGGTAAAATTTGGTCTTAAGAAAGATAACTGATAATGTTTCTTATAAATTTATGCCTCTTTTTTTCTGCTGAGGGAATATCTGAAAGTAGATCACAATTTCATCAAAAGAATTCCTTATTAAACAATAATATTTTGGTTGATCATGAATGGTCTTCTGGTTTTATGCAATGTTTGATATTCAGAACTCCAGCTGTGTTGATTAGTTGTGGCTGGTCAGACAAGTCACATGTTCTGTTCTCAGATTGGATGAGAGCACGTGTTCACTCATGTGTGAATAAGTTTCTACTAATATTTACTCTGGCCTCTCCATAACTGAGCTGCCTGATCACAACAGATGTTTGTGGAAAGTGAACACAAAAGGGGAATAAGCACAGCTGCTGTGAATTCATTTATAGAAAACTCAGGAAATAGTTATGAAATTTTTCTTCTCTAAACACACTCACATGCGCAAAAATAAATGTTTAATGTTAAACATGTACAGGTGCTGGCAATTCAGTTCATTACTTTTTACTCTTGAAAAAGTACTTCAAAGAATTCTTTTTGTTTGTGTTGTTTTATGTTTTTTAAATGATTATACATACATACCAGTTTTTGAGACCTTGTAAGATCTTAAAGCTTGAAGCAGTTTTTCATGATACTGGCTGCTTCTATTTTTTACTGCTGGAAGTTGCTCAGGGAGAAAGTAGTCTTTCCAGAAATCCTGCACCATAGAAAAGAGATGGGTTTGTTTTCTAATCACATCTGAATCTTGAAGTCTTTACATCTTAGCTCTGGTAAGTGCTGGCTTTCCAATTAAGACCAGCTTCTCCTAAATCCATAAAAATTTCAAACATTTTTCAAAGCTGGAATTTTTAAATTATTATTATGAAGACGGGTTTGTCCCTCTGCCAAGGAATCTGTAAAAGTTCTGTGGGTACAGAAAAAAGATACTTTGCAAAGATACTAACCAAAGAGGAAAACATCTTCCAAAGGGCTGATAAAAATCATGTAATTGTTGTTATTAGAAACTTAATGCAACAAGTACTAGGGGAGTATAAAATAGATGATTAGCAGAAGAAACCAGTGTCTTTCAGGAATCTGCTATCAGAAATTTACCCAGAGACTTATGTTCTCTATTCTTATGCCCAGGGTCCTGCACGATCTCCAAAAATGTCCAATGGTTTCAGGCACAGAGTGGAATTTACCTCCGAGATGATTGGCTGGCAGAAGGCACCATGCACAACAAAACATATGGGGGGTGAGGAGCCATGGGGTATGTCTGCACAGCAAAAAAAAAACAAAAACAAAAAAAACCCATGGCGGTTAGTCTCTGAGCCCCGGTCAACTGACTCGTCGGGTTCATGAGGCTGATGCTGCGGGGCTAAAAATAGCAGTGTAGATGTTTGGCTCAGGCTGGAGCCCAGGCTCTGAAACTCAGTGAAGGAGGAGGGTCCCAGAGTCTGAACTCTGCTCCCAGCCCCAATCTCTCCACTGCTGTTAGTAACCCTGCAGCACCAGCCCCATGACTTCAAGTCAATTTACTGGGCTCTGAGACTTGCAGCTGTGGGTTTCTTTTTGATGTGTGAACATACCCTAAGCCATCGCAAGGGAGTCTCGGCAACTTTTGTGAACCCCGCAGTTGGGGGAAGATGTTTCTATGCTGACTTAAACAGGCTGGGGGTAGAGTCACAGGAGCTATGATTAAACTGGTTAGCCAGAGATGATGATAAGGAAATCACAGAACTAGAGGTTGGGTTTGGCTGTTGCACAGTATAGCGAGTGGGAGGGAGCAATGAGCCTTGTTCCCTTGCACCAGCCATCCTAGTACTCCCTTGGAGGACAGCAACTCATCCTTCTATGGCTACACCTACACTGACATGCATACTCAGGTACTTACCTGTGTATATCCTTGCCCGTGTACTCCTACCCATGCTGAGTGTGCATGCTGGACCTGAATACAAGCTGTACACATATGCATATCCATGTCCACACTGCCACTTCTTGGTACATTTGTTTGGTGTTAGCATTTCAGGGGCTGTATCCCAGGGTTCTGTTGTGCATCACAAGAACCACCTTGCAATGTGTTATACTGTCTGCCACCTTCACACATTTGCCAATGGCAGTTCCTATTTACCCTTGTCTCCTGCCCAACTTGGTGGAAGAAATGGAGCAGGTGACCAACAATGTGTTTCTGTTCCCACTCCTTCATGCGGGCCTTGTGTGTGTGTGTGTTGCACTTCATGACCAGCTAGACTCTTGGGTGAATCTTTCTCACATGCAGAAGCCAGGTGATCAGGATGGTGACTGATCCACTGTTGCCCCATGACACAGAGATGCAGGCAACTGCAGGTTTTGTGACTGTATGTCCATGGGTAGACTGCCATTTCTGGACCAAGAGAACCAGCACAGTGTAGTGGGATCACATCATCTTGCAAACTTAGGATGATAACCATTGGCTGCAGAACTTCAGAATGAGAGAGCACGTGTTCCTGGAACTGTGTGAGGAGCTGGCCCCAACCCTACAAAGGCTGCACAGTCAGTCCCAGAGACCCATACTTCTGCAAAAGCAGGTGGCTATTGTCCTCTGGAAGATGGCAATGCTGGCCCACTACCAGTCCATCACAAATCACTTTGGGGTGGAAAAACCCACTGTTGGGGATGTGGTGGTGCAGGTGTGTGAAACTATCCACACTCTCTTCCTCTCCACAGGTCTGGAGATGATAACTGGGTTCCATTAGTTCTTGTGTCCACATGGGTGCTGAACTTAAATAATTCCTCTCCCTCCCTGGTATTTAAGTTCAGCGCCCATGTGAACACAAGAACTAATGGATATAAACTGGCCATCAGGAAATTTAGACTTGAAATTAGATGCAGGTTTCTAACCAGCAGAGGAGTGAAGTTCTGGAATAGCCTTCCAAGGAGTGCAGTGGAGGCAAAATACCTAGCTGGCTTTAAAACTGAGTTTGATAAATTTATGGAGGGGATGGTATGATGGGACAGCCTAATTTGGCAATTGATCGATCTTTGACTACTAGCGGTAGATATGACAATGGCCTGTGAAGGGATGTTAGATGGGGTGGGTTCTGAGTTATTACAGAGAATTCTTTCTTGGGTGTCACTGGTGAGTCTTTCCCATATGCTCAGGGTTTAACTGATTGCCATATTTGGAGTCAGGAAGGAATTTTCCCTGAGGGCAGATTGGCAAAGGCTCTGGAAGTTTTTTGCCTTCCTCTGGGGCACAGCTCACTTACTGGTAGATTCTCTGTACCTTAAAGTCTTTAAACCATAATTTGAGGACTTTAACTCAGTCATAGGTCAGGGATCTATTACAGGAGTGGATGGGTGAGGTTCTGTGGCCTGTGTTGTGCAGGAGGTCAGACTAGATTATCATATAGGTACCTTCTGACCTTACAGTCTATGAGTCTATGTACATGCTTCTACCCAGGCTAATGAAACCCTACCCCCAACATCAACAACCCAGAAAAATGGACATTAAACTTCACATTAAGCAGCTGTGGAACGGTAGTGGAGTGTCCCTTTTGGATGGCTCATTGGCAATATCTATGCATTCAGTGGAAGCCAATGTGACCAATGCCCACTGAATTATTGTGTAATGCTGTGTCCTTCATACATTTGTGAGACCAAAGGTGAGTACTTTAGGACCGAGCGGACACAGGACAGGACTGGCTTGAAAAGTCTTTAGACAGCCTGATCTGGTGAACATTCATACTGGTGATGAATCAGAGTGGGCCATGGAAATAAGAGATGCAATTTGCACCTACATCTTGGAACAGCAGGCAGGCTGGGGGTGACCTCGGCCTGATCCCAAATAAAGCTCTACAAAGCTCTGTGCAGCTGCTATAAAAACACGAGTGGGAACATTCCCGCTCACTTGCATTTCAAAAGGGGAGTTTAGTTCTCCTCCTGCCAATGGTCTTTAGCTGATCATTTAGGTAATGACTCATTGTAGGTAATTGAGGCAGAATCCCTCTTCAGGTAAGACATCTTCTGGTTTATGATTATTCTGTAGAGGGTGTCTGCCCAGTCAAATTGCACTTATTGGTCTTTTGTTTTGTGTTGATGTTCACAACTGTTAGCCAGACCACAGTTTGCTCAGTGCTTGAAGGACCTTGAGAACAGTTGATGAAGGAATTAGGAGAGGCTTTCATAACTCATTTCTAGTGATCGAGCTTGTGGGCAGGGATAAGGGCACTTACCAGCTGTTAACTATAATACTGGCATGGTTTTGGAGGATGGAGGAGGGGCCATTTTAGCACTGTTCAGTATGTTTTTCCTGTTTTCTATTTTGTCAAACCCATAGGAAACTTTATCCACCCTTTTCTGTTTCTTCCCCAGTTCATAAAGTTACCTGCTATAGCCCTGAACATTGCACTTTTCACATGCTAACTAGACTACATTCACATATACCTGGTCATGGGAGGTTAGGGATGTGATGCTTCTAGTGACACATGAGTGTGAGTACCAACCTCAGGAGAGATAGTTAAAATTTCAGGCACAAACCCTAAATTGGTTGTGAGGTCTGAACTGAGATTTCACCAACCAACTCCACCAAGTGAATGCTCCTCAGGTACATTAATACCTTAACACAGAGTCACAGACAGTCCCATTGGGTACTCTGGTCTATCTTGCCACCCAAGAGAGCATAGATAGATAGATAGAGCATAGATCTGTGATAGATAGTCCCGCGCACCAAGAATCACAGCAATATTCAGGTTACTCCTAGCAGAGACAACCCATGCCTGGTGATAGTGGGGGGACAGAATGAGGGTAGCCAGCTTCAGCAGTGTTACTGAGCAGTCTGTGTGAGCATGTTCAGTACAAGCCGAGCAGCAAATCTGGAGGGGCACGTGACTCTGAATGCCCATCTCCCCCGCTCATCACCTCTGACTCCTAGTCCCAAAGAACCAGGCCACTTATCCCATGTCAATTGTGTCTTAGATCTCACACCAAGGACAATGTTTGTAGCCAATTATAATAAATTATATGAAATTTATTAAATGGAAAAAGAAACTAGAGACTTATTTACAAGGTTAAAGCAAGCAAATATAGACATGAATGAGTTACAGTCTTTAGTTTAAAAAAGGTAATAGAGGCTTCTATAATCAGTAAGCTCTATTTGTCCTTTAGGGTTGACCGATGCTAAACAGCTGGGGATCTCTTGTTCCAAGGCCTTGTCCCCACCCTACCTCCTGAGATCCAGCAACATAGAGATCCTTAGTCCCTTGTGTTTGTGGTTTGTATCCCCCTCCTGCTATGTGTTCTCAGCTGCAAACTCAGCTCATGGGTGGACTCCACTCTTTTGACTCATCTTCATGGGGAGGAGATCAGAACCACCGTACAAGTCTTTAGTCCTTTTGTTGATGATTCCTCAATCTAGATGTAGGGAGTTTCCAGTTGTAAGAACCAACCATAGCCTGTCTGGTATTCATGGCTGTTTTCTTTTTAGAAGGGCATAAAAATGTCTATAGAAGAGCAGCTCTTCACAGTAATGAATGTCCCTCTCCTGTGTGGTGATTTATATGGTCATGGAGCAGAGGCTCATGCTCCATTCATTCAAATATTATATTACAATATGGAATAGAGCTATTACAAGTAAGATTAATGTATGCAGCAATTCACAAGTATTCACTAGAGTCCAAACCCCAAACACTTCCTTCGAATTCCACTAGCTTCCTTAGAATTCTACTATCTGTCCTATCAATATTCACCCACAAGTGATCCAGACTGATTTCAGCTATATATCTGTCAGTGTCCGGTTGAGACATGGGAAGGTTGGCATGAGCTGGTGCCTGGTCTGCCAGCATCACAGGGATAGTTGGAAGGACAGAGAGGACCTTGCAGTTCTCTGCCCTAGGATTTATGTGACTCAAAGCACCAACTGGTGGGTCCCAAAGCAGAAAGAGGGACAAAAATAAGTGTACCCTTTCATCACAGCCCAAATGGAAGGTACATGCATAAATACAGGAAAATAACATTTCCTGGAACTAGTGCATGTAATGTAACTCTGAACAGTTGTTTTTAAAGACAGCAGAACGGATCAGACTCTCTGAAAAACATTAAAACTTTTAATATCTACAAACCTGTGTCTTTGGCCTTGATTTCCCCCCTCCCCTGGACAAGAGGGAAAAAAGGTCCTGGGGACAATTGGGGACATCTTTTGTGTGGAATTTGGGGGCTAGACACATGCTGGCCTTCAGGCATAGTCTCAGACTCGTCGCTCCCCTCCTGCATGGTCACAAGGCTCCCGCTGGCAGGGGATTTGGATGCCGATACAAGGTGTTGTGCCTGGATTCCTGCAGCCTCCCCCCAGCTCACTGAAGGGAGAGGGTGTTGGAATCTCCACATCAGCCACACCCTGGGCTACAGATGTACATGGAAGAGTAGCTGGAGGAGGAAGAGATGCCAGGTCTCAGACACTGCCAATGCCTATTGTGGCAAGACCTATATCATGAGTCCTCCTCCAGGAACCCAGACCATTAATGCCTCTGGAAATAACATTCTTCCTGCTGCGTAACCTGTTCCTTCCACTCAACAGCCCATTCCTCCTTTCCCTCATAAAGTCAAACTGCTTCATTCGGGCTCCTCTGTTGATGCCAATGAGCAAATCCTGCAATGTCTTTCTCCATCTGCCCCTACTGTCCCTGGGCTGCTGCTCCCAGCCCCAGGGTGCAATAAGTGCAGCCAAAGGTCCTGCCAATTCAATCACAAGAGCAGCATTATCTTTCTTCGGAAAGCGGGTAGGAAATCCCCCCACATGACATAACTTCACCGTTGAAGGACGTGAGATAGATACTTTTCAGCATTTCAGGAATGTGATCATTTCATTATCTTTCTTTCTCAAACAACTTTTGCAGCCCATGAGAAACGCTCACATGCTGAAAATGATAGACAGCATGAAACAATGGTGTCTAAAAATTTAATACTTTCAAGTGTGTGATTGAGCTGGGGGGTTTATTTATTTCAGAGGTAACTTTAGTGGTTCCCAATGTCTTCTTTTTAAGCTGGCCATCGATTGGTGATCACTGCAATTTTGAAAGTACCAGCCTGCAAAATTTCACAGTCCTGTTGTGGGGAATCAGCAACCTATGACAGAGAGATGATTGTGCTGCTTGTCACCCTGCTGCTTATCTTGGAATATAGGGGTTTGGTAAGTTGCGAAGATAGACCAAGCACATTTTAACCTTGAACCTTTAGAACCAGATGGCATTTCTGTTACACCAGCAATTTGCCGACATATATGTATGGGACTGGGAGGCAATTTGAGTGGAAATAGACTATATTCTAAGCTAGCAGATGGAGCCTACATGGAGGGGGAGAAGCAAACCACTGCCACTGCCCTCCCATCTCCAAGCCAAAGTGTCAGGAAATCCAGCCCTTTTGTCCGGCAAAAAAAGGAATGGGAAAAGAAAAAGTTATACAGCAACTGTACTTTTTCCCACAAACTTTCCACTCAAGACCACAAGCCACTCGCTCCCCCCCTCTCGGTGGATCCCCCACCCTTTTTCTCCTGGCTAGTGTGGCATGGCTCCAAGTGGGAAGACCTGGGACCCCAGAGCATGGGAATGCTTGAAAACATTTGTACTGTGACAGAGGACCTCTGTGACATGCCTCAGAGAAGTAAAGGTTTCCTTTCTCCTTCTCATAGGTAACTGGCCTTGTTACTAACCCTGTCCCTCTCCTCCCCTCCCCCCCCCCCACACACAAATTTTGCATGGCTCCCATTAGTAAAGGGGATTTCTTTAGTGCAAATTTGTGATCTTGGAGGGAGCAGAAAACAGCTGTAACTTGGCAGAACCTTCAATCTTGTACAAATATGTCCTCTTCCCAAACTGGACCTTCCCACCCTCTCCCTCGCTGGCAGCCTGTTGGCCAGCAAAGGCACAGTCCCAAGAGCAATATGATACTTCACTGGTCATCTGTTCTATAGCTTCTGCCAAATGCTTTATAGCGGTGCATGGCAATTCAGTAAAATGTTGTAGTTTTAGTTGTGTCTTAATCAGGGATATTTGGGTGCGGGAGAGGGAGGAGAAGAGAGGGTAGTCTTCTAGTCCTGTATGCAGCCTCATGTGGGGATGTTGGTGGGTGTTTAATTTATCTGCCTGCAGTTTCAGTTCCTGCTGAGTCTTGGTGTCCTCTGCTAGCTCATCAGGAGGGGCCTGCTCAGCCAACTTCGCTGGGTAGGGGTGCAGAATAACTTGCTCTGTTTCCTTCAGTTCTTCTGAGGCCACCTCCTCTGCAGTCCCTGATGCTGCCTCACCCTGGCCTTCATCAGCATCTTGTCAGATAATGAGACTGGTGGGGTTGTGGAGGAGGTCATGGGTCACCTCAGGATTGGTACGGGGAGCACCTGGTTCAGCTCCTGGAAGGAGCATGTTGGGGGCCCCCCCTCCTGTGTTACCAGCAGGATTTAGAGTCTGGTGTTACCCTAAAAACTGCCAGTCAGGTGGATCGCTCTAAAGGAATTTCCAGGGAAAAAACAACATGCCTTCCCTTGAAAAGACATGGATACAGCCTTCCAATCAAGATAGTGATACACAAGCTGTGATACTTCGAAAACAGATACAATGTTTATTCCAAAGTGAGTGGTTACATTAATAGAGAGATAGCAGTAGATAGAACAATATACTTAACACACTACTTAATTTTATACATTGATATTCTTAATACTACTACTACTATTATAAATTATCTATACTTAACACTATATACTATATACCAATATACTTAACACGATTAATATATTACTTAACAATACTTATATAACAATATATTACTCTATACTAATATCCTTAATAATCTAACATTCAGCAAGCGTTAGGCTACACGGTTGCTGAATGGGTGCTAGAAGAGGGGGTTCACTCTCAGCTTTATTGATATGCATACCCATATATTCTTTGGATAAATATAAGGGGGTTGGGACTTAAATAAGAAGAGATTCTTATCCCTCTGTTCGTCTATGGGGCAGAGTCTTCTGTTCTCTTACTGTTGTCCATTGTCTTCAATTCCTTCTCTATTCTTTTTTCTTTCTTGATCTTTTCTTTCTTTCTTCCTCAGCTTTTTTCTATGCCCGCCTGCTTCTAAGCATGCCTCGGACTACTGACCATTGGTCTTACATACAATTTTGGCCACCCAAACTCAGCCAATCAGGTTTGAGGTAATTTGCATCCCAGTTGCTTTAAGCCAATCGGTTTAAAGGTCATCTGGAAGGGCACAGTTACATAAAGAGGAAAAGAGAGGGGGAGGGAATTGCATCAGGTACCTCTCCTAATATGCTAATTAAGCTGTGCTTGTTATGTGAATTAAGTTATGATGTAAGAACACTCTAAGCCAATCAATTACTTAGTATGCTAATGAGCCGTGCCTTCTATGCTAATTTACACGTAGAGAAAAAGGGAGGGGGAGGAGTTACGTGGAAAAGGACGGTGTGACGTATGGAGGGAAAAGTGAGGGGGAGGGGGCTGCGTCAGAAAGGGGAGGGGTTGGAGGAAAAAAGGAATCCCCCTCCAACTGCCACTCTCAACTGTCACTTGCTGGCTCCCCCATTACTAATCCCAACCGATTTAAAACCTTCATTCTAAACGCAATCACTACTTTAAATATTACAAAATGGTTGGATACTGATACCGCTCCTTAACTACCCGAACAAACAAACTATTCCATTTCTGAATTTTAAACCCCTTCCCAGGCTTTTCTGTAAGCCTGAACTTCCGCATCCTTTTGACAGTTCAGACAACTGAGACCAAAAATCTCTGGCTACCCCTGGGGTGACAACTGGAGTCTTTCGCCCTCCAGTGCTGTAGCCTCAGGTGCCTTATCCGATCCGGGCACTGGGCTAGAGTCCGGCAAGTGTCTGCCTGCACCAGCCTCGCTGGAACTTCCTGGTACAGGTGCAAGTTGCTGCTGCTGCGGGAGAAGTCATGGAGGACAGGCCACTCCAGCCACACGTTGATGAGCACCCGGGTGTGCTTGGCTGACTGGGGAGCAGCTCACAGAGCAGGGTCGATGTTTACATGGAGTGGTGAAAAGAGAGCAGAAGAAAACGGTTGTGAAGCGGTCAGCGCAGCTCCCTACTGCAGGTGAGAGAACGGCGGGACAGGGACCTTAATACACTTGGGAAAGGGTCCTGAAGAAAGGGGTCAGTACATTGTGCTGGAAAAACATTGAACTTGGGACCTGATACCATTACCCCATCCACATTACGCACTGGCACAGGTACGGGGCCATGCCAAAGTCTGAGGTGTATTCATAGTCACTCTCATTGGGGGTGCTAGCATTCTTGCCCCATTGCATACCGTGATAAAGTCAGGCCAGAGGGCCTCAAAGGGCATACCAGGGCCAGTATGTAAGCCCAAGAATGCCAAAAGCCCTTTTTCCTGCAAGCAGAGGAGAGATGATTGCAGGGCAATTAGAGACACCTGGACCCAATGAAGGGCTAGTCCAGGTGTACTTAAACCCTGCCTCCCCTAGCAGGGGGTGGAAGCACAGGAGAAGGAAGTTGCTAGAAGGCTTGTAGTAGCTGGAGGAGAAAAAAAAACCTCCCCCAGACTAATAGACGGTGTTCCCCTGCAGCCAGAGGGGCAGAGAAGGAGACAACCCTTGGCCCCAGCTGGTAGGAGGGAGCCACAATAAGGTACCCCCTGGCCCTGGGGGCATGCTGAGGGGAAAGGACAAAAGACTTGTTCAGCCTGGGGAGATGGGGTAACCGGTGATTCACTGGCCCACTACAAGGGGTACAAGTGTGAGACCCACAAGGGTGAAGCTGGCTGTTTGCCACAGTACCTTGAAACCTGTGCTTGTGGTGTTTAGATGTGGATGGTAGAAGAATTCTAGCATGACCATATGCTTGGGTCTGTGGCTAGTCACCAGTGTAGACCGTAGCATATGTGTCCTCTGGGGTGCAAGACATGATAAATGGAGAGGGGTGGAGGAAAGGTCATGGCTCTGCCTTCTCCCCCACTGCACGCCCTCTCCCAAGAGCCTCTGTAAGCATCCCTTGAAAGACTAAAGCTGCAAATGTTCTCCCCCATGTATCAGGAAGTTCAAGCTTCCAGAAATAGACTGCATCCCAGAGCAAACTGTGGCGCAGGACTGCTGCATCATCCCCCCTGCATAAATGACTGAGACCAGAGGAAGCTAAAAATAACCCCCCCCCCCACAAAACAGTTGTCTTCAACAGGAAATTGGATTTTGTTCCATGTACAATCTACTTATAATTAACACACACAAGATGAAAAAAGCATATTAGGGCACAATAACAATAAATCTGGAGCTGAGACAGACGTTCGAGCATCCTTTTATTGTCACAATTTGTATGAGAGGGGCAGGGATTTGGAGGGGTTTATGTTCAGATGTATCCACTTTTATTCAGAAATCCTACTAGGAATTCTTGCTATCATTACTGCCCCATACTGTAGTGAAAAGGGGAACAATTTTATCATCTCTAGTCCAAAAAAAAAAAAAAAGAAAATCTCCACCTAAGAGTCAATCAGCTCCTTTTGATGTCAATGGGAGCTTTGTGATGTATAGGATTAAATGCTCATGTATGAAAGAATACACTGAGGAAGCTACAAGAGAATTTAAAATGAGGATTATAGAATTCAAGAGCTCTATAAATCTGTGACATGTGAACTGCCCTGAAGCAAGACATTTTGGAAGGAAAACTTAGCCCATCTCCTGCCTGAGGTGAATAGGAATTGAGAACCTTCTGGAGTCAGAGGGGAGCAGAGCAAAAGCAAGTAATCTGTTTCAGAGAAGGGAGCCTCTTAGATTTGTACTTTGCAAGTTTTAGCACCTAATAGTTTAAGCGAAGAGGCTGCTTTTATTTCATTCTTTACTTGTAGGTATAGGATTGGGGCACATACTTGCTCTATGTCTAGCAAGTTTGTATGGTTAAATATGAATTGGTAGTGAATCCCATCTACAGTTTATGTGGCACTGCTAAATTGGAAAGCATGAAATGCTAATACGAATTAATATTATGACACTGTTGGTTCTTTTCTAAAGATAGAGTAGAAGAGGATCATTGATCCCCTGCTGTCTAAATTCCAAATACTGTCATTAGACATGTGCTTTCAGCTGCCATTGTGTGTGTGTCTGTCTGTCTATCTGTCTGTCTACATAATTTACAAAGTTTCTGCCTGAGTTCTGCAGAGCTCAAGTTGAAGGGATTTGTATAGCAAGATTTGTTGTAATATTTTTGGCTTCTACTGAGTCCTAAAGGCAATGTAATCTTTATTTTCAATTAAAACTGCTAGCCAATATTATATATTTCTAAAACGTTTTGTATTTATGCTAAGTTGTATAACTATGAACCATACTCTCAGCATGCTTAGCAACTCATGCTAAGCTCATAGTGGAAACGTACTAGTAGGTAAATTGTGTATACCCTGTGTTCTTTGTACATGTAGGAACTGGCAAACACAACAGGTAGATTCTGTTAATGCTTGCCAGATCTGAGCAGTACTAGTTATCTGTTTTATGGATAATTGGTCCTTCAAATGTCTTTGTGACCTGAAAAATAATTGGAAACTAGATAAGAACAGGTGTGTAAGGTCTTTAATTAATAAGGTGGAATCTATAGCATTTTCCGTCTGTTGTAAACAAGTAGGGTAAAAAAACCAATAGTTGTAATCAATTTGGAACAGAGTGAAGATGCAAGTGGCAAGCCTGTTCCTCCAGACAGGGTAAAGTGTTAACCCTTTCAGTACTGTGCTGATTTCTCTGTTTTATTCATAAGATAGCAGCTAAACTGAATGAGCTGAATTATCAACCAACTGAACCCCTTGCTCTCAACAAAACAAAATAGAAACAATGGCAACTTCTGTTGGGGCAGACTATCCCTGGACATTATACAGGGCAGAGGGAAGGTGGGGTAGGAAGAAGCCTTCCTGACTTCTTCTTGCTCTCTGTGCAAGTGCATACATAGGCTTGGCAGAATTCAGCTGTTATGTTTTTACTTTTTCAATAGATAAACTTCAAAATAAACGTTGCTGGGTTTTTTAAAAAAAAATTAATTTTTAAATTTTCACAGTTGTGGGAAATGATGGGAAGGGCTAGAGAATAGAGGATCAAAAAATAATTATTTAAGGCCAGTAGACTTTGAGATTTTAAAAGGTAATGCTTTATATCTGGTAAAACACAAATTGTCAACATCACATGTCAAAACATACAAAGTAAATATCCTTGAATGAAATGAAAATTCTCAAACAGCATGTTTCTTTCTTTTTTCTATCTGTAAACTTGAAATATTATTGACAGAAATCGTTTTTTATTGGTTTGTGTGTATAGTGAAATCAACCTTTGCTGGCATGTACAGATAAAAAATCTAATTCTTCCAAGCCTATGTACAAGAGACAGTCACAGGGACTTCTCCCTTCTGTGGTTAAATGTTACAATCCCACAATCTGGATATATAGTAAGAGCTAAATTTTGCTACCCTTACTCACTTTGAATAGTATCTTACACCCCAAGTAGTGTACTCTTCTACTCTATTGACTTCCCTGCGTGTTGAATAAGACCCCAGACAGATCTGACAGTAGTGAATCTAACTTCAGAGGGACTGAATAACAAATTTAAATATATATGTTTGGCTTTGCAAATTTGTTACAGATTCACCCTCAGTGCATGTTCTGAAGGAACAGACAAAGTTGGATAGTGATATTTAAATACTGGATTGTGTTGCTTTCTCTCTTTTGTGTTGACATAGTTGTGTTCTGTATAAATACCATCTGTTCCCCTTTGGAATGTATTGAGTTATTTATCTACCTTTTGTCTTATTACCTCACTATGCATTATGCAAGGGACCCTGATGACTACAGGGACTAATTCATAGGAGTAAGTAGGTTCATGAGTATTATATCTGTTCACTAAGGGCCTATGTCCCTTAGGTTTGAAAATCCCAGCTCTGTATAGATACATGTGCATTGTTATCACTAAGTAATAATATATGGCACTGTACCTTTAAAAGAAATGAGGGGCAGAGGGAATCAGCATTGAAGAAAGGGGCAGGAGTGAGATGGGTGGGAGCTGTAAATGTGGCTGGGAGAAAGAATATGACAGTGAGAAGTAATTATTTGAATGTGTTGTGCCCAGAGATATAATCTGGGCTAATAGATTTAAAATGTATTTACAAGTAAAAGCATCTTAGTTCATTTGTATTGCTTCTTTGGAGCAATTTAATCTGACTAGACATTTAGTAAATTACATAGTTATCATTCTGCATTAGATCAGATCCCAGGGATAAAAAGGGAGGAAGGAAAGAAGGTGTAACATGTGCTTTATACTCCTGCTGCTGAAATAAACCTTTGATCTTTTCACTGCAGCAAGTTCTTCTCTTAGTAGTATATAAGATGTATGATTTTTTGGCTTTTGCCTATGTGGCTTTTCTATCCTATTTTTTTTAAAAGGGCTGCCATGCTATTCTTAGTTCCTCTGCCTTCAAATGCTGTTGAGCTTTTTTTTAAATTTTTCTTCTTCCTGGTTATACTGCTGGAATTGATTTTTTTTTTTTTTTTTTTTTTTTTAATGTCTTCAGAAGTTTTGCCAGCAGAGTCTACACCGCTCATGTTAAATTGACTCCTACGTGATTTTCAGGTTAGGTTGAGATGAGTATTGGAACCTCAGCACTGGAATTTTGAGTCTGCAAATTGGTTTGGGAATGTCTTGAGATTTTTTTTTTAATCAAATTGCATTTATATGACAATACTCTGAAGAATCAAACCCATTAAGTTATTCTGCATCCTGTTAGCAAAAGTGGAAAAATCATTTGACACATTTATTTGATAATTCTATTCAGCAAAGGATCACTGTCTATTAGTCTTACTGATTGTATTATACCATCTGTGCTTGTAAAAGTAATAAATAACAATGAATTGCATATGCCATCTGTACTCAGATCTCTAATAATAATTAGGTAATAACAATCCCCAAGAAATCACTTGTTAACTGTGATAATTGATTAAAAGTAATAATTTTTAATAAACCATAATCAACGGTTTATAATCGCAATAATCTTTTTTTAAATGATAGCAGACACAGCATGTCTGAGCAGCTGTTCTGGAAAATTAGTAATTTTGCTGAGTTAATGACTGATTTTCTATCAATCAAAATCCAAGACATAGTCTGCTAGGTTTGTACTCGTGTTGATAATATTTTCCCATAAGGAAAGTACTGTAAATATCCAACCGTTTAGTTCCTATTAAAATAAATTACCTTAGCAAAATTTCTTGCTATATTTAAATGTGAGAGATGATTAGTGGTGCAAGTAAAAAATAGGACTGATTGCAACAGATTGTTCTACATCAAGGGCCCTTTCCCACAACCCAGACTTGCTCAAGTATTCCTTATGCACGTAAGGCCACAGATTCGTATGTGAATTGAGCCCTACAGTCCCAGTCCTGTAAACACTTAGGCCCCAATTCAGCAAAGCACTTACTCATGTGCTTAACTTTAAGCATCTGCCTGAGTCTCACTGCCTTAAAATTAAGTATGAGTTTAAATGCTTTGCTGAATTGGTGCCTTACACCCATTCTTAACTCTTCAAATGCAAGACAGTGTTATATTTATACAATATGCTAAGACATTTTCAAGAAAACATAAAGATTCTAAACTTAGTTATTATGACAATACGAATCCTATTTGTATAATTAAATTAGGTGCATAGGTGTTACAAATTCTTGGGAAATACATATAGAATCATAGAATATTAGAGTTGGAAAGGACCTCAGGAGGTCATCTAGTCCAACCCCCTGCTCAAAGCAGGACTAACCTCAGCTAAATCATCCCAGTCAGCGCTTTGTCAAGCCACACCTTAAAAACCTCTGCAGATGGAGATTCCACCACCTCCCTAGGTAACCCATTCCAGTGCTTCACCACCCTCCTAGTGAAAAACCTTTTCCTAATATCCAACCTAGACCTCCCTCACTGCAACTTGAGACCATTCCTCCTTGTTCTGTCTTCTACTACCATTGAGAACAGCCTAGCTCCATCCTCCCTGGAACCCACTTTCAGGTAGTTAAAGGCGCTATCAAATCCCCCCCTCATTCTTCTCTTCCGGAGACTAAACAAGCCTAGTTCCCTCAGCCTCTCCTCATAAGTCTTGTGCCCAAGCCCCCTAATCATTTTTTGCCCTCCACTGGATTCTCTCCAACTTGTCCGCATCCTTTTTGTAGTGGGGAGCCCAAAACTGGACACAATACTCCAAATGCAGCCTCATCCATGCCGAATAGAGGGGAATAATCACTTCCCTCAATCTGCTGGCAATGCTCCTACTAATGCAGCCCAATATGCTATTAGCCTTCTTGGCAACCAGGGCACACTGCTGACTCATATCCAGATTCTTATCCACTGTAACCCCCAGGTCCTTTTCTGCAGAACTGCTGCCTAGCTCGTCGGTCCCCAGTCTGTAGCTGTGCATGGGATTCTTCCTTCCTAAGTGGAGGACTCTGCACTTGTCCTTGTTGAACCTCATCAGATTTCTTTTGGCCCAATCCTCCAATTTGTCTAGGTCACTCTGTATCCTATCCCGACCTTCCAGGGTGTCTACCACTCCCCCTAGTTTAGTGTTATCTGCAAACTTGCTGAGGGTGCAATCTACCACATCATCCAGATCATTAATGAAGATGTTGAACAAAACTGGCCCAGGACCAACCCCTGGGGCACTCTGCTTGTGACCAGCTGCCAGCTAGACATGGAGCCATTGATCACTACCTGTTGAGCCTGATGATCTAGCCAGTTCTCTATCCATTTTATAGTCCATTCATCCAACCTATATTTCTTTAACTTGCTGATAAGAATACTGTGGGAGACTGTATCAAAAGCTTTGCTAAAGTCAAGGTATATCACATCCACTGCTTTCCCCACATCCACAGAGCAGGTCACCTCTTCATAGAAGGCAATCAGGTTGGTCAGGCATGACTTGCCCTTGCTGAATCCATGTTGACTGTTCCTGATCACCTTCCTCTCTTCCAAGTGTCTTAAAATGGATTCTTTGAGGACCTGCTCCATGATTTTTCCAGGGATTGAGGTGAGGCTGACCAGTCTGTAGTTCCCTGGATCCTCTTTCTTCCCTTTCTTGAAGATGGGCACTATATTTGCCTTTTTCCAGTCATCAGGGATCTCCCCCAATTGCCACGAGCTTTCAAAGATAATATCCAATGGCTCTGAAATCACATCAGCCAACTCCCTCAGCATTGCATCTGGCCCCATGGTCTTGTGTATGTCCAGTCTTTCTAAATAGTCCTGAACCTGTTCCTTCAGCACTGAAGGATGTTCACCTCCTCCCCATCCTGTGCCACCCAGTACAGTAGTCTGCGAAGACAGAGGCAAAAAAGGCATTGAGTATCTCAGCTTTCTCCACATCCTCTGTCACTAGGTTGCCTCCCCTATTCTGTAAGGGGCCCATACTTTCCCTAATCTTCCTCTTGTTAGTAACATACCTGTAGAAACCCTTCTTCCCTTTCATGTCCCTTGCTAGCTGCAACTCCAATTGCGCTTTGGCCTTCCTGATTTCATTCCTGCATGCTCGAGCAGTATTTTTATAATCCTCAATACAATATACTGCATTGTAATGATTAATATGTTTATCTACCATAGGAAGAAATATGAGACCTACAAAACCTATCTCAGAAGAAGAACTGGGCAAAATTTTTCATGCACAACTGTTTTTCAGCAAAAAAGGTAGATTGGGTGACACCAACGCGTTGTGTGCAATTGTGCTGATTTTGCTGAATTGTTCGTTTCAGGAAAAAAGCATTATGAGAAAATCGAAACATTTTGTTTTATTAAACAAAACATTTCAATTTCTCAGTTTGAAATGACTTTTCAAAATATCCTTTAATTTTATTTTAAAAATTCAAATATGTTTTTAAATGGTCAAAGCCAAAACGAACCATTTTGATTTTTGTCAAAATTGACATTGCGTTCAAAATTTGTTCAGCTCTTTGAAATTGCCAGTGAACTGAAAAATCCATTATTTGCCTACCTCTATGTAGGAGTCACCAAGCATCTACTAGATGGGAATGACCTTCATTTCCTACTATATATGGTCTGGATTCAAACTTGTGGCTTAGGCTCTGTAGCCTATCAGCAGTGTCCAGAAGCATTCTGTCTCATAACCTGTGCTAATTTGAGAAGGTATTAGCTATTTTTTAAAAAAACTATTCCCAGAGAGGGAGAGTAGAGCAAGTTAACATTTTGGAAGTTTTTTTGAAAAAATGTTGTCTTTTCTAGAAAAATGAAACTGAGTCTATTTTGAACACTTTAAAATTAAACCAACACTGAATTGTTTCACAAGAATAGTTTTTCATCTTTTGACCAGCTTTGTAAAGATGAGTTTGGTGAATGCCAGCTGCAGCTCCTGTATCACAAACGCTCCACCAGACTTTGCACTCATTGGTGGACTTTGCAGAAAGACCAGGAACTGGATGGGCCAGGATACTGAACTACTCCTGTTATTCTTAGAGGGAGAGCCTCAGATCAGGGTTGAGGTGTGCTGGCAGAGCAATGTAAGGGGGAAGCTTGCCTTGCTGATGCCCTGTATGTGATCAGAGGACGTCATTGACCAAGACTTTCATTCCAATGCTTTCACCAGTACTAAATTCACAGGGGTTTTTTTAATGAATTTTATGATGCAATATAAATTATTCCCTAATATGCTCTAGGTATATAATTTACATAAAAGTATAATGTGATAGCAACTAAGTGGCTTTAATTTTTTTTTCCCCAAAACATCCCTGATATATGTGCGTGCGTTTTGTGTACATTTCAGATTGAATTTTCAACTCAAAACACACAAACGTGTGCTTATGGGATTCAGGGGCTCAGTCTAAGAATTTAAAAATCAGAAGACCTGACCTCTGTGTGTGTATATACACACCACTTAACTCTTGTGCGTGTTTTGATGTAACCCATGATTTTTGATTTCATGATTCAGCGTGATTTCATGCTGGCAATATTGTTTAGTTCATGCCAATAACTATCTGATACGACAGGTTCACAGAAACGATATGATCCCTAAAACTGATTTCAATTTCAGTCCTTTTTAATCCAGGTAAAACATTTCACTCGACTATACCTAAATAACCCAGTGTTTAAAATAGATCCTCCCATAGTGCGCATTCAATATTTGAACCCACTAATATATAGAATGCTTTTTATTTTTTGGGGGGGGGGAAGGCAAGGGTGAAAGGGACAAATAAAAAATTACATTTATAAGCCTTGCTCTTTCCCAAGATGACACACTTTATTTTTGATAAAATTATAAAGAATATTGTTTCTGGATTAAAGTATCAATTTCCCAAATAAAATATAAGATTCACTTCTTTATAAAAGCTTTTGTAACAGACCTAAAGACTGGCCTAGTATCATTACCCTGAAAAGAAGGAAATGAAATATTCTAACAACATAATAGATATCCCTTCCTTTTGTTATGTTATAAGAATACAGTTATAAAGACTGTATGTGGTGTTACCTAATTTTGCCTAGATACTACAGTGATTTAGTGCATTAGAAAGAGCTAGATAGCTACATAGCAATACCTAGAAAGATCCAAGATTATTTTGGAGCAAGTTTTCACAACTCCGGTGAAATTAAAGCACTTGACATCATACTCCTTTATAGCTTTTATATCCCCATATATAAAACATTCAGATTCCAAGTTGCTGTTATTTGCTGGTTGTATCTACAAAGTAATGTCTTATCTGTTCTGTTGTAAATTAAACCAAACTATACGTGTTTTCATGTACTGCAAAATTCTGTGTCTCAGCAAACTGCCAAGAGAATGAATGATTCTCTTTTTTCTAATAGCAGGAGCTAGAATATTTATCAGTATATCTGACAAGATTCGAAGAGGCCGAAAATAATATACTCATGTTTTATACAGAATCACTAATATTCAACAATAATATTGGAAGGTTAGTGGAAGAGAATTATGCTCAGTAACTTCGTGGTAGATTTACAATTCTGTTAGCAAATACTTAATATTTAATAGGACACGACTGTACCAATTCTAATGTTTCAGAATATTCCTACACTGTGTCCATCCCTGTGCTGTTGGAGTACCTGCATAATTAACTACTTAGACACATACCCAGCTCTTGGATTCAAATGCTGTATCTTAATGAAGTGAAAGGGTGGGTATACTTGAGCTTTAAGTATTCACAATGAAACATCAGCCATCCAGAACATTTTGTGATACTAAATACTGCTGTAAGGCATTCTACTTTGCTAGAACAGCAAAGACAGAACCAGACCTCCTTCTTTCCCCTGAGCCCCAAGGAAAACTTATCCATGGCATGATTTATTCAGTGAAGACATTGCAAAGGTTTTAAAAGATAAATCTCTATTTCTATGCTTCTATTATTCTTGGTACATTTAGGTACATTGCAAAGTAATTGAAATGCGTCAGATATAGAGCTGGGTGAATTTTTCAGTCAAAACTTTTGTTTTTGTCAAAAATGCAGATAGACTGAAACATTCTGTGAATTCATGCCCATTTTAGCAAATTATTTCAGTCAAAAAGAAAAGGGGTTCATTTTGACATTAACAAAACATTATTTTTTGGGCTAGATTAACAAGGAGACTCAGGCATCATTCACAAAAACAAGGTGGAGAAGGGGGTAATAGTAAATAATTATTCACTGGAGTAAGGACTGGCACCCAGGTGTTTTCTCCTCACCCCCGACTCCAGAGTGCCTGAACCTCCAGGCTATTGAGTCACTCTTGCCCAATGAACATAATTATTTATTCAAAGTGGAGAGAGAGCTTGAGAGAAATCCATCCCAGAATAGCCAATAGTCAGGTGTTCAGGGCACTCACCTGGGATATGGAAGACTGGGCTTCAGACGCCTGCTGCACAGCTAGGATTGAACCTGGGTCTCCCACCGAGTATAAGGTGGGGGGCAACAGCATCACCAACCACAGTTGTATGAATGGCACTTGACTTGGCATGTAGCTATTCAGTCTAGCTGTTCATTTTTTAATTTCTTTTGTTTTATTAAAAAAAATTAGATATCCAAAACTGAAATGAAATGATTGAATGAAGCCTTTCATTTGACCTAAAATGAAAGTTTTACTGACATTAAAGTCCAAATGATTTCACTTTTTAGTTGACCCAGAATTTTTTTTTCCATTTGTTTTTTTCAGAACTGCCAATGAAACAAAAAACCAGTTATTTGCACAGCTCCATTCAGATATTCTTGTAATATAACAGCATTCTCACAACACCAGGGGTAAAAATTAGCACAGGAACTGTCACAAATCCTAGAGAGTGCCTGGCCATCCACTAAGACTGCTGTGCGGGGATCTAAGATTCTGCTACTCTGGTTCCCCAGGCTGTTTCAAGCCCCTGGAGCCTGAATGGAGTCCAGCCTCTGCCCCAATCTCGGGATCCCTAGATGCAGACTGTCTATCTGGCACTCTTTTCCAAGTGTTGGACCTGCTGTCCAGCCTCCAAGTTCTTGTAGGTGCAGTGCTGACCTTTCAGACTTCCTGGTACTTAAATACAACCCTCTTCCAGAACTCCACTCAAAGGTATAAAGCTTCTGGTTACAGTATAACGCTCTCAGGAGCAATGTGGCAGTTGTGAACACTTAACTCGTATAGGAAGACAGGCTCTGCACTGATTTCTCTTTGCTCATCATTGCTCTTTACTGAACAGATAAAGCACAGAGTATAAATCATACAGAAAACAGTAAAACATCCTAAATGTAATGTCCCTCATTAGCTCACCCTTCTCTTGGGGGTCCTTATGTGTTGGCAGGCAGGGTCCTCTGCCCTCTTGTGTTTCCTGTCCCTGCAACAGATTTCTCATCTGGTGCAAAATAGCTCTGTCCCCCAATTCCTACCTATGAGTCCCTTTGTAGACTCCTGCAGGGCTCACCTGCTTCTTTTGTTCTGCCTTTGGGTAACTTTCCACTGCTCCCAAATCTCCCTCTCTAGTCCCATCAGACAAGAGAAGTACCATCAAGCCTTCTTCTGGCTTGAGCAAACCTACTGTCCCAAGCTGCTTTACTTTGAATAAATGATCACTGAATGCTGATCACCCACTGTTGCCTCTGGCCTGGCAGAGATGTGACACACCCCGACTAACTCATGGTGGATCCACATACATACATACATTTAGGCTTTCCATGACAGTAATTTCATGAAACAATTTAATCAAATCATCCACAATTCAGAAGTGGTACAGACAGATCCCCCAAATTGTCTCAGAAGCTGGTAGCATGTTTGTAACTTCTTAGCTTACATACGCCTGCATACAAGATTTTAAGTCTATTTTTCCATATAGCTTGGAGTTGAATTCTTAGGTTGATTTGTTTCATTCATTTACTTTTGCATTTTTAAATTTTCTAGAAGTATGGTTTGTGGCCGGCATAGAAGAGCTGAGATGTTAAAAGTGATGGAGGATCACTGAGGTAATGTGAAGTGTTTTTTTGGGATAGAGCCTAAGACTTAGGTGAAAAGTGCATTCTTATTTATGAATAGAAATCCTCTGACCTGCAAATGGCACCTTCTGGGCATGTACACACATTCAGGAACACAAGCACAGGATATCCTCCCTTATTGTAGGGGAATAGTGGAAGGTGCCATTTAGAACTAGAATATATTGATGCTTATATGGCAGCATTTATTTGTGCCAGGCCAATAAACCCATTTCCACAATTTTTTTCCAAAAAGTTGAAGATTTGAGAGGCCAAAATTGGCATAGTGATGTGATAGAATGGGAGTACAAAGATGAGGTGAAAAGGGAACAGAGGGAATGTGGCCATGCAAGCCTTTAAAACAAGGGAAGTGTGGATATAGAAGGATGATGAAGCCCATCGGAGACCTTCTACATAGATGTGATGTGACTGAATATGAGTGAGCTGGGACATCATTGGGATGAGAATTGCAGTAATAGAGCAATACAGTGACAAGAATGATTCAACAGCGAGCATGAAGGTAGTGGCAGACATGGGCAATGATTTTGAAGTGACAGTAATTAGGCTTGCACAGTCTCCTATTTTCTGTAAAGTAGAACTTAGTGCTGAAGATAATGGAGTAGAAAGGGAGACAAGTGAGACAGAGACACAGCTTGCCAAGTTGAAGGATGTCTGTCTTGGAGGTGTTAGCAGGGTAAGGATATGTGTTTTAGACAAGTGGAAGGGAGTCCAGGGAGAGAAGTCAGTAGAAGACATGAAGGACAGGTGTCTGTTGTCATAGTGCAGGTAAAATTGTGAAGTGATTCACCCAATTAAGAAGAGGAAGGTAGAGAAGAGAATGGAGCTGAGTAGCTTATTTGGTAGGGTTATTTTTCTGCTTCTAACTGCTTCTTTAGTAAGCAGTCCAAAATGGTTTTAAAATGAGTTAGTAATGCAGAATAATTAATTAAAAATATTAAGTTAAAATTGTAGGGTTAATGAGTCTTAGGATATTTTATACATGTTAAGAATCTGTCCCCTAACTCCACGGCAGTCAATGGAGCTATTGCAATTTACGTCAGCTGAGGATCTGGCTCTAGATCAGTGCTTCCCAAACATTTTCCCTGCATGACCCCATTTTCAGAGGTGTTGTTTCCCACTACCCCAGACAGCATGGCAGTTGCCATTTCAAAACAGTGTCCTCCCTGCAGTGTGACCTCACACGCACTGTACATGCAAGGTCATGCTGCAAGGAGGATGCCATTTTGCTTTACAAAGTGGCACCCTCTGGACTGCATGAGCTCACACACATATGGTGTTTGTGAGGTCATGCTGCATGGAGGGCACCCTTTTGAGGAGCAAAGTAGCATCCACCATGCAACATGATCTCATGCATATGGTGCGTATGAGGTCACGCTGTGTGGAGGAGGCCATTATGTAAAATGGCATCCTCTGCATGCCTGGGATTGCCATGACCCCATCTGCTGATGAAGCAACCCCACTTGGGGTCACAACCCACAGTTTGGGAACTGCAGCCCTAGATCTTTCCAAATGTTTACAAAAGTGGCACTGGACAACTGAAATGTGGCCACTGACCTGTTTTAAAAAAAAAGTTGAAGGGGTAAACAATTGTTAAAGGAGAAGAGAAAAACCCTTATCTTTCCCTTGAATGCTCAATTGCTTTTTGCAAGGAATGCAGTTCTTGGTCAGTGATTCAGATAAATGGTTAAAGGAATGAATCTCAAAACTGACATACTTGGAGGAAATTTGGGTGGGATGGACATGCAAGGGTGCTGGAAACATGGCAACACTCATGAAATGTAAATGTCTTGTAGATAAAAGCAAATATCACAGAAAATGAACAGCTAGTGGAAGGTTGGTTTTAACTAAAACTGACATTAAAAATAGTGACACTTTCTCAACGTATCTATTAAATGCCTAAATTCTAGTCAGATTACATTTTGTTTCTCCCAAGTATTGCAGATTTGGTGTAATGTTATGGAAACTTCTCTCCAAATAATGAAGTCACTCTTTAATTTAACATCAAACTACATAACTGATATTATATTGTTTGATCCTCAAATTAAATACTAAAATAAAACCCACTCTACAGTCTATAAGGTTAATATATAGGGTAGTTCAGATCCTTGGAGGTTAATTATATAGAGAAAGCAACAAACTTACTCTTTATGTCTGATTTTAGGACAGGTTATATCTATTTATTCAAGTCAACAGCAAAAATTGGTAAAATGATGTTTAACACTGCGCTAATTAAAAATTGTTTAACATTTTCAAACACAATGGCTTTTTCCCAGTATACACAAGGTTTATGTGGCAGAAAATCAGAACCACCGTGTCATCTATTAATCCAGACTTTAGGGAATTACCATGAATGTTTACATGTAAATAGTTCCCAATATATATGCAGGGTCTGGAGAGCTTATGGATTAGCATTATATCACTGACAAACAGCTTTTATGTTACTGTTGTTGTCATGGAGATCTCTTCAAGTCTCGAATCAACTCATTCACTTAGCAGGATTGGCAATACAGGCCAAATTAATCTTTACTATGGCTTTTACCAAAAGTGCATCAGTTTCTGAGAGAACAAGTAGTAGTAGCCCCAATAGTTTGCTCTGTTAATTCAAATGGCTGACCTTACCAAATGCAATCCCTCATTAGGCTGGTTCCAGAGCTATGAAAAAACTACAGATGGGGTAAGTACTGCTTGGAAACTGCCTGGCAAAACACCTACAGAATCTGGATTCTCTCAAGAGACTTTTTGCCAGCTAACTTCTGGTGGGCTATATCCACATTCGCCACTTCCAACTGTTTTATACAAGAGTCCCATGAGCTCCATAATGTTCACCAATAGAGAGATTTCCACCAATGAATTCTATGGTGCAGCTTGCTTCTGCTCATTCTTTTTTTGCATGTTCCAATTTTTGCAAAAGCACATATTTCCCTATCCTCTGTGGACAATAGCAGTGATCAAATTCTATGCAAAATTCAAATAAGATTGATTACAGAACTCATTAGGTTTTGACATTTGAACCAAGTTTAGAATCAAATCAATGCCAATAATCTATTTACTTCTTGACTGTGTGATGCTCAGTTACCTATTAAAATGCTTCATATCTAAGTAATTTTATCGGCCTTCACATTTATGCTGTGGCTGTCAGGATTAGCTTTGAAAAGCTCTTACTTTTTACCTGTGGTTTAAACAGCTAGATTAGTAGATGGTGTTTTGTACCCATGTTTAGCTGAAATTAATAAACCTTCTTTGTAGGTTGTGTAGAGGATTTCAGGAGCAGATTGTATGCCTTCTGTGAAGATAAAATGCTTGTACCATGCTTGGATACTCTGGAAAAACAACCCAGTTTCTCAAGGCCATTTTTAACCCTTGCTTTGAGGCAATTTGGAACTTTGGTGAGGAAAATCCTGGAGGAGACGATTAGATTAGCTAGACATTCTCAGCTCCCTCCCCACATGAATTTTCAGCAACAGACTGTTTGAACAACTGGTGCAAGTGCAGCCGTTCACTGCGTGCTCCAGAGACTGCTATGCAAACAGGCAGATGGAGGTGTTTTTCAACCACTATGTCTATTTGACTATCCAAAAGCATGGGATAATTTTACAGATTGTATTTTGTCTTCGTGACATTTAAACTTTTTGGGGAAAAGGATTGACACTATCTTCCCATGAACAGAAAATGCAATTTAAGAAACCATTGTTTGGTTATAGGATTACAATAAATACTTGCAATACTGTACCTAGCTTGTTTTAATAAACTGGAGATGTAGCCTCTGCTTGGGAACTGGGTTTCATTATCCTGGGATTTAAAAAAAAAAAATAGTGATCTCTGTCTCTGCAACCTTTGACACATAACTTGATATTTTTGACAGGCATAATCAGAAATCATCAGTCTAACAATGAAAGGGATCATCCACCATCACCACAGCAACTCAATCATGCTACCGTAGAAAAGGTTTGTCATACTTCATGTTACTGTTGCCCTTTACATTTATTGCCAACAGCATGTCCTTCAACTTTAACCTTAATATACAAGGTGGTGTGTGTGTGTGTGTGTGTGTGTCAGTCAACTGTGTTTTGGGGTTACTGTGGCAAGCTGTTTTCTCTAAATAAGCCATTTTTCTGCAGAGCTTGGATCCACAGCGTTGTGCAGATTCCACAGCTCAGAATGCTGAGGCTATTTTGGGTTTAATGTGAAGCACCACATCATATGTCTGCTGGGTTAGTAGTTCAAATGAGTTTTCTGTGATATATGTGAAATGAGTTTGTGGTCAGAGTCGGTTATTCCTAGTGGAGACACCAGGCACGCTACAAAAAAAAAAAAACTAACTCCTCTGGCATCCCTCTTGGCAGCCTTAGAGACAGTGGGGAATAGGAATGTAGACTAATCTAGCCTCTGACCCACAGAAGTGGTCACCCCAAGGCATAGTTGAGATTTGTGATTACTCTGTAAAAGCTCTGTGGATAAAATTAGGATTAATGCCATTCAACATGAATTTCTAAAGATTCAGGCTGCATAACAATAATAATAGCACAGAGCAATTTTTTTTTCAAAAATCTAAACTGCCAAAAAAAAAACCCAAACCAAACAAAGCTGATGATTTGTCAATCACGGATAATTGACAGGGAAAATAGTGATGCACCAAAATGTAACAAAGTTTTAAAATCTTCTTTTTTAAAGGCAAAAGTGCTTTATCTTTAGAGTTTCCATTTATTTCTTGAAAGGTCTGCTCTTTATTTAAGACATCAAAGTTCTGCCTGTGGTACAATGGCCCTATGTGTGAATAAAGATATGTAATAGCAAGCTTTCCTTTGCTACACAGCCAAAACAGGTGGTTGCCTCTGGCAGGAAAATATTCGGTAGCTTGGTGGTGTGAATGATTTTTCATTGTGATAGGCATATATTCTGCAGCTTGCCTAGGGCAAGTTTAAACCCCAGCACTAGCCCTGGATAGCAGGTCACATTTACACAATTACATTTACATCTTTTACTTAAACTGGGGATTTTGTTTTTCCTACAGATTTATGTGTTTCTAATGCATGTTTTAATTTTCTGCCTTTGTTTGCAGTGTTGCCAGTGGGACACCCTTATTGAAGGTGACAGTGACAGCCTCTTTATAAAGGTGACACTAGTGTCATTCCATGACTGAGGGTATGTCTATACTGTCGGCAGCAAAGTCGCCACCATCATATCGGTCTTTCTGGATCGATTGAGCGGTCAGTGTAGATCCACTCAATTGATCTGGAAGTCAAGGTTTGTAAACCACCCTGTCAAGTGGCACAGTGCAGTGAAGATGGTGTGCAGAAGGGAAGCACAGCAGTCGACGAGAGTTATGCAAACTACTCTGAGTAGCTTACATAACTCCCATCGACTGCCACCAAATCTCCAGGTAAGTGTAGACCAGAGCTCTGACAGTGCGGAGTAAAGGGACAGCAGGCGCTCATCACCAACCTCATCCCCATATTGGAGACTGTATACATCCTCGCTACAATATGCTAAGTGTCTGAGCTGAGACCAGTCCTGCACCTGGTTCTCACAACTGCCAGCACAATATGGTCAGAGTGCCACACCAGTTCAAATTGTCCTGTGTGTGTGTAAAGTAGATTGTACTGAAATAAATTCAAACTCTCTGGATACAGCTGGATATTCTTGGTAAGGTGGAATGCTCTCCTTCCCTTACACATATTGTTAATCTGTCAGAATCAATGAGATAGTGAAGTGCAGTTTATTCCACAATCAGAACCAGACTTTCTGCAGCTTCCATCTTATGCTGGGCTCTACAGAGTGTGGGAGCTGTCAGGGAGCCAGTTATGAATCCCTTATTCTGCTGTGTGCTAGTTAGAGCAACCACAGGGCTGCTCAAAGCTGCATCAGCTGGCTATGATCCCTATGCTATCATATGGGATCACTGCTCTAGCCACTCCCCATGCCTATCCTGACATGTACCTATGGCAGGGGTTGCAGAGAAGGAGGCATAAGAGCCAGCTCTGCTAGTTTTATACCTGCTGGAGACTCCCCAGGCCAGTGAATTATTTCCAATAGGAGACTTGAGAGAGGTTACCACTCCCTTTGCTTCACCTGAGTGACACAAAGGAAGCAGAGTGGGGCTGAGAATCTGACCCTCAGAATGAATGTCCAGCAGTATCTGTGAACACTCACTGCCCCTGAAAATGTCTAAGCCTTAAAATAAATAAATAATCTTGTAAAGAAGTTACACATGCACAAGAATAATAGGATGCCTATGATAATTCAGATCCATCAAAGGTATAGTGGATGTTTGTGTTTCAGTGAATCAAGCCCGTTCATTACTTATCTCATTTCAGATCTTACAGTTCTAGTGATTTGTTTTTACTTTTATCTAGCAATCAGATAAAACAGTGAGGAGACCACATGAAGACTTTGATTGATTTATAGAAAAACAGTGCTTCCAAATTAACAAATTGTATTGCAGTTATCTGGTGATTATACAAGTATTCTATTAAATGTGCAATCATCCTCAAGAAACTCTTTCCCTATAAAAATCAAGCATGAATTTTGATATTATAAGAAACCTCGATCAATTACTATTTGTTTACCATGTAATTGTTTTTAAATACACATCTTTTTACTATTGCTTGATTTTAAAAACCAGAATTCATAACTTTGATTTCCACAAAAACTCATCCCCTTTTTCCATATGAATTATTTAGCATTTCCAAATAAGTGAACTAAGCATCACTTCGGTCCTTGGAGGTACTTCTCCACATTGACATTGGTCTTGATATTTTGACACTTTCTAAAGACACCAGAAACCAGTAGATGTAACATGGGAACAACATGCAGAGAACCAGACATATAAAAAAGTAAGGTAAAATACATGCAATTATTCCAATATCTAATCACTGAAATAAATCCATATACAAAGATCAAGACATACAAATGTAAAAGATGAGTAGATCTCTATCTTCTGTGTTGTCAGGTCTGAACTTTGCTGTAATTTTAAAAAGTTAAGAGAGAAAATTATAGAAAGGTATGTTGGTTTAAGTGATTTTTGTCAGGTTGGAAAAAATACCTCTCCAGCTGAATTTAAAACACCCCAGATATATTTAATAATATTTTGTCTGGCTTCTTAGGTGTCTACTTGAAAACAAACCAAAAAAACAACAAAAATCCAATTTGTCAAAAGCATTTCAGAGAGGTCTCTGCTGATAGCACTCTGAAGTTTTTTTGAAGAAGCTTTTTTTTTGCAGTTACCCAACCTCCACATTTCCTAACTAATAAAACAACATACTTTTACATAGAGGTATCTGAAAAACAGCCCCAATGATTTTTGAAAATTGTCCTTAAACAAATTTTTTTTGCTAAGAATAAGCATGAAAACTTTCAGTCCAAGTAGTCATTCTTTCAGAATGTTATAGCTTCCTGGAAAATAGAGTTTTATAATGGAAGTCGACTATAATGATATTGGTGGCATTGTGGGATTAAACATGGAAAATTTAATAAAATTTAAATAAAATGTAATAACATTTTAAATGCAGCAACTAATGACTAAGCATGTCACATCAAATGAAAACATGTGTTCACCATCGCTTCATTGAATCTAGCTCAGTGTGTCATTTTGTAAAACGTTCTGTCAAGGTACATCAGTCACATCTTATTACACTGCTGCCATAGCATACTGAAACATGACAGATACAGCATGGAATTGTCTGGCCCAGGTTCTGTCTTCCCACATTTTTAAAGCGGTCAGCTTTCTGTTAATTTTCAGTTCATTCTAACTTAGGGGCCTGGTCTTATGACCCTTTTGCACATATACAAACCTACCTGTCAACACTTCAAATCCTGCAAATTTTTTAATTTTACCTATGGTATGTCATTGATATCACTACATGGATGGGAAAGCTAAATGACAAAGATAGTCAGATATCTGGAAGGCTCTGCGGCCTAGTGGATTTGACATGAGCCTGGTACTCTGGGGACCCTGGCTTAATTGTGCTTCTGACTCTGGCTTGCTGTGGGACCTTAGGCAAGGCTCTGAACCTTTCTCAGTCTCAGCTGCACAATCTGTATAATGGAGTTAATGCTGTAGAACGGGCTCTAAGAAGCAAAGCTAAATCGTATTTGTAAAGTGTTACGTGAGGACAAAGAATAAAAAAGCATAGTGGACGCAGGGCAAAGAAAACTCACAGGGCTAGATTTTCTCCTATGCAAGAGTTTTGCTTCATGTAGGAGAGAGGATTCTGGGAGATGGGAACGGGTCAGGAGCCAGTACCAGCCTCAGACTTTATGTAGCTTAGAGCAGCTGCTGATATGCTCCAACTTGTGCCTCTAGCATATGTTCCTTAATGGAGTCAATCAACACCAAGGGAAGATTGTGTTGCAGACTTCAGTTCAGCCATATCCCTCCTTGCTCTTGACATGCCCCCTCCTTCTTCAGACATAGCTCATTCACAGGGTGTGGGGGTGAGATACAGGGTCTCGCTAGTGGGTATTTGTACCAGCAAAGAGTTCCCTTCTGACAGGAATTCTCTGCTGGGTATTTGTGATAGCATAGAATTTGACCCTGAAGTTCCTGGCTCCCACTCCTGTAACCATATGGCCTTTAGAGAGACACCATTGCTACCTCATAAAATGTACTCAGTCTTCAAAAGTTCTTGTAATGGAAATCTTTTATAAAATGCTGCTTTTCCACAAGTTTCACCAATTCAAAACCTGGCAAACTTTTTTCTCATTTTCTCATGAGAATTTCACCCAGATATGATATTGGCACAGTAGCTGGGGTTTGAAACAGCTCCCTTCCAATAGTACACAACTGTAGCAGATTATAGGTTAAGGAAGATTTAATTGTTTAGAAACAATGAGTACATACTGACGGTCCATCACTTACCTGAAGAAAGGACTTTGATTCCTGTAAAATAGCATCATAATCCAGACTTGAAGGTACTTCAGTTCAGTTTTTTATTTTTCTTCCTTTTTTATCATTTGGTAATTTGTTAACATTTTAATTAAATTTGAAGGATTTAAGTTAATTAAGTTTACTTGTTTTGAGGGTTCAAAGTTATACTAGTTCATTTAGTATAATTCTAATACAAATAATGCTGTACAGACATCAATTGATGGAAGTGTAACTTCTTTACTCTTTTCACTATCCTTTGTATCTTCAATATTATAAAAATCAGAGTGTTTTCACCTTATCAATTATTCATGATCTCAAAGATAAAGTCAACATAGATAAGGGCTAAGGAGTACTGTGCATTTAAAAGATGCATTCAGCACAGTGCAACAAAGTAAAGAATATTACTTTGGGCACTGGTATTTCAGAAGATATCAAAAAAGCACATGCAGCCACTTTGTGTGTCTTTTGAGTATCTGGCTGTCAAAAGCACTTGCCAAGAATGTCTTTTTATTAATGAAGAACACATAGAATATATTTTTGTAATGGAGCATGACACTGATCTGTGCTGAGATTGTGATATTCTTTAATTTTACCTAGACATCTGCTGACTCCTATTCACCTACTTGACAAGAAGACATTGGCTGTTGCACAAAATAAGAATAAATATAAAATTCATGAAATTTTACGACCAGAGGGACCATTATGATCATCTAGTCTGACCTTCTGCATTACACTGGCCAAAACAAATCTCACCCATAATTTCTGTATCAAGCTCATAACTCTGGGTTCAGTTATGGTATGTTTTTAGAAAGAGAGTCATTCTCAATATGAAGACTTTACAAGATGGAGACACCACCGTATCCCTAGGTAAGTTGTTCCAATGGCTAATTACTTTTGCTGTATAAAAAAATGAAGTGGACTTTAAAAGGATAGCCTCTTTGCAGGCCAGATGAGGGGTGGATGTTCTATGCATGGTAGTGATGTAAAAGAAAGCACAGCGGTGGCTGTAGGAAAAGCAAATGAAAGAGTGCATCAAGGTCAGCATATTTGGCAGATCATATAAAGTCTAGATAACTTTACATTAAATTTTCTTGTCGCATTCCACCGAACAACTGCTGTGGCCCCACTTCTCTTCATCCTTGACAATGAGGAGGTTGATAGATCTCAACTATTTGAGTTTGTTCTGGTTGTGTCTATGTGGCTAAAGAATCTCATTCAGATGGCACTGTGCTATGCCTACTGATGGCTCCGCAGGACAGTTGTACTCAGAAGCTGATCCTACACCTCGGTATCTGGCCATAGAGTGCAGATACCTTGCTCCACATTCTGGGACTGGAACACAGGCAAAGTGTTAGGATAGGGAATTTTCTTCTGTTTGAGCATTCCCCTTTATATCTTTCTACCTCTCCTAGTCGTTGATGCTCATGTTGACTGATCACTAAGGTATATTTAAGTTTGTTTGAAAGTCTGTGCTATTCTCATTCTCCTGTTTCTCCCCCTGTCTCTAGAAACATCACTCCCAACACAACCAACAACTTGTATAGGTTTCGCCAATAAGAACTCCTACTGTGACTGCAGTTGTTTGCACACAAATCTATGTTCATGCATGAATATCCATATTCATACAAATAAGAGCTCCTCTCCAATCATGTGAATAAAAACTGGTTGGATGAATATTCATAGAAAAGTAAAAAGAAAAAGCATAAGCATGTTTGGATTAAATCACAAATTGGATTTCACATTTATGTTTGGAAGTATGTTTTCCGCTTGAGATTCTGATAATATAATCATTGCAGCCTTACAGAATGGTAGAAACGATCACCTACATTTTCTGCCTTGTATTCTACAGATCTACCTACCACATTATTCCCACTCTCTCTTTATTTAGATGTGTCCCATCACCACAGCAGCTGAAACATTAATAGTTTTGAAATGATCTATTTCTTTAATATGTTTTATAATAGAAGTATTATTATCCCCATCTTGTTAGATGACAAACTGAGAAGTTAAGGGACTTTCCCAAGGACACATCAGAAGTCTGGCAGAGCAGGGAATTAACCCCCAGTCTCCTTAGTCCCATATCAGTGCCTTAACCACTACAACATCCTCCCGCTCCACTGATCTCCTATTTAACCTGATTGGACTTCCTTACTGATAGTGCCTCAACCATCTCTTTTCTGCTAAAGGAAGCAAAATAAAGCATATTTTTAAAAATGATATGTTTGTTGTTTGCATGCATGTCTGGAACACTTTATTAATATACTCCCATTACAGGGATTTTTAGAAATGCTGATACATTAAAGTATTCGTAAAAGAAGCATGCAGAAACATTGACTGCATTTTTATCAAAAATACTGCTCTTATGAGTAAAGGCTTGTCTTCACATACACCTCTGCACTGGTGAAACTGCGCTGCGGTAGCGCGTTAGTGAAGACACTACTACGCCGATGGTAGGTATGCTTCCCTACCAAATACTATGACGCATTCACAGAAGAACAAGTTACACTTGCTGTGGCATTCAAAACTTTGCATTTCATGATTTTTGTGTGTGTAAAATCTCAGCCATAATATTAACAAACTATTTTTGCATGTAATTTATCATTAACTTATAGAAACAGAATCTGTCCTTGTAAATAAGTTTGTTGTCTTCCTGCTTCTTCTTGGCAGAACCAAATGGCCCAAGGAGCTTCCTTGTCCCATAACCAGATGTCTTTAGAACCTCTGAGAAATGTATGTACTTCCTCACAGGAATTCCATACAAGAGTGTGAATGTGGATTTGAAGGATCAGGCAAATGTATTTCACAAACAGGAGTCATTTACTATTAAAGCATTAGTGTTTTGTTTTAGCTTATTGGCATCTACACACCTGGAGGATTATAATGAGACTTCTAAAATTGGGGGTTGGATTTGGTTGGGTTTTATTTTGTGGTTCAATATTTAATAATGTTATAAATGCAAAAATTTTAAATAAATACACAAAAAACACAAGTTCCTCAGTTCTTATTTTCTCTTTCCACTGATTGATTTATTTTAACATGATGGATTTAATAATAAATAGATCATCCGTATGTTCTAATATGAATTCTGCTCCATGAGCTGCATTGAGCAGATATTTTCTACTGCACAGTGTTGATAGGAATACTGATAATAAACTGGTACATTTAGTGCAGAAAAACTGTATTTTATTTCATTAATGTATTTCATTAATAGTTTTTGTAAGTTCCTGTATAATGCCTGAATCCCTTTTTTAATGGATGGAAGTGTTTTCAGTGCACCTGTCATATAGTGACAGACTGCTTGTAACATGCTTCTAGTGAGGGGGCTAGTACATTAAATAATTTCCTGATTGATATCTTTTTAACCTATTTGGTTCAAACTGCCACAATAAAGCACTAAGTTGAGTCTTTGAAATAATAAATCTAAAGTGAAAAAGCACAATTTGGGGGTGGGGAAGTGGGAATCATGTATTGCTTTTAAAGATAATATTAGGAGAGGTCACCTCAGCTATTTTTTACTTATCTGAATAGTCTATTTAGAATCCATTATGGAAAATGCATGACCTGTGAACTAAACACAACATTCAGTAAAAAGAGCAGGCTCTTTATTAATGTAAATTAGCAAGCAGGGATATTTCCTTGCACAGGGGTCAGCTTGAACCACTGTAATCTAATTATTCTTCTATTTCATATACGTGCACAGACATTTGCTCCTGCAACAGGGAAGACAGTTTCTTTTGGCAGCATTTACAATGTGGAAGCCTACAGTATTTGCAGGCTGATAATAGGATGAATATGCTGGCACTCTGACAGAGGGCACAGGAGGGCATGCTATTAGATAAGTGTTTCTGCTACATTACCCAGACAATGTTGCCCTTCACAGAATGTTCCAGCCATTGTGCAGCTTTGATATCACACAGCCATGGAATGTTAATGCCAGCATAATTATATATTTGGCTTCCTTTTTGGCAATACACTGTACTTATGCAGAATTCAGTACCATCTTAAGTGTTCCTACAGCTGGATAATTAAAGGGCATTTCAGTTTTCAGAACAGGAAATTAATGATATGAAGATCGGTGTCTATTTAACAAGAGTTATTCTGAACATGTAGGGAGTCCTAACAATTAGGTGTATTTCCAGACACACACACACACAGTTTGGTAAGAAAAAGATACAAATCAGGTGCAATTTAGCCAAATTTCTTTCTTTTTAGGTTGACCCATGTGTCATATAGGCTTGCTTTTATTATTTTGCAGCAAACAGTACTTTCTTGATGTGAAGTTAAGGTAGCAGGCACATCTCTGTGTTTTGAATGTATATTACCTTTTTGAATTAAAAATACATGGTGGAACTTCAAGAAATTCAGAAGTTAGGGTTTCACTTCCAGAACAAGACATATCATCTCACTCACACAACAACCACAGTTCTAACTTACTACAGTAGATTTGTGATATTTTTACAGTGTGATGTAAGAAAGTCCGGGTGCAATACAGGACATCTTTAAATGAGATTAATTGGGCTCAGAGGGAAAAATTGACTTGAAATTGACCAACTATCCAACTGTTGTTCATGGACACTTGTCCTGGAAGGTTATTTTAAACCTTTTTAGTTTGCAAATGCCATCATAATAAGATCTACAGCATACGAATGTGAACTTCTGTCGTTTAACATGTACTGAGTAAAGGATTGTCACCATGATCCATTTCTATCTTGATGTGATTTAGCCATAAATGTGTATATCAAAAACTAGAATGAAATCCTGTCCCATTGAAATGGTAAAACTTCCATTGACCTCAACTGGGACAGGATTTCACTCCTTGTTTCAAAATTCTTTAATAATGTAAGATTCCTTAAAATACTGATTGATATAATAATGCACAATGCTTCTGCATTAGAATTTCTAAAAGAGCGGCAGAGCACAAACGAGCTTTGAAACTAAAATTGATTTTCTCTGTGTGAACAGTGACAAAAGTACGTAAGGCTAATGTTTTTTATGAATTTATAGAATCAACAGCCACCTTCAAGTAGAATTGATAGGGAATTTACCAACAAAATAGTTATTTTGCTAAAAATTACACTTTGTGTGTGTGTCCTACATAGCCAGTAGCCTTCGATGTAGGAGACCTAGCTTCATGTCTCTACTCTAAGCTCGTTCGCTCTCATCCCACGAGAGTATCTTAACCAGCTGACTATTGGCTATCCCTTGCTTGCAGGTTATATTCAGTCGCTCACCTAAACTTTTCATCAGAGAATTAAAAAAACATAAATTTGAATCGAATTTTGGGCCTCATGATGTATTGTATTTATATTCTTTTTGTGTGGCTTTTAAAAGGGAAATGTATTAATAGGCAAAGTAGGACAACATGATGGGGGCATAACTAAGGACTGGCAGGAGCGGTCTGTAGTGGGACTGTAGGAGCTTAGGTGCCCTGCCACCGGCCTTGAGTTAGGTGCCCACATTCCCTATATAATCATGGGGATAGTTAGGCACCGAAGAATGGGATTGACAAAAGCCAGCACACTGAGCGCGGAGCTGTCTAAGTTAGCCAGTAGGAAATGACAAACAGGGTTCTGGCCTAAGCCCTGCCCCTCAAAGCTAGAGGAAGATGAATATCTCCACTAGGGATTCACAACCATGAACTCTCTCATGGAATTAGGTGCCTAAGCCAGATCAGTCTTTTGCAAGAAAAACAGTTGTGGTGGTGGTGCCAATGCCAATCTCCTCATAACTTTTAGCCCAGTGGTTGCGGCGCTTACCCATACAGGAGGTAAGAGACCTAGGTTCAGTTCCTTCCTCTGCTTGATGTGGAGCAGGAACTTGAACTTGGTTCTTGTACCTCTCAGGAGACTGCCCTAATGACTAGGTCATGAGGTATTCTGGGGCAGGGAGTTCTGATATCTCCTGCTGAAGCTGTTCCAAGTTGGATAAAGAATTAAATATTCATTGGGACAGGGAGAATGGAACCCTCCCAGGTGAGTGCGCTAACCACTGGACTTTAAAGTCATTCTCATTCTCTCCCTGTCTCTCCTCCCAACTCCATTTTGTGTGGGTTTAGCCATGCTCTGAGCATGCCTACTGGATCAGACCACAACAGCAAGTCAGGTGGAGGAACACCTAGTTTATGAACCCTGCTCTGGGTTAGGCACCAAGCTGTAAGGCAGTCAGAATTAAGGTGGCAGTGTGTATGCCTGGCCACCAAAACTTAGGTGCCTCGGGGACTTAATTGGTGGAAACTTAGATGCCTTGGACTTTTAGGCACCTACATGATTAGGCACCATCTAAGAAGGAATTCTGTGAACGCCAGTGGTGCCTGAGTGTAGGAATTTGCCACCTAAAGTGGCAGTTAGGTGCCTAAATATCTTGTGAATCCCAATTGATTTTAAATATAAATGGCTGACTTGATAAGGTGAGGTTTGTTTTTCAGAGAGCTGCTATTGGGC
Organism: Emydura macquarii macquarii; assembly: GCF_026122565.2. Classification (NCBI taxonomy): domain Eukaryota; kingdom Metazoa; phylum Chordata; order Testudines; family Chelidae; genus Emydura; species Emydura macquarii. Next base: position 10,815,651 of record NW_027132668.1, on the reverse strand, counting down.
CTCTGCTTTGCACACTGCACTTCGTAGGGGCAAATACTTGCACAAATACCAAAATTTCTGGCTAACCTGAGTAGTTTCTGGGTGCCCAACTTGAGATACCATAAAAGGGTATGTTTTCAGAAAGGGTTCTTAAAAGCAGGCCCCTTTAAGGTGTCTCAAGTTGGGTACCCAAAATCATGAGTCACTTTTTTAGCATTTCAGCTTCTGTCTCTAGTGCACATACTTTCTGTAATCCAGCACCTGGATACACACAAGTATTAGATGCTACACCTGCAAAACCAGTTGGCCCCAATCAGTTTTACAAGTGCAAATTCTAACACTTGCATGCACAATTGTTAGATTGTTGGAAGTGAATATGCAAACAAAGTACAAGCATGTAGAGAAAAGAGTCTGAACATTTACACCAGTGCATATTTCTGAATTAATATTACATTCTGAGCCAAAAATATTTCTGTAATGACACTGTTATAAGACCCACTTCCATACAATGCATTATTCTGCACTATTTGTAGCATCTCTAATGGAAAGTAGGTTTTAAAGTAAGACCCTGTCTACAGGGCAGTCGGCGGCAGTAGACAGGAGTTACGCAAAGCACGCAAAAAACTTGCATAACTCCCATCAACTGCTGAGCTTCTCTTCTGCGCTCTGTCTTCACTGTGCTGCGCTGACAGGAACAGCATTCCCGTCGATGCAGCGCTATGCTACTTGTGTAACTGGTCTTAGTACATCGATTTCTGGATTGACTGAGGAGGTCTGCACTGACCGCTCAGTCAATACAGAGAAATCGATCTGACGGCGGCGAATTTGCTGCCATCAGTGTAGCCATAGCCTAAGAGACATTCATAAAGATTTTTCCTGTGTATCACGATAAGCACATCCAAAAGATGGAGATATTATATTTGTCTTCATACTCATTGAAATCAAAAAGGTATTAATCTTAAAGAAATCAGTAAGGCCCTGTCCCCCCAAACCAATATGACATGAGATACTTAAGGGCCAAATTCTCAACAATATGATGTACATTATCACATTATTATTGATTGCATTATTTTAGTTTTTTGTTTCACAACTTTGAATTTCCTGATATTATATTTTTATGAAATGGCACTTGATAAATGTAAATGTGGTACGGGTTGAAGTTATATTACATATGTTCCTCAACCTGAAGGCCATAAACAGCACTGAAGACAGTAACAAGAGATTTATAAAAGCAGAGCTCACACCTGTCAACTAGTTGAATCTGGGAGCAGTTTGTTCTTGGATTTATTTTTTAACATGAATACTATGTTAGCAGATGCCTGTAAGAGCATTGTAGCTACTTAGAGTGATTAAGTGATTCACTGGAGTGCCTTTACAGGCTGAAATTTAAAGGGCTAGAAGTCTCTTTATTAAAAGCTAAAATGAATGTTAAAAAAAAAATCAAACAGTTTGTTTTTTTAATGGAGCTGAAATATGTTCAGTGAATCAGCAATATTCTCCTTTATTGCCATTCATCAGCTGTGCCACTGAAAGCCTCTAGAAAAAGTTCAGGAAAAGCTTTTTTCCTCTACAAATTTGTTCCTTCCATTCAGTTCTGCCACCCCGAACAGTACTTCTCCACCTTTTCTTGACTGCCATAGTCACAGTCCTCATCACCTATTTTCAGTTTCTAAGAAGTACCTTATTAAACCTTCCACCCTTTCAGTTCTCAGCTCCCTGGCTGTGCAGGACCTTGACAACTTTTCAATCACAAGGCCAACAAAATCTGCTATGATCTTTCTCTCCCACTGCCTGTGTGCTCTTCTCAACTTCCCATTAGTTCCTTCTCCCCCTCCATCACTGACACTAAGATTTCTCACATGCTTACATGTGTGCCCTTGTAACCTTGTCTTCTCTTTCTGTTTACAACTGTTGCCTTGACTTCTTCTTTTCCAATTCTATCAGGGACCTCAGTCAGTCTGGGTTCTGTCCTCTTCACGCCAACCTCTCTAATGACCTCTATCATTAAATCACAAGGAACCTCTACATATTCAAGCTTCTTGACCTTTCTGCTGCTTTCAGCAGTCAGTCATACCCTCCTTGATATCTTGTCATACCCTGAACTTTCAAGGTACTGTCCTCTCCTGGTCCTCGTTCTATTACTCTAGCCATTCCACCTCTTCCCTCCCCCTTTCTATGAGCCCTTGGCCCGTTCCTCACATTACACCTTTTTTCATATGGCTTAAACTATTATCTGTACACACCTAATCTCACAATCCTATCATTCTTCAATGAGCTATTCAAGAGCAGCAGCAGAAAAAGGAGAAAGGAGATCCCCAAAAATATGGGTCATTTATTAAATTGAATCATAGAAATGGTGGGCTGGAAGGGACTTTAAGAGGTCATGAAGTCCAGTCCTCTGCACTGAGGCAGGACCAAGTAAACCTTGACCATTCTTGACAGGTGTTTCTCCAATCTTTTCTTAAAAACCTCCAACCAGAGATGACCCATACCTGCTGATAATGGGAACAGGCACAATTTAAAGATTCAGCCACGCCTGGAACAGCTCGAATCACATCCCCCTCCAGGCAGGACCCCCTTACCCTCAATCGCCCCTCCCAGAAAGCAGCAGCCCCTCCCTGCAGCTCCCAGTTGTTGCTCCTGCCTCTCCCTGTGGGATGCAGCTCGCAACTCACCAGCAGATGATGCACAGAGAGGGAGCTGGCTGCACCTTGTGACCGAGAGGGGCTGACAAATCCTGGCAGAAATCTGGGGGGGTGGGACACATGACCTCGCATGCCACCCCCCCCCACTCGTCATCTCTGCCTCCAGTGATGGGGATTCCACAACCTCTCTTGGAAGCCTATTCCAGAACTAAACTACCCTTATAGTTTGAAAGTTTTTCCTAATATCTCTCTTGCTGCAGGTTAAACCCATTATTTCTTTTGCTATCTCCAGTGAACATGGAGAACAATTGATCACCATCATCTTCATAACATCTCTTAACAGATTTGAAGGCCGCTATCAGGGTCTTCCTCAATTTGCTTTCCTCAAGACTAAACCTGTTTTTTTAACATTTCCTCACAGGTCAAGTTTTTCAAACGTTTTATCATTTTTGTTGCTCGCTTCTGGACTCCCTCCAATTCCCCACATCTTTCCTAAAGTGTGGTGCCCAGAACTGGACACAGTACTCCAGCTGAGGCCTCACCAATGCCGAGTAGAGTGGGACCTTTTGTGACACTCCTTTTAATGTATCACAGCACATTAGGCTTTTTCACAACTGCATCACATTGTTAACTCATATTCTACCTGTGATGCTATATAATTCGCAGATTTTCTTCAGCAGTACTACCACCTAGACAGTTATCTCCCTTATTGTGGATTATATATATAATACATTTGGGTGTTGTTACACACTGTACCCCGTGTACACCCTTATGGTGTGATTTTGTATCATTCATGTTCACCCTTATAGTGTAACTGTGTATTGTTTAATGTAAAGTATCTCATGTAAGGTATTTTTTGAATGCTTATGACATACTGAACATTATTGCTATAGTAGTATGTTTCTTGCAATGTCATGTGTTTGGTTATGAGGTTCTGCTATGTAATATTCCCAAATATGTGTCTCACATTGTTGGGAGCAGACAAATACTGACTGCAGAATCCAGGCAAACACTGACTGCGGAGTGAGAGTTTATGCCTCTCAAAGTCATGCATAAAACAATCTAGCTTTTCCAGGAACAATGGACTGGCCTGAGCATTGATAAGGTGATGCTCATTTGACTCAAGTGAAGGAAAACATGCCAGACATTGCCAATCACCTGACCCAGGGGGTGGCAGTGGGAATCAGGTTAAAGGCCGAGACATTTTTGTCTCTTGAGGTCTCTCTTGCAATCCATCTACAAGACAACATCAAGGCAGACTGCCCACAGGGGGAGAGCCTGGTTGGAGACCGACCAACCAGCCTGCGGTGAGGACCATCTAAGACTGTAAAGCTATTGAAGTGTTAAGCTTAGTTTAGAATGTGATTTGCTTTATTTCTTCCTGATCAAATCTGATTTATATTCTTCTGGTTTATTACCACTTAAAATCTTTCTGTACTTAAAGAACTTATTTGTTTGTTTTAGCTAAAGCAGTGCATGTGGTTTGGGTGTGTTCAGAGACTTTGTCTAGAGTGATAGAGCTTGTGCATATCAATTTCTTTGATAAATTGACTAACCAATGAGCTTACAGAGTCCAGTTGGCAGCACTGAACTCTGTAAAACGGCAGTTCCTAGGGTTGCATCTGAGACTGGAAATCTTGGCTGGGAGTCACACCATTGCATAATCCCATGAGTGGCTTACCAGAAGCACTCACTCATTAAATCAGGGACTTCTTGCTTGCAGGCAGCTATGCGTGGGCTCACCCAGGTGTGGGGGTTCACACAGAGAGGCAAGTGCAAGACGGGCCCCAGGAGTGGAGAGGTTGGAGTGACACAGTGATATACCAGTCCAGATTGCAGAAGGGAATGTCAGAGTTGTGTATTTGGTTTTTCCTTCCTAAGAGAAGTAGTTTGCACTTGTAGGTATTGAATTTCATCTTGTTGATTTTTAATCCTGTCATCCAACATGCTTATAACCTCTCCCATCTTGATGTCATCCACAAATTTTGTAAACATATTCTCCACTCCATTATCCAACTCATTAAGCAAAATATTAAATATTACCATATTCTGAAGAGACCTTTGCGGAACCCCTCTAAACACCCTCGTCGTTTGACAGTGAACCATTGATACCTACTCTTTGAGTACGGTCTTCCAAATAGTTTTGCACCCACCTTACAGTAATTTCATTTAGATAACATTTCCCTAGTTTGCTTATGAGCATGTCATGTGGGACTGTAAAAATCAAGATATATCATGTCTACTCCTTCCCTCATCCAGTAGGACAAAAGAAGGAAATTAGGTTAGTTTGGCAACAGTTGATCTTGACAAATCCATGCCGGCTATTCCATTGAACCCTATTATCTTCTAGGTCCTTACCAATTTATTGTTTAATAATTTGTTCCAGTCTCTAGCTCTCCAGTTGGGAGATTCAGAGGACAACCAAGTGATATTTTCTTGGGTATCAATATTTATTTTTAATTGCTTTCACTAATGTGTAGTAGTCAGTAGCAGCACTGTATTTATTTACTTATTGTGGTTACACAATATTAGTTTAGTGTCATCTATACATTTGCTAGCTATTGTTTGTCAGATCCATAACTTTATTTCATATTTAATCACCACAATCTTTGTTTGAAATTACTTCTTTGGTTATAATATATTTCCCACTTGCCCTACAGATCAATAAAAATAATCTTTTTTAAAAAAAAAAAACTGTTATGATCTCAGGGGCAAAGTGTAACAAATTACTACTACTGTTTGTGTACCACTGCCCTCTATTGAACTGTCAGACCTGCTCAACTATTCCTATAATGTTAACATCTAAATAATAACACCTAAGTTATCTGAAGTCGCAAAAGCTGTGCTTTGAGGCCTTCCCCTGCTCCCATTGGTGTCATTGGCAAAACTCCCTATTTCGGTGGTGCAGGATTATGCCGTTGGAGAAGAAGACTCTGAGTACCTTATTCAGGTGGTCACAGTGTGCAGCATAGTGATAGCTATAACTTTCCTAGATGGCCACTGATTTATTATAATATTTGGGGTGTTTAAAAACAATCCGTGAAATATGTACTCCTCTGACTGAAATAAATGGTAACAGTATGAAACCCAAAACCACAATGGGTCGTTAATGACTCTTGAACAACTTTCATATTAACACTATGCTAAGGAGGAAACTTGGCAGCACATTAAAATAAAATCGCAAGAAAGGGAGATTCAAACATATTTGTCTTTCTTTTTCTGGGAAAAAGTAAGATTGTTTTATTCAATTCAGTACGAGTGACCTTGTTTTACATTTCTGTATTCCAGGGAGTAACTTTTTGTGCCATAAAGAACAGGCAAAAAAAAAAAAAAAAGCGAGCGAAAGAGAGAAGGGGCTAAATTCCCAGCTGGTGTAAACATATACTGTTTGATCAACCTTCATGGCACTGTGCCAACTTATGCCGGCAGCAAATTTGGCTCACGATGCATATGTAGGTGTTTTTAATTGGTCAATAAAAAAACCCTCTCACTGAAAAATCTCCATCTGCAATGGAGACTATAATATATAAATATAGAAAGTGTTGTACAGAGCACTCACATATATTCTGTAGGTAACAAGCTTGGCTGGCAGGGTCATGGATTACATGACCTACAATGTCTTTTCCATCTATTTCTATTATACACAGTTATTTTAGTAGCTATGTTTCTTTTCTCCTCTGCTAGGTAATAGCATTAAGAGTGGATCTGCCAGAGGAAACCATGGCTTTCAGACAGTTGTAAAAATAGAATGATGGATTCAAAGCACGTGGGTTGAGTGCCTCAGAAACCAGGCTTGGAGCAAGTTAAAAAGAGGAATTTAGACAAGGCTGTAATCTCTTTCAGTGGAAGACTGTGTTCTAGGGCTGTTGGTCTAATCACGCTGAGAAAGGGGCGGTTCCAGAGGTGCATGTTCACTTGTTTACTACAGACTGTAGGCACTACCCTGCTCTGTTGCCTTGCTGATTTGTTCTCATTCATTATTTCCTCTGCTTGTTTATTTTGCAGCGTTTCTGGATCTCCCTATGGGGATCTGAAGAAACCCATTAATGACTCATCTATTTTATTGTAAGAGAGGAGACTGATGCTCCTGAGGCTATCTCCTCCAGGCACCTGAAACATGCAGCAAGGCAAAGACAGTAAACAATCCCAAGCAAGCACTGAAATCGGCTTAGTGTAACTCTTTGCTTGAAAGTTGCTGAAGACTTCCAACAGAAAAGAAAATAGCTGCTAGCTGATGAGTCAGTCGCTGAAGTGCCTTATATGTTTGAAAGCTAGGCCGCTTTGACACAACGTGCTGAAAAAGAACTGAGCTTTTGAAACTTGCAGTCACTGCAATGAGTTTGGGAGATCTTAGCCAAGTGTGCTTCTCCAACCTTAATTAAGACTCGCATGAAATCCTGGGGCCAGATCCCCTATGGGTTTCCATTTAACACCATTGAATTAACTGATTTACACTTTAGAGAAATATACATGTGGGTGTTAGCATGCAAGCTAAGCCACCTCTTATCCTTATAAAGGGCTTTTATCAGGCTATGCAGGATTATGTGGGAAGCTTCCACATACACACACACACACACTCCAACATACACCCAGGCACAGACTGTACTATGAGTTATAGAGCATAAAGCAAGCACATTAGCTTCCATCAGAACTGCTAAAAGAAAAAATGATCTTTAACCTTCAACTCTTTCTGTGGAAACAGCATAGCAGCTTTTTTGGGAGGGGAAAAGATAATTCACTTTAAGAGAGATAGTCAATATGGTTCTCATTTTCCATAACAGGGGTCGGCAACCTATGGCATGCGTGCCAAATATGGCACACAAGATGATTTTGAGTGGCACACGTCAGGGACAGGGAGAGGCATGGAGGGGGGAAGGGCTAGGGCTGGGAGAGGGACCAGCTGCTGCACGGCACTGCTTGGGGCTGGGAACTCCTCCTGGCCAGGGCCAGTGGCATACCGAGGCAGGGGGAGCCATGCTCCTGGGCACCAGCCTGCGTGGGGACACAGGCCAGGCCCTCTTCTCAGTATCCGCCCCCTCTTGACATCCCCAGCAGCCACGCTGACCTGGCCCCTCAACCTCCCATCCTTCCAGACCCACATCGAGGGAGCTGCAGGGACTCAGGGTGCGCAGGGACCAGGCAGCCTTCACCCCCCCACACACTGCCAGGTGGCCCGGGAGCATCTGCCCCTCTCTCTCCCACTCTCTGCCAGAGTGGCCGGGTCAGCACGGCCACTGGGGATGTCAGTGGGGGGCGGCTCCTCAGAGAAGGGCCCGGCCGGCATCCCCCCAGGCCAACGCCCGGAGGCCTCCGTGGTACGCTACTGTCACCGCACCCGCCACTCTTGCAGCTGGGGGGGGGAAGCAGGCTCTTGCAGCAAACATCCCCCTGCTGCCACTACCACCGATGGGGGGGGCGCAAATACAAACAGTGGCCCCTGATCACCGGGCCCACAGCACATGGGAGAAGGGCAGAGTGAAGACTAGGCACGCTCCTTCCCGAAGGTTGCTGACCCTTGCTCTATAAGATTGCACTATGTTTTTAAGGTGTGGGGCAAGCAATATCCAATGTCTGTTTTGAATGAGTCACACCATGTGTACCACAGTATATCTATGAAGTCAGTGCAGGATAGGGCCATATTGAAAGCTGTTATTCTGCAGCTGATAGCTATGGATTTTCAGTGAGCATTCCGGGGCTGAAGCCTGTTATGTTTTTAAAGGAGAAAAATGCCCTAATAAATAAATAAAGCTTTACCATTCCGTTTTTAAAAAATCTAAATTAGCATCTAAAGTTACGTGAAGGCTACATCTGTGCATGGAGCAGGATTTGGTCCTTGGTACATGGTTTGTATTACATTAAAGATGGTTTGTCTGATTTTTAAATTGTAGTTTATTTTGGTGAAACAAAGTGCGAGCAATACAGAACTCATTACAATTGAATTCTTTGCTCATATGAAGATAGTATGATAATGGTCTTGAGCGCTATTATGTTGGTGTAGGGAGTACATTCATATATTTGTCTTCCCCTCCAATCTTGTTTCTAAGAAAAGCCAGTAGGGTAGCTTTTTTTTTTTTTTTTTTTTTTAAGTAGCACAAAATGCTGTGCACTCCAGAGACTTACTGTGCTTTCAGTTGCAGTGGAAAACATGCTGATTCCCAAACTGTACTAATAGATATCCCTTTACAGTTATAAGAGGTCAGGACAGTTATTGCTGTCTTTGCTGATTTACAACTCCTTTCCATAAGCCCCTAAACAAACATAGTTTAATTAGATCAATAATGATCAAAGTAAATTCAGGCAGAAACAACTCTCAGTTCCTTTAATAACTGTGAAGCCTGAATCCTATGCCTTTAAAAGGGGAAAAAAAACAAGCAGAAAAGAGAGACCCTTGGGATTTTTGCCAGCCATCATCATTTTAAAATAATTTAGTTGTTCTTCCTAGTTCAATATGCTCAGTGCAATCACAATATGTCTTTGATATTGGACACTGATATTGATCTGCGTGCATCTGTCTCTCTCAGCAGCTGATAATGACAGCACACGTGATTTCCTGTTATTGAAGACCCACAGACATTTCTGGAGCCAGAGCTTGGCAGCTCCGAGTCTCCTTTCCCATCAGCAGCCCAGCGTCCAATGCTCTTATTGCCTTTCAGCTGATATAAGTAGAATACACTGGCAGCCCTGCTGAGTTGTAAACAACTTGTTTACCTCTTCAGTGTAATCTCTCTCTTCTCTGATTGGCTCCAGTAGCATAAAGCGAGCATTAAAATACCCAGAGCTCATAGGCTGTTATGCAGAAAACAACCCTAAGCAAAAGCGCCTTATCATGCTCTCACTTTCCAAGCCAGACAATGTTGTTTATACCTGTTGTTTGCACTTGCAGCCAACCAGCTCTGCGATAATATGTGGTAGCTCTGAAGAAAGCCTCACATTTTTCCATTTTCTGGCAGAAAAATATATTGTGGGATGAATGCCACACATCTTGCAAGTCCGTATTTGGGACAGGCAAGAAACCCAGCTTTTTTGGTATGCAGTTTACATTTAAACATTTACTTACAAAAGGTGCTAAGTGTGTGTAAATCAGAGCTCCAGAAATGCTCTGCAAGTAAAATCAATATTTCAACATAAAGCTGGGTAACAGAGTGAAACCCGAAGGATAAAATGATAATAAGAGAACTCTGGAATCTGAATTGAAAAATCTGACCTGTGAAGACCTGGGTATATCCCATCCAGTTCCTGACCAGGGCTGTGTAACAACCACAGAGGACACTGACATTGTTAAAAGACATCCCAGCTTTTCAAAAGCGAAGGGGCTAATTCACCATTGCCTGCATGGGGGAAATGGCTGTGAAGTGGTAATAGAGTGCATTCACTTTGCATTGGTGTACATGACTACAGGAGATGCAGAGCAAAGGTGAAGTGAAACTCCTGCTCCTTTTGAAGTCAATGGCAAAAATCCTTTTGACTTCAAGTGGTGAAGAATCAAAGTTTAAGAGCAGACTTGTGGCGTTTAGTCAGCTGTAGCTGCTCATACAGTATGGATGTAATGCTATATATCCCAATACTGAGTGTGCTTTGATTCCAAGAGTTCCCAGTAATCTAAGACCAGTGTATCCCTACAGATGGTGGTACCATTCTGAAAGTTTCCCTTCTGCATTGCAGTGTGGAACAAGTACCAGAGAGTCATTTTTTCTGATGCTGTGATACTGTTTGCTCAGGTATTGGTTTTGAAGCACTTGTGGAGAAGACATTAAGTCAGGAAGTATTACAGGTTCAAACATAATTAGATATAATGTACGAATGCATTCTCCGAAAAGTATTTGCTGACCCAGTTTGGCTAAAGGTTTGACATGAGATAAAATAACTGAGTTATTTTTGGTGCTCATGGATGAACATAGAAGTATGCATCAGCTGAGTACTCAAAAGTTTAGGTGCTAATATGAATTTTGTCCAAACTTTTCTCAAATCTCTTTGATGTTGCAATTGAATTGGAAATCAGATAAGCTCACATTTGCATGAAGTTTCTAGTATTTTCTGATCTTGGCCTGTGTGGAAATACAATAAGAATCTCGCTATATTTTGGTACCTTTGCTGCCAGCTAAAAGTGGGGAGTCACATCCAAAGTAAAGGGACAGAAATAATTGCAATGTTTTCGTTTCAGTTTTGATTTAGGCAAATTTTTCAGATCTTTTGTGGTTCACACCTCCCCCCAGTACTGTTGAATCCAATTAATAACTGTAATCAGAAATATAGAAAAGAGCATGATTGAAAGCGAGCTAAGAAAAAGCAATATTGTCTAAGGGTAGGGTATTGGGAATCAGAACACAATCCAGATTTTCTCTATACCTAGGAGCATCTAACTGGTGTCTTTTTTCCAACTCTGCTACTGCTCGCTCTGTGACCTGGAGCAGGTCACTTGACTTCTCTGTGTCTCACTTTGCCCATCTGTAAAAGGGAAGTCACAACAGCCACCTTTGTAACACCTACCTCTGACTGCGATTCATTTGATGAGATTTATATGAGGGTCACTATATTGTATTTAGGGGTTTTTTTAAATTGGCTGGCAGACTATTTTCCTGATTCCTTTTTCCTGATTTCACCATGGTCATTTACTCATAAAAGAGCAACGAAAACACTAGGAGGCTAGAGGTGGAAAAATGCAAACATTTAAAACATTTTCAATGAGCCCATAAACACATTCTTAAGGGTATATTACAACTAGCTTTTAGATAGTGAAATCAATTGTTGCTACAATCTAGAGTAGTGAAAAATTAGTTTCTCACTTTTAAATAATTTCCCTTTTTATGCTCTAGTAAATCTGCTCCCTTTAACAAAAGAAAAACATCCAGCTATTAAGATTTGTTTTTCTGTGTGGCTTACAGTGACATGGTTAGGAGAGGTACATAATAAATTAATAATAGGAAACTGGAGAATAGATAAATACAGGTCAAGGTCACATCATGCATAAATGGAGATCTAGGAGCTGTATATTTCATGCTCTCTGCTCATACCACTTTATTGATTTTTTTTCTCTCTGAGGGGGAAAAAAGGAGTACTTTAATAGATTTTTATTTCTTTAGTGTGTTCTAAATTTGTCTCAGTTCTGATTCTTCTTAGTGTTCAGGTGAGCATAGAGCACTTTCATGGCAATAACAAAGTGCAGTTAAACCTGTATAGCTACCTTCATGCCTCAAGAGCAGGTGGTCATTTTAACTCCATCAAAACCATTTGCTAGAGAAATCAAGGAGAGTTGTATAACAATGGAACTATGTGAAGAGCAGACAGAGCGGAAAGGGAATGCCAGAAAAAGCTCCTTTATCTTTTGTCTGAATCAGAGGCACCGGGCTAATGGCATGCAGGTATCTGTACGATGTTTTTAAAAAACAATTAAAGTGTTCTGTAGAATTCCGATCAGAGCATCTACCTATAAAGAAGCGTAAAAATGCAAAGTACTAGAGTGTCTTTGATATGATTTAAAATTAATAAATCAGCTAAGATTTACTCTTCAGACTGATGCAGAAACAGAGTTTCTAAGGTCTATGAAAGCCGCTGCAGAGTTTGCAGTCTCCTGCCTGACCACAGCTGGAGATGGCTGTTTTTTAAAAGCTCCACAGTTGCCTCTTTCCCTGTGGGGGAAATCAGGGAATTGGGATAGGTTGAGTGTCAGTGGACCTAGCTAGTTGTATATGGTGGAAAACAGATGAGTCATAGAGTGTATAGGCCAGAAAGGACAACCAGATCATCTGGTCTGACCTCCTGTATATCACAGGCCACCAATACCACCCAGCACCTGCACACTAAACCCAACATCCCAAATTAGACCAAAGTATTACTGCCCACATGAAACTAGACTATTATATGCCACAGGCAGAGAATGGTAGGGACTGAGTGCACCAGTGCCTGAGTCCCCTGCAACGGCAGGAAAATGATTAAGGGAGATAATCCTGGCAAGTGACCTTCATCCACACATTGCAGAGGAAGACAAAGAAAACCCAAGGTCACTGCCAATACAATCTGGGAGAAAATTCCTTCCCATCTCCAATATGGCGATCAATTAGACCCTAGGCATGTGATCAAGAACTAGCCAGCCAAGCACCTGAGAATGCTCAGTTCCACCTCAGAGCATTGGCCCAACCTGGCCAGTGTCCCACCTCCAGCCTGATGCTTCAAAGGAAGGAGATTTAAACAAAACAAAAACCCTCCAGAATACAGGGGGGGTGGGAAGGGTGGCGAATCCCTTCCTAGCCCCTGCTGGTGACTGATTGAAACGCTGAAAAATGAGCTTTAAGGAACATAAGACATAAACTGGAAATGAGCATCAGCGATGCTGAGCTCTGCCCTCTACCATCACATATGACCCTTACTACTGGACTCCTAAATTTGTCCGACACACTCTCAAAACTAATTAAGTTGTTTGCCCCCAACTTGAATTTGTTCATGGACAATTTATATCTATTTGTTCTTGTATCAACCTTGTCTTTTGGCTTAAAGAGCTCTTCACCCTCCATGGCATTTTTATGTGAACAGCCATATCCTCTCTCAGCCATCTTTTTGTGAGACAAAGTCTCCCAGTCTCCTCTCCTAAGATAGGCCCCCCATTCCCCTGATCATCCCAGTAACTCTTCTCTGCCCCGATCCAGTTTAAATTCATCTTTCTTGAACTTGGGTGAGCAGAATTGTACAGCGTAATCAAATGAGATCTTACCAGTGTATAAAGGCATTAATACCTCTCTATTTCTACTGGAAATGCCTCACCTAATTCATGTTAGGATGTAATATAACCTTTAGCCATTAGATTGCACATGGTTCAGACAGCTAGACCATGTGTGGGGCACATGCTTAGAAAAATAAGATTATATAGAAATGTGAGGCATTCTGGTTATCAAATGGTTAACAAGCATATACAGATTTAGAACTTTAGTACATCCATTTGTCTAAACAGACAAAGTCCACTATTAGTGTATAAGGGTGCCAATGTCCATTTTATTCTCTGCCTATGTCATATAAACAGCCAGGTGTTATTGATCTTCTACATGAAAACAGAGACACCTCTCAAATTGAAAGGTTAATTCATAGTCTAGAAATACTTCTTTTTCCTTTTAGAGAAATATAGAAAAAAATAGGTGTATAAGTAGTGCGGGTCAGGAATTTTTGGAAAAAAAGATTTTTTTTTTTCCGTGAGAAAATGCTGATTTGTCAAAACCAAAATTTTTCACAAAAACATACCAGTTTTGATTAAATTTTCATTGGAAAGGTTTCTCAGATCCAGGATGGAATTTCTGATCAAAATGAGAGGGAGAGATCATCCCCAGAAGAGTGGCCTAATCACTGGACTGTTTTGGGGGGGGTTGTAAGAGAGAGAGAGAGAGAGAGAGAGAGAGAGAGAGTGTGTGTGTGTGTGTGTGTGTGTGAACTTTGGAACGGTCTTGTTTTCATTCCAAAGCAGAATAAAAACAAATGTGAAACCTCAATTGTTTTCATGAAACAGAATTCTTGTTTTCCAGCCAGTCCTATGCGTAAATCATTTTGCTTTCAGAAAGGGTCCAAGCACTGGCCATTGGCCAACTCTTCATTGTGACCATGGCCTGTTCGCTGAATTCTAAGTATAGCTCTCTTAATTGTCCTTAGCAGCATCAATGTGACTCTTTCTTGGGCCAAAAAATGTTGGCTTCTCTGAGGTGTCCATCGGTACTGTTCTATAGATCGTTCCAACAGGAAGGGATGCATTATGATTGGCACTTTTCATGTCTCAAGATGCTCCTTTTCTGAAGGCTAAGCACATCATTTCTGCATCACATTTACTCATCAATGGCCTTTGAATTGGAAATCTGAATTACTTCAAAACTTACATTTTCATTGTGCTGGCTCTAATAACGGAAGGGATCCAGTTTAGCTATGGGACCAGCCCAGGTCAGAGACGGCTAGCTGAGCTGGAAAAGCTGTGATTCTGAAGAGAAGATTTGAGCTTCAAGGGAAGGATCCCACTCACACAAGCCCAAGAAACTCTCCAGAATGGTGAGGAACCTGAGGCAGGAAAATGCCTAGAGGTACGTTTGTTATTTTGTACAGATCTGTGTATTTCTTATGCTACAAAATTAAGAGAAATGGTGTTTAAGAATCCTGTACAAAGTCTGTCTGTATATCTGATGGCTTTCACTACTGAAGAAGTAAATTGTAAACCAGAAGGCTCACGCCTTTGATGGGATTCTGGGGAAAAATCCAAGAGCTGCTGGGGAGGCCTGGAGGAGATGGCACTAGTTTCAGGGACAAGGCAATTGCGCCTTGGGATCCTCACTTCCAGGAAAGGTGTCAGACACCAACTCAGTATTGGAGTGTATGCCTAGAGGCCAAATCCAGGAACAGTGCCTAAATGCTGCCCTTCTCCAGCAAGGTAAGGGCATGTGGGATTCAGTGTTTGGATTCCCTCATGGCAGCCTGGTGAGTTCCCTGCAGGGGCAGCTCAGCTACATCTATGAAAAGAAGGTACAAAGGGAGGAAGTATCAAAATCTACAAGAGGGAAAACACTGAAATATCTGCATTAGCACAAAGGCTCATAGATTTTAAGGTCAGAAGGGACCGTTGTGATCATCTAGTCTGACCATCTGCACATTGCAAACCACAGAAACCCACCCACCCTCTCCTGTAACAGACCCCTAACCTCTGGCTGAGTTACTGAAGTGCTCAAATCATGGTTTAAAGACTTCAAGTTACAAATACACCATTTACACAAGTTTAACCACCAAATGACCCGGGGCACCATGCTTCAGAGGAAGGCAAAAAGAAAAAGAAAAAAAACCCAGGATCTCTGCCAATCTGACCCTGGGGAAAATTCCTTCCCAACCTGAAATATGTTGATCAATGAGACAATGAGCATTTGGAAAAGCCCCAAAAGCATATCAGACTGTGATTCCCTGAAAAAAGGATAGACATGTACCTTACATTTAAATGGTGTGCTCTCTGTCCCCCTCTAGTGGCTGGATCACAGAGCAATTTGAGTTTGCTATTTCGAGCCCTAGGGCTTTTAGCTCAGGCAGTTGAAGCTCCTGCTTTCAGATCCAGGCATCCACAATTCAGTCTCCACTACTGACAAACACCCCCCCCTCCCAACCCCCACTGGGGTCCTGTTACAGAAGGCAAAAGAAGTGGCCGAAGGAGCTTCACAAGAGGCTGCTCAAAAACGTAAAGGGGTTGCTTTGCGGGGGAAGGATGGAGAGAAACAAGACCTTAGACTGTACACGCAGACTAGAGGAGGAAACAAACAGGAGTATATTACAGTCAGCGAAGGCTGACAGGTGTGGAGTTAAAGGGGTAGTTTTACATTATTGGATGCCAAGTAATTTTGTTTTAAAAATTACTAAAAATATTTAGTTTAGAGAAAGAAGAAATGGTAGGCCAGCCAGCTCTGACTAATTGTTTCTCTTACTGCCAACTCAGGGATGTAGCTCCCACTACTTAATCACAAGAGTTCTTTTACATACCTTAGGAGACACCATGATCAAGACCAAACAAAATAATCACAATTATTAACCGTGCTTATTTTATTATTATTAAAGAAAAGAAAAGAGAACATGAAATGTCACAGATGGCTGATCGCAAATGATAAACTGGTTACTTACGTTACAATCTCTTCTGCATGTCTCCCTGTGGAGAGCTTTCAACAGAGATCGTACCTGTGAGATTTTAGGGGAGGTGGACGGCTTGTCTATTCATAAATAACCAGCCAGTTCAGAGCTGGCAAAGTTAAGCAACCTTAACTCTGACACCAAAGAAAATATATAAATCAGTTACTTAGGGCTGGTCTATACTAGAGAGTTTTGCTGACAAAACAGTGGAGGTGTACCGACTAAAATGCTCCTCCCACCCATGTAACTCCCCTGCTACGCCAACATAATAAATCCACCTCAATGAGGCTATGTCTACACTGACGGCGGCAAAATTGATCCAGTTGATCAGTTGATCCAGAAATCGATGTACTAAGACCACCTTCACACGTGGCGTAGCGCTGTGTCGATGGGAATGCGGTTCCCGTCGCCGCAGTGCAGTGAAGACGGCGCGCAGAGCAGAAGCAGAGAAGTCGACGGGAGTTACGCACGTTTTTTGCGTAGCTTGTGTAACTCCAGTCAACTGCCGCCGAATCTCAGAGGTAAGTGTACACAAGCCCTGAGATGTGTAGGGCTTATGTCAGCTTAATTAGGGTGAGGCAGTGTCAATGTAGACAGTACATCCCTTACATCGGCTGTGGGACTGTCATTCATGTCAAATTTCACCTCTCCGCTGGAGCTCTGCTGCTGGAACGTAAAATTGACAAGAAAACCCCCCTGAGAGTCGAGCAGCTGGTCTCCACTCCCAGCTGGGAGCAAGGTGTCTGCTCTCTGCTCTGGGCTGGAAGGGGGCAAGAAGCCCAAATGACTGGTCTCTGCTCCTGGCTGCGAGGGGGTGAGAAACCTGAACACCTGGACCCCACTCCCTGCCGCAAAGGCGGTGAGAAGCCCGGGCACTTCTCCATCCGCTCCCCGCCAGGAGTTGGGGCAGCTGAGCCATGAAATTGACAAGGCTGCCTGGTTTCCAGCTATGAGCAGGGGGAGTGGCAAGAAGCTGGGGCAGCTGGACCCCACTCTCTAGGGGTGAGAAGCCCAGGGCAGCTTCCCCATAGGAATGGGGAGAGGGAAAGCCCCAGGCAGCTTACCCTGGCTCCTGGAAGGGAACGGGGAGGAGAAGGGAGAAGCCCAGGGCTGGGTCCCGGCAGGGAACGGAGAGTGGGGTGGGGCAGCCCACCTGGGCTCCCAGCAGGACGGTGGGAGACTGGGCTCTCTGAGCCCCACACTGCTTCTTTAGGTCGATGGAAGTGCTCCTGATGAGGATGCACTCCACTAACCCAAGGAGGGTAGTGTGGACATCAGCCAACACAATAATTATTTAGTCTGTCTCCTCTCCAGGAACACATGGTGACTAGCAGGAGAAATTGTTAGTCTTTTAAATTATAACCGCACTTCAATATCCTAACAAAATTATTACAAGAGTTTTAAATCTAATCCTTTGCCAGTGTTTTAGCTAACTTCCTCTCACCAATCCACGTTGAAGATTTGGGGAAGTTTTCCTGGCTTGGTTTCTTCTTGAGGCTTCTCTGTTTTTCTTATCAGTCTGGTGCAGCTTGCTTGTTGAGATGGACAGAATGAGTTGTGAAGGGTTTGTTGTCTAAGCACAGTAGCAGGGGGTGCAAGCCAGGGTGCTCACTTCAGAATCTTTTGTACCCTTCTTCTCATTTTCATGAAATTACAGGGAAACACACCTCTTCCATGATTGGTTAGATTCAAGTTGGTTGTTGTCACTTTCTCATTGGCTTCATACCTTCGGGATTGGCTTAGGTGACAATTTCACTTAATTTCACCCGAATATGCAGTCTGTTTAATGAATACACACCATTTATTTAATTGTCTTTGTTCTTCTTATGGCAGGAAAGATCCCGATAACTTTAAAAATTAGTTTTAACTCCTTTTTATTCATTCCATTTTTCTGCAATTTTTTTTACTTTTATTAGAGTTTGACAGGAAATGAAATTATGTTTTCAAGAAATCCAAATACTTCTGTTTTTTATATAAGAGTTTTGAGTTCTCAAAACAGCCTTTTAAAAGTAAGTAAGTCTTAGAAAACTGTTAGCCTAAGTTATTGACCCTACATGACAATTTTTGGAATGATGATTGTCTTGTCTTCCTGCTTTGGGTGAGGGTTTGCTTGCACACTGCTAGTAATTAATTCATTTATTCTCCATTAGTATAAATATTCTATGCTTAAATACCTACTTACATTAGTAATTAGTGTAGCATCAAATAACTTTGCTATATTTGTACATAATACTTCTTACTAGTCAAATAACAATGATATCAGAGTTATTATATGAAGGCTTGCATTTAGATATACAATATTTGCAAATAAACATATTAAAAGCAGCTTATGTCATCTTAAGCATTTAAAAAACAACAAATGCTTTCACCTTTAAGTGTAAACATGAATTGGAAGTAACCAGTATCTTATGAAAAACATTTCCCACCATAAATGTTATCCAAGTTTAAAGAATGAAGATTTTAGGGTGTTTACAAAACAATCAATTTCAACAAGGATATTTCTAAAATTCTTTGTTTTTTCCTTGAAAAGGAATTGGGGGATGGTATAGGCCCATTTGATCTCTAGATTTATTGCTCTGATAACACAACTCTGCATGCCTTTCACAGTCAGTTTCTTCCTAAAAGTGTTTACATCATTTGTCTACTTGATGTTTGTTTGTGCTTGGGAGCTAGAAGCAGAAACCTTATGGCATTTCTTTGATTAGCTTTAGAAAGACAAGCTGGGTGAAGTAATATCTTTTATTGGACCAGCTTCTGTTGGCGAGGGAGACAAGCGTAGTAGCTTACACAGAGCTCTTCTTCAGGTCTGGGATAATGTACTGGGGGCATCACAGTGAACTACAAGAGGGAGGAGATTGTTTAGCATAAGTAGTTAACATATATTTCAAGGGACCATTCAAAGTGAAGTGGCCCATTAAGACCCCTCGGGTCATAAGGGGGAAAGGAAAAGATGAGAAAAAAAACAGAGAGCAGGGGGTGGTGGGAATTGTTAGTTGGATTATAGATTTTTATAATAAGCCATAAACCCAGTGTCTCTATTCAGTCCATGATTTTAAGTGTCTAGCAAACTTATGAATTTCAGCTCCCAGGCTTGCCTTTTGAAGGTATTGTGCAGGTTTCTTTTGAGAATAAGAACTGATAGGTCGCATACAGAGTGATCACTTTGTGAAAAGTGTCCGCCCTCCCTCCCTCCCCCGTGTGATAGGGTATTTTTGTCTTTTATCATTTTCCTGTGTGAGTTTATGCGAGAATGTAGTGCTGGTCTGGTTTCGCTCACACAACTGTTATTGGAGCATTTAGTGCACTGGATGAGGTACACCAAATGTTGTGACAGACATATGAAAGGTGTGTTGTGGAGGGCCTCCTGGTTTTGCATCTGTTGTTCTGGCAGGGTCTGGTGCCGCTTTGAGTTGGTGTGTGCTGGTCTGTGGAAGCTTGCTTCTGATGATGAGCTTTGAGTGGCTGGGGAATTGTCTGAAGGCCAGAAGATTAGGTTCAAAAAATATTTCTTTGAGGACCATTTCCCAGACCTGAAGAAAAGCTCTGTGTAAGGTTGAAAGCTTGTCTCTCTCACCAACAGAAATTAGGTCCAATAAAAGATTATTACCTCACCCACCCTGTCTTGCTAATATTCTGGAACCACCATGGCTACAACAACACTGCAGACAATAAGTGATTAGCTTCAACACGTTGTGACATAATTAGCTAAACGTGTATTGTTATAGCCAGGATGCTTGGAAATATAACATTCTTGTATCTATGTCTTAATATTCAGTAAAGATGCAACCAAGTTTGTAATGACTTTAAAATGTTATTGCAGTTTTATTAATAGCATTTTTGCATCAATATTGAGGTCTTTCTCCCCCCCAAAAAAGGAAAAGAGAAAGGTAGTTTAAAAAAATACAATAAAAGATTAGTGAAACAGAGTGAGTTCATGGTAGCTAAGGGTAATAAGAAAGAATGGCCTATACAAATACACCAAGGCAACTACTAATCTACAAATGCAGCAAATCTCAAACTCAAGCCCCAGTTTTGAGGCTTAATACAAAAACACATATCCATCCAATGATGGGGGAAGCTTGGCAATTAGTAATGCTGAAAAGCTGTTTGTGACATGCATACATTAGTAATGCTGAAATGCTGTTTGTGACATGCAAACATTGGTAATGCTGAAATGCTGTTTGTGACATGCATACATTAGTAATGCTGAAATGCTGTTTGTGACATGCAAACATTGGTAACGCTGAAATGCTGTTTGTGACATGCATACATTGGTAACGCTGAAATGCTGTTTGTGACATGCATACATTGGTAACGCTGAAATGCTGTTTGTGACATGCAAACATTGGTAACGCTGAAATGCTGTTTGTGACATGCAAACATTGGTAACGCTGAAATGCTGTTTGTGACATGCAAACATTAGTAAAGCTGAAATGCTGTTTGTGACATGCAAACATTGGTAACGCTGAAATGCTGTTTGTGACATGCATACATTGGTAATGCTGAAATGCTGTTTGTGACATGCAAACATTGGTAATGCTGAAATGCTGTTTGTGACGTGCAAACATTGGTAATGCTGAAATGCTGTTTGTGACATGCATACATTGGTAATGCTGAAATGCTGTTTGTGACATGCAAACATTGGTAATGCTGAAATGCTGTTTGTGACATGCAAACATTGGTAATGCTGAAATGCTGTTTGTGACATGCAAACATTAGTAATGCTGAAATGCTGTTTGTGACATGCATACATTGGTAATGCTGAAATGCTGTTTGTGACATGCAAACATTGGTAATGCTGAAATGCTGTTTGTGACATGCATACATTGGTAATGCTGAAATGCTGTTTGTGACATGCAAACATTGGTAATGCTGAAATGCTGTTTGTGACATGCATACATTGGTAATGCTGAAATGCTGTTTGTGACATGCAAACATTGGTAATGCTGAAATGCTGTTTGTGACATGCAAACATTGGTAATGCTGAAATGCTGTTTGTGACATGCATACATTGGTAATGCTGAAATGCTGTTTGTGACATGCAACATTGGTAATGCTGAAATGCTGTTTGTGACATGCAAACATTGGTAATGCTGAAATGCTGTTTGTGACATGCAAACATTGGTAATGCTGAAATGCTGTTTGTGACATGCAAACATTGGTAATGCTGAAATGCTGTTTGTGACATGCAAACATTCAGCTGTGTCTCCTCTCAGTGTCCTTGCTTCACCCACTGCTTTAGCTTAGGGAGATTCTCCCAGACACCTAGAATTTGTACTTGTAAATAGGATAGGGTTTTATAGGCTCAGGCTAACAGGTTAACTAGGGTTTTACAGGATGAACTAACTGGCTCAGATAAAATAAGAACCAGCCTGAACTTTTGCCAATCCCTTGAACCAAATCCAATCTGAAGTTCACTTAAAGTTTGAAAATCTTTGGATAATGTGTTGCCAGCCACACAATTACCACTCCAAAGGCCCTTTTTAGTGAACCCACCCTCTTGCTTAGGATATGTCTACACTGCAGATGGGGGCAAGCCTCCCTGCTCGGGTTGCCAGATTCCCTCTAGCGCAGGAGTATCAAAGTTATCTGGCCACAAGGGCCATTTAAGACAAAATTGTTCACTTGGCGGGCCGTACTGTAAAAAAAAAAAAAAAAAAAAAAAAAGTAATATGAAAGGGGCAGCACAATGGAGCAGCTTTCACTTATTCACTTTCCATACCCGCTTAATATTCCAGGGGCTGGGAGCACTCGGGCTGGCGGCGCTGTGGGGGTGGGCGGACCGGCCAGCCTGGAGGCAGGGCGGATCGGTGCTCAGCACTGGAATGGGCCGGCGCTGGGGCACCGCGTGGCCAGCAGCGCTCCTGGGGCAGGCCAGGCCGTCAGTGCTCCGGGGGCTGGGGGCACTCGGGCCAGTGGCATTTAGAGTGCACAGGCCACAGAAGTTAACCCATGGGCTGACACCCCTGATCTAGTGAGCTCAAGCTAATCCTCAAAAAAATGGACATTGCAGCTCAGGCAGCAGCTTGGGCTGTCAAGCCCACTGGGTTTGAGCTGGGGTGGTCTCTGCCGGAGCTGCATCATCCACACTGCTATCTCAAGCATGAGTCTATCTACCTGGCTGGGAGGCTCACTCCCATCTGCAATGTACACATACCTTTAGTGGTCAAGTTCTCCTCTACAGGAGGAGCCTCCAGAGAGTGTTATCCCCATGAGGAGGTATAAGAGTTTTATATATAAGTAGAATGAAAGAAATGTGTAAAAACACCAAGCATGAAATCCCAGTCCCACTGAAGTCAATGGGAATTAGTTCACTGAGTTAATGAGAGCCAGGATCTCACCCCAAAGTGGGCAAAGATATGTACAGGACAGTACAAAGGTGAATAAATAGCAACAATGGAGTGGAATTGAGTAAAGGTAAATATTTCCTAAAGCTGAATATCTTGAAAGAGTGAGCTCTCAAACTGTGTGAAGATATTTCAAGTAAAGCAGAAGAAGCTACTTAGAACTAGAATGAAGAGCTGAGTGAAATTTTGGATAATAAATTCAGTTTCAGACAAAATTTGGCTATTTTGGATTGGGATAATCCACCAATATTTTTTTTAAATTCATTTGTTTTGAATTAAATGAAAGTTCATTTGAAGAAATTGTGTTAACGTGTCTATTAAAGATAGAGCATTTGGATATTCGAAAGCTGAATATTCCCAAAATTCATACAACTGGAATTTCGTTAAGAGAGAAGTGAGCAAATGACTTTCTTTTAAAATTTTGTGAAATGTTATCTAAAAAGAAATGCTGACCTCTTGTTCACTTCCTCTCCTGGGATATGGGCAGAGCACTCAAGAATATAGTGTTTTTGTTGATAAAATAGAATCTAGAGATGGGGAAGATCTGTCTGCCTGATTCTGATCTCAAACCAGTTTTAGCCTGATGTAACTCTGTTGACTTTGGTGGAGTTCCTCCTGATTTACATCAATGTAAGAGCATTCAGAATTGGGCCTAAGGATTCTGACACCTTGAGGCAGGACTTGGAAGAGGACCCCCAATTCTGATTTCATTTACACTGGTATAAATTTGCAGTAATACCTCTAAGCTGACTCTAGGCCTGAGGCTATGAAGGAAGAAGCACGTAGCCCAGTTGCAAGTTTTTTAAAGAATGGCTTTATTACTTTTGGATTCTCATTCCTAAAAAGATGGGGGGGAAATAATGTTTTTTATTTAGATGGAAAATGTTAGATGCTGCCCTGAGCTTGACAGCCCAGGGCAGCTACCCACAGCATTCCTAAGGGTGCAACAGCACTTTCATGTTATTGCATAGCAGCTTTCAGGCAAAGCACTCCTTTAGACAGGAGTGCAGCTTCTACCACAGGGTAGTTAGGCACTCCACAGGATCTAATTTGTAACAGACAGATCCTTCAGATTAAGGTGTCCTCTAAGGTTCCCTAAAGCGCTGGCTGTCTTCACATAAGGCAGAATTAAAGTGTGTCTCTGTGATGAAATGTTACCTTGTACAAATGGCATTGTGGGATTACATTATTATCGCCTCTCAGTGTTTTTTACATCAAATGTCATCACTTTATAAATACAGAGGGTTTTTTTCTAATTGCTGGGCCTGAAAATTTAGCCTGGGGTCTGAAAGTTCAAGCTGGATTTTTTCTTCTCATGCAGAGTCATTCAGGAAAGTCCTGCAGCCTGAATTACACCTTGAATGGCGGGGCACAGATATAAATGACAGGAAATGAGTAGGTAATTGTGTTGATAATGCACAAAAATGAATGGAATCTAGCTTGCTGTCTCTTAGCTGTGTTGGCTTGTACAGTGCAAAAAGCAGGCAAATGCAGTAAAGTTTAATGCAGCCTTTCTGAACCACTACATCATTGGATTTCATAAGTGTAACTCAGGGCAGAATCTGGCTGAAGTCAGTAGCTCAGGCACTGGATATACACAGAGAACAGATCTGTTTCTCAGAGCAGAACTACTCTTTTTAAGCTGTTTTTTTTTTTTTTTAACTATTTGTTTATAAGTTTTTAAGGGTCCAAGTGTACATTGCAACATAAAAGACTTGTTTGTTATTGCATTGTTTAGCCACCCTGTCATGTTACTAGAATGTTTCTGTAATGGATGTTGTA
Source organism: Emydura macquarii macquarii (assembly GCF_026122565.2). Lineage (NCBI taxonomy): Eukaryota > Metazoa > Chordata > Testudines > Chelidae > Emydura > Emydura macquarii. The sequence continues at coordinate 10,791,275 of NW_027132668.1, read as the reverse complement.
ACTAAAGTAACACTCTTCAATGAAGAAATAGCACATTTTAGCACCTGAGCTAACATGCCTGCTGCAGAAATAGGCCTCAAGCAGAGCAATTTGTCAAGTTGCCTTTTTTTTAAACGGATATTTCTTTTATTAGAAGAAGCCAGTTCTTGAATAACTTGTTTGCTGGTTTTTTGACCACTCCTTGTTTGCTGGTTTATGTTCTGAACATTCACAGCCATATTTCCACGGCATCACAAAACAGCACAAACTGTACCAGTGGAAAAAAATCGAATAATTTTTTTATTTATGGACACTCAGTTTTCAGCAGTTTTTTTCTTACAGTTTGTCCTATTTGAAAGTAACTTTTTGGGCACTTTAAATAAATAAAAGCCAGTTTTCCATGCACATTTGTATTAGCTATTTAAATATCTCAGATTATGAGTCTTAAAATATTTACTTTCTGGACATCATGTGAGCTAAGTGGCTGATCTTGCTCCCACTGAAGTCAGTGTGCATTTTGCCTTAAGATAGTTGGAAAAAATTATCAAAGTACAGTAGAACCTCAAAGATATGAACACCTCGGGAATGGAGGTCATTTGTAACTCTGAAATGTTTGTGACTCTGAACAAAAGGTGGACCCAGGAGCGTGGATGTTGGCAAAGCCTGGACAGCACCAGTGCACCCATGGGACAGACTGGAGCCCTTTAAAATAGAAATGCTCTTCCAGAGTTCAGTGTGCTGACTGCAGCTCAGGCTCCAGCAGCTCGTGCTCCAGGCTGCAGCTTCCTTGCAGCATCAGCAGCTTGGGCTGCAGCGGCTTCTTTCCCGGGCTCAGACTTAGCTTGTAAGTTTTTCCTTTTCCCAGCAGAAGAGGGTGAGTGTGTGTGGGGGGAGGGGGGGGTGAAAACAGCACCTGCGGCTTACACTGCTCCTGCTCTGCCTGTTTGGGCTGCCTTGGGCTGGTAGTGGGGGCTCGCAGCAGTGCCCGCGGGCCTTAGCATCTTCATCCCACGCGTGACGAGTGGGGGGGGGACAGGCAGCTCAGATGTGTCTACCTTTAAGATGCAGTACAGGCGCAGTATGGTATTTGCTTTTTTGGGTCTTGGTTGCTGCCTGATTGCTTACTTCCAGTTCCACATGGTGCGTGGCTGACCGGTCAGTCTGTAACCTGTGTTCATATCTTTGAGGTTTGACTGTAAATATGTGCTCTTCATTTTTTTCAAATAAAACTGTATCTAAATCACAGTTGCTTCAGTGCCTGTCTCAGGGCTTGTCTACACTTGAAATGCTACAGCGGCCTAGCCGACGGGAGGGGCTCTCCCATTAGTGTAGGTAATCCACCTCACTGAGAAGCAGTAGCTAGGTCGCTGGAAGAATTCTTCTTTCAAACTAGCCCTGCCTATACCAGGGGTTAGCTATGTTCCTCAATCCACACCCCTGAGCAATGTAGCTGGGTCAATCTCACTTTTCAGTGTAGACCAGGCCTCAGGCTTTACAGGGAGTCCAATTTGAATTTTTCAGGGGTCAATATTAAGTTTATTTTCAGTGTGGCAGAACATAAGGGCTAAATTCTGGAGCAAAGCATACAGCCTGAATGGGCTGGGCAGGCAGGAACATGCACGCCATCCTGACTAAACTGAGGGTCAGCGTTCACAGCTCAACTGGCTACAGTCACTCATGTAGGATATGAGGAAAAGTAGGGCATATGACTCAATGCTCTCACTCATGTAGGGTATGAGGAAAAGTAGGGCATATGAATCAATGCTCTTCCACTACAAAGGATTTGGGACTGTGCTTGGACCCAATGGGCATAATCCTATTTTGCCCACTTCCCTTCCCTTTGTGTCCCAGGGAAGAGTGAACCCCCATCTGACTGTGCCCCACTACAGACACAAGTTGCTGACACAGCGTAGTGAGCTACCAATGGGGCTCTGTGTCACAGGTATTTGATTATAATTCAAAAGCTTTACTTTTAGAGACTGTTTCCCATATGTGTCAATTTTATGACCACAACTCAGCAAGCATCCATGAAAGATTAGCTGGTTTCTATTGAAATAGTGTATACTCAATCAATCAACACACCTTTCTCCAGGCATAAAAAACTCTTTCAGTCTTTAAGATTTTTCTGGAGATATATATATACATATATATATATAAATACATATATAATGGTATGGGCAGGGAGCCAGATTTACTTCCACCAGTACAGGCTTTGGTGCAGAGTCCTCAGCAGTAGAAGTAGTACTTGTGAGGTTGTGCGGTATTGCAAATGCTTCTACCCTCAGTTCTTCAGGGGTGGTCAAAGGCAGGCAGCGCTAAAACAGGATGTGGCCTAGTGTTCTGCTGATTCAGTGTATTCTCACAGCAAATTCAAATGTCTGTTTTATTTTCCCTTGGGATTCTCTGAGTCACAAAGAGCCTACTCATCTATTTCATCTATTGTCTATCACTTTGCTCAGAGGAGGATGAAAAGAAAAGAAAAGAAAAGAGAAAGATGAGAGACCATTTGAGAGAGAGGAATCATATTAAAACATTTCTGCCAGTCTTTAAAATCCAACTCAGCTTCTTATGCCAGTCTTATTTGCCTAATTTCTTAAAAGGTTATGAAAGGGAAAAATGGAGAAATAGTAAATGTAATGTGAGGGAATGGCAGATCAGGATAGCAATCTGGTGGCAGAGCAACCTAGGAATCTATGCTCAGTTCTCTGTTCTGCAGCTAGGCAGAAGGTGGCAATGCTTCAACTCCTATGGGGGGGCGGGGGCGGGGGGGGGAGGGAGAAAGAGCTGCTCATGTGATCCAAACCAGCCAATGTACAGAGAAAAAAGCTGTTATTGGGTCCAAATGGAGACATCTCACTCTCCTCATCTGGACTGAGATTCACCATGATCTCCCTTCTCCTCTGAGGCAGAACAAGGAAAATCCTATTGCATAGAAGTAGTATAAGTGATAGATCCCGTCACACAAACTGGTTATAATCTTTAATATGATTATGAGGTAACTGTCAATATAACATACTTGGACTTCTGTGTAGCTTCTTAGGTATTTGACTGAATATCACAATATTCTGATTAAAAATGTATTACTATAAAATGAATAGGGCACATATGAAATGGATTAAAACTGGCTAAATGAGAGATCTCAAAATGTAATTGTTTATGGGGAACCACTGATGAGTGCGGCTTTTTCTCCTGCAGGGGTCAGATCTTAGCCCAATGGTATTTAATATATTTATCAAGAACCTGGAATAAAATATAAAATCCCCACTGATAAGGTTTGAAGATAACACAAAAATTGAGGTGGTAAGTAATTAAGAGGACAGGTCACTGATATGGAATGACCTAGATCGCTTGTTAAGGAGGGCACAGATAACTTTGTTTTTAAACACCCACATACATCCAAATACAAGGATATGTTTAGGGGAAAAAATGCAGGCCCAGGTTTACAGGACAGGGGATAGTATCCTGGAAAGCAGTTCTTTGTAGATCAGCAATGGAACCTGAGTTCCCTGTACATCGCTGTGGCAAAAAGTGCTAATGTGGTCCTTGGAGGTATAAATAGCAAGCACTGAGCTGATGACTGTATTTCTATTTGTGGTGAGACCACTACTGGAATACTGTGTCTAATTCTGGCATCCACATTTTTTTTTAATGCTAAAAAAAAAGCTGGAAAGGGATCAGAGAAGAACCACAAGAATGATTTGAGGACCAAAAAATGTACCTTAAAGTGAGAGACTTAATGAACTCAATCTATTTGGTTTATTCAAAAGAAGGTGAAGAGGTGACCTGATCACATATGATGTACAGATGGACGAAGAAAGTATCTGATAGGAAAGGATGCTTTAATCTAGCAGACAAACACATAGGAGCCAATAGCTGGAAACTGAAGTTAGACAAATTCAGACTAGAAATAAGGTGTAGCTATTCTGAAAATCAGACAATTTACAGAGGTGCTTGAGTGCTTAGGAATTTAAGTTTGAAACGTTTGGCTGAAGCAGCCATATTACTGAACAGAAGGGGAGGCATAAACTGTATATTACTTTTAAACTATCTTCCTGAATGAATCACAGGGCCAATTCAGCCTCCCTGTGGCAAATGAGAAGTCCTGTGATGGAGTAGTGTGCTGTAAGGGACAATGAGTTCTCAGAAATCTAGGGTCTTGTCTACACTAGAATGTTTTGTCAATGCAAGTTACTTTGATGATCAAAAAGCACTTGTGCCTGTCCACACAGCACTCATTGTGTCGCCAAAGTGTGTCTACACTTGGTGCTTTAGCATCGACAGTGAGAACAGTGCACTGTGGGTAGCTATCCCACTGTGCAACTCACTGCCTTGTGCCACTAGGAGTTGTGGAAAGGCAGAAAGAATTGCAGTGCATCATGGGTGTGGGCTCAACGTCCCACGACACATTCATTTCCATCCTTTCATTCCTTGTGTTCCCAAATGCATTTCTCGGCATTTTTCAATGGCCACGTTCCCTGGGCACCCGGCATCTCTAGCTGAAAGGATGGCTCCTGCACTGTTCTCCACTGTTGCTGTCAGCGTTCTGAACACATTGCGGCTGGTCACACAGTATATCATGAACTCCCAATTGGAACTGGAATCCAAGGCGCCTGACCTGCTGTGTGCCATGTAAACAAACAGCACCGGATTTCTGTTTGCATTTACGGAGCATCTGCACACGCTTCACAGCCATTTTGGGGCGCATGAAACAAGCACTGAGTGGTGGGATCGCATCATTATGCAGGTCCGGGTTGACGAGTAATGGCTGCAGAACTTTTGAATGCGCAAACCAATTTCATGGAACTCTGTGCGGAGCTCATCCCTGCCCTGCAGCACAAGGACACACGAACGAGAGCTGCCCTCTCGGTAGAGAAGTGTATAGCAATTGTCGTGTGGAAGCTGGCAACTCCAGACTGCTACTGGTCGGTCACTAATCAGTTTGGAGTCGGGAAGTCCACGGTTGGAGCTGTGTTATCGCAAGTGTGCAGGACCATTAATCGCATTCTGCTGCAAAGAACTCTGAGTCTGGAGAATGTTCATGAAATAGGGGATGGCTTCATGGCGATGGGATTCCCTAACTCTACGGTGGGGCAATAGATGGCACACATATCCCAATTTTGGCCCCGGACTATCTTGTGATGGAGTACATCAACAGAAAGGGGCACTTCTCTATGGTACTGAAGCGCTTGTGGGTCATCGTGGGTATTTCACTGACATCAGTGCAGGTTGGTCAGGGAAGGTGTATGACGCACGCATCTTCAGGAACACTGGTCTGTACAGGAAGCTACAAGCAGGGACTTTCTTTCCAGACCAAACGATTCCAGTGGGGGATATTGAAATGCCCACAGTGATCCTGGGAGACCCAGCCTATCTATTAATGCTATAGCTCATGAAGCCTTATACACCTTGCATAGAAGCAAGAAGTACTTCAATAACAGGCTGAACAGGTGTTGAATGATGTTGAATGTGCATTTGGCAGATTAAAGGCCTGCTAGAGATGCCTTTATGGCAGGCTAGATCTAAATGAGGACAATATTCCCATGGTTATCACCGCCTGCTGTGTGCTCCATAATTTATGTGAAGCTAAGGGTGAAAAGTTTGTCCCTGGGTGGACCACAGAGGTGCATCATCTTGCATCCAAATATGAACAGTCAGATGTTAGGGGCATTAAAGGGGCACAAAGAGGGGGAGGGATACGAATCAGGGAGGCATTGAGGGCCCGTTTTGAGAATGAGAAACAATAAGGTGTTTTTGTGAACAGTGCTATGCCATGCTATGACTGCTATCCATCTTGAGCTGTGTGTCAGTGATAGGTGAAAGTACTGTGTGCAACACAGAAAGAAAGATTGCTTATTGTTCTCACAGTTTGTCTTTATTAATTGAAAAAAGTTGACAACACAAACAAAACACCAGGCTGGAGGGGAGAAAGCAGGAAGAGGCAGTGTAAACTATGACAGCTGGTTTTAAGTCCAGCTGTTGGTTTCATAGCTGTCTGAAGGGGTGGAGTGAAAGGGGTAATGAGATGGGCCAGGAGTTTGGTAGGAATGTGGGGAATAGTGTCATGATTGTCTTTAGTAGCTCCACCTGCTCCTCCATGGCCTTGATCATGCACTCTTGCTGCTCTCCTGTGCGTCGCTTTGGTCCCTGTACAAGTGATTGGTGTGGAATAGTGTCCTACAACAGCGGAAGAAACAAATCCACTTTGCCGAGGAATCTGAGGCAGATGATTGGCAAGCACCTCTAGGAAAGTTTCCTAGAGATCTCACCAGAGGATACCCATGAAATCTCGGTGTATACTAACATGCTTCTCAGCTGTGCTGCCTACCTGCGCAAGGGAATGGGAAACACATGGAAACATAGCTATTCTTGTGTATTTCTATCCCTTCAACTACCTCTACCATTTAGCAAAGCAAAGGACCCTCTATAAACAAACATCAGCTCTGAAAAACACTCACCAGAGTTCCCCTCTCCTGCATCCTGCACGCCAGAGCTGCAGTGCTGGGACTGGCTGGAATTCTCCAGGGTTGCAAAGAGATCCTGACTCCTCACATCACCAAATGACCTGGTCCCTGGCTCTGGTTCCTCATGCAACTCCACCTCCTCGTCAACAACTTCTTCTTCGGGGTTGAGTACGGTATCCACTACCACTGGGCACTCAGAGGTATCCACGGATGTTTTGGGGGTGGAGATGGAGTTGCCGCTTGGGATGGCTTCCAGCTCCATATAGAAGTGGCAGGTGTTTGGCTGTGCACCAGAGCGACTGTTTGCCTCCCTGGCCTTTTGGTAGCCCTGCCGCAGCTCCTTGATTTACGCTCAGCACTACAGTGTGTCCCGTTCATAGCATGTTCCGTTCATGAGAAATCTGGCCATAGGTATCAAAGTTCCTTCAGCTGGAGCAGAGCTGAGACTGCATGGCTGACTCTCTCCAAATGCCAATGAGATCCAAAAGCTCCCGTATGCTCCTAGTGGGAGAGCGTTTGGTGCATGGAGCTGCCATGGTCAGCTGGAAAGAGGAAATGCGAGCTCTCCATGCCAACCAAGCAGGAAGTGGAATTTCAAAGATTCCTGGGACTTTAAAGGGGGAGTGGCAGGTGGCTTCAGAGCAGTGGAGTTCAAACTAATGGCCTGAGTGGTCAGGATGGGCATTGTGGGACACTTCCAGAGGCCATTTACCAACTACAACATAACCAAGTACTGTGTCTCCACTGACGCTTTGTTGATTTAAGTTGTGCGGGAAAAGCTCTACGCCTCTACGTGAGGTGGTTTTATTTTGTCAAAAAAACAGGACAGTTTTGTCAGTGGCGGAAGGAGCGGGGTGATTGCAGTGTATACACCAGCATTGCTTTGGTGAAAAAAGCTGACTTTGGTTGACAAAACAGTCTAGTGTAGACCAGGCCTAATTTAAGATCTAGGCCTGAGATCTGTTGTAGTTTAGGGTGCTCATCACTGAAATGTAGTTTTAAGCACTTTGCGGGGTCATGTCTTTATGTGGCAAAGTTATTTTCTGTGGGGGGAGGGAGGAGTTGGTCCTGGTATAGGACCCTCTGTTTGTGTTTTGACATTATATTTACCTTAAGGCAATAATGATTACTGAATCTTGAAAACATCCCTCAAACATGGTTTTCTCAGTCTCTAAAAGCTCGATCCAGAGCATGCAAGTGTCTGTGATCACAGTAAATCTGTGATGATGAAGCTGACTTTCTTTGTAATGGATGTGTTGTCATTAAAACAAGAGATGTCTTTTTTTTTAAAGGTGATAAAGAAATATAATGGAGAGATCATCGCTGGGATATTTGCATGGCAACAGTTCATAAGCAGCTGTGGAAAAATCATTCTTCTATGTTTTCTAGACTTTGATCTCACTAAAATTCTCCAACTAGAAGCCAAAATTAGAATTAAAGAATCACTCATAAAATAAATGCTTCTTCATTATGTTACAAAAATCTTTACATTGGTGAGAAATGATGATCCTTTACAGGAGCTTTATATCAGTGTGAGTACTAAGCAGCCTGTTCTCATCTCAGCACACAGGCATTTACATAGATTACTCCCACAAGTTTTACTAGCAATGATGAGCATAAATCCCCACACATCACATTGAGATGATGCCCTGAAGAATGTTTTTATTACTGGCAAATCAGCAAATACACATATTTCACCATGATCTGCTAGATTTTGGTATAGTTGTCATTGTCAGTGATTTTTCTATCAGGAACTGAACCATTAAAACAAATACATATTGCACAAAGTGCAATTTTGAATACAGGATTTGGTTTTTTTCATAAATAACATAATTCTGACAAACAGAAAAAGAAATTGAAAAAGAGACACAGAGGGACGGACAGCCAGAGACCTTTACATATGTTCAATGAATTTATTCCCACATTTATTGAGTAAACGATTTTGAATATGGCAAAATAATGAACAAAGCTATTTTTTTTTTCATTTTAAGAAATAAGTTGGTGCAAGGATTCTTTGCTATATTGCTTTATGGGTCTGTGATTCATTTTGAACTCTTGAGACAGTGGGTAGTGCCGTTCTAATTCTTATTTCCTCTCGCTCCCTTTCCGCAGCACTGGCTAGCAAAGCCAATCCGTATTGTGCTAATTGTCATGCGGGCACTGCAGTTGTTTCCCTGTTTTGCTCCCTATCACTGTCATAGCTTGGAACTCTCAGCAGTGTAGTGCTACATGAATAGCTTGGCCTATGGGGACCTTTCTGTCTGGGACAGTACCATTCTGTCCAGACAGGGAGAGACCGGGGTTTTTTGTTCTCCAGCACACAGACACACACACAAAAAGAAAAAAGAAAGCCCGACCTTGCTGCAGCCCTTCACTTAGGATTCCTCCTCAAGAATTCTAATTCCAGCTGCATACTCCGAAAGGGCATCTGGCAGCGATTATTCTAGGGGTAAATCATCTTTCAATGGCCTCATGTTCATTCGCCAGCTCTGTAGGGATATTTTTTCTTCATATATTGTACTGCAGTCTGACAGTAAATGTTCTTCCTCTGACCACATCAGTTATCTTAAAAGAAGGATCTGTTTGCTTTCAAATTGCAACCTACACTATCAATTGTAGGAAAGAATCAGAAAAAGTAAATGCCATATTTTAAAATAATTCCTAGTTTAAAAAGTGGCTTTGAGAAATGATTTGTAGCACAGCTGTCAGCAACTCTAATTACTCCTGTATTTGCTGTGTACCTTTGTCTTTTAATCACACAAGGCTACATCTTATTCAGCTGTTTTATGTCTGGGCAGGGGCATTCTCCTCTGCAGTTTTACAGCTCCTTTCTAACCATCTCTGTGTGAGCAATTTTGTTTACTAGAGAGGAATCTGTTTATCAAAAACAAATGTTCAAGGTATGGTTTATACATGTGAAAGCCTGGTTTCCCCAAATTCTGGAAATCTGAATCCAGAGGTGGATCAGAACTTTGTGGTTTGGTTCTGTCTGACAATGGGCCTGAAACACAATTCCAGATCTGAAGTGCCCCAAACCTTGGAAATGCTCTACTCCAAATCCGGATCCAGATTTCATGGCCCAGACTCTATAATTTTTTTTCTTTAGCACGTACATGGTGCTCAACTCTGTACAAGATTCATTCATATTTTAGTTTAACCAACATTTTGTTAGGAAAGTTGATACTTCCCTTAATCAGACTTGTAACTGTTTTTTTATTCTTTTCTTCTTTTTTTTTTTGGTTACCAAAGAAGATTATTTTCTTGAATTCAAATCCTTCATTTCCATAAATACCACATATATCCTTGATGTAATGTGCTGTTCTTCATTTGCCTATAATCAAATCTCCATAAAACTAAAAATAAAATCCTGTGATAAGCAGTTCTGCCAACTGCATGTTACAGATTAAAAACCAAAGAGCAAATAATTCTTGTGCTGCTCTTTATTAAAAGGAAAAAGATTGCTGCACGTAGAAGAATCTGCTAGTGTGTATGTGTACATACTGTAAGAAAGGTAATAGGTTTTCTGGGATGCAAGCTAATGCACCACATGTGTCTGATAAAAAAATATTGACCCTAAACCTAATTTATGCACTATAACCTAAGGACAAAGTCATGAAGCAGATATTTTTCTCATATTTATGTGAACAATTTTTTTAAAAAGTTTATTAAATCGTTACTTCTTTGGGCATAGAAATTATACCAAACATATGAAAAGTGTGTTATTCACCAGTCAAAGGAAAAGGTAGATAATGTGCTGGACTCACTTCACTGCGCTTGAATGGCAGTTGACGGACTGACAGGAAACAAGTTGCAGCACCTGGACTCTCATCTGCCTGGTTCCGGTGTTGCTATTACAGCTGGGGTTCCTGGTTCTGTGGCTGCTTACCTGTTGGGCTGCAACAGGTAATGTATTTCATTATGGAAACACCAAAAGCTTCCCACTGCAGTGTTTCCAAAATGAAATATTGTGGAATTTCACTTTCACACACACACACACACACGAATTGAAAGTTTTTGGCTTTTTCTCATGATTTTGGAAGAAAAATTTTCCAGAACCTTAAAATGTTTCACAGAAGTAAAATTCAGTTTCCCAGCCATATCTAGTTTCTAGCTAAAGCTTTGTCTACATCTAAAACTTAGGTTGACTTAACTACATTGCTCAGAGCTGGGAAAAATTTCACACCCTGTGCAACCTAGTTAGGCTGACCCAATCCCCAGTGTTGCTGCAGCTAGGTCGACAGAAGAATTCCTCCTAAGTCCCCCTAAGTGCCTAAATTTCCACCAGTGGGCATGCACAAACCGCCTCAGTCCTGACACTGCCACGTGGCCCGAGGCCCTTGCTATAATAGTGCTGTGGTCTTTCTCATTTTTCAGGAGACAGGGTTGATGTGATTTATGTACCTAACTCCGGACAGGGTTCACAGCTGAGACTCCCAAGTGTAGCTAGACACCTCCATCCAGCCTGTCACTCATGCCCAGACCAATGGGTACCTAAGTACTTTTGTGGAACTGGGTCCTAAACCCATCCTTTTCCTCTCAAATTCACTCCTGGCTACCTTCAGCAGCTTCCCACTCAGCTTGCTGGCTTCTAATGATCCCTTTCTTAGGTATCTGACTTGGACACCTAACTCAGGGCTGTGAATTCCACCGTGCAGCAGACTGCCCGGGAACCTAATTCAAAGTCGCATAGGAAGCACATAGCAGAGCATGGAATTGAAGTAGATCTCCTGAATCCCATGCTAGCACTCAAACCACTAGGCCATCCTTCCTCCCACGGGGGGAACCTTAACTTACACCACTGGTATAAGGTCCTTTAGGGACATGACAGCACTAGGAAACAGGCTGTACTGGAGCCTGGTTTCAGCATGAGGTCTGCCTTCCTCTCTCCTTCTCAGATATGCCCCTCTACACCTACTAATCCCCTTATGTTTGGCACTGCAGCACCTGCACTGGAGGTGGCAGAGCCATTGTTGCCAGCCTTACCGCAGCAGAGATTCCCCCCATGCCTGTAGAATTCTCCATCTAGTTTAAGTCCATTACTTAGAATGCAAAAGTGTGGGGCCGGATTCTGCAGTCTGCTAAGTTCACTCTGTGATATATAAGCAATGCAATGCCTAATGAAAAATCTCTCTTTCTGTATGTATGTATGTATGTGTATATCTATTAAAAGGCTGCTTAAGGGAAGATATCAAAGCTACTGAAGACCTTGATGTACTATAAATGACAGCTGTTACTTGCATGCCAGCATGCACAAGTTTATCGTGCTAACGTATGTAGCTATTTACTTTCCCATTCAATAAAAACAGAGTAGCAATCATAATAATGGCCACTTCAGACAGAGGAACAGAGAGACAGAGCTATTCCTTTTAGAATAGCACATGCATCATCAGGCACACATTAATGTCTCAAAGAAAATATTAATTTAACTGACAATAGCTTTCCAGATTTCAAAGCCATATATTACAAGTTGACCTGTTAGAGAATTTCAGGGCAACAGTTATTTCAACAGCTTTGCATTATGCAGAAATGCGAAATATCCTCATTCCCCAAACTACGAATGGAGGGGGTTGGCGGCCCCTTTATAATTATTCTTTTGTGTGTTGTAGGCATGAAGAGAGAGTGGAAGAGATAGAGGAAAAATGATTGATGCTGCTATTGAACCTCTTCTCCCTGTCCACTTTTTCTCCCCTAAAACTGCCCCCATGGGTGCTCACTCCTGTGTAGTAGGGGGTCTGATTGATTCACACTCTGTGTCCATTGTGAGGAGAAATCCCTATCCACACTGTTCCACATGTCTGCTAATGAGATTTGCAGTAAATTAAGCAACTCATTTTATCCACCTTTGCATTCAGCAAGAGGGACTTGGGCTGGGTACAGTGAAATATAGGCCAGGAAGACAAGACCTGGAGATCAGTGCGCCTCAGCAGCGAACACCATCAGTAGTAGAAGAGCTGAAAAATGATGCAGAGTTTAGAGCAGAAGTACATACCCAATTGCACACACAAATGACACCTGCAGAGGGATCAGTAGTAGAACCAACAGCAGATAAACTGGCCTGCTACCTGCCATGATCCCACAGTAACCCCAAACATTACTAATTCTTATGACCTAAAAACTGCATGCAGACAGTCACTAAAATGATGATGAGCCCTAAGAAATATTGTTATGAGCTGAGTGAAACCTTGTTATGCACTGAGTTAAAAAGCAACCCAATGAGGCTGAAGACTGTGAACATACCCTTCAGTTGGCGTAACGGTAAATTAAGTTAATCACAAACCCTTATCTAAGAGACGAAAAGGATTATGTGACCCTGCACAGGAGTTTTAGACTGGCTGGGTAAAGGGTCTTTTGCTGAATGTTGTTTGGGGTAAAATGTGCATATTTGGGGGAAGGGAGAAGAGAGGGAGAAAAAAGAGAGACAGAAGCAAAAAACACCACAAGAAAGTCAAGTAGCAGCCTGTGCTCAGTGTCTGACCCTGGAAAAAGCTAGAAAGAAAGGTTTTTTGGGTTTGATGTTAGCTAACAAAGTGTGAGTCTGTACGCTAAGAAACTATTTGGTTTTGTTTCTGGTTTCTCCTGGGTTTGGAGAATCAGGACCTTGTACGTTCCATATAAATAAGCAAGACTGCATGAAAGAAAATACCAGACTCCATTGTTAGCTTCTACCTCTAACTGGAATATCCCCAAGGCCCCAAACTTTGACTAGTCATTTGACTTGAAAAGGGGAAACAATCTATATAGTTATAGATAGTATATATAGTTAGTCAGAAGCAACAGAATTAGACATTCTTCCTGGCCTGGTCCCCAGCAAAGTTCACTTTTTACTGCTGGAAATGTGCTAGTGAATCTGAACTGCATAACCAGCAACAGCACTACTCCACACTGATCACAAGATCTGAATACATTGATTTTTGAGGAGCAGGCAGCTTACATACTCCTTATGTTTATGTTAGTGCTGGCCAGAACTTTCCCTTGCTCATTTGTGAATCCCAGTCATCCTCTTTAAATCATTCTGGAGGGGAGTAAACAAAGAAATGTGCAAACTGCTGCATGAACACAGCCCAACTGAATCCAGAGGAATGTAGCAAACTGCCCTCACCAGATCAAAGCTATATCTAAATATAGTGAGGAGGGAATCACACAAAGTTCTGTTGATAAGTACCAAAGCCTATGGAGAAACACAGCAAGTTCCAAAGTCTTTGTATTACCCCTTCTATCAACAGGCCTCTATACCCTTACCTGATGCTGGAGTGGTTAAGACTACTTCTATGTGCCCGCCCTCCCGCTGTGACTCTGGCATTGATGATAAGCCTGCCCATCTTTTCAGTGTCTGCTTTCCCCTAATCCCAGTAGGACAGGTAGCCCTTTGCCTCTCATCACATCCCCCAGGAGGAATCAGCACAAAGCCCTTCAATTGCAAGGATTTGGGGTAGGTGTAGATCCCATAAATCTTGGCAGATGGTTCCAAGGGAAGCCCCAGGTCTTTGGAAAGTGACAGAGACAGCCGACAAAAACCTGCTTTGGTTTGTTGTGTTGTTTTTCTCCAGTGGTGGGGGCGGAGGAGTTTATCAGTCTAACCGACTCAGAGAAAGCACATAAAATGCAGCAATTCCTCTGAGACAACAAATCAAAATGGCTTCCAATGAGCCTCCCGAATATATGGGACAACTGCTGCCAGTCAGTTAGAAAAGGAAATATTATTTGGCTTCAACTATTTGTATTTCCCACCAAATAAGCAATCCCAACTCAAGATTCTAGTTACTAATTCTTTGTTAAAGATAAACAACATTTCTTCACAATACCATTTTGTCATGTATTACAAGAGATGGAGACAAATATATATGGCATGGGAATATAACAGAGGAAGAGAGTGAGACAGCATAGGGCTCGTATATATCTGAGGTTCATGCAGCTACTGCACACCTAGTCGTGCACTGGGGGAGACAGAAACTGTGGCTGGAGTCAGTGCCTGAGAGCCAAGCAACAGACTCTCCTCCCCCAGAAGGAGCTGGGACCCGAGGCAGCTAGCGTTAATAGCTGTGGTGGCACCTTTGGAATTTCTGGAACTTTGACAGACTTTTCTTTTCCTCTTTATGTTTTGAGTCTGGATATTTTTTCCTTCTTGCTGCTTAGTTGTTTTCACCAACTTTCTGTCCCTCCCGCCCTCACAGCCTTTTTTTTGCTGCAATTTCACTCTCTCTGCCCTCCATCCTCCTCTGTCTGTTTCTACCTCACTCACTTCATGTTTGCCTTCCTTTTCCTGCTCCTGTTAATGTCCATGCCCTCCCTCTTTCCCTTGCTCACACCATGTCTCACTATAACTGTTTTTAAAGGAACTGCCATGATGTTTGCCACCCACCATTCTGCTTATATGTTGCATCCTCCCCCCAGTCGTGCTTTGTCTGTCTTGTCTATTTAAATTTCAAGCTCTTTGGGGCAAAGACTATATTTTTATTAGGTCTTTGCACAATTCCTAGCACAATGGACCCCCATTCCTGATTTGGGACCATTATGTGCTACTGCAATACAAATACTAATAAGAATAATAAGTATAGGATGAGAGATATACAATTTTTTTTCATAAAAGTTATATGATTATCAGTACAAGCCATTTGGCCCAGCTTTCCTCAGATAGCAGTTGAACTATCTTAATATTAAAACTGTGTCAGCATTTTCACAGAGATCCAAGCAGCGCCAGAAATTCAGTGCTCAACTGATGAAGATTTCTTTCAATGTGATAAACTTTGTAGGAAATATACAGTTCCATAAGCCCCATAAACTGAAAACCAGGCAAATTTGGAGGTTTTTTCATTTCATTTCATATTGAATAACTGTCCCAGGTCTAATAATTGTAAGCTTCTTTTAGATCTATTTCAATTTTTAACCTCCTCCTGTTTTAGAACTTAATATTTTAATAGCAAAGGGTATAAACAATTGCAAATTTGGGCGGCAATGGGAGGTATAGGTCAAGGGAAAACAGAACTGTAAGAACTTGTAGACACACCAATTTGCAATGAAATAAGTTTCAATTCATACATTTAGTTATTTTGGTGCAAGTCTTGTATGTCGACATGATTTTGGAACAAAAGTGTCCTATTTTGGTTTTGTTTAAGTCAGTAAAAAAGTCAATGTAGGCTAAATACAAATAGTTGTTTTGTGTTTATATGTAAATCATGAAATCTTGTAAAGTACTGTAGGTCAGATCCTGCAGTCCTTTTGCATGCAAAAATCCTATCTATTTCAATGGACGTTAGACATACATAAAAATTGTGAGATCAGCCGAGATGTCTGTCTTTTATTTTTTAATGGTTGCTGCTGGTAACCAGCATTATGGGAGGTTACTAACTAGTACTATTGTATTCTACAAAGAATCTAAGTAAATATTAGTACATGGCCACATGATCAATTTGTCAATGGGCAAACTTGTTTCCCCATCTTTATGTGCTCATGTAAATCTGCCACATGCCAGTCTGAAGCCTTTTAAATCTTGACTTTTATTTGACTCCCATTGGCTAACGTGCCCCCAGTTCAACATAAAATTTCTACTCCAAAGTCAAACAGTGTCACCGCAATGTTTTATTTTAGCAAATAGACATGCCAATTACTGGCCTGCTTCCAGCTGATGTTATCAACTATTTAACTCTGGAATTGTATTTAATAGCAGCTCAAAAGGTATTCAGAACATCGGCACATAAAAAGAAAAATCACCTTTATATTTATGGTTGAGCAATAAACTGCTAAAACCAACATTTCAACTGGAAATGCTACAATGCTTTCAATATTAACAATCAAAATGCAAATCCATAACAATATACAGAGTAATATACAGTATGTCCAACTACAATATTCCATCCAGAGGCTAACAGAACCTCCGTGGTATAAATTAAAGCCTAAAAGGTACAGTAAAAGTGCCTTTATTGTTGATAAATATAATACCGGGTGGGATGTCACACATGTTTTTCTTTCAGTACAGGAAAAGGATTATAATAATCTGACTTGACATTTTTTCCTGAAGAAAGCCAAATTTTAAAGGAAAGACCAGGCCAATTGTCTTTTTTTAATTAAAAAATAACAACAACAAAAACCCTCTCCCCTCCCCTCTGTCCCCCAGGAAATTTGAAAATGTGAAAGCTACAAAAAATAGGTTTATATTTGTTGGCTATGGCTATCACATGGGGAGGGGACAGTTATTGTTTGGTGCTGACATCAGCACTGAATATTAATAAGACTGCAAACTGCAGGCCTTTACCATAGAATTAGGCTTCCTTGTTGCATAATGAGGTTCATTATAAATGACATGCATAATTCCAATCATGTTCTATGGCGACTCAGCCTTTTGTTGCCCAGACAGCCTATTATTATGTGGCGAATGAACCGCACTGAGTTTAAATCAAATAATTAAAACAAAATATTTTCTAAAGTTATTTCTTTTTTCCTACACTGATTTAGGTTACATCTTAAAACAAAAACATCCAGCCATGCGTGTTTCCTAAAAAAAAAAAAAAGGCAGAAAATTCACTGCATGATAAAATATATTCTTTCCTGAGTGAAGAAAACAGTTCTCAGGAGACAATCTTGTGAGATGATTTCATGACTGTTCTTTCTCTTTTGTAGAAAAGGAAACAACAAAATAAATAAATAAAGGCAAGAGTGGGTCTCCAGTATTCCTATACTTGATAAGTAGTATAGCAATTAGTATACAGTTTTGTTTGTTCTTAAACATGCCAGTCAAGGTTACTCAGGAATCCTACTTCACAAAAAAATGGCAAAAATCAGAAGGCTTGACTTTTTCATCTGCTTTATGTGGGTTTTTTTGAAGACGTTAAAAGAACAAAGTTAAAAATATTTTTACTAATGGATGTGAAATAAGCTCATTGGTTTCAGTTCAGTTCCTTTTGAGCAGTTTTCCCACCACTGGAATTGGCAATAATTGATATTTTGGGGGGCCGCTTCAGCAAATGTGCCAAGAAGTGAATGGACTTAAGAGAATGACTTTCTCCCTTAGTGTTAGTCCTTGAACATAACAGTGAAGGCACGGTGGTGGTGCAGTCAGGGAACACTTTTCCTGCTGCTTTTGTGCCTCTTGGTGGTTATTTAATTAATTAACAAAAACATGCAGCCATGGTTTAACCCTCTTGGTGAATTTACAACAGTGAAGACCACAATTTGAGAACAACAACATTCTGCCAACAATTGAAAACCAGTCCTCAAAATAATTTAAAACTAATACATACAATGCCTCTACAGAAAGCAAGGACAACATTCCCAACGAAATGCCCAGTTTAATTACTTTATACACAGCCATCCATCCTTCTCCAATTAAAGACCTGAGTAAAGAGATTCATGCCGTTAACACTCAATAACCTTGGCTTCTGCTCAGCCAATAAGGGAAAGGAGTTCCAGAATCGTGAACCCTCCACCAAGAACATACTGCCATTAGGCCACAGATGTTCAAACTGAGGAACTCTTAGTTGGAGTGCCTCAGCTGATCTGAGCTGTCAAAAAAGAACACAGGGAGACAGGCAGTTTCACGGTTATCCACAGTACAGACCATTTTGGGCTTCACGTCTCCAACACTTTGAAATACGCTTGAAAATGCAACATGCAGGCAGCCAGTGCAACATGCAGAGCACACGTGTAAAATGCTCAGCACTGTGCAGGCCACAAGAAAGAAGGTTATTGTGTTTTGCAGCTGATGAAGCTTCCAGGTGGTTTTCAAGGATCATCTTGTGTAAAACACATCACAGTGCACCTTGCACTGAAGTGGCAAGGGTGACAACGTTTACATGTCCCTTCCAATTTAGCCTCTCTTTTTCTCTTTATATTTCCCTCTTCACTCTACCAGTAATGGTATCTTTGGTGCCATGTTTGTCCACTTCTCTCACAAATATCTGTCTATTTGCCTGGTCTGTTTAGAGGATAAGCACCTCAGGGCAGGGACAACGTTTTATAGACTCATAGACTATAAGGTCAGAAGGGACCGTTATGATAATCTATTCTGACCTCCTGCACAACGCAGGCCACAGAACTTCACCCATCCTCTCCTGTAATAGACCCCTAACCTAAGACTGAATTATTGAAGTCCTCAAATAATGATTTAAAGACTTCATGGTACAGAGAATCCACCAGTAAGTGACCCATGCCCCATGCTACAGAGGAAGGCGAAAAACCCTCAGAGCCTATGACAATCTGCTCTTGGGGAAAATTCCTTCCCAACCCTAAATATGGTGATCAGTTAAACCCTGAGCATGTGGGCACCAGCCAGACACCCAGAAAGGATTCTCTGTAGTAACTCAGAACCCACTGCATCTAACACACCATTTTTTCTCATGTTTGTACAGCACTTAAATATTGTGGGAATTACTGTCAATAAATAATTGTAACAATAATAATGAAGGCCTGAAGAAGTGTGCTGATGGCTGCATCAAAAAAAAGGGATACCACAAATAGAATTTGCGGGTGGAATTTTCCCGCAATCTTTGCCACTATAGTTACTTCAAAAAAATCCAAGAATCTTGAATGGACATCTAGGTTCAGAATTTCCTTTTCCATCCTTAATAGAAGGAACAGATGCAATCTTTGCCAGCTCCTGCAGAGGCTTCCCCCTACATATGAGCACCACCTCTGGTTAATGATCTGTCTAGAAATATCTAAAGCCAACTTTCCCTCATGAGAACCTCTATCTCGATGCAGCAACAGGAAAGCAGTGATTGCACTATCCAGATTGGATTAAAAAAAAGGGACATAAAACTGAAAGTTGTGCAGAACTTCACATAAGAGGTCTCTCTTCACATCCATCTCTGGGATTTTTTTTTACAGGAGGGAACAAGACTACTAGAAAACCATCCCCTCTAGACAGTGTTTGCACGTAAGTTAACAACAACTTCCTGTGGTCAGTGCTATCAAAGGCTGCTTATAGTCAGAGTAGAGGCAGACTCTTGTCCTTTGTCAGGAGCAGGAAGTCAACTAAAGAAACCAATGCAATGTCCACAATACACCTATAAAAGACTGATAGGAATCTAGGAAATTAGATTCCAGAGGATTGCTCAGAGGCAGTTACCCACTTAGGCAAAGTTTGAGATTGCCAATATTGTGTAACAGCTCATTTGTGGGAAGCCAGTGTCTTATACTCTTTCTAGAAGGCATTGACAGTAACCATCAATAATGTATCACGAGTTGTATTTTCAAAGGCACCTAAGGAAGTTAGGCACCTAACTGCATTGATTTTCAGTCAAATATGAGCACCTTACTCCCTTAATTGCTTTTGAAAATTCCACCCTCAATCCTCCTCTACCAACATAGACCCATTGGCTTTCATCCATCTTAACGGATGCTCCTTATGCATCTTGTATCCCCCACCCCCGCCCCTCTAGAAACGCTATAAGCAAAAACAGTCACATTATTTGCAGTATGAGCAAGTGTCACTTAAGGAGAGTTATTCTAATTGGATGAGATTCTAGCCTGGACAAGCATGAAGGGTCATATGCCAATAGTTTCTTCACATAATAATAGAGACAAACAATAATTTATTTCTGTTGCGCTAAGATTAAAAATGTATTTGAAGGGAAAGGCCAGCACCAAACCCTATAAGTTTAAATCCACAGCTCGGGGAAGTTATGGAGAAGGAAAAAAGGAAGGCTTTGGCACTGAAAGTTAACTAGAAAATGAAAATAATCTGACTTTAGTCAATGAATGTCTAACTGCCAGTAATGCAAATTAATCAGCCCCTCTGTAAAGTGACTTTCTGGTACACTGACTGCCATTAAAATAGGCGCTACTGTTTGCATAAAAAGAGGGTCCCTATCGTGTATATTAGTATGGAAATTGAAGCTCTGAAGGTAATAGTTAAGAAAGAACATTGTTGTTCCTTACTTTGCTAACGGCCATGATTTAATGTTATGAGTGTATAAACTATCAAGGGAGAGAGGAGGAGACTTCAAGAAGCGAGGCCCAAAGGAGTGGTGCCTGAGGAAATTAGACTTGGAATCCAAGAGTATAAAGGAAAATCTTTCTTTCTTGGCTGACCACCAAGGCATCTGTTACATCCTTATTTTACTAATTCTTCATTTACAATGGGGATCAAACTGACGTGGCACAATGAGCCGCTGCTTTTCCCTACAGTCTGGCTCCCTAAAGTCTGTGCTCCCAAATCACAGCTTTCATTTAAAAAAAAAAAAAAAAGTCTATGCTCCTTGTGACTGTGAAGAAAGCCTTCAGAATGTGAATTCGATGGAAATCAATATTTTTGTTCTAAATCCTGAACTGATCATGCATTGGCCATGCGGTTCAGAGTACTGCATCAGTGGGTTGCCCCCCATCATCCAGCTGCTGTGCAAGCAGAAGAAAGCTCACTTTAAGCTCAAGAAATGGTACTGTGTTAGCTGTAGACCAGATTGGAAAATGGAATTTCCATCCTGCAGGAAATTTGACATTTTGAATTTGTTTTTGTTGATTGTCAAAACTAAAAGTCTAAATTTCTAAATTCCTTGAGGAATGGCCGTTCTGAAAATTTTTTATACAGAAACATCAGAATGTTTTGTTTTGACCATGTCAAGTAATTTAATTTCAATAGCATCAAATACTTTAGTTTTTATAGTGTCAAAAATAATATAATAAATATTACATGTAATATATAAACATATTAAAATTACTATATAATATAAAGTCTAAATGTAATGAACTAAAACAATAAAGTTTAACTGATATTGTGGTAGCCATGTTGGTCCCAGGATATTAGAGATACAAAGTGGGTAAGGTAATATCTTTTATTCAACCAACTTGTTCTTTCATCAACAGAAGTTCATCCAATATTACCACACCCACCTTATAATGCTAAAGTTGAAATGAAACATGTTTTACCTTACTAAACTGAAACATTTTAACATTATCAAAATAAAACATTTTGACATTGTCAAAACATTATCCCACTGAAAATTTCAGCAAAATCACCTCATTCCTGCAAGAAGTTTAGTTTTCAATGAAATTGAATTTTCTCTTCCCACAAACAAAATCAGAGTGGGCCTTGCTGAGAGAGAGGTAACAACAATTGAACAAGAAGTGACTCCCATACCATCTTCTTTGATGAAATTTGGACTTAGCAGCAGAGTAGACACCTAGAATTTCTGAGAAGTGCCTGACCCCCAGATTGTCAAGGTGTTGCAAAGGCTCACGGATCATGCTGGACTCATTAATATTCCTGGGCATGCAAGCAAGGAATGACTTCCATCTTTGAATAGTCAGGGATCTTTATTAGATTAGTAGCAAGGAATGCTCTCTTCCACCTTCATCAGGCTATTCTTCTCCAACAAGAACATCACTGGTTCCCACTCACCCCCAAACAAAATTTAAAGTCTGGGTCCTAATCTACAAAACTAGGGTTAGTCAAAACCTTTCATTGAAACCAATTTTTCATTGGACAATTGTTTTTGACAGCAAAATTTTTCTAAGAAACTATCTGCTGTCCATGGAAAATGTTGATTTTTCATCAAAAACTAAAGACTGCCAAACAAAAAGCTTTTATGAAAATTGAAATATTTCATTTAAAAAATACTGCCTCAGTGCCTCTGGGAGTTGTAATTTAGTTGCCTCGTATACCCGTTCTTCTTTGTGGGCTGTGGTCCCAAGCTGGACTTCATCTCCCATGATTCTCCACTTCCAGGAGACTCATGACGCACCGCTTCCCTTCATTAAGACAACAGACCCTGGTTCATCATGGCAGAGGGAGCCCGGGCTATAGAGGAGAATGAACGAATGAGACATTTAGACTACAGTTCCCAAGAGGCACTGCAGTGGCATTTCTGAATTGAACCATTTCGGGTTTGGGCCAAACTTTTTGAATTTTCAGCTAAAATACTTTGGGGTTTGATTTTTCACCAAAAAGTCAATATTTTCCAAGGAAAATTTCAGTGAAAATTATTTTTTAATTGAAATTTTTCTTCAGGGGGAAAAAAACATTTTCCAAACTGGTCTTTACAAAGCCCTTAACAAACTGAGACTACATCACCAGCAACACACAGAAGGGAAAATGCAGATAGAGAAATTCAGACTTAGGCAATGTGCACACTACACAGTTTTGTCAACAAAAGTCAGCTTTCGTTGACAAAACAGGGGAGGTATACACACTGCAATGCTCCTCCCACTGATGTAACTCTCCTGCTACATCGACATAATAAAACCACCTGGATGAGAGGCATAGAGTTTTTTTAGATGAAGTTAGAGCGAATGAGTGTTAAAAAGCGGAGTGAAACATAGTCAGAAGTCCATAGAATGATGGGATGAAGAAAACTAATCATGGAACGGTGAGCCCGCCCCATGAGGCACTTTGATCCCTTCCCAGAACTCCCAGCAGCAGATGGTGGCGAGTTTCACAGTGGGATAGCTACTCACAGTGCACTGCTCTCTCTGTCGATACACGAGCACCACTTCTCTGTCACAAGAAGCATTGTGTGGATGTGCAAAAGCAGTTTAATTACAGCGGTAGATGACCATTGACATAACTTAAGTCCACTTAACTTTGTAGAGTAGACATAGGCTTAGACTATCAGGCACTAAAGGCAGAAAGTTCTCACCACTATGAAACATTTTAACAAAAGAAATCAGACCGAGCCCAGAGCTGATGGTGGTCATCTCAAAGTGATCAGGCAATAAAATCATGTGATCAGACCATCCTAATAAAACTAGGGATGTCTAAAGGAAAATAAAATGGGGAGGGAGAGAAAGATATAAATATATTCTGTATACTTTTTACAATAATTGACTCAGATATCCTATTAGAAATTGGAAATTAGGAATACCTAATATTTGTGGAACGTGGAAATAGGAATACCTAATCTGTATTTTTGCCATTCTCATCTTTAACTATAGTATTCAATAAGTTGTAAGTATTTTTACTTTACTTATTTATATTATAAACAACAAGGTGTCACACGGACTGGCTTGAGTGGGGGGGCATTTAGTATATTGTGTGACATCAGTGTGTCAGAATCATGATGATTCGTGTGAGATATATCATGTCTGGTACTGTCAGAAGGGATATATCGTGCTGAGTATGATAATAATACTTATGTTCATGTTTTATATGTAAAATGGAAGTTATGGATGTATTTGATATTTCTGTATGTCAATTTGGGCTGGCTGGAACACACCCCAGACAGAGAGGTGGCAAGACAATAGCCTGCTTAATGGCCCATTAAGACACTCATAGAGGCAAGGGGCCCAGGAAGAAACCCCAGGCATACCTGAAGAGTTACCAGGATTGGCCCATGTGACTCTGGACCCCAGGCATATCTGAAGAGTCACCAAGATTGGCCCATGTGACTCTGGACTCCATTTTAGGTCTTGTGACTTTCCCCAGGCCTCATGGCCCAGGACAGAGGGTATATAAGATCAAACCACAGAATCCATTTTGTCTATGATTCTGTCCAGCTGCAGACACACACCTACCTCTGGATCAATTCATTGTGCAACTGATCCGACGGACTTAGACCCATCCAGGTACTGGATGTGTACCAGAGGGAACTATACAAGCCTGCAATTCCACATTTCTTCCAGAAACCTGATGTATATGGACTTTTAATCATTTGTATGTATCTGATTGGTCTAATCTTTTAACATTTCTCTTATGGTTTACTTCTTTCTTTTTATAATAAACCTTTAGTTTTAGTTACTAAAGGATTGGCTGGTGGCGTGGTATTTTAGGTAAGATCCAAACTTATATTGAACTGGTACTGTGGCTGACCCCTTGGAGTCAGAGGGAACCTTTTTAATAAAGAGCACAGAGTTTAAATAACTGGTCTCTTTACTGGACCTAGTGCTGATTTGGGAGCCAGGAACTGGAATGCAGTAAAGGGGGCTGTGTGGGGCATTTGTGAACTGGCTTCTTGATATCCAGTGAGGGGAAATCAGAAGCAGTTCATGGCTGGTTGGGAAGCCGGGCTTCAGTGTCACCCACCAGCGCTGGGAGAATCTGCTCTCCTTTTGCAGCCTACCCTGATCTTGGCATTCTCAGGTGGCTACCCAGGGTATGGACGGGTCACACAAGGTTCTAGGCAATTTTTGTTGATCCCCTTAATTTTCATCTTGTACACCAAACCAAAATGTTAAATTTTCCCTGGCTGCATTTTTTTAATTAAAATAAACTCAAACTATATCCATAGGTTAACTTGTTACACCAAATCCAGTCCTGATACTTTACACAACCTTTTGTTTAAAAAAAAATCTTGTTCTCAATCAGCATCCATCCATCTTACTCTATGCAACATTCTGTTACAATGCTATAAATGGTTCAATACTCTCAGAAATAAGGAATAGCGTTCTGTACTATTGAAAATTTAGAACAATGCTCTATTTTCTCATTTGGATATGAGTAAATATCAGAGCTTTCCACAGGGACAGCTTACATTAATAACTGAGGACCTGATTCTCATTTACACTGAGGCCACTTTACATCCATTCAAAATACACACGTTCCAAAGTGCACGACATTTAATTCTAATCTATTTTTAGAAATTGGAGGAAAATGAAGACCAAATTAACTTTTTCCATCATAAGCAGTCTCTAACATTCCATTTCCAAATACAAATTACAGTAGGGCTAATTGACAGTTCCATTATATGCTTTAAGAACTTCTCCTGAGTGAACATGGTATTTTAAAGACAGCATTTATGATGAATTCAGTATCTTGAAAGTCTGAGTGCCCTACTAGCAGAGATCAGTGAGGAAGCATGGTAAATTCTTAGGGTAGTACATGAGAGGGGGGCTCAGACAAGCTGGGTTCAGTTTTCTGGTTTCCCACAAGTGCTCTGTGTGACCTTGGGCAAGACACTTAAGGTATGTCTTCACTGAACACCATTTGCGGTAGTGTTTATGCCACAGTGAAAAGCAAGCTACCTCCACACTCACAGCAATGTGTAGCTACACGTGGCAGTGAAAGGCTCTGGCAGAGGAGGAGGAAGTGTGGAAATGTTCCAGCAATGGTAAGCTGCCAGAGTCCTTTCCCACTGCCAGTCTCTCCCTGAGGTGGGGAAAGGATCCAGCAGGGGACACTACACTGCTAAAATAGCCATGCTCCTCCGACATCTGTGTAGGGTACATACCCACAGGTTCAGGTGTGTCTTAACTCACCTAAGTAGTGCCTCACTGTCTCAACTGCTTTTTTTTACCCATGCTAGGCAGATGTGCACTGTATGTATTTGACATTCTGCAACAAGCCGTGTGCTGTGTAGTCTCTCTGAGCCTCAGCTCCTGCCTGCATAACAGGGGGTGATGGTATTTCCGTGCCCCACAAGGGTGAGGTGAAGCTAAATTAAGGATTATGAGTCGCACCTGGCCAGATTTTTAAAAGATTTAGGAGTTGTTCAGAGGAGTGGAATTTTCAGCCCTGAGTTAGGCAGCTCTATGCAGTGGTGTACCGAGGGGCCAGGCTCCTGGGCTCCGGCCTGCAGGAGGCGCCGGGCTGGCCTTTCACGACGCACAGGAGGTGGGGAGCACAGGAGACTCTGAGGGGCACCCCTCAGCGCCTCTCCCGCCGCACGTCGTGAAGGGCCAGCCCAGTCCCCCTCCCCAGGCTGGGCGGTGAGGCCACCCCATCCAAGCCGGCACCGGCAGTGGAGCCACCACTGCAGCAGGAGAGGTGGGTGCCACGCGGCAGGTAAGTGCGGGGCGAGGGAGTGTCGGGACCCCTCCTGCCCTGCAAGGTGGGGGCATAAGGCATGTAGGCTTGGCCCCCGGGCACTGGAGACCTTCCGTACACCACTGGCTCCATGTTGTCCAGGCTCCCCATAGAGTTCCTCGGGAGAGTTAAGAACCTGAAAAAGGGATTTTCAGAAACCAACCAGCTGAGCAGGGAGCTGTCTAAACTAGCCAGGAGCGAAATGCTGAGGAGTTTAGGTTCCTAAGCAGCTGAACTGTTGCCACTGAGGGACAGGCCAAAGAAAGGTACCTCCCTGCAGCCAGGATCCTCAGCCAGGACTGTCTCCTGAAGTTAGGCACCTAGGCCAGGTCCATGCTAGCCTATGCCCTGGCAGCTGAAGCCATCTCACCCTCCTGTTCTGTCTTACCCTCGATTTCCCTGTGTCCCTGGCTTCTTTTGTGTGGGTGCTGTGCTGTCCCCTCCCCAGCCCACCTGCATCTGGCCTGCCAGCTTTGGGGGCTGGCATATATCAGGTTTTAGACATGCTCTCAGCATGCTTGCAAGACCAAGCCCTGCTGGTCAGACTGACATTTCCCCTGACTAACTGAAAAAATCCTGCTTTGAGACCTCTGGGGCTTCAGCTTGAGAGAAGGCCTGGGCAACTTGTTAGCTGTGGGGTGACAGCAGCGCTTTATCTGCTTGAAAATGTGGATCAGTGGAAACTTAGGTTTTAATGGATTTAGTCATCTAAAGAGGCAGATAGGCACCTATGGCCATCCTGAAGGTACCACTCACATTTTCAAAGCTGCCACTCAGGCCCCACTTGGCCCTCCTAGGTGTGTACATTGCTGCCAGGCATAGGGAATCAAGGATTGAGCATGAGAGGGGCATAAAGTGTGAGCACATCAGAGAGAGTGTTTCGGCTGCTAGGGTCAGGTCAGCTGCTTACTGCCAGAAGAGAGTTTCAAGGCTGAGGCTCCCGAAGGAGGCGCGGAAATCTGCCTGTAAGCCAGACACACCAGCGCAGCTGCTTAGGCACCTAAACCCTTCATCCCTACCTGCCCCTCCTCTCAGGATTTCACTCCTGGCTACTTTAAGTGCTCCCTGGCTTCTGAAAAT
This sequence comes from Emydura macquarii macquarii, assembly GCF_026122565.2. Lineage (NCBI taxonomy): Eukaryota > Metazoa > Chordata > Testudines > Chelidae > Emydura > Emydura macquarii. The sequence goes on along the minus strand of NW_027132668.1, from coordinate 10,764,086 downwards.
CCGTCTCTAAGGTATTTAACTCTCCCCATGAATGCTATGGGCCCTAGGCAGCACAGAGCTGCCTAACTTGAGTCTGAAACTTTCCCAAGGTGGCAGACCTCCTCAGGGCTAGGCATTGCTTCACTCAGCTAAATCCCTTTAAAATCTGTCTCTTAGATAACACGGCTACTTATGAACCGATAGGTTAGGTGACAACTGAACTGAGGCTTTGAAAATGTCAGTGATGACTACATGGTGGACTTAGGCTGCTATCTGCCTGTTTAGGTGCATAAATCCCTTTAAAATCTGTCCCTCAGATACTAAAGTAAAGGGCCAGAATGGCCAGAAGCTATTATTGTAAAAAGCATGTGATTTGTTAAAGTTGAAACTAGCAACAACAGAACAAAAATATGTTGGAAGGGCATGTGTTTTTTAATATTACCTATTATGTAATCTTCAGCCTCTGTGTATCATGCATTAAAGCATTAACAGTATAGCAAAAACAGCATTTGGTATGAAACAAATGGAATAAGCTTACTTATGGATTTGATATCACCAAAGACTTCTACAATTACATACAGCTGAGAGGACTATTGAAACTTAAAAGTATCAATGAGGAAGATAGAAACCGTAATTGCTAAGGCAAATCAGACCAGGCACTTTCTAGTCCAGTAACCTGTCTCCTATGGTGCTCAGTACCCAAGCTTCAAAGGAAAGTGCTAGAAACCCTATTATGGAAAATTAGGGAAAATACTGCTTCTTCTCAGACTTCATCAATTAGTGCTAGGTTTATGCCCTGAAGATTAACATTTTGGTGTAGTAATGTTTGCACAAGGAAGAACACAGACAGCTTTCTTTGTATTACTGAAGGTATTCAGCTAACATAATGAGAGCTATTATAGTCTATGTACACTAAAATGTTTTACAGTAAGATGACAGGCTGTAATTGCTAAATGCTTGCTGCTCATATTAACAAACAACTTACTATATTTAATTTTCAAAACAGACATTGGAAATCACCTGTTTGAATTAACTTCTGGATTCTCCTAAGAGAAAGGTTATTTCCCTGCTGTTGCTGCTGCTTTTACTACAATGGCTTATTTGGTACATTGAAACTAGTTTAAAGTGCAGAGGATTTCGGGTCTAGTACATAAAAGGAAGAAAACTTTTGTTTTGAAGCAGTAAAAGTACTGGAAGTTTTGGCTGTTTAATTGGCTTTTAATGAGTGAAGTGAATCCATCATCTCTCACTGTTGTTCATAAAAATATCTAACATTAAAAGATGATGGGCCAGAGTATAAATGCCTCGCTCCAAGTGAAGGCAATGGCACTACTCATGGTGCAATGTGCTATCTAGAGTGCATAAGGGAATCTGGCCCAGCACTGTCAGAGTTTAGTAATAGGCTGGTGTATGTAAATAGGGCTTTGGAAAGTACCATACTGTTCGAACCATTATAATTGTATTGATATAGCTGGCAACACTTGATGGGGAATATTATAGTTTGCTATTGTAAACTTTAATTGTTTCAGAGCAAAGGTAGCATTATTATGGCCTTGTCTACATGGGGGACTTTTTGCACTGGTATAGCTATGCTAATGTAATTGCGCTGATATGAAAGCCACCCGTGCACTGCTCTGATTCTGGGAAACCTCTTATAAAGATCAGACCTCTTAATTTGTAGCTGTCACTGCTGATGAAAATGGAGATTAATTTTATAGTGACTATTATTGTTGGTGGGTATGTTTATTGCATTTTATGTAACTTTCTAGGAGCCAGATTTTTAGATGTATTTAGGTGCCTAAAGGTGCAAATAAGTGCTTAGTGGGAGGTAAGTATCAAGGTGCTTTAAAAAATCTGATTAAGTAATTATCTGCAGATTTAGGCACTTAAATACCATGGGCCTAGGTGTCTAACTTTGGTGACTTTTCAGGTAGTTTAACATACTCAGATTGTAAGTATCTAGGGGTTGGGACTTTCTTTTTGTTCTGTGTGTGTACAGCAACTACCACAGTGGAGTACCAGTCTATGACTAATAATACACACACACACACACTTAAACGTATATATAATTTCTTTGGTGTTTTCAAAGTCTTGTTCTCATTATTTAACAAACTTATATGATGTTTTAATCAATTAAAAAAAAAAAGTTCCCAATAGTCAGAACGTAACACTTCAGAGTTGTGGGAGATTGGAAGAGTTGATTGGAAGACTTCCTTTGTTCTGTAAAAGTTCTTGTTTACCGTGAAATCACAGAGTTATCAGTTCTTGCCAGCTGTATCAGTGCATTTCTAAATGGTTTGAAGAGTTTAGTACTTTCCAAAGAACTAAAAGCAGACTGCTCTAACTTGTGCTGGCAGCCAATGGACCTAAGGGGATCACTTGTGTAGCAGGGGAGCTCCAGGGCACACCTTCTGGCAGGAAAGACATAAGAGACTCTATGCTACTGGAGATTCAGTCTCTGTTGACCAGCTGCATGCCATTGATAATGTATAAACTGGCTAGAATGTGGGGGAGAAACTGGGCTGCCAAATTTATCTTTCCTTATGGCCTTTGAAAACCTGATACTCCAATGCCCTGCATAGTCATTTGTATCTGTACAAAATAGGTGAAAAGTGCTACGTTTCTGAATTAGTCGCATATTACATTGACATTGCATTCACAAATGTGAATGACTGGTAGGCAATAAAGAATTGGGACCACAATATGACCTTTCATAAGACTGAGGGCTTGGATTTCCTCTCATTTAAATCACTTAATCTCTTTAAGCTTAATTTTCCCCATCTACAAAACAGGAATACTGATATTTACCTTTGTAAATCTCTTTGAGATCTGTGGAGATAACCATGATTAATATTATTTGTTTTACTATATTGATTTCACACTTGTGTAATACCATTGAATTCAAATGAGTTACTTTACATTTGTGTAAGGGAGAAGGTAATCAGGCATAGACTTCTCAGATCACATGTTCAAAATCAGAATTTCAGATGAGGTCCATTTAATCATAATGTATTATTTAATAGTAGTATCTGTTAATTGATCATTCCATTTATAGCAAGAGGGAAGAGTTCTATTGTCAGTTACACCAGGGTAAAATCAGACAAACTCCACTGGCTTTAATGGCGTTATTCCTCATATGCAATATTGTAATTGAGAGATTAATTGGGTTCCATGTTTGGTGGCTGAAATATTTTTTTTTTTTTCCTTTTTTAATGGAGTGGATGCATTCTGTGAACCTGATATTGATGTCTTACTAATGTAAGTCAAGAGTACCACTACTGAGGCAAAAAAAATGTTTTAAAACACCCTAAAACCTCTATGGGCATGTGTACATGTCAATAAAATATCTGCAGCAACAAGTCTCAGAGCTCAGGTCAAATGACTCAGGAACACAGGGTTGGGCTGCAGCGCTAAAAATTGCAGTGTAGATGTTTGAGTTCAGGCTGGAGCCTGGGCTCTGAGACCCATCCCCTCATGGGGCTTCAGAGCCCAGGCTACAGACTGTACCTGAATGTCTACACTCCAAGTTTTAGCCCCGCTGCCCAAGCCTCATGAGCCCAAGTCAGCTGACCCAGGCCACCTGCGGCAAGTCTTTTATTGCTGTGAAGACGTACCCTATGTCTATATAAAGCCCTAAGAACTTTGAACTATAGAAATGTATTCTAAGCAGCTGGTGGACATAGGTGTCTGTGGACTCTGGATGGCAGAGAGGGGTAGATTTCACACTCTCTGTTGACACCTTTTTTATTAACAAGTGTACAGCATAATAGTAATAATACAAAGGGATATTTGCTACATTATGAACTGATCTTTAATGTTATTGTGGGAGCTATGGTTTCATAAACATTTCCAAATTATTCCCTCATTTTCAGTCATTCATAACATTCCAGAATTTATGCCTTTGGGGGTTATATTTTCCAGGCTTTTTCTCTGCCTAAGAGTGATTTTATTTTTGAAAATTTGAGGGGAAAAATGGTTTGAGGTTGAAAAAAGCCCTTACTTATCCAATGTAATAAAATAAAATTGAACAGATATACAGAAAGAGAAGGTGGGGTTAATAGCCCTTTTTGAAAAAAAGTTTCTGAGTTCTTATGAAAATTGACCGAGTTATGAGTCTCTGAAAATCACATACCCAGCATGCACAGAAGATGTTTCATGTGTTTTCTCACTTAGCTAATACAGTAAAGGGAAAAAAAGTTGGGATATCATCCTCTATTGTTTTAAAAATAGTATGTAATGTAATGTACACACAAGGGGGCAGAATTAAGGTGTACAAGCAACCTTAACTTTGGCAATTCCTGACTTCGGACATGCAAAATCCTCTTAACATAGGGGGTTTTTCTGAATTCTCATAAGATCTAATCAGTTGTATAATGTATTTGCATTCTTGAATTTATTAACTGTGTGCCCTGATATAAATATAAATACAATACATTCACACTATAGCATTTGTGCCACACTGGCATGTAGAATGGATAGTACTGACAGGTTATAAATCCTGCTGATAAAGTAATGTAATGTAGTACTTGATGTGCTATTCACTTGAAAGGGTTAGGGTGGAAATTAGATCAGGTTATGTCATATCTCACAGTGTTATATGATATGAAAAATAAAAAAAAATATTAAAACAAATAGAACTAGGCAGTACTTTATTTTTAGTTTTTGTCTTTCATTCCTTATGTCATTTTAACAAAATTCAAAACAAAGTTTTAAAATAGCAAAACAAAAGGGGATAGAGGATCATCATTATTTTAGGAAGTCCATATTTGATTCACCTCCACACACTAAGAGCTACCCATTTAATTCTAAATAAGCATCCAACAAAGTTGAACTCACTTTTTAATTTTTCATTTTTTATGCGGACGACTGCTATGTGTACTAACTGTAATTCCGTTTTGATTTGTTTGGGACGACAAACGGATTTTGAATTCCTATTGGAAATTATCTACCCAGTTTTAACTTTATATATCTCTAGTCAAATAGGTCCTTTCTAAAATAAAAAATAGTTTGAAGCAAATCTTGCCCAGTTTCAGGCTTGTTGTATTGTTGTAAGTGTGATTCATGCTCTGACAAGCTAGGAAGCTTAGGTTATGAATTAGTACCAGGTAGTGTATATGCACTGTTCAACAATAATGTGAACAACCGAGAAACTCTTTCATTCATAAATTCACACCGAATGTGGAAATGCAAAGTTGAAGAAGTAACTTTTCAGCAAGTAAGAATCTAGTCTGGTTACATCATTTCATTCTGCCATGTTTTTGCATTGTTTGAAGCAACTTGTATAGATAGAGGAGAAAAAAAACCACTCACAGAAGATTTAGTTGTGTATATTCCTCTGAGAAGAAAGAGCTTCTATTCAGACAGATGGGTATCTTTCTGTGTTGAAATGAAGACTCTGAAGTAGAACAAATGAACTTTTACAAGTGGCAAATAGCTTCCTACTATTTGCAGATCAGAAGCAAACATGAACAGTGGGGAACCCAGACACTTTGCTACAAAAAAAAGAGATTTTCCACCAGGTTTTTTTTTAAAGATTTTCAGCAGGGAGTCAGCTGTTTGTCAGCCATTCACCTCATTATGTTGTCATTAATTTAAAAAACAAACAAACAAAAAAAAACCCCACCCTCTTCAAATTAAGCTGCTATATTTAAAAAAATAATAATAAGCCATAAGCAGTTTTCTTTTTCAGGGTTCTAATTCCATTGTCCACTTTCATATCTCGATGTAATTATTAATGAATGAAGTCACAGTCACATAAAGGACAAGGTCAATGCAGATGAAAAATAGGCATAACAATAATCTTTTTAGAAAGAAATAATGGCATTCATATTCATAATGGCAAATATTAATCAAATGGCACAGAAGGACACAGGAATAAAAAGGCTAGATGGCTAATGGAGAACTCCTCAAACCACTCTTCTCTGTAAAAGTAATGACAGCATTCATCATTTTCTTTTTAATGTCAGAACGGAAACAAACGCACGACACAATCATCAGCTGAAATAAAGAAAAAGAAATTGACTGAATTTCACCTGGAGTCTTAAAAAAATTATTTTAAAAAGGTGGGGAAATGATGAGACCTTTGAAAGCAGATGATTGCTAGTCAGGTAACAGGAATGTGTTGCCATCAAAACTCTCTCAAACACATTCAGAGGGAGTGTTGATCTTTCTACTAAATGCTGGTGGTGTATTGCAAAGATGACGAGCCATATTCTCATTTGTTACACTCGTCCAATGCCATTAACCTGTATATGGCTGCATGAGAGCAAATCTTGGCCCATATCCAATGTGTCGCAATGTTTTAAAATGTACACTGTGGCTAGTGTACTTTCCCATAGGTATTTATAGTGGCTAGAGTAAAGATTTACTGCTAGTTGAGTTTTTACTATTGTTTTGGTTTTAGCTGCCAGGAAAAATCTGACCTTTCATGGCCTTGAGCAAGTGTGACTTGTGTTTACATGTATGATCAACTACACTTCAGTTTAAATAAAAATAACTTTTTGCAGAACTAAGTTAAAGCAGGGGCACAATCTAGCCCGTATGTGGCTGTGCAGTGCAGGGGGGAGGGGAAGGAGTAAAGAGCTTCCACTCACCCTCCTTTGCATGACCAGCATAAAGGAGGATTAGAGAAGCAACCCCTGCACTCAAGGGAGCACAGGAACTGCTACAGGCTTGCTTCCCCTGTGAAATGACTCACTGAAAAGAGGGCCTGGAAAGGTGGGTAGTAGGTAGAACCACAGTTCTTTCTCTCCCACAGCATGCCAGACAAGGGAGCTGGTTAATTGCACAGGGAAGAGTTTACAGCGCCCTTTAAAGGGCTGCAGCAAATTATTTGCATTCCAGCACACCCAAGAAATTCTGGGAGGCACCATACCTCTCTACTGGAGAATGACTCCCAATCCTCCCTTTATGGCAGTTTCTCTGTGTATTTCCCATTACAATAGACCTTCCACATGAAGGGTTCTCAAATGGGGAGGACAGGACACCTCAAGGGGTTCTGAGGTTATTATGGGGAGGGAGTCACAAGCTGTCAGCCCCTACACATGCTGGGGCTGCAGCTGTCAGCCCCACAAATGGCTGATAGCCAGAGTCCTTCAGAGCTGGATAGCCAAAGAGCAGTGGCTGCTGGGCAGATGCCCATCTCTGAAGGCAGAGCCGCCCCAGGAGCAGCACAAAAATAAGGGTGGCATGGTGGAGGAGACATCATTTTTTGTGGGGGGGAGGGGATCATCACAGCCTCAAATATTTGCAAAGGGGTCCCATCAAAAAAAATTTAAGAACTCGCGTATAATCTAAATGCTTCCCAAAATACACAAACAAGGGAACCCAGGCAGACCCATCATATCTGGCTACGGCACTCTGACTGAAGGAATAACAGTACTTATAGAAATCATCCTCTAACCACTAACCACACAAAGGGCCAGCTTCCCCCAGAACACAACTAACTTCCTCCACAAACTGCACAACATTAACAATCTCCCTCAGAACACCATCCTTGCCAGGGGGGATGTCACCTCTTTATACAACAGCAACCCTCACAATGGCAGCATTGCTGTCTGTCTCAAATATTTACAAGACAATGTAATATTTACAAAACAATATTTACAAGATGCAACCCTCAATATCCGCCCCAAACACACCGCCAAACTCATCCATTGCATCATCATCCATAACGATTTTACATTCAATAGCAAACACTTTGTCCAAACCATTGGAACAGCCATGTGTACTAGGATGGCTCCACAATATGCCAAACTTTCATGGGCCACCTTGAAGAAGAATTTCTGGACAAATGCTCCACATAACCAATTATATTCTTGAGCTACATCAATGATATTTTCATCCTCTGCACAGTTGACTTAAATTCATAGATTTCCACCACAACTTCAACAACCATGACCCATTCATTAAACTCTCTTTGAAACACTCCCTGGGACAGCATCAACTTCCTGGACACCACAATGAGCTCAGCAATGGAACCCAATAGACAACTATATACAGATCACCTCACTTACCTTCAGAGATCCAGTAACCACGCCAAACACACCAAGAAATCTGTTATCTACAGCCAGGATCTCAGAGTATCACAGATTATGCTCCAAGAAGAAAGTCCATGATTGACATCTTAACACACTCGAAACCAACATCACTAAACAAGGACACACCACCAGAGAAGTAGATCCCATCATGGAACAGGCAACCCAAACACCCTGAGACAATCTGCTTCAATACAGAAATAAAACCCTTTCTGACTGCAAATCCCTAGTTGTCACTTACCAACACACACTGGAACCCTAGAGGGTATCATCAAATAACTACAACTCATACTTGATGGAAGACCCCATCCTGAAAGAAATCTTTCCTGAACCCCATCTTCTGGCCTTCAGACAACCCTCTCTCCCTCCCCCCCCCACTCTCCAAGCTCACCATCAGATGCAAACTCCGCACAGACCAGGACACACCAAATCAAAACAGCACCAGACCCTGCCAGAACAACAGATGCAAAACCTGCAGATATATCTCCACTGCTATGATAATCAATATCCCCCACAACACAGCTTTCAAAATCCTGCACATGCCTATTACAGCAAGTGGTGTACATTATCCAGTGCACTAAATGCCCCAGTAACAACTATGTGGGTGAAAACAGACAATCACTATTCTTTCACATGAACTCACACAGGAAAATGATAAAAGACAAAACACCATATCACCCATGGGTAACACTTTTCACAAAGTGATCACTCTATAGTCCTCATCTTCAAAGGAAATCTGCACAGCACTTTCAAAAGATGAGCCTGGGAGCTCAAAGTCATAACTTTGCTAGACATTAAAAATAATGAACTGAATAGAGACACTGGATATATTATTACTTATTACATCACTAACCCACTAACAACCCCCCTCACCCAGCTTCCTTTCCTCCCTATGCCTGGAGAGGTGTTGACGGGCCACTTCACCTGGAATGATCCCTTGAAATATAGGTTAACTACTTATGCTAAACAATCTGTTCCACCTTGTATTTAGCTGTGACACTCTGAGTACCTTTCTTAGGCCTGAAGAAGAGTTCTGCGTAAACTCGAAAGCTTGCCTCTCACCAACAGAAGTTGGTCCAATAAAGACATTACCTACCCAGCTTGTCCCTATAATCCATCTTAAAGGCACAATCTAGCCTTAATGAGGAGATACTGAGTGAGACAACATCTGAGGTAGAAGCTTTCTAAGTGGGTTGAGGTAAAATTTTCCATACATAAAACAAAGCAAGCCCCTTGTGTGTAAACCCAGGCAGAAGACATGATTGTCCTTTGCCTGGCCCTTATGTAACTATTTGCCCCTGTGCAAAAGGAGTGTAAAACTTTGAGGTTATCATTTAGTATCCTTTGTACTCATTTTGCTCAGGTGTAAGAACCAAACAAAGAGTCTTCACTCAAAGCAAACAACTTGGGTGATGTACTTATCATGATCAGCCCTTTCCCTGACTGCACAGCCTGGTGCTTTGAACAGCTGCCTCTGATGTCTTCCACAATCACTCAAATCAATTAAAAGGGGGGGAAAAAGCCCCTTTTAATGTTTCATGTAAACTGCAGAATGCAGACACCAAATACAGCTATGTCAATGCACTCTGACCCAGGCTAAAAAAAAGGAGAGATTTTATTGCCAGTAGCCCCTCCAAAAAGCTCTTCCAGTTCAGTGTATTTTTAAGCAAGTTAAAAGGGGGGGGTCTCTCTTTCTCCCCAACATAGGCAGATATGAACTCTGATGATCCCCTTTTGGGCAATTTAGGTTCAGCAGCGATAGACTCCAACGGCATTTGCATTAGACCCTTCTCAAGTGAACAAAGATTGCCAGGGCATATGACTTTCAGAGAAAAAATAAATAAATCTTTCACCGAGCACCTCAAAAGAAAGCTAAGCAGCCTCTGTCATTGTAAAATGCAAGAACATTATCTGATATAAGTGTATGAATTTATGTGTACAAAATAATGTGTGCATTTTTAGTGGATTCCTAAAAGTGCAAACATATTAAAATGGTACACTATCAAATTATGAATACTGTACTCAAGAACTTAGTCTATGCCTATACTTAGGGCAAAACTGTCCTGTCGAATCCACACTAGAAACATCTATTGCATTTTCTGAGCTTGTTTCATTGGTAAAATTTTATTGGATATCAATGGAAGTCTGAATGCAGAAAAAGTGAAAATAGACATATGCAATAGAGAGCCACACTGCAGAGGACAAAGAAGAATTTTGCCCATAACTCTGTGCTAACTCTCCTCATAAAATCTTTCTTCAAATTGGGTGTTGCGCACAGGCAGCAACTATTTTTACAAATGAAATAATCTGTTCCCCTTCAAATGTCTGAAGGCACAAATTCATATTATGAGTTAGTTACTTTAAAAGTTTAAATCTAGGAAACACTCTTGGTTTATAATCTGAGGAGAGCAAAAAAAACTCGCCAGAAACCACTATTTATTTTATTGTATCCCTTAGCTTAAAAATAGCCACAGTGATTTATTTTATATTTTGTACAAACAAAAACGAAGGAAAACAGAGTTCTCATCAAGGCTACACTCTTTGTCGCCAAGTTTTACTCAGGAGTAAAACTTTACCATAAAGTTATAAACCTTGTAATATGCTAGTTTTGGAATGCAGCTGCTGACACAGCCTTCACTTGAGTGCTCACAATAACAATACATGTGGATTGTACTTTTGATTTATAGTGCAAATAAGGGCCTGATTCAGTTCCCAGTGAAGTCAGCGGGAGTCTTTCCATTGATTTCAGTGGGAGTTGGATCAAACCATAAGTGAGAGGAGAATCATACCCATGGACTAAATTCAGAGATGAAACTAAAGGGAATCTAAGCTGATGGAAGAAGAAAAGAAAGAAAGTATTCCACCTACTGATACTCCCTCTATCATCATATAGGCTCACCTCTAAATTTGGTCCAAGATTTTGAGGTACATTTAAGATGTATTTGAGGAGTCAGATTGTGTGATGAATGAATTAACCCTGGCCCTTGCATTTGTATGTTCAGAAATAACTACAGGAATTTAGCAGGCAGAAAATTATTTTATTGTGAAATTGTATTTTATTGTGGCATCTGAGGTCCTTCAAAAGCATACCACAACTAGAGAGAAAGGATGAAGTAGTGGCAGTTTAGGTCATGAATGAATCACAATTGTCAAGTCAATCCTTCAGGCAACACAATTTCAAATGCTGAATCCAGGCCAAGACCAAAAAGGGTGTCAAGATAACTGATGCCGGTGTCATTACATGAGGAGGAGGAAGGTAAACAAATGGAAATTTAGCACCAAACAACACTTTTCTTGTCATCTTAGGTGTTAAAAACCAAATTTCCTGATCTGAAATCAGACTGTACTCAGTGAAGCAATGATGGGGCTAAGAGATACAAGTAGGTGGCCAGCTGCTACCTTACAGTTTGTGCCTGCATTGTTTTAAAGTTATGATCACCTGTCAATTTAACAGCAAAACTAATTTCTTATTGGATGATAGATCATCAAAGAAATGATTTGCTTCAGTCAGCTTTTGCCCTCTACATACCAAACTACACAGGCATATTAGTTATATAATTGTTGCCCTGAGATAAATATGTCATTCCTCTGCTAATTTCACCAGTGCCACAGAGTGTACCCTCCATGTCCACACCCTACACACTATTATAATAATCTTTGTCTACAGTATGCCTTATGCGGAATCATTTGAAAACTAGTAATTTCCTGGTCATTATTGTCCTGATAAAATGTGTGTGAAGTTATAAGATTCCACTCTATGGTGTTTTTAACACATGTTCCAAACTGAGGTTGGCAAACATATCTGTCTCAAACAAAGGAATGTGTTCTCTGCTTAATTTTCACTTAAGCAGTAAACAGTCATCAAGGAGGAAAGGAACCAAAAGATGCTCCAACATGTATGGAAAAGCATCAGGGAACATCCTTCCCCACAGACTCTGTCTCCTGAATCTCAGCAGGAAATGTTCCAGAGGGGTAGCCGTGTTAGTCTGTATGCATATGCATATGTTGGATGGATATGCATATGTTGCCTTCTATATATGTTTCCTATTTGCTGTATCATTTCTACCAACTGCATCTGAGGAAGTGAGCTGAAGCTCATGAAAGCTTATGCCTGCTGAAATTAAATTTGTTAGTTTTTAAAGTGCTACACAACTCTCGTTGTTTCAGATGGAAATGTTTTTCAAGAAGGGACTGATACTATAGAAAAGAGGGACAAACATCCCAAGACACTTCCCCCCATCCACCATTGCATCTAAAGGACAAAGGAAGCAGCACTGGACTGGAGTAGGGGTTCTGACCTAAGAAGTTTGGTCAAGAAGACTGCTGAAAGCATATGGTGAGAAACTTTGCTTGAATCTGATATAGTTTGTTAAATTAGATACAGTAGTATTTTAACTTTATTTTCTTGTAACCATTTCTCCATTATTTATACTCACTTAAAACAATAAAAAAAGTTTATTAACTACAAAGAGCTAGATTTTATCTAATCCAGTATGTTTAAATTGAAGTGTTTGGGAAACTCCATTTGGGGTGGCAAGTTACATGCATATTATTTCTATTAAAGCAATAACAGACTTTATGTAAACATATATTGTCCAGGAGAGGGCTGGGCAGTACACGACATACATTTCTGGGGAGAAACCTAAGACTGGGAGTGTGTTGGAGTCACTCTATAGTATAACAAAGGCTGGTAGGAGCCAAGGTTTGGTTGGCTGGCTGCAGCACACACAGACATAGCTGGTAGTGGCTTGCATGCTGGAGGCTGATTGTGAGCAGTCCAGGCTAGAGGTTACAGCAGCAAAGCAGTGTAAAGGGCACCCCAGGTTAGAGGGCAGGAGTGAAACAGCTACTCGTTAGTCTGGATTGTATCCTGATATGTCATAACCAGAAACTCCCAAGTCCTTTTAAACATCTACAGCTTCTACGGATTTTGCATGAAGAGTGCTCCAACCAGAATGTGTTAGCTACACTGGAGAGACAAGGGGATGAGGTAATACATTTTATTGGACCAATGTCTGTTGGTGAAAGAGACCAGAGAGCTACACAGAACTCTTCTTCAGCTCTGGGAAAGGTACTAAGTTTCACAGCTAAATACAAGATTGAACAGATAGTTTAGCATAAATAGTTAGTTAACACATATTCTAAGGGACATCTCAAGGGAAGTGTTCCGTTAACACCCCTGTAGTCATAGGACAAAAAGGGTGGTTAGTGGGTTACAGATTATTGTAATAAATCATAAATCCAGTGTCTTTATTAAGACCATGATTTTTAGTATCTAGCAAAGTTATGCATTTAAGTTCCAGGTTCATCTTTTGAAAGTGTTGTGCAGGTTTTCTTTCCGGATGAGGACTGTGGGTCAGATATAGAGTGATCACTTTGTGAAAAGTGTTCAGCCAGAGGTGATATGGTGTTTTTGTCTTTTATCTTTTTCCGGTGCAAACTCCTTACAGACCAGAATACACCAACTCAAAGGGCACCAGACCTGCCAGAACAACAAATGCAAAATCTGCAGACATATCTCCACTGCTATGATGATCAACACTCCCCACAATACACCTTTCAAGATTCCAGGGGCCTAAACATGTCTATCACACCATGTGGTGTACGTCATCCAGTGCACTAAATGCCACAATAACAGTTATGTGCGTGAAACCAAACAATCACTACAATTTCAAATGAATTCACACAGAAAAATGATAAAAGACAAAATCACCATATCACCCATGGGTAACACTTTCCACAAAGTGATCACTCTACATCTGACCTATCAGTTTGACCTGAAGAAGAGCTCTGTGTAGCTGAAAAGCTGGTGTCTCTCACCAACAGAAATTTGTCCAATAAAAGATTATCAATATTACCTCACCCATCTTGTCTCTCTAATATCCTGGGACCAACATGGCTACAGCCACACTTTGTTACATTATGCAGTTAGTCAGACTGCTTCATACAGTTATGTTTAACCCAATACTCTTTCTTTCTTCTATTTTAGTTTATTTGTCCACATTTTTGTCACTCGTATTATCCAGGAAATTCAAAGATGGTGCTGTTTTTGATTTAGAAAAGATTAATTTAAGGTTTCCCAGGCTAGTTGGCTAAAAAGGACATTTGATTCAGAGCCTGTGTTACTGGGCCAGCAGTTATTCTAAAGGCTATACAATGGCAGCAGTGGCATACAGATCGTTCCTTTTCACAAGATAGGTTTAAATCAAAATAACAATAGAAATAACAAAAGATTAAGCTGTGTAAATCAAAGGTAATGAAACACATGTGATGGATGAGAAATTAAGGTGAATTCTGTGAAGTCAAAACATATCTGTCAATCTAAGTAAAGTGCAAGTTGGAACAATGCTAATTGAGAATAAAATGTATTTAAATAATAGATTAAAAAGACTAATTCACAGTATTCAAATGTGTAAAGTCAGGCACCTGCTTACCAAGCTTCTTCCTTCCCAAAGAACCTCATCTAACATAAGAGTTGGACATAATTCTTCACCTAGAACGAAGGAAATCTACCACATAAGGCCCTGTATCATCGCTAAATTACCTACCCCTTCCTAAGCAATTAAACACATTGCACATGGAAATTCCCTTCAATGAAAATATCTATTTCAGTTTGCTAATTGCATAAATCTCTCTTTGTATGTGCTCCCAGGCTGCAATTTTAACAGCTTTCCACTAAATTCCCTTCTTTATGACCTGATGAAAGGTATGTTTTTCTATTCTATGAAATGAGCACCCAGTTGCTGTCCAAAAGCTACACTTCTATTACAGCTAACTAATAACAACATGTGCTTTTGTGGATAGAGTGTCCTGGGAATAATTCCAGGAACACAGAGCCCCGCTCTCACTTTTTTTTTAAAGCAACTTTATTTACTTTTAAGATTCTCAAAGGAGCACAAATGACAGTTCCATCAGTTTGCCTCAGTCATTACTTTTCTGCATGCTGATAAACACCTCATAAAATATTAACTTAGTTTGTGCCTAGGGTAAAATATACTATAGTGATGTGACAGTGATCTGTGTAATCAACCCAAGGTTTCCATTCTTAGGCTTGAAAAGGAGCAAGCATGGCAAATCCTAGACTTTCCCTTATAAGACTAATGTTAATATTGGAATTCAAATTATTCAGTTGTTGGTTAGTAACAGAAATATTTTTCCCTATATCTAAATCTTTTTGCATGGATTAAAAGAGCAAATAAATACATATCAGATTCACCAGCATACGCTAGTTGACAGTACTTATTATTACAAATTATTAATAATAATAACTATAGGTCAAAATGTTTCAACTTAGGTGACTACAGTTAAGCAACTAAATCCTTATTTAGGCATCTAAATTAACCTGGACTGATTTTAAGGGGGGGGCTGAACATAATGAAAGCTGAGTGTTCTTAGCAGTTTATGAGCATTAGGCCACTTTTGATTCCTAAAATGGACCTAGGTACATATGTTTGAAAAATTTGCCATAATCCTCAGCATTTACATAGTGTTTTTCCATTTTCAAAACACGTATACACTTTACTAATTAATTGTCCTATCACCACTGTAGGGTAGGTAAATACATATTTTGGGGGGTTAAGTGGTAGGGGAATTGAGGCATAGAAATTCATGGCATGTTTCTCAGACCACAAAGGGAGTTGGTGGCAATGTCAGCACTAAAACTCAGACAGTCCTGGTTTCTAGTCCTGTACTCTGACAACAAGACCAACTTCTTCCTTTGAAAAAGAGAAAAAAATACTTGTCCATTCTAATCGCTGGGACTATTCTGATAGAAGACAAAGATTTTCTGATTAATTTATATTCTGGGTTTATGTCTTAGCTGCATAATTAACTCAGGCTTTTACCTGGGTGTTGCCCCAACCCTTTTCCTGTCCACACACAAAACCCTCTCACCTAAGTTTGGTGGTGTTTTCAACCCAAGTTATCTGGCCCAGTTGGGGGCCTGGGTTAGAGCCCATTTGTTGCATTCACTCAGGCTGGTAACCCAGAGGGCACTTTGAAGTGAGGTTGCAGGCTAAATCACTCAAGTGATAATCTGTTTTATTCTTAAGGTACAAAGCATTACAGAGAAAACATAAAAACAATAAAAGAACCTACATACATGCTAATAAGCGTACCTCAATTAACAGCAAGACTAGCCTGGATTCTGGCAGGAGCAGTGGTTCCTTATGGTTACCAGTTAATCACAGCTCCAGCTCAGAAAAAAACACTCAGTCCTTCCATCTGTTCCCAAAGGTCTGGGGACCTCTGTCAACCAAGAGTTTGTCTATTTGCTGGATCAGGAAGAAGATCATGAGCCAGTTTATAAACAGGCTTTTTATCCAAAACCCCTTTCTTTGTCTGTTGGTCCCTGGAAAATCCATTTTGAACTAGCATATGCGTATCTCCCTAAGGGGGTGTCTACAATGTAGGGTTGATAATGTTGGAAGTACATTAGCATTCCCCTTCCTACTAGAGAAGATATATACAATGCCACAATAACACATACATAATTGTATTACAATACAAAGTATCCCCAAGGTGTAAACTTCAATAAGGTTTAACTTAATTCAATAAAGTTTATCTTAATTCCAAAAGGTTTTTTCAGGATAATAGACGATGTTGTCAGTCTGTCACACTGGCCACTCAAGTTAACTCTGCAGGGATGAAATACCCTGCAAGTAGCATACTTCCTGAATTAGCGGAACACATGCAGAGCTTCACTCACTTACAATGGTTTTAAATTGATGTAACTCTTGTGAGGGCCTCATCCCATTGGTTTAAATCAGGAGTCAACCACTTCTCCCTCAGCCTACCGACTGCTCACCACTCCCTCCTGTAAAAATCCCTTGACAAAGTGAGGCCCCTCTGTGTGCGTGTGTGGGAGGGGGGAAGGGAGGATAACATTGTCACTGAACCCTTTTTCCAGGAAGGAGGGATTGCATCCACACATAGAGGGTCTCTCTGTATACAGGTCTGAGGTGGAGGGAGCATCACCTGACCCTGAGTAAAGACCTCAGGATAAAAACTTTAGTCATCACTGAAGTTCAGCACCCATTGAGGTGGAACCTGGCATCTTCTGAGTAGCACACATCAGCACACCCAACGGTCTAGAACAGGAAATGAAGAAAATCATTTCCTGTTAACGCTGCAGAGGGAATTTGAGCAGGAAGAATATAATAACCCATTTGGATCATTCCAAATTGAAATTTGGCCTGGACAATGGGATTAGCACACTCTACTCTCACAGAACGTGCCAGACAATATGCAGTCAGACCCTCGGTTTTACGTCTTATGAATCAAAGATTGTTAATTCCACTCTTCCAAAACATTTGGTCACTCACAACCAGCCTATCAGCATGCAGGTCACATGTATGGGTGTCTGCGTGCAGTTCTGACCCCAACAGCCTATCAGCAACACACCAATCAGACTCTGGCTTCCACCAGCTTTGGTAACAATCAGCAAGATGACTCCCAACACACTCCTGGTCCTGAATTTCTCCAAAACTATGTGCCTTGCTGTGTCCAACCCTCGCCTGGACTGCTCAGAGAAATAATATGTTTCATTGCTCCTGTAAAGAGACAAAACTACATTACAGTTTATTAATGTAGCTAACTGGGGCAAATACACTCTTCCTTTTAAACACAGCATTGAGTTGATTTATAGTAAAAATAAAACAAATGTATTAACAATAGGACATAGGTTAAGTGATGCTCAGTAACAGGAATAAAGTTAAAATGGGTTACAAACAACTAAAAGTGAAAACACGCATCTAAAAGTCTAAAACTTAATCTAGTTTTGGTCAAGACAGTTTCTTTCACCAGTCATTCTTCTTCCCAGCCACAGCTGACTTTCCCTCAGTCAGGACCTTCCATAAAAGCACAAGGTGCTGGTTTCTCTTTTCTTTTTAAGTAAAAGATCTTTGCTTAAGCAGGTTTCTCATGTATATGCAGCTCCAGAGATTTCAACCCCACAGTATTTAAAGGACCCATCTTTCTCAGCTTGCAAGGGCTCTGTTCCCTTCTGTCTGCCTAGTGATGGATGCCTAAAATGGCTTTCTGTTCTCGCTTACAGCTCCCAAAGTTCAATGACCTTGTTTCAGGGGCAGCAAGCCCTCCTTTGTGCTCAGCTTGCTATGTCCACCAGGAAACTGACCTCATGCTGTTCTTCCCTTACCCCTGTTGATGTCTACGTTTTGATTCTACAATACTTAATTTACACAGGAGACAGGTAAATAGTTGCCCTCCTCCTGTCTGGGTGGGAACTGTTCCTTCCTTTATTCGGCCACAAATTTTAAAGCATAATATCAATGAGTATTCATAATTCCTCCCATAGTGTTAATGCAGACATTTTACAATGCTATTAATCACCAGTATGTTAAAGGCATACATAAAAGGCTTTACATAATACATTAATATAATAGTCAATCCATTGATTCAATTGCTTATTATTTAAGGTGTGGGCCCTCTGTCTTTATAGCTCAGACAAAGATTCTCTTTTCTGCTGGGGTGTTGCCATGCTATTTCTCCCCCACAATATGTTATCTTGATAGCTTTGTTTATCTGCCATGCCAATCTGCCTTCATTGTCTTGGCTGATGACCAAGCTGGTTTAGACAATACACAGTCCTTTGTTTAGGGTGGGGTTTGATAGGCAAACACATTTTAAGAATTGTAATTTAAGTTTATGTCCATAACTTTTAATACACACCCAATGTGTATATCGCACAAGAAAATTAATGATCAGTGTGTTAGGAACTTTCCAGTGACATATTATATGTTTCCTTTCGGATCCAGATTATAACAACAGTGAATTGGAGCACACTAACCTGATGAGGCCAGCTGAAACTCATTACCTACTATCCTGGCTGTTGAGGTCAAATTTAATATACAAGGCATCTACAGTCTTAAATAGGCACTTTTAATAAATCTAAATGTATTTACACACAAAACTCTCCCCCCCAAAAGCCCATGGTAAAGCTAAGTGCTCTTTTTATTAAACGGAGCAGAAATAGCACATGTATATGCCCAGGAGAAAGCAAGAACTGTTTTTTTTTAAAACATCAAAAATGATAGGTCTGCTTACCAGTGATGTGCAAGTGAAGTGTGGACATTGAAGCAAAGAGCTTCTGATGATCTGAAGGATCCCACCCTTAAGTGCATTTGGTGGACAGACTTGCTACAGGAAGACGTCTCTCTCAGAATCAAGCAAAAGGAAAATTAAAAGCAAGTAACACCTCTGGAACATGAGTCTGGCTGAAAAGATGGAAGGAATTAAGCATAGCTGTTTGCATTTTGGTTGATGGAAGCTTTTGGACTGAAGATAGAATGAAAACAGATCAGGCTCATTGAGCTTTAGCAACCCACTCTGTTGATGCAGATGATAAGCCACATGCTAATCATCTGCCTGCACAGCTTTCATGATAAAGTTAGAATCTTGGATGTTATTCATTAGCGAGGCTCCCATGAGTTACAAGGATGAGAGAGTTATTCAGTGCAGCTTCAGCACATTGGAAAAGAGTTCTGGAAGACAGCGAGACAGAATGTAGGAGTAGGGCTAAAAGAATAGAGATCACTTATGTATTCTCTATTGTTGAAGATATCCTATGTCTAGCAGTCACACATTTTGGTTTGCTGCAGAGGCTGAGAAAAAAACAGACTAAAGGTAGTGATTGATATTCTACAGTAGGTTTGCTTTTGGGCATTGTTTATAAGACGTTATTTTCATTTCTTGCTGTACATACTCTGTACTGTGTGTAACTGCTCTTACACTTGTAAATTATTTACTATGAAATATGTACTTAATAGCTTCTTTGATGCTTGAATTTGGGCTGGAGCTGATGTCAGAAGTCATGAGGGGTCCTAAGATTTCAGACTGGGAATCAATTTGTTTTTTGACTTTATACCATTTTGCTATCAGTTGTGCTCTGTATCTTATTATTTTGAAACCTTGCAAGAAAGTTTATTAGAAAGGGAAGAGCACACTATATTGTACTGCAGTGTATTTTGGATAACAGAGAGGGGACTTATGAC
The DNA here is from genome assembly GCF_026122565.2 of Emydura macquarii macquarii. Taxonomy (NCBI): domain Eukaryota; kingdom Metazoa; phylum Chordata; order Testudines; family Chelidae; genus Emydura; species Emydura macquarii. Next base: position 10,744,060 of record NW_027132668.1, on the reverse strand, counting down.
AGTGTTAGTTTACCCACTACTTCAGTCACATCTGCCTATTACACCTGGTCCACTGTTAGCAATAGCACTTCCTTCCTTTGAGTTTTAGTTATTGTTAAGCCAGGTATGTTATTTGCTTCTTCTGTTTATTAGATCTTAGATCTATCTGGCCGTTTAGTACCACAGTATCTTTAATGTACTTATCCCCACAACAACACTCCTGTGATATTGTCCCCATTTTGCAGATGGGAAAGTGAGGCACAGAGAGACTAAGTGACTTGCCCGTGGTCACAAGGGAAGCCTGGGACAGAACAGGGAATTTAACCCAAGTCTCAGCCTAGACCCCTAATCACTTGTCCATCCTTCCCACTTTGTACTTCTATAGCTCTTTCTACCTGAGGAAAGTATTTTGCAAACATGTACATAGTAAGCTTCCTCAAACCCCTGTAATATAGAAAATTATTATTATCCTAATTTTACTGTTGGAGAAACTGAGGCACAGAGAATGGTTCACATAAACTCATGAAACAAGTTTGGAATAGAAACTGTGGTATGCAAAATTTACTGGTGATTTCAGCTCCTCTTCCCACTACTCTACCACACATCATCCCTTCATACCTCTGGGTTATGGACATCTCCTTGTCCAGTGTCATGATAACTAGGGATATAGACCATTTCAGAGGGTTTTTGTACCTTTTGCCCATTTAACAAACTATATCTGACCTTCCTTTTCTTCATTTACCTCCAACCCAACCACATTCCACTTTTATTTTGATAGCTACTGCTATTTGTTGATAGTTGGATTGGGGAATTTTGTGCAATTTTTTGAGATGCTGAAGGTGAATTTTATGTTTCCTGCCAGATATTTGGGGCCTGATCCAAACTCCAGTGAAGTCAGTTGGAGTCTTTTCATTGTGGGCTTTGGATCAGGCCCAGATATACTTATATTTGAGTTACTCTCATAGAGGGATTAATATCTGTTAACTGTTGCCACCTCTGGTTGGCCTTATTTTTATTTTAATAGTTGTTGAGTCCCTAATAAAATAAAGTGCATGCTGTTTTAATTGATTTTTGTCCAAATCTAAAGACTCGTGTATTGCTTTTTTCTACAAGGAACTCCTCCCTCTCCAAAGGGACATGAGAAACTGACCTGAGGCAGGGTTGGTAAGGTCTTTAATGTGACATATAATTCTAAAATCAGGGAGAGTGATTATTTTAATCCATAAAGACCACCTCCAGCTTCTGGCCAGCTCCACAGAATCCAATCCCGTGGAATCAGTATATTTTCCAGTAATCTCATTTTAGAATTTTTTAAATTTCCATCAGACAAGCTTTCCCCTCTGCTGGGCTTCAAGGTATTAATGGGAGGGGAGTTCAATATTTTTCTTTACCTCTCCTAAAATAAGCTGGACTCTGCTAGCTCGAGGGACATATTCAACCCTGTGGTGTCCAATGGCTAGCCTCTGTGAAAATCTTGTTCACTGCCCATGACCTATGACAGTAGCTTCTCAAAGAAAGATAGAGACTTTCCTCTTTATTCAGACCCTCATGGCACCTACAGATGAATCAATTTGTTTTTAGGTGCTTGTCTTTTGACAGGCACTTATTCCCGTGGCGTTCTCCCTAAGAATTCTCTTGTAATCTTACCGAGGATTTTTTTATTCCTTCCAAATTCCACTGCATCTGCCTTAAACCAGTATGCTGGTGATGATGGGTTTTGTTAGAAATTTATTAAACGATTTTTCCCCTTCTGCCGTCCTACTTCTTATCCCTCTCTGGTAATTTGTGGAGATACTGCCTTCATGATTTACTCCAAGCTGACTAGGCTGGAGGTACACATGCCTCCCATGAAACATCCAGGCACAGTGAGAAAGTGTATTTATCCTCTCTGACTGGATGTTTATCCAGTTCAGAAACACACAGAAGAACCTGAGCTTTACAATGCAAACTTTTTATTAATTTGAAGATGTGGCTGTGACGTTCCCCTCTGCAATCAGAACTGGTGCATAACTGTGTCACCCCAATCCCTCACTCCTGGAGCTCATCTTGCACTTGCTATACTGTGTGCACCTCCACTCCTGGGTCAGTCCACGCACGACCTCCTGCAAACAAGCAGCTCTTACCTTAGTGAGTAAGTGCATCTGGCCAGCCACTCATGGGATTATGCAATAGAATGACCCCAGTAAACACCCCCATCCCAGATGCAACCCTAGGAACTTCCATCTTGCAGTGTTCAGTGCTGTCCATGGACTCTGCAAGCTTATGTCTGTCAATTTATCAACTAAATTGATATGCACCAGCTCTGTCACTCTAAACGAAGTCTCTACACACACCCAAATCACATGCACTGCTTTAGATAAAAGAAACAAATAGGTTTATTAAGTACAGAAAGATTTTAAGTGATTATAAGACAGAGGAATATAAATCAGATTTGATCAGGAAGAAATAACAGCAAATTGCATTCTAAACTAAATTTACCACTTTGGTAGCCTTACAGTCTTTTGAGGCTCTCACCACAGGATGGTTGGTCAGCCTCCAACCAGGCTCTCCCCCTGTGGACAGTCTTGATATTGTCTTGTGGATAGATTGCAAGAGAGAAAGCACCTGGGAGAAAAATGTCCTCCCCTATTTCAAATGTTACCGTGCCTCCCTCTGGGGACTCAAAAACCAGGAGCCAGTGAAGAGGGGTGGAGCAGTGGTGTGTTGTCTTACATATGGGCTGAGCCTCTTAGGAGGCATGTTGCTGCATGATGAATCTGTTACAGCTCTCATCTGGCTTTCATCTTCAGTCCCTTTAAAATCAGAGGGGTGAGGTTCTGGAACAGCCTCCCCACAGGAGTTGTGGGTCTGTATGCATTTGATCTATTGACCATTTTAACTCTTTTCCTCTTTTTTTTTATTGATAAATCTTTAGATTTTAGTTACTAAAGGAGTGGCAACAGCGTGATTACTGTGTAAGATCTGAGTTATCTATTGACCTGCCTGCGTGGCTGATCTCTTGGGATTAGAAGGATCCGATATGTGATGAAATTGGTTTTCAGTAACCACTCATCATAGATTCCAGTGTCTAGGTGATGAGACAAGGGCTGAGATGCCTAAGGAGATTGCATTTTTTACATTTTATTAACCAGTATGGTGAGACAGAAGTTCACTTTTGTTGCTGGTTTGGTATAATCTGATGATAGAATAACCACCAGTCTGGGGTAAGTCTGCCCCATTTCTCAGTGGTCTATCCTCAGCTGTGACCCACAGAAGCATGGTGACACCCAGCTTAGCATAGATCCTTGATCCGTTCCATGGGAATCTAGCAATGTCAGTGTCATTGATCCTGACATGTACCACAATCAATGGATTTTTTCCCTGCCCCCATCAGGATCCTCTTCAGCCTCATGTACACATCTCAGATCCTTACTCCTGGCAGACAGCCTTTTCTGTTCTCTGAATCTGGTCTAGTGACAATCCTGTCAATCCTTCTGAGTATTCTTCTATACATATGGATTCCCTGATCACATTGACCTGTCTATTCCCGGTGTTGGTATGAATCTGTTTTATGTTCTCTCTCGCAGTCCCCCTGTACACCCTCATTTTTCCCTAGGCTTCAGTCCCTGGCTATCTCCATATTATCTTCCTCTTTTCTACAAGAACTAGCTTCCTGTATTTTCTTCCACACTACTCATCTTTTGCCTGCTTCTCTTCCTCAGTACAGCACATCTGTTAGTCAGCTTGATTTCACCACCACTAGATTCTCTCTTTATCTGCCTTGTCCTTGTGATCATCTTCTTTCATGGATCACCCTCCTCTTCTGGCACTCCTACCTCCAGGTTGTCTTGCTTGGCAAGTGTCTGCAAATCTTGAGTTGTGATCTTACTATTTATAAAAACAGTTCTACATGTGTTTCCTTCTTTCACATTGTCTCAGCTATATCACTTTACTAAGATTTCCTTACACTGCCTACTCTGGAGATGCATATAGGCCATTTCTCCCAAGTGAGAATGAACCCTGACCCCTTCTTCTCTCACATAAATATTCCAAGAAGTGGAAGGAATGTCACATTTTTCACATTCACCAGCTGTTCAAGGATAGTAGCTTCTGACACCTTGACTCCCTGAGCGTGTATAGTTTGAAAGTGAGTTTTTAGAGTACTGTACTGCAATTTTCATCACAGGATTTTGCTTTTCCATAGAAAGACAGAGCTTATGTTCCTGAGGCCCTTAAGGAGACTGAGGAAGCTATCACTTATTAAGGAGCTGAACTTCACATAAATTCTGCTTTTCTTAGTCTGCTGTGGAAGGGGGATAAACAAGCAATAGAGCTTTTGTCTGATAAATGGAACAAAGGCACAGAAAAACAGTACAATTGTGCACTGGGTTGGAGTAAGGGCTAATAGGGTTTACATTTATAGTAAGAGATGGTGCTTTTTAAATGCCTACTCCACTGTCCATTTTCACTTTTATTTTTGAGGTTAAAGAACTCAGTCTATCCTAAAGAGTCTGGTGGAATATGTCTGGAAGCCTCAATGCTGTTATTCAGGCAGTGTCCTGATTCACAGCTTTCATGCCTCAGGCCAAACTCATTAGCCACCTAAATCAATTGACTAGAGAGTCTGTATCCTTATTATTCAATGGATAGCAAACAAGATTTTTTGAAGTTGTGGGCCTAGACAGGCTTACAGTTTTCCCTCATTGAGGTCCTAGAAACAGGACTCCATTTAAAATTGATTTGAGAAATGGTGAGCTCAGGGCCAGAGCCCAAAGCCCCACAGTCAGAGCCTGTGGCTGGAGCCAGAGGAGGCAGGGGTGATCTCAGGGTTGGGGCACGAAGCCCTGCGCCAGAGCCTGCCACCCCATGGCTGAAGCCAGAAGCCTGAACACCACTACCCCTGGGTAGGTGGGGAACTCACACCGGCTGCCTGCTTCTCTGGTACTTGTGGCTCCAGAGATGGGCAGGGCCCAACCCCTGCTTGCAACGCCAGGAAGTGGCTGCTGCTTTGCCCTCCCCGCCCCATCACTGCCCACAAGGCTGCGGCCACAAGAAAAGCCCCTGGTGGCTGCATTTGAAATGCTGACTTAAATGTTATAGCAGCACAACTGTGCTGCTGCAGCTGTGCTGCAGTATCACTTCAGTATAGACACTACCTATGCTAATGGGAAGGATTCTTCCATTGGTGTAGGTAATCCATCTCCTCAAGAAGCAGTAGACACAGGAACTTAGGCTGGCTTAATTACTCTAATCAGAGGTATGGATTTTTCATACTTCAGAAAGATTTAGTTAAACTGACCTAATTTTCTAATGTAGATCAGGCCTAAGGTACTGAATTTTTAGGGGGACTTCCAGTCTGGTTTCTCCCCATCCTACACCAGCTGGGAGCCTGGGCCCAAAACAGCTTTTCTGAGGTCTGCCTCTTTTAGGGTGCCCCTCACCTATCCTCCACCAGCCGCAGTGTCACCAGAACCTGCCAGACAAACACTTCTGACTTGATGGCCTTCTGCACCTCCTTTAAGCTTTCTGGGAATGCCTAGAGTGGCCACATGTCTAGTGCAGACCCTTGGTCAATCTGTTGGGTCAGATGGGGCAAACTATGGGGTAAAGAGTGATGGAGGAGAAAGCTGTGTGGAGCAGAGAAGATAAGGGGAAGTTATGGGAGTAGAAAGGAAGCAACACTATTGCTAAGGGAGGATTTTTTTTCAGATCAGGTCTTAGATGTTCTCTGATGAGTTTTAATGATTTTTTTCTCTCTGCTTTTTTCTTTCTATCTCCTAAGAAGAGAATAGCCAAATATTCACCAGAATGCCCACAGAACTGTCCAGCGGCTCTAGCCTGGTGGCCCTCAGACCTCCTGCTTATTAGAAGAATAGTCCCTGGCAAACTTTTACATGTTGCCAGCGATGCACCAAGGAGAAAGAGTAATATAAAAAGGAAAGGGAAACTAAGAGAAGGAACTAGAAGGAGAGAGAGAGAGAGATGGAAGAAGGGAAAAGGGGAGAACATGGGGAAGGATCAAGAAAAAGAAAGAGCATGAGGAGTGGGTGCAGCAGCAGCTGGAGACATCAGCAGAGATTGGAGGAGAGGAGCAGCAGAGGGGGAACTGTCAAAGGCACAGAGAGAAGGGAAAATGCTAAGAACTGAGAGGGCTTTACCGAGGCTGAGAAAGGGAAGCAAGGAAAATAATGAGGAAGAGAAAAAAGAATCAACAGTGGAAATCAACATTATAAAACTATATTTAAAAAGGACATAAAGGAGGAAAGAGGCAAACAGAAAAGGAAAAGAGAGAAAGAGAATGAGCAAAAACTAGGGAGATGAAGACTCCTATTCACACTGCAGAACCAAAGACAATTCGGGGGGGGAAGGACAAAGCAGACCTCTGACACCTAGGTGGGTTTCCACCCAAAAGGGTTGGGAACCACTGCAGTACAGTGTGCAGTGAGGTGGAGATGAGCTCAACAAGCAGTATTTTTTATTCAGCAGATGCGTGTTCCTTCTACCTCAGGTACTGTTGTTGCTTTCTTGGCAAGGTGTGGCATTGCTATTGCTGCTGAAAAAAGATGAAGGCCCTGTCTCCTCTATATAGTCTGCTGTAACTCAGAGGATCTAGCTATTGATCTACATGCTAATCATCATAAAAGATCTATTGATCTACATGCTAATTGTTACCTCCAAATGCAAACTGTCATAATAAGAGGGCTGGTTTCCTTACTGACAGGAGTGAAATGCTGCCTCCAGAATGTAAGGTCTTTGGGGCAGAGACCATCTTTTCATTATTTGTGTATTTGATGCTTACCACGATGGGGCCCAGTCCTAGACTGGGGCCTCTAGGTGCTACCCCAATACAAATAATAGAATCCTCTTCAGGATCTGACACCATGTCCATCATTGTGGTATCTGAGCACTGTCCAGAATAAAACATGAGAAAGCATTACTACTAGTCCCGGAATGGTACTATGACTCTGAAAGGGGGAAAAAAAACACAAGGTGCAGGAAAAATTCAGACGGATGGGGAAAATGTAATTGGGATATGTGTGAACTCAAACATAAGGCAAGACATTTTTACAGAACAGATAAGCTGCTTCTCAGGAAACTGAATCAGGGCCAACGCTGACACACGCTCTTTCACACACTAGTGGAGACTCACTGGAGGGCCTTTTACTACCAAAGGCAGAAAGGAGGAGGATCAGTACTTGGACAACTTGCAGGATGAATCAGACTAAACGCACACTTCTCAGCCGGTGGGATACAGACATAAACAGTAGACAGTCATTCAGCAAGAAATGAACAGGCCAGGATTGCTGTACAATTACCATATGGGCATTGCTGGTGCTCTCACAATGTTATAGAACACTGTTCTGCTTCTTACATCTTCTGATATGTTCGCCAATTAAAATCTAGAGTAAAATCTTCACTGGGGATTTTCTTTTTATTAAATGGGTGTCTTCCTTTATCGTCCAAAAGCTGTTCCTGATAATAAGTGGCAAGAGGAATGAATTGACTGGAACTGAGCTGTACTTGTGTATATATGCATTCATCCACACAGGAGAACAGCCTCAACCTCCAAGCAGCTCAACAGAATGTAAATTCAGCCCACAGTTCTGACAGGCAATAACACACACCTAGGGAAATAAGTGTATAATAAAGATGAATCCAGGCATAGGAAGAACGCCCTGATTTGCCTGGGATTACACAGTCCACAGAAGGATGCTGCAGAAAGGGTGGTTTGGAAACTTTTCTCACACATACAAATAACATACTGGGTATATTTAAAACAAACTAGTCTGAGGTGGAGAGTAAAATATTACTGACTGAGGTCTTCTCTTTCCACAGCCGGTTCGGTAATCATAAACACTTTTACATATTTATCTGAAAGACAGCTAGCTGGTCTTTCAGGGAAACTGTAGGCCGGTGGTCCTATCCGGCCTAGTCGTTGCGGCCCTTCCTCAGGCCCAGGCTCTGAGGAAGGCCACTACACCTTTCTACAAGGGGAATGTGCTAGCGTCTCTCTGCACGAGACTTAGCCCTGGTCCTCAGGCAGGGCGGGCCGACAAGTAGTCTATCGCCTCTGGCCCTTGGGCAGGGCGAGGCAGGCAAGCAAGTAGTCTAGGGGTCTCCAACCCTTAAACAGGGTGAGACCAGCTGGCAAGTAGTCCAGGGGTCTCCAACCCTTAGGCAGGGGTGAGACTGATGAACAGTCTGTCACCTCAGGCCCTCAGGCAGGGGAGGCAGGTAGCAGTCTAGGGTTCTCAGCCCTTAGGCAGGGTGGGACCGGCAAGCAAGTAGTTCAAGGTCTCCAACCCTCAGGCAGGGTGAGACCGATGAGCAGTCTGTTGCCTCAGGCCCACAGGCGGGGGAGGTGGTTAGCAGTCTAGGATCTCCAACCCTTCACGTGGGGTGAGACCGGTAAGTAGTTTGTAGCCTCTGGCCCTCAAGCAGGGTGAGGCAGGTAGTGGGTCCGCTCCATCTGTAGCGGCAGGGGAGAGTACGTTCTCCCGGGGTGTCTAGGGAAGGTGGGAGGGGAATGCAGGCCCATCCGTCTCCACTATGTCCCAGCCCAGGGCCCTAGCAGTGGCAAAGACGTTTGCCACTGAGTCGGTGGGGCTCCCACCGCAACACGCCAACAGGGTCTTACCCCTGACTCAGCCATGAGCTATGGCTGTCCCTGGGCCACTTCCTCCCCTTGTCCCCAGGTACCTGTATCCTCCGGGTCCTCGGGGTCGCTGGGGTACTCGGCCCGTGGCAGGCTCACCAGTCCCTCCTCATCAACCAGCGGCAAGTCGGGGAGCTCCTCTGCAGAGGACAGCTCCTCCAGGTCACAGGGCTCCGGGGAGTTTGGCGTCAGGCAGCTCCTCCAGGTCAGGGCCAGTCTCTGAGGGTATCTCCCACGCCTGAGCCTCAGGGGGCTTGGTCCAGTCGTTGGGGCCCAGAGGCCCTATCCAGTCCTTGGGGCTCAGTGGCCTGGCCCAGTAACTGGGGCCCGGAGGCCCTGTCCAGTTCTTGGGGCTCAGTAGGTTGGGCCGCTCCCGGCGCCTCTGCTCCGGGAGGCGCTCGCTCGGGGCAGCAGCCCAGCAGGGGTGAGACCTACGCTGCAGCCAGCGGGACAGCAGGTCTATCTTTGGCAGCAGCCTGTCTCCAACTGAGCTGTGGGGCCTGCCTTTTATACTTCCTGCCCCGGCAGAAGCTCCGCCCCTCTGTTGCCGTGCTGGCTGGCCTGCTGGACCTATCACTGTCCAGCTCCCTTGTTTCCAGGCAGACTGGGCTGCCGGACCTATCCCTGTCTGGCCTAGTCGTTGTGGCCCTTCTTCGGGCCCAGGCTCTGAGGAAGGCCACTGCACCTTCCTACAGAAACATATAGCTAGGGAATTAATTTCAAATGTATTTTGTGGGCTCATGGTTCAGTCCTACAATGTGCTGAGCATTGATCCAGCAACACACTTAAGTACATGACTGGTCCTTGAATTCACTGGAACTATTTACGTGCTTAAAGTTAGGCACGTGCACGTTCCTGGATTGGATCCAGAGGACCCAGCAACTTGCAGGCCCAACCCCTGAGTGAATGGGAATTGGCTCCTAATATGCTTAAGAAAAAGATAGTAATTTTGCAATAGCCATTTTTCAAATTTGGTTGGACTACATTGGAAATAATGGCTAACCAATTGCCACTGTATCCAGTACTTGTAGGAAGATGGGCTTGGGGGGAACTGATAGGTCTTTTTCTCTCTTCAGATTCTATGATCCCACTGTGTAACAACTGTGGGCGAAACCCTGGCCTCACTGAAGTCAATGCTAGTTTTGCTATTGACTTAACTGGAGCCAGGATTTTACTCAATTTCTTGTATGTCCAAATGTCCTGAAAGCTGCCAAAGCCAATACTGTGTTCAACACTAGGAAAATAATTAATTCTCATGATTAAATTATGTATGAAATGTGTCACACCTGATTTGTGAGGTCAGCAAAATATAGCTTTGTAATTAAAAGAGTAACGCACTTGTCAAGCTTTGGCTTTTTTGCTACTATTGTCAGCCATGACATAGTAGCAGTTTGAGTAGTGGCTATGATGATGGCAAGATAGTACAGTAGAATAATCACTTAATGAGTCTAGGGTGACCAGGTTAGCAAGTGTGAAAAATCAGGACAGAGGGTGGAGGGTAATAAGTGCCTCTATAAGGCAAAGCCCCGAATAGTAGGACTGTCCCTATAAAATTGGGACATCTTGTCACCCTAAATGATCTAAGGGTTGGGTTTTTCTTAAGGTCAGAGCCCTTGTTTCAACACTGGATCAGGAACTGTGACTTTTTTAAAATGCAGGCTTTTGTCAGGGCTCTGTCCAGAGAATTTGCAGGGAAATTGCCTCCGAGTCCATTGCAATAAACCAGAAGATCAGAATCCTCTTAATTTTGACGTGCTGTGTGACTTTCACCTCTCTGTGCTCTGTTTCCCCTCCTCAACCTTTATTTGTTGTGGCTCTTAGGATTGTAAGTGTCACGCTAGTTAGATTTGGGGGGGGGGGGGCATTTAGAATATGGATTAACATCAATAAATCAAAATCATATTAATTCATGTGATATATGCCATGTCAGATACTGTTAGAAAGGTTAAAATGTATTAGGTAAGATGATAATACTTATGTTCATGTGTCATATATGTTATGGATATATTTAAATACCTGTATTTCAAATTGTAATGCCTGAGACACAGCCTAGACAGGATGGCAGCAGGACAATAGCCTGTTCAATGGCCCGTTAAGACACTCACAGAGGCCAGGGGCCCAGGGCAGAAACCAAAGACAGACCTGAGGAGTCACCAGGACTGGCTCATGTGACTCTGGACTCCAGTTTTGTTCTGGTAAAATTCCACAAGCAGCATGTAAGGGGCCAGAAGGTATATAAGGCAAAGCTTTGGAATCCATTTTGTTCTCCAGTCGGGATTTAGCTTCAGCTACCAACCTACCTCTGAATCAAGTCATCTGCAACTGAAGCTGTGAAACAAAGGACTGAGGCCCATCCAATTACTGGATGTATACCAGAGGAACTTTACAAGCCTGCAAACTCCACAATTCTTATAGAAACTTGATGTATATGGACATTCAAATCATTTGTATGTATCTGATTTCTTTAATCCTTTAACATTTCTCTTATGGTTTGTTTCTTTCTTTTTATAAAAAAACCTTTAGTTTTAGTTACTAAAGGATTGGCTGGCAGTGTGGCATTTTGGGTAAAATCAAAACTTATATTGATCTGGTGCTGTGGCTGATCATTTGGGGTCAGAGGGAACCTTTTTAGTAAAGAGCATAGAGTTTAAAGGTCTCTTTACTGGACCTAGTGGCTGATTGGGAGCCGGAGACTGGAATGCAGTGAAGGGGGCTGTGTGTATTGGTATACTGGCTTCTTGATAACCAGTGCGGGAAATCAAAAGCACAGTTTGTGGCTGGTGGGGAAGTCTGGCTTCTGTGCCACGCCCCAGTGCAGGGAAAATCTGCTCCATTTTTACAGCTTGCCCTGACCTTGGCATTTTCAAGTGGCTGCTCTAGGCACGGAAGGGGCACAGTAAGATCTTTGGAGGCAGAGAATGCCTCTTACTATGTTTTTGTAGAGTCCCTAGCTCAATGGATTCCTTATCTAGTTTTAGCTCAAAGGGTAAATTCTTCAGGTAAAAGCCAGTTTTGCCCTTCCTCCTATTCTGTGGCATCGAGGTGGTGGAGAAGCATGTTAGAAACACGGTGGAGGAAGGGGAGTATTCTTTTCTCCCAAATCTCCACAGAGATACTCAGGCTTGTTGGTGTTCAGAAGATTTTGGCCTTGGTTACACCACAATAGACTCGTCGACTAATAGGCTATAAGGTCAGAAGGTACCTATATGATCATCTAGTCTGACCTCCTGCACAACGCAGGCCACAGAACTTCACCCACCCACTCTTGTAATAGACCCCTAACCTAAGACTGAGTTAGTGAAGTCCTTAAATAATGATTTAAAGACCTCAAGATATAGAGAATCCACCAGCAAGTGACCCATGCCCCATGCTACAGAGGAAGGCGAAAACCCCCCAGGGTCTATGTCAATCTGCCCTAGGGGAAAATTCCTTCCTGACCCCAAATATGGCAATCAGCTAAACCCTGAGCATATGGGAAAGACTCACCAGCCAGACACAGAAAGAATTCTCTGTAGTTACTCAGAACCCACCCCATCTAACATCCATTCACAGGCCATTGTGCATATATACCGCTAGTAGTCAAAGATCAGTCTATTGCCAGATTAGGCTGTCCCATTACACCATCCCTTCCATAAATTTATCAAGGTCAGTCTTGAAACTGGCTAGGTTTCTGGTCCCCATTGCTCCCCTTGGAAGGCTGTTCCAGAACTTCACTCCCCTGATGGTTAGAAACCTTCATCTAAGTTCAAGTCTAAACTTCCTGATGGCCTGTTTATATCCATTTGTTCTTGTGTATTGATGGTGAACTTAAATAACTCCTCTCCCTCCCTGGTATTTATCTCTCTAATGTATTTATAGAGAGCAATCATATCTCCCTCAGCCTTCTTTTAGTTAGGCTAAACAAGCCAACCTCTTCGAGTCTCCTCTCATAAGGCAGGTTTTCCATTCTTCGGATCATCTTAGTAACCTTTCTCTGCACTTGTTCCAGTTTGAATTAATCTTTCTTAAACATGGAAGACCAGAACTGCACACAGTATTCCAGATGAGGTCTGACCAATGCCTTGTATAACAGTACTAACACCTCCTTATCGCTACTGGAAGTACCTTGCCTGATGCATCCTAGGACTGCATTAGTTTTTTTCACAGCCACATCACACTGACAGCTCATTGTCATCCTGTGATCAACCAATACGCCCAGGTCCTTCTCTTCCTCTGTCACGTGTAACTGATGCATCCCCAGCTGATAGTAAAAGTTCTTGTTATTAGTCCCTAAGTGCATGACTTTGCACTTTCCACTATTAAATTTCATCCTATTTCTATTACTCCAGTTTACAAGGTCACCCAGATCTTTTTGTATGATATCCCAGTTTCTCTGTATTAGCAATACCTCCCAACTTTGTATCATCTGCAGACTTTATTAGAACGCTCCCACTTTTTGTGCCAGGGTCAGTAATAAAAAAGTTCAATGAGGTTGGTTCCAAGACCGATCCCTGAGGAACTGCACTAGTAACTTCCCTCCAGCCTCACAGTTCACCTTTCAGTATGACTTGTTGTATTCTCCCCTTTAACCAGTTCTTTATCCACCTTCCAATTTTCATATTAATCCCCATCTTTTCCAATTTAACTAATATGTCCCCATGTGGAACCATAAATTAGATCTACTGCATTCTCTTTGTCTAAAAAATCTGTTATCTTCTCAAAAAAGGAGAACAGTTGGTCTGGCACAATCTACCTTTTGTAAAGTCATGTTGTATTCTGTCCCAATTACCATTTACCTCAATGTCCTTAATTACTTTCTCTTTCAATTTTTTTTCCAGTACCTTGCATACTACTGAGGTCAAGCTAACAGACCTGTAATTACCCCGATCATTTTTTCCCCTTTCTTAAAAATAGGAACTATATTAGCAATTCTCCAGTCATACGGTACAACCCCTGAGTTTACAGATTAATTAAAAGTCCTTGCTAATGATCTTGCAATTTCACGTGCCAGTTCCTTTAATATCCGTGGATGGAGATTATCTGGGTCCCCTGACTTAGTCCCATTAAGCAGTTTGCGTTTGGCTTCTGTGACCCTTCCGTGCCTAGAGCAGCCACCTGAGAATGCCAAGGTCAGGGCAGGCTGTAAAAGGGAGAGCAGATTCTCCTTGCACTGGTGCGTGGCACAGAAGCCAGACTTCCCCACCAGCCACAAACTGTGCTTTTGATTTCCCACACTGGTTATCAAGAAGCCAGTATACCAATACACACAGCCCCCTTCACTGCATTCCAGTCTCTGGCTCCCAATTAGCCACTAGGTCCAGTAAAGAGACCAGTTATTTAAACTCTATGCTCTTTACTAAAAAGGTTCCCTCTGACCCTAAAGGATCAGCCACAGTACCAGATCAATATAAGTTTGGATCTTACCCAAAATACCACACTGCCAGCCAATCCTTTAGTAACTAAAATTAAAGGTTTATTATAAAAAGAAAGAAACAAACCATAAGAGAAATGTTAAAGGATTAAAGCAATCAGATACATACAAATGATTTGAATGTCCATATACATCAAGTTTCTATAAGAATTGTGGAGTTTGCAGGCTTGTAAAGTTCCTCTGGTATACATCCAGTAATTGGATGGGCCTCAGTCCTTTGTTTCACAGCTTCAGTTGCAGATGACTTGATTCAGAGTTAGGTTGGTAGCTGAAGCTAAATCCCGACTGGAGAACAAAATGGATTCCAAAGCTTTGCCTTATATACCTTTTGGCCCCTTACATGCTGCTTGTGGAATTTTATCAGAACAAAACTGGAGTCCAGAGTCACATGAGCCCGTCCTGGTGACTCCTCAGGTCTGTCTTTGGTTTCTGCCCTGGGCCCCTGGCCTCTGTGAGTGTCTTAACGGGCCATTGAACAGGCTATTGTCCTGCTGCCATCCTATCGAGGGTGTGTCTCAGGCATTACAATTTGAAATACAGGTATTTTAAATATATCCATAACTTCCATTACATATATCACACATGAACATAAGTATTATCATCTTACCTAATACATTTTAACCTTTCTAACAGTATCTGACATGGCATATATCACATGAATTATTATGATTTTGACATATCGATGTTAAACCGTATACTAAATCTCCTCCCTCCCCCCTCCCCCCGAATATAACCAGCGTGACACACTCAATGCGAGACTGGTTTAGAAGGGAGTAATCAGAGCTCCTGAATACACCTTAAGGGCCCCCCTGATCCAGCCAGTGTGACAGCTTCTACCTTGGATGTGGTAATTTCTACCTCCATATGCTCACACCCATTAGCCCCCCTGCTACTATCCCTAAACTCTTCATTAACCTCATTAAAAACTGAGGCAAAGTATTTGTTTAGATATTGGGTCATGCCTAGATTATCCTTAACTTCCACCCCATCCTTAGTGCTTAGTGCTTCTTCTTTCTTTGTTTTCTTCCTCTTTATATGGCTATAGATCCTTTTACTATTAATTTTAATTCCCTTTGCAAAGTCCAACGCTACTTGGCTTTTGGCATGTCTTACTTTGTCTCTACATGTTCTGACCTCCAAGAGATAGCTTTCCGTGCTGATCCCTCCCATCTTCCACTCCTTGTAGGCTTTCTGCTGTCTCTTAATCACCTGTCTGAGATGTTTGTTCATCCAGCTTGGTCTACAATCCTTGCCTATGAATTTTTTCCCTTCCTTGGGATTCAGGCTTCAAATAGTTCCTGCAACTTTGACTTGAAGTAATTCCAATGAGTCCAGAGAAACTGCAGGGAAGTCACTGAGTGACTAGATTTATGTTGGTATATCTGGTAGCAGAATTTGGCCTTATACAGCTATATGTCCCATCCATTCACTCCCTGTTTGTCACTGCTTATGACAGGGTAGCCTGCCCCCTTAAGGATGGTGATGATAAGGAACAGCCTGCCTACCCCCATCATGTGGCATGGCCCTTTCAGATTTTTGGAGATTTTGATACATGTAAAGACCTAGGAAATAAGAGGTATTGGTAGAGAGGAAGCGGTCGTGGGAACAGGTAATCTTTGGAAGTACGTCAGTTATTGGTTTTTTAGGGGCCTGGGACCAGGAGCCCTGCAGAATGGGCAGGGCAGGACTTCCCATCTCAACCAGTAGGAGACGAGCTGAGAGAAGGGGACTAGCACATGCTGGTTCACTCTTCTTAGCGGGGCAGACGCCACCAAGGGGAGGCTGTCAGGTGAACCCTCTAAGCCTGAGGAGTAACTGGGGAAGGAGAATTTGGCTAAGGCCCTACAGCCCAACTTCAAGGAGGAGATCTGGGGATACTTGGCTTAAGAGAAAATGACTGTTAAAAAAGTACATCCCCAGTTCCAGGAAGAAGGCTGGGGGCAGCCTCCTGAATAGGGGCAAGAGAGCTGACCAGCATTTTTATATGGACCCAGAGTAGCCGTGAACAGGGGTGACTAATGAAGTCAGTTAGCCATCATAGAAAGACTTAATAGATTAGACTCCATGAAGGGGATAAATATTTCAAACCAATCTAGTCTGGGTAATTGATTGAAAGAATTTAAGGGGGTACTGAATGCTATGCATCCTCAGGGCCACAAGGGGATGTGATGGAGGGAAGTGCTCCCATGACACTGCTCCTCTCCATTTTGTTGTTCTCCCCTGAAATGATGGATTTTGGAAACATCTCCTCTCCTCAGGGTATCATGAGTGCCATAATGTGCATGTATTGTATTGCCAAGTATTGCTTAGCAACAGGACCCTGTGTTCTGCCAACTTTCTTGTCATGCTGTCAATCTGAATTTTACTTAAGTTGTTGTGTTATGTGTTGGAGAATTGACTGGATGTCAGTAATGTGACCAATGGAAGCTCCAAATACACAGACAGAAATTGCCACCAGCCTACTTATTTATTAGCATATTTGTGGTGTTTAAAATGTCATACCTACATGTTGTTACATGACAAATTATTTACCACCACAAGTAATTTATCAGATGATTTTTTATCATGAAGCTGGCCATTTTGAGGCTATAAAAAATCATGGAAAAATATCATTCTTTCAACTGTGAAAATAAACCTAACAAGAAAAGAATGTAATACTAGCATTAGCAATGCATAGGAATGTCCGTACAGTTTTCAAAATTAAGACCATGTGATTGTAGGGACAGATGCAATCACACTAAGTGCAAAATCTTCCCCTCAGATATGCACCATTGCATAGACCTCAATTGATCCAGTAGAACTCCATCATATCCTGTAAAATGACTGAGCACAGAATATACAACAGACATCTGAGATTCTGCACATAAAAATATGTCAGATCCTCTGGTGGTGAAAATGGCTGTAACCCCCTTCTTTTTCTGGGTTACTTGAAAACCGCAGGCAACACTCACCGGTGTGCAAGGGCACCTAAGGTTGCTGACAACAACAGAGATTCTGAGTATCCCAGTGATGATGTAGGATAGGTGGGAATCCTCTATCCACCCCTCTGCTGCGGTCCTTTTACTCCTAAAGGAATTTTAAATTGGCAGTGCCTCTACCTGGCTGGAACCTGTACATGCTCAATAGCGTGCCTTGGAAGCTTCCAGGACTAAACTTAGTCTAATAATTATAATAATCTGTGGCATGGGTCTAACTCAAATATTGCAATTATGCAAACTAAACATCCAATATACTTAAATGAGAGTTAACACACCTTTACTTAACAAATTAAGGAAATAAGGCATAACAGACTGAAATTAAACAATCACTACTATTTTAAATCCACAGGGGCAGTTGAATAAATCAATTAATAAATATAGTATACAGTAATAAATGAAACTTGTCTAACTGACATTTACACTGCCACTATTTACCCCTCCTCTGGAGTGTATGCTCCCCTAGAGTTCAGAGCCCTAACCTCTTGCTTGTGTGGGTGCGCTTGAAGATCTGAAGAAGGAGACAGCATGCTGTTAATTCGGTGTGTCAGTTCAGCCAACGTATCAAGCTGAAGATTTGGAGCTGGGCCAACCAAATGTCAAAAGTCCTGGCCCTGCTCAAAGAGACTCTCTCTCTGCTTCGTCTCAGGCCCAGTTAAAGTCTCTTTGCTGTGCCCCTTCTTTTAAAAGCCCTGCCCCAAACAACAGAGGCAGGGGGACACTCACACCACCTTCACTGCAGGCCCACCTCAGTCAGCTTCAGGCTCAGTCCCTGCCCTGGCTTGGGCAATACCACCAACCTCCGAAGCTCCCTGCTCAATCAAAAACTCCAGCAGGCTCTCAGCAGCAGCTTCGGGACCCCAGCAGCAGTCAGCAGCAGCTTCCAGCCTCTGCCACGCTCCACCCCAAAACCAAAATGGAGTCCACACATGCTTTTTTTTAAATGAGCTCCCTGGAAGAGGAAAAGTCTCTTTCCTTTTTCCCCAAGGCATCAGGGGGATGTAGTCTCCCGGGATCTTCCCAACTGTAAAACTCCCAATTAAGTTCCGAGCGTCATCAAGTACAGAGTGCTTACATGGCTATAGCCCAAGCCAAGTGTCACTGGAGCTGCACTGATTTATGCACTGCACTGATTGATGTATTCTTTGTATGCCAGTAGCACCCACACTGTACTAACCACTCTCTCCCACATACACACATCCTGTTTCTGCCCCCAAAAAGCTTACAATTAAAGAAGGTAAGCAACATATGAGAGATGGGAGAGAAGGTTGCAATCAAAATATGTGCACACTTTCACACAGAATTTTTGTATGAATAATATATTGCTTGTTGTTGTTGAATCCCCATCAGTTGTGCCCAGTTGCCCCTCAGTCTATTCTCTATTACTTAGCTAATTTTTGTTAATCCATCCTGGAAGAAATGCTTCATGATGAGGGATATGAAATAGAGCTGGGTAGATCAATTATGGATCAATTTACAGAGGATGTTCCATTATTAGCAGCTAGTGGAAAGAAGCAGACATAGTTTTGGAGAAATGGGTAGCCAAACCAACTGGGCAATCTTAGCCCACTGAATAATAATCCCTATCCGAAACTCCTTGCTTCATAACCAAAGCATATGGCATCAATGGGGCATTAAACTGACCCACAAATTAGTTTCAATTTAGTGCCCTATATTGTCCCGACGAACGATGGAAATTTTAGCTCTCTCTAATATTAGTCTTTAGTCGTGCAACACAGAGTATTGGGCTCAATCCTGCAGGGTGCTGAGTGTCTTCAATACCGATTGATTTCAATAAGATGTTAAGGCATTCAGTACCTTGCAGGATCAAGCCCATTTGTGAAGCTGTAATGGAGCTGTGAAATGTTTGAAAGGATACCACCAGATCCTCAGCAGCTGCTTAGCTCTATTGACTCCAACCTGATTTACCCCAGCTGCACATCTTACTGTTTGTGTGTGTATCTTCCTCTCCTAACATAATTGTAATAGATTTTATTAAAGAGGTTGGCTTAGCATTTCTATATTCCCACCTTAATACTACTTTGAGTTCTTAAATGATGCCCTGGGTCTGTCACACAATGCACAGGTCACAGTGTGATCTGTCTGTGCCTAGGGTAGCCCACCTGAAAATGCCAACGTCAGGGCAGGCTGCAAAAATGAGAGCAGATTCTCCCAGCACTGGTGGCTAACACTGCAGCTAGATTCCTCAACTAGTTACAAACAGTGCTTCTGATCCACCACACTGGTATCAACAAGCCGCAGAAAAGAAATGCACAGCCACCTTTATTGCATTTCAGTCTCTGGCCCCCAATTAGCAACTAGGTCCAGTAAAGAGATAAAGTTATTAAAACTCTATTCCCTTTACCAAAAATGTTCTCCTGATCCCCAGTCACATTGCCAGATCAATATAAGTTTGGATTTTACCCAAAACACCACTCTGCCTGCCAATCCTTTAGTAACTAAATCTACAGGTTTATTATAAAACTAAATAAACAAATAAGAAGAGAGATGTTAAATGGTCAAAGCAATCAGATACATACAAATGACTTTAAAGTCCATATATATCAGATTTTCAGCAGAATTGTGGCGTTTGCAGGCTTTACAGTCCCTCTGGTGTACATCCAGTACCTGGATGGGTCTCTGTCCTTTGTTTCACAGCCTCAGTTGTAGATGAGCTGATCCAGAGGTAGGGGGGATGGTGCAGCTGCCTTTTATACTTTCTGCCAGGAGGCTTGTGCATTCTTTGTCCCAAACGCAGCCACACAACACAGGGTATGGACAAGCCTCAGAGTCCCTTGTAGGCATGTTCTTACATGCCCTGGTGACTCAGAAGGTGTCCCCCCTGGGTTCTTTCACTAGATTCATTGTACATTTGAGTTCCCTTGCTGGGCTTAGTGCTGTCACCCAGAAACACAGTACACGTTTGAAAGACAAATATACCAGACATATGTAGAACTTATCATATAAAACTGATACATACACATACATTATTATACTTAGCAAATTATAACCTTTCCAATGATACCTGACATAGCATATTTTGTAAGAATTATTGTAATTCTGCAATACTGATATCAATAATATTATAATGGTCACTCCTAATCCAGACAGCATCACACACAGAACTACATAGAGTAACTTTTCTTTATGATGACAAAAGGAAAATAGGTTTGCTTTATTTGAATAGGATAGCAAGTACAGTGAAATGAGCTTGTGGTTTGTTTTGTTTTTTTAAATCTGTGTAAGATAGTTCTCAGCCTGAGATGCCTCAATAGTACGGCTCCTGCTTTAATAATTAAACATTTCTGGGTATTTGTTTCACATGCTAGCACTGATGTAAAGAGATATCAACAGGGTACAGGAGATAGATGTTCAAAACAAAGAACACCTACAATTTACAGGTAGGTAATAGCCATTATCAAATATCTCAATACCTTTAAGTACCTGTTTATGCCACTAAAGTGTGAAGTTCAAAAACATTCTATGACTGAAATGTGTTGGTGAACTTCCTACGCTTGGTCCAGCACATGCATTAAATGTTTTCCTTGAATCAGTCAACAAATGCCTTTTAGAAATGTGGATGTATTAGGTAACAGTGTTTTGTGCATGTCTCCATGCCTTCTTAGAAACTCTAAAGAGAAGCAAAAAGATGCGATCTTGTTCTTCCCATATTTAAAGTCTTTGCAAGGGTTGAGCAAATAAGCAGATGTGGTCAAAATCACCAATGAAAATAATTCTGTCTTGTTATTTTTGGAAATCATTGTGGGTGGTTTATTTATGTGCAGTGAAAGCTTCATGTGTTCAGAGACAACCACAGTATTCCACCAATGTACTAGAATACTTGTCTTACTGAATGCTCAGTAGATGACAAGCACAGTGTCCAAATTCATCCCTGCTAGCACCATTAAAATCAGTTGAATTCACTGGAATTACACAAGAAAACAACTTGGCCTACTGTTTTTAGATTTCTTTCACAGAGAGAGAGGGAGGGATCTTCTGGGAAGATTCCCAATGTTCTAGTAGATAATTTTTGTCACATAGGCAATTCCTCCCAAATTAGAGTTTCTAAGTGCTATAAAACAGGAGAGGAGGGTAGGAGACAGGAGATGTCCCAAGTCAGAAATGAAAAATATTTCTTTGGATTTGCTTTTAAGGATGCAGCACTAAAGAATGCAATTCCAAATCAAGTTTTAATTTTAACCACGAAAAGTGCTGATAAGATCTGATGGGGGTAATCCCCTGCAATTAACATATTATCAGTGATGAGTGACGAGGAATTAAGAGGATATAACTCTGTTGAGGGATGCTGAAGGTATCATGAAAGTGAAGCTGGAGCTTTTTATAAATTTACTAGCATCCCAAAATAGAAATAATGCCATTGTTTCCATTGGTGGTATGAGAGATATTGCAACCACATACCGTATCTTTGGGGACCATATTGCATTAAGTTTTGTGGCGAGGGCAGCCTGTTCTGCCCTTCCATGGCTCCTGCGCACTCTTTGGCTATGCGGCGATATGGCTGGGTGGGAGCAGGGGGGGGCCTGGTCCCGTCCTCTGCCCTAGGCCCCAACCCAGGGACCCTGTGAGGAGTAGCCTCAACCGCTTAGTCCATGAGCTACTGCCTTCCCTGGGTCGCCTGTCCTTGACCCCACTGCTCGTGGTCCGCTTCCTGGAACATGGGCAGGAGGAGTGCTCCTCTCTCAGGCCTCTGTGCCTAGGATCCCTGGCTGTGCCTGGACGGGCTTCCCCTTGCCTCCAGTACCTTTGGGTTGTGGTAGCAACAGCAATTGCTCCAAGCCCTGTAGTGGCATGGCACAACGCGACACGGTTCAGTTCCTCCTCCTAACTCCCTTTCAGCTGCCCCCATCTGCCTGACCGGGAGGCTTTTAACTGATGGGGCCAACTCCCTGATTGGTCTCAGTTGGCCTAATTGTCCTAATTGCCCTGGACTAGCCCCCACTGAATCACCGAGGGAACAAGGGTTTGTTAATTCTGGAGCTAATATAGATACCCTCCACCACTCTCCTGTAGCTATCAGGTCTGGCCCTGTCACAATTTAAATATCACTGTGGGCCAGGGATTTATGCAACTCCAGGAAGGAGAGTTACCACAGCTCCTCCAGGAACCCAAAACAGTGTGGGGTGATGATGGTGAATCATTTAGGTTGTAAACACCTCCAGAGAGTTGCCACTCCTTGGGGAGATTTGCATATACTGATTCAAACTGGGTTTTCCAGAGAGCAACAGACAAAGAAAGAGCTTTTGATATAAAAAGATGGGGTTTAAACTGAAACAGAGCCTACTTTCTACCCTTGCAGAAGGGTTGGTGTAGTGTTCGGTATTTTATCTCAGTGGCGGGAATGGAGCAAACCGGCAAAATGATGTCAAAAGTGCTTATTTATTGCATGAGATAGCGTAAGAAAGACAGGAGCGGGAGTCCTTTACCATACAGGAACTGAAGCTCTGGCACAAGTCTTAAGCTAAAAAGTATAATGAAAATACAATCAACCACAAGGATATAAAGTAGCAACTTGCAGGTATGCATGGACATATTACACTAAAGGGGAGTGCCCATGCTTATGCATTATTATTGCTGAGCAACAACAGCAGCAGCTGCAATTAGTGAACAGAGAGGTGAACCATACAGCAAGGAAGAGACCCACCAAGAGGATACCTACAGCAATATACTTTTGGGGGCCCATTGATCTAAGAGAGCTGGACTTATCTAAGCGTGTAAAGGGACGCTTACCAAAGCAAGAACGAGGAGACCCATACTTCGTTCTGATAAGCGGGTGGCGTCCGGGAACCGTCCCGACCGAGGCATCCGCTAGCGCTTCCACGGATTCACGGAAAGTCTCAGCTTGGGGAGGCTCTCGGGGGACTGATATACCTTTTTTCCCCCCTCACCTTGCAGCAAGCCTTACCCAGTAATACATGACGTATATCTCAATCCCAGTAGGG
The DNA here is from genome assembly GCF_026122565.2 of Emydura macquarii macquarii. Taxonomy (NCBI): domain Eukaryota; kingdom Metazoa; phylum Chordata; order Testudines; family Chelidae; genus Emydura; species Emydura macquarii. The sequence continues at coordinate 10,721,101 of NW_027132668.1, read as the reverse complement.
ATTGGGCCTTAACACTTAGTTGCTATTAGTCTATTGGTAGTTAGCTAGGGACTTTCTGGAATATAGTGACGTTAGTTGTTTACTTCAAAAGGAACTTAACCATAACCTTACTTTTACTTTATTATTACCAAAATAGGAACCATTTAGCTTATCAAGCCTTAACAGGTGTATGTGGTCGTCTCAGGACGTTCCCGATCTCAAGGCACTTCCTCCCCCGGCCTAAGGTCGGGCAGAGGGCAGCGTCTGGGTTCTGCTCCTGAGAGGCCTAACTCTTGCTTTTCTTGCTGCAGAAGCTTAACATTGCTTTTAGGGCTTGCTCTTGTCAAACTATACTGATTTCGCGTCACAAAGTCTTGCGCGCCCAGCAGTTGGTAAAATGAGTTACTCCTGGTAAGTTTAGTGTGCATTTAAACTTGTTTATTGTTTTCTATGTAGTGCTTTTACCTAAAGAATAAATGTGCTTGCTTAGAAAGAGCTGTCTGGTGACTTGTAACTGTTGGCGACACACTGGCTTAGCCCTTGCAGAGAAAGCAACACTCAGGCGCTAGCCTTCAGGCAGAATGACTTGCTGGGGATATCAGAATGTAAGACAGGGAGCTGAGCAGCCTTAAAACCCCTGAAAGGGATAATAGTCCCTAACCAGAGATAGGTGATGGCATGAGACCTGAGTGGGCACTCCTGGACCATCCCACGCAGGGGGGGGATGCAGGTGTGGTTATCCTGAAACTGTGAGAGATGTGACTTCCTTATTTTCTTAGATAAATGGATCTCTATCCTGCAACCACTCTGACTCACTCTCACCTTCTAATCCTACCTCTCCCTGTGCCAAACTCCATGGTGGCCCCTACAGTTACTTCCCCCTTTCCCAAAGCTCCCATCTTTGGGTAGGTTTAATATTTTCTGTGGGTTTTATTTTCATGGACCAAGTTACTGGGCTCTCGACTGAAATAATAATAATTGCATAATTAAAGAAAGCCTGTCTGTACGTGAAGGAGATGAGCTCAGGACAGGAGCTGAAATACTTGTGTACTGAGGGTACACGATGTTCAGAAGTAGAAATGATGAGCCCATTGAATTCGTGAATTGTTGCCTGACCTCACAACATTCTGAGAAGCCAGTCTGATGCCACTCTATCCCAGTACCTCAACAGAGAACTATATTAGACTCTTAATATAAGTAGTAGTAATTTACCAGTAATAAGATAGAATTTCTATCTTCCTCTCCTCTAAAAAAAGTTGATTAGAATATCTTTTTCCTATACTTTTTTCTGCACATTTTTGTCTTTTCCTCTACTACCTACTACAGCATCCTCTTCTATTTTCTACATGTGTATTGAGAGGGATAGAAAAATCAGATCTATGGAGCAATAATCCCACCACACTTAACTATAACAAAGGTGCTATGAGCCAGTCCATTAATGTTAGAGGTGGGCTGTGATGGGGTGTATCAGCCCCTCCTGCCAGAGGGGGATCCCTCAGTTTCCTCAGGGACCGGACAGGCCTCTCCCTATCACGTATGTATCGCACACCTTGGCAGGAGGTGGAGCTTAAAAGCCCAGCAGAGGCCTCAGAGTGGTGCAGGACAATAGCAGAGAGAGACTCACTCTAAGAGCCCGCCAGAAGGGAAGTAACCCTGCTATGCCCAGAGGGGCTTCTGGGCTGCTTTCCTGCCCAGTACTACTGCTTGGTGAGCCCTGCCACATAACTGGGCAACTCTTGAACAGTGATGTTATAGGCAGCCAGGGGCCCAGCACGACACTTCAGGACCTGCATGGGACAGGGTTGTACCAATACACACACACCCATTTTTGGGAAGCCCTAGGCACTGTCTATCACAAGGGCCTAAACCAACTCCTTAGATCTCAACACTCCAGAATCCTGGTAAAATTTTCATTCAGCTCTGAAATTCATAGCTGTCTCATCTTTATAATAAGCTGTGCAAAAACTAAGAGTTTGAATATCCCCCAATTTTGAGGAAGTTGGTACTCATGTCAGAACTTCATGACTCGGAGCCATTGCTAGTTAATTCTGGGAGTGGAGAACATATTTATTTATTTATTTATTTGACACAATTGTGTGATGCTCAGACACAAGGATAGAGACCCCCACTTTCCTGTAACTGATATGTATAGCAATACAAATGAAAGCCAGAAATGAATAGAAACAGAATTTAATACAATAGTTAAAGCTAAATCAATATGCTTAAATGTGATTTGCTATGCTGATCTAAAAATGTAACAGTAGAGCAACAAACTGTCTGCTAGCCCGTCAAAATCTGTGTTAAAGGAATCTTCAGGTTGTATGGTTAAGTGCTCAAAGACTAGGAAATGAAGAGGTTAAGGTTGCATGTGAAAGTTTAACCCTTTCCTATTACATATTAAAGGACACTGAGTGTGATCCACCTATGTACTTAGGTGCTTAAATCCCTTCATGGATCTCACTCACTCTAACTTTAACATACACACTTCTGTCTGAACACTGGATCCTACTATCATTACAAGTAACACCTATAACCAGTGGAAGAACTCTAAGATAGGATGAGCAACCCCTCAGCTGGGACCAGAACTAGTGACAAACAAAGGTGGCTGAGGGCCATCTTTGTCTCTCCCCATCCCTTCCTGCATCTAGTTCAGCAAAGGAAGGGTGCAGAATCTGACATAGCCAGTGACCAGATAGATTATCTAATAGCCTATAGTAATTTACAGGTGTTAAATTAGCCACATAAGGTTTCTTTTATTCCCAAAATGCAGTAGAAACAATAAGAATTGCAAGAAAAAGGTTAATCAAAAAGTGAATGAGTTCAAATATCATGAACAACAAGAGTCCCGTAGCATCTTAAAGACTAACCAATTTCTGCGGGCATAAGCTTTCGTGGGCTGCAACCTACTTTGTTGAAAGCCCATGAAAGCTTATGCCCACAGAAATTGGTTAGTCTTTGAGGTGCTACAGGATTATCGTTGTTTTTGCTGTATACAGACTAACATGGCTACTCCTGTGGAACTTTTCAAATATCATGCATCCCTTTTTCACAGTAAGCTCTCGGTGCATGAAAAGATTCAAACCAATCCATCTCCAGTTTACTGAATGCTTTAATTAATCTGCAATGTAGCTGGGGAAGGAGAGGAAGCACTTTTCCCCTCCATTTCGGCTTTTGATATCTCCATAGGTGGAGGACCTGCAGCACCAAATTTATGTTTATATGCAAAATTAGGATGATTTGATTTGTGAAAAAGCAAGAAGTTAAAGATTCATCACTACAGCCTCAAGTCCAATCCTGTGTAGAGAGTAAAGCTCTGTTTCTGAATTGGCTTGAGTCACTATCATGACTCAATATGGAAATTTTTTCAGAACCTGTGTCCATTTATTTAGCCAATAATTTAGAATGAGTCACGCTTGTTTGCTTTTATACAACTAGTTCCTGGTAGAAGAAGGAGTCCCCACAGTTTTATCTGATCTGGACTAGCTCTGTTCATGGGACAGACCTGTTAGTTCCATAGGCTAACACAGAAAATTAATTTGATTTTTTTTTTCCTGGTGGGAAGAGTAAGAATTTGAATAGGACTAAACTGTAGTTATTCTTTGGGTAAGGATTTGCATAGGTCTAAACATGCAGCCCGCAGGGTTCATTTTTGTGGCCCACGCACTCTAAGCACCACAGGCCCAAGTGTCCCAGCCCCCGGGGCGCCGCCAGCCTGAGCACGCTCACCCCCTGGAGCACCGCCGGTCCGTTCAGCACCCCAGCGTTGGCCTACCCCAGTGCTGAACACTAGTCCGCCCCGCCCACAGGCAGGCCGGTTCACCCCAGCTCCCAGAGCACCGCCAGCCCGAGTGCTCCCAGCCCCCGGAGCACTGCCGGCCCACATGGCACCCCAGAAAAAGCCCAGCCCACCCCGCTTCAGGCTGGCCAGTCTGCCGCAGCTCCCCGAGTGCTGCCAGCCAGAGCACTCCACTCCCAACCCTGAGAGTGCCACAGACCTGCCCTGGCGCGAGAGAAGAAGTGTCAGGTTACCGGGCAGAAGTCATAAAAGGTAAATTTAATTTGTATTTTCACCCAGTATAACTTAATTTTAGTTGAAATGTGGTAATGCTTTATGTACACTGAAATCTTTTATAGTAGATATTTCAACTGAAAGTAAACTACTTAATTTTTTTCATTTTATTATCAATAATAAAATACAGTATCAAGCGGGTATGGAAAGTGAGTAGCTCTGCCATTGTGCTGTGCCTTTAATACATATATATATATATATATATATATTTTTTTTTTTTTTACAGTGCGGCCCGCCAAGTGAACAATTTTCTCTTAAATTGCCCTTGTGGCCAGGTAACTTTGATACCCCTAGTCTAAACTTTAGGTATTCTGTGTGAGAAAAACACAATTTGCTCACTGCTCTGTTCATTATCCTATAGCAGGATATATATGTTTTCATTCACACAGGAGGTTTTACTGGCATGACAAGAATCAATCTCCAAGCAACTGAATGCTGGGTACACTTAACACATAGCTCACACATGATCAAGTCAGTTTGTAACAAATACATAATCCAATCAGAGACATAACATTCTGACATGATTGGATTTATTCAGTCCGTGTCAGGGACACTGCTCAGAAACTTTTCTCTCATACACATAAATAATCATGCATGGTATATTTAAAACAAAGTTTAGGGAAAGAAGAAACGTTTACTGTTGTGGACTTCTCTGTAAGCCAATTCAATGACTGTAAACTCTTTCATAGAGGCTATAACACAACACCTATTTACCTGAAATGTGGAAGGCAGCCAGTCTCTGGCAAATTTGTAGCTAAGTAATTGCTTTTACATCTAAGGGCAGGTCTACATTTAAAATGCTGCATCAGCACAGCTGCACTAGTGCAGCTGTGCTGCCGTAGGGCTTAAGTGAAAATGCTCCTGTGCCAGCGGGGGAGTTCCCATGCTGACAGGAGAGCTTTTAACTACATCAGCATAGTTAATCCACCTCCCTGAGAGGTGGTAGCTATGTTAGCGGGAGAAGCTCTCCCATCAACATAGCGCTGTCTACACAGGGGGTTAGGTCGCTATAACTACTTCGATCGGGGTGTGCATTTTTCACACCTGAGCGACGAAGTTATACTGATAGAACTCTGTAGTGTAGACCTGGCCTAAGTGGAGTCATTTGGATTGGAATGGCTTCTTTTGCAGAGCTTTAACAAAAAGACAGAAGTTTTGCAAAAAACATTTATCAAAATGATTGTACCACATTAGCTACTAATGGCTTCCCAGTTCCCACTAAACCCAGAATTTGCAGGGAGACAGACTCAATTATCTGCTAGATCTTTTTCAATCTCTGTTTTGTCTGATCCTAAAGTGTAATAACTATCTCTTTTATGTTTAATAGCCTGAAAGCTGCCAAACCAGGTGTTCAGGTTTGGGAAAAGACTTGATACTGTGTTTGAAATATGCCAACAACTGATTTATAAACTCAGAAAAACAAAAATTCTTAACGAAAAGACTGACATTTCAGTTTCCAAGATAGGACATTTTTTGCTTTTGTTCTTAGCAATAACATAGTGTTAGTTTTAGTAACGGATGGCGGAGAGGGGGCCATCAGTGTATTAGTGCCATGGAGAGTTTAACATAATTTTTTTTGGTTCGGATTTGGGTTTTTTAAGGTTATCATCCTTATCCCAAAAATAGATCAGAAAATCAGAAAAAAGAGGGATTGTCAAGGATCTATCCATGGCCTTGATGAGAAAATGGCTTCAAAGATGCTGCCAAAGACGCTTTGGCAACCAAATGTTGCCAAAAGTGCCAAAAATAAGGATACTAAGTATACTGTGCGGATACTAAGTTCAGTTCTCAACAGCTCAAAATTTGAGATAGGTGCTAGAGTAACATAATAAATAAACTAGGTCAAATCAAAACCCATTTCCACCAGAGAAGACTCAAACGCACATCTTCTCATTGAGCCTACATGCCAAATTACAATTTTCTGTTGCCAGTTCTTTCAACACTAGAGCTGTTCAAAATCATGTTGCAATAATTATATTTTTTTTATGTATGGGAATGTTCAAATTGACACTCTGTCCATATTCAAATATAGTTGAAAAAATTTTTCTCGCTTTCCAAAAATATTCACCTTTGGGCAGAGACTGAACACTGAAAATTTAGCCTTGAAGCATAAAGTTACAAATGCCACTCACTGATTTAATGAGTGGGAAACCTAACTGGATCTGGAAGATGCCAGACAGATTTTGGATAAAAGGAAGAGTTTAAGCATGGGAGGTCCCCTGGGTGCTATCCACTGGCCAACTAGTCAGATGCAAGCTGATTAGCTTTTGCTTCCCAAAATCATTTATTTAAACCCTGGGCTTGGGTTTATGAGGCCTTTTGGCCCCAATTTTAGCTGAACCCTCCCTCACTATGGTTATGTATTATAAAAACTATGGGTTTAGGTTGCTTTGAGTCTGACTGATCCCCTATTTAAGGAGCCAGGAAGGAATTTTTCCCACCAGGGCCAAATTAGCTATGGCCTAGTAGGTTTTTCACCTTCCTCATAGCATCATGGAAACAATAGTTTAAATATATATAAGATTTAATGTTAGGACTTGTATGAATGTTAGGTCATTGCAATTTGCACCTAATGTCCAGTGTGGATAAAAGGCCAAAGGGCCAGCACCGAGAAAATAAGAGAAATGGGATTTTGCTGGTGAGCAAATTTTGCAGGTCTGTGGAGAAAAGAGAGATCTGAAGTTCCTGCAGACCATAGCCCCTCTTAGTACCTTCAGTCCCCTTCACAGGTGGGAAAGTGAGAGGATTAACTGAATCCTTGGGATAGGCAGTGGAGAGTCTCCCATGAGTTATGGATTATGGGATATGTGACGCTGCCTGGATTCACAGGATAATGCCTTGTACATCCTGAACTGAACCCACCCTCTCCACAATGTTACATTTTAATAAAATTGCAGCCTGCCATTTAAAATCCACCCCATGTCTGTTGTCATTTTTGGTCCTGATTAAGGACCAAAAAACTCATAATGAAAACATTTGGGCATTCATAAATATAGCTATTGCTGGTGATTCAGGTATGAGACACTCCTCTGTGAAATGGGCTTGAGTATTCTGAATTTTAGAACATCTGGTATGGGACTAGCCAATGCTTTTTCAAAAGAGGAATGATCTTATTACACAACTGGCACCTTTTGCTGCCTCTCCCATGGACTAGAGAGGCCTGATTCTACACTCTTAAACTCAGTGAGAGTTTTGCCCTGGCAGTTTTCAATGGGAGCAGGATCAAGCCACATGTTGGCACCCTCGCCTGAAAATACACATTTACTAACCTTTCCAGTTAGAGATATGGAACTAAAACTAGTGTATTACATATAGGGTGACCAGAAGTCCTGATTTATAGGGACAGTCCCGCTATTCAGGGCTTTTTTATATGGGCACCTATTATCCCCAACCACTGTCCCAATTTTTCACACTTGCTATCTAGTCACCCTAATTACATGTCCAAAAGGGAAGAGGAGCTAAAATGTCAGCTGAGTAATTGTACTATTCCTGCAAAAACAACGAGAGTTCTGTAGCACTTTAAAGACTAACAAATTTAATTTCTGCAGGCATAAGCTTTCGTTGAAGTGGGTTGCAGCTTACAAAAGCTTATGCCTACAGAAATTAAATTTGTTAGTCTTTAAAGTGCTACAGAACTCTCGTTGTTTTTGCTGTATACAGACTAACACGGCTACCCCTCTGGAACTTTGTACTCTTCCTGTTGATAACAGCAAATGGATTTTCTTGGGTAGCTTTTATGGAGAGAAGCGTGGGAGTTACAGACTATGTATGCCTTTAGTAGCCTGTTCTTGGGAACAAAGCATTGTACAACAGAGCTGGGAATTAACTAGAACAAAGAAGTCTAGTAAAGCCATGGTTAAGAAACATTTAGGTCATTATCCTCTCCACAGTGCTCATGTATTGATTCATATTAAAAATAATGGTAGTTACTTGCCCATTATGAGGATAGAATAAACTCCTAAGATTATAACGCCAAGTAACTAATGTCTGGAAATTCAAAGTTGAAACTGGCAAACTTGCCTTAATATTGAATGGCCCAATTTGCATATTTAATGTTTTTGAAGAGCGTGGATATTTTTAAAATTATTATTTCATGAAAATGAAAATTATTTAGCTAATGGAACAAATCCAAAGGAACCATGCAAGACTCTTGAGCTAGGCTGCATTACTGGCAAAGCATTTACTAAACCTAATTTTTTAAATCAAATTTATTTTAAGTCCCTTATTTTAAGTTAGCTGAATTCATGTATTATTATAAACTGAACAGTTTTTACAATTTTTTAAAAAATTAAACAAATAGCCACTATAAAGTCTACAAAAACTACAGAATCAGCCACATTATTGTGGCTGCCAGACCCTCACTGTCTTTTGCTAGCCATCCCTTGCCTGGTCCGTGCTTAGATTGCTTCTCCTTGGTGCAGTCACTAAAGGTTTTATTCTGACCTTGCTCACTCTGGCTATTACACTGGCCTAGCTCAATTTACTTCAGTGGATTCTTGATTATCACAGCAATGAGAGCTGTGTATTTTGCATATTCCCAAAAGTACCTACCCCACAGTAGGTGCTGGATAATTATTATATAATATTTAAATTAATTTCAAAATTTGGTCCTGGTCTGTGCTCTTCTAAACCAAATTCCACCCTATAAAGAATAAGTGACTGTAATAGAATAGTGTAAAATCAAACTTACATTGGTACAAACAGACAAGATGATAAAAGGATGTAACATGCTAGAACAAGATGTTATGAAATGGCTTTAGAATTCTGGTCACAGTTGAGAGTACAGAGTCACTAACCACTGTCACTCACCCATGTCTATAACCAATGCTCAGTAAATACAGATAGCAAAGAAGGGAGTATAGTGGTCGCCCCCACCATTCCAAGATAAGTGGAAGTTAGCAGCATTTTGATTGTAATACAGAAAATCCAGTGGAGAGAAAGCATTTGATGGCTGTGGCACAGGAAATAGAGGCAGGGACAACAATGGTGGATTAGAGGTGCTCCGTAAGTAAATGCTTTTGTACAAAGAGAGGAGGCCAGAGATGGCTTTGATCGAAAATGGAAAGAGTGAGATGGCCAGGGGGAGGGAGTTCCAGGTTTCAGATGGATCAAGAGAGAATGAGGGTGGCAAGCCTTGAGGGGCCAAGGGGGTTCAGAAGAGCGAGTACGGCAATCTACATAGAGATGACCCACAGCAGCCGATGGGGTGGGGGGGGGGGGCAGGCAGTGGCTTCAGCAAATGTTACTGAGCATGCTTAGTACAAGCCAAGCAGCAGCTCTGGGGAGGCACGTCATTCCATGTGCCCTGCCCCATGCGATGCCTCTGAATCTACGGAAAATGAATGGACAGAGACATGTGGGTGGGGGAGGGAAGGAGAAGGAATCAATAGTTTAGAAGAGGCCCTGAGTAACAAACCAGGGCCCACCACAGAGAATGGGAACAGTGAATAACTATCAAGAATAAGACTACATGTGAATATTCAGGAGGCTTATGCTCCAAAAGAAACTGAACAGCTAGCACTACAAATGGTTTAGATTTGCCAAATATAGTGTGCACTGCTCCAGCCGAAGCCCTGAGTGTTTTATTTTTTGCCACTGGCTTCTGTTCCTCCTATCTCGGTTTGTGTGCATCTTTCTCATTTGGATTATATGAATGTGTAGATTTGTTGCTGATCTCGTATGAGTACATGTTTCTCCATTTTATTCTGTGCCCTGCTCTTTTTGAGTTTCTCCGGGGTTATTCCCCAGCTCATTAGCCTGGAAGCAGATTTATGTAGAACAGTTATGCAGCAGCTGTGAGCCAAAATGCTCACATGAACAAATCTGACAATAGTGTAAACCATTCGGAGGGTCGTGCTTATCCATGAGCACCACAGCTAAACAGAAAAAGGTCCTTAGTAGACTGGATGGCTCTGAGGGTTAATAAGGGTTGGGAAATAAATATAGCTGGGTGAAATTTTTCAGATGAAACTCTTTCTCTCTGAAAAATGTCTGTTCAAGGCACACAAAACAGTTCACAAATTCATGTTAAGTATGCCATATTGTTTTAGCTGGAAAAAAAAAGAAGAGAGAAAATCAAAGCATTTCATTTTGACATTTTTGAAGTGATAGATTGTGATTTTTTGAGTCAAATGACTTTTTGTTTCAAATTCTACTTCCATTTTATTTACACAAAACATTTCAACTTATTGCAGGTTAAACTAAATGTTTCGTTTCTAGGATATTCTACTTTAAAAAAAAAACATAAAATGGAGTTACAATTTGAAACAAAAAGTGATTTTGACTTTTACTTTCAGTTATCTTAGTTGCTAAGACCATTCTCAGTGGGTCAAACCGACAAGCTGCACATAGAAGAATTCACACATCTGTAATGAATATGATTAGGTACAAGACAGAAAAGCAATATGATCAAACTAGACTGCATTAGATCATTTCATTATTAATACTTTGTTTCATTCCAGCTGTCAGGAATGGCTCAAGTAACACACCTTGTTTGTCACATTTAAACCATTTGCAGAATGATAGCAGTAATATTTGATTCCTTTAGTTAGTTTTTACTTGGATTCTGTGTCTCACTCCTAGCTTTCCTCCTCTCATCACATGCTTAACTCTCTTATTGAGATGTTTCCCCAAATTGTGCTAAGCATAGTCATTATCCCATGTGGTAGTCTGCTCTGACACAAGAGGAGATATATATGGGTTCTTTCCTGCATGAATGTGATTCTAATAGCTATTATTTCATGTGGAATCCACTGAGATTTGTTCTGTTTCTTCAAAAATAAGTCACATTGCCAGCATAATGATCATAGCCACTGCTCTGTAATATTTTAATATTTCCTCTGTGTGTTATACACTCAAAAAGAAGCGAAAATTGAATAGTAGAAGTCTGCATTTAGTTTCTTTGTATTTGTACGGTGCCTAGAAGGATGAACATAGGAGCCGAGACTGGAGCTTCTAGACATGACGGCAATACATACTACCACTCATAACTACAGTCTTTTCCCACATGCTGGTAGATATCTGTTTTTATTAATGTGCCAACCTACTATACTGTCATGTAAGTCCAGGATGTAGTACATAGTATGGTGGTATAGCAGATAGGGTCAAATCCAGTGGGACTGCAAGGGTTTAACTAAGGCCACAATGGGCCTGATTTTCCACTTCCTTGTGTACGTAAAGTGGGTATAAAGTGCAAACAGGTCACAATGGTAGAGCTTTACATCTATTTTGTGTTAATTTTTTATTATATAAATGTTAATAGCTGTACAAGGAGCAAGGCGGTGGTGAATCAGTATCAATATCTCCATTGCACTTAGCTTTTCAAGAAACCTTCTCTAACTCTAGAAAGTTCCTTCTCACTGTTGCCTGTCATTAAATAATAGAGCAGCTCACAATGATGCCAACATTACACTCTGGGCACAGTCCTGCTACTCTCAAGGTCAGTGTCAAAAGTCACCTTTACCCTTGGGGTTCACTAGCCCTTCTGGTTTTTTTAATCGTGCAGGCACAGAGACAGTAGCGTTCATCAGTGGGAATAAAACTGTAGTGTCAAGTGAGCCTAAAGGTGAGATTAAACCATTTGTTTTAAACCCTACCCCATCATCCATAATTAATGGCATAACCTTGACTGTTGAGCTTGAAAGTACTGTGTACATTTTCAGCTGGAGTTCTGGCTTCTTTGCTTGGGGCGTAGCCAGATCCTTAACCTTGTATCTTTGAATAGAAAGAGGTTATTGTCAGTGGTTGAGCACTTGGTTTATTTTGATTGGTTTTTGCATGGTTTGCATCTGCTGGGAAGCGGTGATGACTAGATGTCTGTTATTTACATATGCTGTTAAACTGAGATATCCAAAATTTGTGCAGTTTGTTTTAGTGTTGGCAAGTTCTGAGGAGCGCTGTCTTTTGCCTTGCCATAATTTTGCCTAAAAGTAGTTTGTGGCAAAGCTGATAGTTGTCAACTTTGACAACTGGGGCACCAAAACAATTGTACTGTTATTCTGTACGTCACAGATCCAAAACTAAATGAAGACCTAGTAATGTATTGTAAATATGTACTTTGCAATTAAGGTAACACTTTGTGGGTGGAAGAAATTCCATTGTAATTAGATAATTGTAAGATGTGTTTTAACATGCAGAACGGATTTCAAAAAACATACACGAATTGATCTGGCTCCCACAGAAGTCAGTGGAAGTTTTGTCATTAGCTTTCATAGCCATTAGCTTTCCTGAATGTGACAATAGTTTTTATCAAAGCATGTATGAAAGGAAGTCCCATACAAATAACTTGGGCAACATGTTATAATTATTTCACAAAATCTTCAGTTTTGGTGTTCTCCAGAACTCTTTACCACTTCTAGAGCCTAAATAACTATTGCCATGAGAAACCCCTTTCTTCATTTGCAGCTGAGAAGATGATTGGCTCCCTCATCAGATGAATTTGGACTTAATCCTGGTAAACCATAGATTTGTGGTCTTCAGGCTTGTATGTTGTAAATCTGCACTTAGGTATGAAACCACTGACTTTAACAAGGCAGCAATTATTTCAAAACATGGTTACCTGACTTCTCAGCAATGCCAGCTCCTTGGATCACGTTGCTCCAAGCAATGCTGTTTTCACTGGCTCCCTGAAGGACACTAGGTCAGTTTCAAGGTTTTGGTTCTCCTCTTCAAAGTCTTATATGGGGATGGCCCAAATTGCCAGAGGGACTGCCTCTCCCTGATTATCCCAATGTCCTATATAACCTGCACTCCAATGAAACAACGGAACAGTCATGTAGAGCTCAGGAAATTATTTTTTTCCCCTGACCAAAAAAAAAAAAAATTAAATTGATTTCTTTTTTAATTTAAAAAAATCCATTTCAATTTTTGGATAAAAATCTATCCAAAGAGTTTGAATTAATTAAACTCTGAATCCTCATCTGAGAGGATCTGCTCTCTCTCTGAGAGATCTGCTCTCTCTGAGGAAATCATGGGACATTGTTTGGGCAAGAATCCATGTCATAGTCTCTAGGATCATAGATCCATATCAGATTTTGAGCCCATGGTTGAGGGAAAGAGGCCTCCTTATTTCTTCTGGCCAGGGGTCTGATGACCTCAGTGTAGACAGCATTCAGGTGGGAGCTAAACAAATGTTTTAACCCTGTGAGGAAAGATATGGAGTTCTAAGAGGACCTCCTTAGAGTCCTCATGACTGGAGGAAGCTGGGCTTTTTGCTGCTCCCTCCTTGCCATCAGGTCTGCTATGGTGTCTGAACACAAATCTTTTTTATTGAACCGCTCCTTTTTCGGAACACCCTGGACAAGAGGATCCTTCACGCTGTCCTGGAACTAACTCACAGAGTCCCGCTACTACTGCGATGGACTTCCCCCCTGCTTGGCCATGGTTGGTACAAAAATTGGGGGCTCCAATGAAAAAGTGGAGGAAGAGACAATGGCATCAATTGAAATGGGCCTCATGCAGGCAACTCCAGTTACAATGGTAGACACTGCTTCAAAGAGATTGCTCTGACCATTCTTGGCCCCCAAGCCCAGGACAAAGTGAAGGAAAATCATGAGCTCTCCCACTGGAAATGACATTGCACAGGTCATGGAGGTGAGGGGGGAAAAGGAGTTGTCCACATGACAAAAATTGGACCATCTTCTTGGTGGCAGAGCATTGCATTTGAAGTGGGAAAGAAGTAGAAATGACTGACTAACTGCCAGATTAGTTTCTCTAATCTCCTCAGCACTTGCCAGTTGCTATATCTGTAAAAGGAAAGATATTGCAGAGATTAAAATCAATTAGTGGGAAAACATTCAGAAACTCACTAACCTGCAGGGTCTTGGTCCCAGCTCCAAAGATATTGGCTTAACAAAAAATCCTAACAGCCAGCCCAGATTTCCTTTCACTTGCTAGAGACTGGAAGCAAGTATGCCACCACTGTCCTGTCTCCAACTTCAGGAAGAGGGGATTATATCCACTTGTCTGAAGTGCCACAAGAGAGCAATGGAGAATCACCAGCTTTTTACAGAAATATCCTGGAGAATGTAAGGAGCTAGAACAAACTTATTTGATTTATTTCACAGTGAAGGAAAATGTAAGATGCTAATAAATCCTCTTTTACTCCAAAACACAATATGGGCTATTTTTAGTGTCAGGTTTGGCTCTCATTTAAAAATACACCTAATTTGATGGAAAGAAATTAATTCTCTAATCTTCATGCAGCCCAAGGGCCTTTCAAGTCACAACAAAGCTTGAGAAAAATACCAAAAAATTGCTATTATTATCTCAGTAGTCCAAGGGGGAAAAAATAAAGTGGAGATAATTAGTTATTACACATACGTGCACATAATTAGATATTTTGTGTGATATGTAAACTATATCTTGTTAATTCCATTGGAAAACAAAAAACAGTATACAGGGAGAAACATGTAAAGCCAGAATTTATGCATGCTTATTCTGTGAAAATTCACACATTCATATCATAATTTTTTTGTCTAGGTGACTTTTGCAGGTAATGACTAAATATCTGTCCTTGGTATTTTACCAAAGACAACATTACATTTTACTGAAGACCATTGCTAAATGCCAAAGAAACTAATCATATTTTCCAAGACTGCTGATGAGGTCCTTCAGGCAAGCACTGCCTCTTAACGGTTACTAAGGCATCCAGCTGAAAAAGAAGGCAAGTGTTTTAGATCTAAGAAACAGAAAACAAATGAAGTCAAATGTACTTGGCCTCTGTTACCTGGAGAAAGCTTTTTACACTGAATACTAACACCTATGTGGGAAAGGTCAAGCATGAAGTATGAGCCAAACACTTTTATTATTCAGTTACTTTTAAAGTCATTTGAATCCAAGAAGTGGTTTTGGTTAGGCTGTTTTTCAATTATACAATGGAGGTAAAAATTGATTTTAAGTGTTATGAGACTCAGTCTTAATGAAGCTGTCTGGTAAAATTGACTTTTTATCCGACAGGGGGAAGGGGATGGGAAGAAAGGAAGAGGGGTTCCTGACAGTTATTTTTCAGAATATCAGAATTTAGGACTGTTCTTTAATGTTTTCTGACACTGCTTGTTTCTTTTCCAGACCTAATAACTATTTTTCTCTCTGATCCTCCACATTCTAACAACTGCTACTTCACATTCATTTCTAAGGTCTGGGCTACACTAGGAAATTAAGTCAGTGTAACTATGTCGCTCATGGGTGTGAAAAATCCACAGCCCTGAGCGACACAGTTAAATCAACCTAAGCCCTGGTGTAGAGAGTGCTAGGTCAACAGGAGAATTCTACCACCTCTCAGGGAGGTGGAGTGCCCACGCTGATGAGAGAACCTCACCTGTTGTCATAGGAAGCATCTTCACTGAAGTGTAGACAAGCCCAAAGTATCCTTGTAATCAGTCATCATTTCTACTGGCAGAAAACAGACAATGATCTCACAAAACTGCACAAATTACCTCATAGTGGAACACTTATTTCTTGACATGACAATGAATGTTATAAAACCTTTGGATCAATTTTGGAAATAAAGCATTGGGTGCAAAGCTACTGTAAATTGCCTTTCAATCATAGGCAGCCTTCACAAACAAGGTAAAGAGTATGATTTAGTGGTCTAGTCCTTGGGTTGGCCTCCCAAGATTTTTGCTGAATAGGTTTGTATGACCCTAGCATTCACTGAATTCTTCTTCCTTCTAAGGTAGATGAACTGAACATGCAGAGTTAGAAATACACATACTGTCAGTCTTTCCAGGGCCTGATTTTTCTCCCTTTTAGGTCAGTAGAAAAACTCCCATAGGCTTAAGACGTGCAGATTCATGCCCCAGGTCCACTTGGCGAGAACATCCCTCTCTGCGCTGCTGTGCACATGATGGCTACTGCCCTCCCAGGGCTGTGTTGTGAAGATGAGGCTAAAGCACAGCTTGGGGGAAAAGGCCAGGAGAGAGAGCGCGCGCGCACAGGAAGTGCATCAACTAGGTGTAGGAGAAATGGCCCATGGGAAAAGGAGTAACAAAGGAGGATGTGGAAGGCCAACAAAATAGGAAAGAAAGTAGAAGGAAAGAGAAAGAGGAGAGAAAATGGTATAAGTTTAGAGTAGGGTTTGTAATTTGAGTTTCCTTTTGTTACCAGAGCAATCAATTATCACTGTCCATTAGATCAGTAGTCAGAAGAAAATGTAGCCTTCCCTCTAACATGTTTTAATCCTCATTTGAAAATATTTCTCCCCCACCCATAGAAATAAATAAATATATAAACCCCTGATCCAGTTGCAACTGCTCAAGGGTTTTTAGATAAGCAGAATGTAATTATTGTGAAAGATACATTGCTGCATAGTTCTTCTTTTGCTCAACAGAATAAAACATCTACATGATATTTCATCACACTGTATATCTACATTACAATGGATACTTCATTATACTATGCATCTAGTTTTACTTTTGGACCAGATCCTCAGCTCATAAACTGGCATAACTCTACTGACAGATGTGGCCCATTATGGCTTTATTTGTTTTTCAAATGTTCCATGCCAGAATTAATTTATACCTTTTTCAAGACATTAAAAAACCCAAAATTAATCCAATTAATGAAACAACCTGTTCAGCCGAGTTCTGATCTCATATATATCACACCATTGTAACTCCTCTGACTTCAGTTGTGTCATTCCTGGATAACACCCATGTAAATAAAAATAGAATCAAACCCATCATATGGTCAGTGCTTATAGTTACATGAGATTTAAATAAAAAAAAATGTATTAGCTACTTTTTTTTTGCATTATAGTGATAATGCTTTGCATTCACAACATGAAGCATGTTTATCTGAGGATCTCAAAGCACTTTACCAACATTAACTGATGATGCCTGTGAGGGATGCATTGTTACTATCATTATCAGTCACATATATCAAAGGTCACATCATATCTGGCTTCAGTGATGGTTGTGGTGTTTTGCTCTTTGTTTCTAATTCAGAATGGAATGAGTGGCCTTTGTGGCAAGCAGATGTGGTCTGAGTTGCAGTAAATGAGGATTCTGTATTTTAACATTTTTTATTCTTCATTTTAAACAATGAGCACCAAGCATGTATTCTCCCTCCAAACACAAGCAGGAGTACATCCATAACAACATGAACAGAGGAGACGGAAGCCTGATGAAATAAAATCTCTGAATTTTATTTCTCCTCTTTATTCTGGGTCTGTCTTCCACACTCCCCTTCAATGAAATTTTTTCCGCTCCCCTGCTTCTCTAGGAGCTGTGCACATGGCATTTATAGCTTCTAAAAGATTCTTAACAGCAGCACAAGGCTATGACCTCTCCCTGGAGGCCAAAAGCATCCCATCTGTAAAAAATTCAACCTCTGTCAGCCTGGGGACATTGAGACACAGTCATTTGCTAACCTGACTCTCCCACCTGTCATGCAATGCATTGCCACTGAGGCTTATATGAAATGTGTGCATTAAATGAGTAGCAGTGGCAATCCATGAGCAAAGCCCACAGAAATAGTTCTTGCACAAGTTACGTCTCAAAAGCTGATTTAATTGATATGCTTTCCTTTAAAAAATATTTTCAATAGACTTTGTATATTTATTGCACATGGCAGAGCAAGCAGCTTTTTAAATCGGATCCTACTTCTTTAGAAGTTCCCTGTGTGCCCTGTAACTGAGTTGCTTAACCTGGGTCACATGACTCAAATATTTTCCAAATAATGTAGGAAAAGAGAAATAGTCCATTTAACTGGTATTTTAATAATAACATGATTTCATTCCTGACCCTCCACTCCTTACGCAGGAAAATCTCCCCCTGAAGTCAAGAGGAGTTTTACCTGAGTACAGAGTGCAGGACTGAGCCCTTTGAAAACATGCAAATACCAAACAAAATGCAGGAATCTGTGCAGTGATTTGCTGGTACATAGGAAAAGAAGCAGAAATAAGCCATAATCTTGAATGCACTCCTTCCCCTCATAGACACCTACCCATCCCCCATGTCACCATCTGTACTAGTGCTCGTAGTCTTCTCTGTTAGCAAAACCCTGCCCACTTAGGCTATTGATCCTCCACTCCTTCCCTCTGCCTTTCCTTTGTCCGCTGGGTTACAATCTGGAAAGTCATTCCTTCCTGTTTTGGTGGAGATTCCAGTCCAAATGCAACTAATGATCTTGGGAATAATTTTAGTGAGCAAGAGACGAGATTGTAGGCTGAATTCTGGTCTCTGTTACGATGATATAGATCTTTAGTAGCTTCATTAACTTAAGTGGAGCTATTTCAGATGTACACTGTTGTCACTGAGATCAGACTCTGGCCCTGTGTCATTAGATTTTCTGCAATTCTGAATCTTAAGCAATGACTCACGGGTAATGAGGAATTCCCATTAATTTGCATCTGATCACAAAAAACAGTTATACTGACTGACTATTATCACTCACCACTAAATATTACACTGCATCATTTGCATAGTTTTTTTTTTTTAATAGTATGGAATACGTTTTTGGCCTAAAGCCTTATATATAAATACTTGTTTTAAAATTAATGTAGTTTCATTAATTTACTTGATTACTTTAGTGTAAACAATTAAAGATTATAAGGTTCCATATTTGGAATCAACATGCTCTTTTCTAGATTAAATTCATTTATGATTTCTAAAGAAATGAATGTATTACCACGCTGTTAATCTACTATATATACACTGTATTTTACACCTTAGAGTTAGTAGTTTCCTTTAAGAAAACAACTGTTTATGCCTGCTGTACCTGTTCACATGTACCTGGTTTAGAGAGTCATTAGCCACTTCATGTACATGGGAATCAAGGGGTTATTTAAGAAAAGAGAGTTTTAGAAAATGGAGAAGTGGGAAGTAATGCACTCAGGGCTCAATCCAGCAAGCCCAGAGATAGAATTGAAGAGGAAGGGAAGGAGTTTTCAAGCTCCACTCATGTACCACACACAGCACATGTTGTGGGCCAGGTTCTGATTTCAAATACACACTGATGTAAATCTGGATTAGCTGCAGTGAAGTAAATGGAAGTATTCTAGATTTACCCAGTTATAAAACTGAGATCAGATCTGGCCCAAGATTCAGCTGCTTTGGGCCATCCACTATCCTCCCTCTTTCTGTCTGCACCAAGGCTACCCAAGGACTAAGCCCCATATCTCTATAGTGAGCATAATGCAAACCCTGAATCTAAACTCTCACTAACCTGGGGTTTGAAACCCCTCTCCAAATCTGAATATTCTGCAAATGGAAGGTGTTCTGACTGGATGTTCAGCAGCAACCTATTATTGAGATGGATTTGAGCTTGCAGCTCAAACGTGACCTGGATTTGAATGCACTGAGCATGGCTCTGATCTAACGTACACTGGTGCAAATCAGTAGTTTAGTTACACCACTGCAAAACTGGTATAAGTAAAACTGGAATGAGCTCTGGTTCTCGTTAGAGGTTATATATCCAGATAAAATAAAGAGAAGTTTCAGGATGTGGAAATGTAGTTCTTTCAAAATGTGACAAACAGTAGTTTGTAGCTTGAATTGGACATGCAATGAAAATGGTAATATCCTAGTCAGAAATACACTCGTCTTTATTAACAATGCCTGTATCATCTTACATATCTTATTATATTCTATTCAGGCTCTTATACCACCTTCATCACTGTAATATTTGAGCACCTTCCAGTGGTGCATTAAGTGACACAGAATAAATCACAGATGCTAGTTGTCTTTCAACCTTGCCCCAACTGGAGAATGGTATGGGCAATATAGTGTTTTGTTTTAGTATTTTATTATATTAGTTCACGGAAAACAAAAATTAGGTTTATAACTGCTTGTGAAATTAATAGTGATCTCCTGGCAGACAAAGACCACATAGTAAAGATTACCAGATTTTTCTCTTTTCTCCATGGGAAATTTCACCACAATTTTTTAAAGTGTTTTTGTCAAGAACTGTCATGAAAATTTTTGACTTTGTCAAAAAATTGAAATGGTTCAGCTGAAAACAAAAAGTTTCCAGCTGAAAAGTTTTTGGTTTTTTGACAAAAAAAAAAAAAAAAAAAATCTAACGTTTTCTGCAGAAAGCAGTTTTCATGAAAAAAAACTAGTCAAAAACCCATTTAAAAAGTTTCAGACATTTCCACCAGCCTTTCTATATAGTGTCTCATAACCTGCTAGTGCTGCAATGTTAACTCCAGTTTCAGGTGTCTGTTTAATGGAGTTTTTGTATATTGTGTTTCAGGAGTTAAGTTTTGTTGAAATTAAAAAAAGGAAACAGAAGTAAAGTGCAGAGCCAGCCTTGGGGTTTGGAAGAGCACAAAGGTGACATTTAGCCAGCTTTGTCCCCCGTCTCAACTGTGTGTGCAGAGCTCTGAGGCAGCCGAAGACCCGTCCATGAGCCATTTCACTGATTACCCATTGCACAACATAGTAAGTTTAATCTCCTTTCTTTCATGACCTTGATTCACCCAAACACTGCCTATTTCTCTGTCCTGATCCTCTTCCCGATCCCCTTCTCCACTCTGCCAAAGATGCCAATCTCTATCTATCAACTTCAGTTCTGCTCACAAACGAATCAGTGCCTACTTCCACACTGTCCTTTATGCTGAGAATGTTTCCCAACCTGATCACCAAGTGACCTCACTTACACCATTCAAATCCCTCTTAAACTCTCACTTATGCTTTTCTCACCCAGGAAAAATGTGGGGATGAGGTGGAAATAAAATGCAGACTGTTCAAGAGATATGCGTGCCTCATTGAGCTGAGTAACAAAAAGTTATTCTTATTGTCGCCCTTCTTCCCCAAGTTGTCCCTGTTTCTGACCCTTGCTTGTGTCATGTGATATTATGATTGTACACTCTGCTGAGCATGGAATGGGTCTGTAGCTGTTTGTGTGACATGCCTGGAACATGTTTTGGATACTTGAAAACAAAATAAGAACAACTTGAGTAAAATGCACAGTATAGCAAACATGGAACATCCCTTCAGTATGGGAGTTGAAAAAATGAGAGTTAGGCAAACCAGTGCAAACAAAACCAAAAACGGATAAAACCGGGTAGCTCATGGCTAGGACAGGGTTTCCCAAACTATTGAAAGTCGAGCCCACACCAGGAAAATGAAAACAACTGCTTCCTACTTCCAGCTTCATCATGAGTTGATAAAGGCCTAGCCATCTTCTTCCATGCTCCCTACCCCTGCTAGCACATGCACCAACCCTTCCGCCACCCAACATTCCCAGCCACACACTTTGGGAAATGCTCAGATAGATTTCCTCTCCTCTTGTAAATGTTTTGAGTGGCAAAACAGTTAAGTGTTGACATTTTAAAAAAAAAATCATTGCCAGCTGAATCAGTGTTCTGAATCTGGCTTATGTTGGTATTTGTTAAAAATGTGTTACCATTGAATAGGTGTTCATTGGCTTCAGTGAGATATGAACAAATAGTCTCAGACTTTTTCTAGTGTACAGTTGATCACATCCCAAGAGCCAGCTCTATAATGGGCAAAGATTGCTATCCTTGCTGGCAATCTCAGCAGAAACCAAGAACTGAGTGGACGTAGTGACTAATCTCCTTTCTCTCACCTGCCAATTGAGGCTTTTTCAAGTCAAGTGAGGGGTACATTGCCCAGGCAAAGTGGAGAAGTGTGGACTGGTGCTCCTGGGGTTTAGCTTGTCTGTGGATAAATAGAGGATTTCCAGGGCTGTCAATGTGGCACCAAAAACAGATATATCCTAAATCCATTCTGAAGTTTGAAAATACTTGATTAACTCTTCTATAAGCCCTTTTGTCAAGCCCCATCTTACTCCCCTCCTAGAGATCTGTGGGAGGAGGGGATGAGAATCCCAACCACAGGGTAGGGGAAATAGAGAAGTAGAAAGTGCTTTTCCTGGCAGCATCGTTTCTTCTTTTAACTAACAGCCTCTAAAAGAGACTGTGCTGCAGGGGTCAGGCTCCGTGGTTTGGGAGGGAGTGATGCTAGGGGTACTGCTGCTCTCCACAGTGTCCTTCTGAAGCCTTCAAATCTGTGGGATTTTTGCAGATAAGTTATTGCCAGTCTTGTCCCAACCAACTCACCTGCTGCCCCTTCCACAAGGTGAAACCCTTCCTGAAGTGTTCCGAGGATAGGTGCCAGGAGGAAGTCTCCCATGAACCATGCCGTCTACAGGCCAGAGGTGGCTGGATGGAGCCATGAGCCAGCGCGAAGGCACAAGATCTATCTGCAGATGGTTCTGTGTGTTATGGATCCTCCCCACCCCAAGCTTGTGAGGTATCTGCTTGTTGTGAGTGGAAGTTAATTTTTGTGTGTGGCTGGAGAATCTCCCACCCACACCCCCAGGAGAATTCACAGGGCACTCCATGACTGGATACTCAGTGAAGTTTCTTGTCAGCTTCCTACAACAAGCCTATTCGGGGGAATAAGGCCATTTGTATTTAAGTTTAACATTTCTGTGCACTTTCTCTGGAAACCAAACCTTTTCAGCCAAACACTGTGAGGCAAGCTGTTTTTCAATATTTCCATTATTGTTATGGTTATTATTTGTACTGCAGTAGCTCCTAGAGATGAAGGTCCCACTGTGCTAGGCACTGTATAAATATACAATTTATAGAAAGAGAGGGCTGAAATCTGGAAACATCACTAGAGAGTTTGATCCCAAGATTTCCAGACCAATTCCTACAATAAAGGGGTTTGTGTAAACTTAGATCAAATGAACGTGAACCTATCTGAAACTAAACATCCGAACCTGTAGAAACTCATGCACATCTCATGTGACTCTTACACAATCCGATAATGTTTATGTAATATGTATCCATTTCCTATTGATTACAATGAGAGTTTTGTGACTGTAAAGCCTGGAGGATTGGGCCCAGTAATCCAAATAAAAAAGAGATAACATTCTTTGAGATTTGAAAGGAATCTAGGGTGAGACTTTTCAAAGCAGTGCAATGGATCTAGATTGGAATTCTGCATTATTGCCAACTCTTCTGCTATTTATTGTGAAATTTGTGGTAATTGGTTTTGTTCTTCAACTTCCAGCTGGTAGAACTGTATGAATACATAAGAATCTCAGCTTTCATTTCAAGGAATAAGTAAGTTTCTAGCCCTGTGGCTGTAAAGAAACACATAAAAATGTGCCCCCAAAGCTCCTAAAAGTTTAAAAATTAGAAGGCAATAAAAAAAAGACAAAATATCTTTATTTTTAAATCTCATAATAATTAAGCCACTCCCATGATTTTTTTTAACCTTTTGAGCTGGCAACACAAATTTTTTTAAGTCCCTACGTGACTTACGACCATGTGTCCCAATTAAAGTCTATAGGACTTTTGCTCCTAAATAGCTTTGGTAAAATTCCTCCCTTAACCATCTGTTTTAATGGGAGATGTGTGGTTAAATCCCCTGACTGTTTTGAAAATCCTAACCCCAGCCTTTAAAAAAAAATGCTATGGTGTTTGATGAGTGTATTTGCTTTTAACCTATACATTTCCCCTTCAATACTTTAGAAAAAACAAAGGGGTCTTAGTGCTCCCAGGAAGCTGAAACCCATTGATCACAGAGCTGACTTTTTTTAGACAGCTCTGGAGCCCCTTCTTTTCACATGCATCCCCTTACCTGCACACAACTTACCCAAGTACATGCTAACTGGCACATCTGCCTCTCCTCTCCTCAAATCACTAGCACAGCTGCAGCTGCTCAACACCTGCCAACCAGCCACCTCTCAGGTTCCCTACCTGCCCAGTACCTCCTGCTAATCAACCCATGCCTGCACACACCCAGCTCAACATTTATCAGATCAATTCTAATAATTAATCCTTTTTGGGTATCCAAAATATTGAATCTGCCTGATTACATTGTGAGCTCCCTTGGAGTAACACCGCCCATAGCCAGGAATAATCAGTTCCTATTGCCAAGCCTATACAAAACAACTCTGGTATATTCCCTTGAGTCATCATTTACCCATAAACAAATCTAGGGCTTGTCTTCACTTACCTCTGAGATTGACGGGAGTTACGCAAGCTATGCAAAAAAATTGTGTAATTCCCATCGACTTCTCTGTTTCTCTTCTGCGCGTCGTCTTCACTGCACTGCGCCGACAAGAACCGCATTCCTGTCAATGCAGTGCTACGCTACTTGTGGAAGTGGTCTTAATATGTTGATTTCTGGATTGACTGAGTGGGTCTTCACTGACCGCTCAGTCGATCCAGAGAAATTGATCTGACGGCGGCAAATTTGCTGCCGTCAGTGAAGGCATAGTCCTAGTGTTCTCCCTTGAACCAATGTTGCTTCCCTACAAAAAAAGCTCATCCACGGAGTTACTACCAGGACAGTTGTGACATGAGATTGGGAGGTGAGGGGGAATGTTGAGTCTGTGGCATATTAGGGTGTCAGCTTGGAAGTGCTGAATGACCCTGCCTGCTCATATGTAATCTGTTCCTGTGCTGGGTCCATGGCATATGAGAGTGTCAGTTTAAAAATGCTGATTGATCCTGCCTACTCAGATGCTCTGTTAACCCGTGTGCATGTATTGGACTGCCCTGTTGAACCATGAGTGCATGGCATATGAAGAGGTCTGCTTGGAAGTGCTGACTGACCCTCAGACATGCTCTGTATGTGTGTGTGTCTGTTCAACTGATTCTGAGCTGGAGAAACCCAGCCCTGTGGAAACTAAGCCCTGCCAGGTAGCCCCATTGAGGGAGGGACTTGTAGAAGGAAGAACTAGAGCTCCGTATAGAAACACAAGTGACACAAGCAATACATTGATAGAATCACAGAGACCCCAGAAACAGAACTCTAATAAATGAGCACACCCAAAGTGACGGACAATCTGGTGACAGAATGCATTTTAAACATCAGACCCAAAGCCTGGAGCCAAATGGGAGCACCTCCAGATTTCAGGATGATTCTTATCTTGCAGTTTGGTCTTGGTATACATTTTGCACATAGGGGCAAAGTTCAAGTGGGTCAGGAACCCAAACTCCCTCAGGATTTGGAGGTGCTTAGCTATGGGGATTTGGTTTGTGCCAATCTCTAATAATAACCCAAAAACCTTTACAAACCCCTTTTTAACAAAGGGTGTCTTTTTTAACCAGATAATTTTTTCATTCCTATTTAGTCAAATGACAGTTCATCTGAGATTTCTGATAAGGCTTTTATGTTCAGTAGACGTTTCCCTTATACTGCATTTATTAATGGGGTGATAAACAATGCTGTTTACTTGTGTCTCATTAAATAGAGCCTAATGTTTTTTACTGTTATATTTTAAGGCATAAGGTGGTTATCCTTGGCACAGAGTCACCAGAAATTTTTGTCAACCTGTCCTTAGAAATTACCTCTAAAAAGCCTCCAAATTCTAGGGGAGTTCCTATGCATTAGCCCTACCCTGGAAATTTGTTTTCACATCCACAGAGAGAGTTTTTAAAAGAAAACATTTTCTACTCTGCTAAAAAAACACAAGTTTATGATTCACTTTCAGACTTTGTTCCCCTAAATGACTTGTTTGTGCACTGTGCAAGAAAACAAGAGACTTCAGAAACTTGCACACACAGCAGTATCCTTGTTAATGCCTTTTAAGCATATATTAAATGCATGCACAGATATCTGAGGGAAGGATCAAGCTATCTTTTTATGGTTTTTTTCAAGTTAAACACCCTCAGTTGTGCAAAGCAAATGTAAAGATATGAATAAATGAAGACCTGAATGCAGAGGGAAATGATCCAAACTGTCTTGAAATCCAGACTCCGAATATGATAGGAAAGTATGATGGAACTTTTCAATTGTTTTAGGCACCAAAAAAGGGAATAAATATTTAAGTCACATTTTACTATGACTGGGCAGCCTGGCTCTCATAACAACATTCCCTCCAGGCCCAACCTTCCCCCATTTCTAACCCTGAATTCAAAACACATTTTTTTAGACTAAATTGGTCAGATCACTGATTGTTGGGAGGTTTTCTTTCATTATTCTGTAGCTTTGTTTGTTTGTGGATTTCATCCTACAGTGGACAAGGAAGAGCCAGGAATTTACAAAACAGTAGCTTTTTATTAGGAGATTTACAGCTCACGATTACATAGTTCATATATGATGCAAAGAAACATCCAGACTTTGGGATACTTATCTAGACCTAATCTCAACTCAGAAAGTGTGCCCATGACACACTCTCTCTTTCTCTTTTTAAAAAACATCTATCTATTTGCATCAACTCAATCAAGAAAGTTCCAAGGAACTAGCCTCCGATCTGCCTTCACCTGTCCTTCCCATCTGAAGATCCTTTTTTAATTATAATTTTTCCCCTCATTACATTCCCTTCCATCTGTGACCTTTGGTCTATTCTCAGGCTTCCCTGCTATAATCGGAAATAGACCACTGAACTGAAGAGGCTGGAGAACAGGAAGTATAGAAAGGTGAACTCCAGAGTGGAAAGTCAACTGATTGGGAAGAGGGGTAAGAAGAACCCTGCCAGGTGGCAGCTGTCTTGTCATGGACTCACAGATAGGGATGGATGAACTTCAAAAGGTGTGGTTAGTTATATTACAGTAACACAGAGTATTATGGTAACACAAAGAAGCCCCAACAAGCTGAGCGCTGAGAAATAATGAGAAACAGTTCCTGCCAGGAAGAGTTGATAATCTAAAATACACAAGGGCAGACAGAAGAAGTTTTGTTGTTCTCATTTTTGCAGAAGGGGAATTGAGGCACAGAGAGGGGAAGTAACTTAGCCAAGACCACACAGAAAGTCTGTGGTACAAAGCCTGCAACTGAACCCAGATCAGCTAAAGCACAGACTAGTGCTTTACCAGGAATCTACCCTTCCTCTGGCATTTGTGTCCAATTTAGATAAACATTCCAAAGTCTGGCTGTGTGTCTGAAGTATATCCAGAGTTCTTGAGTTCCCCCTCAAACTATATCCTTTGCACAACAGGGCTGGCCCCACCTCCCTGGTTATGTATCTTCCTGAGGTGAGTCCTAGCAGTCTCCAATCCCCCTTCCACTACTTGATCTCTTTGTATGGATCCAGCCAGGAGGCTTGCACTTCCCCTCTAAAATTACCAGGCATAGCTGGTAAATCAGTCTACTGGGTTCTCATATGAAAATGAAGAAACCAGAACTGACTGTTGCATTTTGGACCATTTTAGTTCCATGTCCATTAAGCCTGAAATGGGAAGGGACACTGTGCAGTGGGACTTGCTGGAGTATATATATATTTTAAAGCTTGGAGGACTTTGTGTTTTTATTGTAGGAAAATATCCTTATGGTATAGGGTATGCTTTGATACCTGCTAAATTTCTAAACAAGATGGTGGTATCCAACCTTTCTGTTAGGGCTATGAAAGTCATTGCCATATGTATTCCTTCATTCCTCCCCCACACAGTCATATACACCTTAGTCTGAATGCATGAAAAAACTGTTCTCACCACCAAGAGCAGTATCTACTCCCTGACCTTTTTATCTCCATTTTCTTTTCAAAATGAATATTCAAAGCGTAACATCTGCAACATCTAAATCCAAGGAGCATCTTATTAAAATAAACTGAGCTGTGGAGATATTTCAAACTCCACCCCCAACCCATAAGTCCTCTGGAGAAGGATTTCAATAGTTTTAAAACTGAAGAACTGAAACTGCTTTTTTTTTTTTTTTTTTTCAAAGGCACTAAAATGCAGGGAGGAAGGATGTTGGGAGGCAGGCTTAGCACTCCAGCCATTCTCAACATGCTCTGCCTGGCCTGCTCATATTACAAGAAGACACTGTGTGATTTGAAAATCTGTGTCTATCAGGAGCTTCCTGTTCAGGCAAAAGCTAACCTAGTTATGTAAGAAGGTGTTAAATGTACATGGAAAAATTATGTTTTTCCAAGAACCATACAGTGATTACATTCACAGCCTGCAATCATTTTCCAGTAACAAACACAGTACATTTTGTGCAAAATCTTGCACTAACGGAGACATTTGCAATCTCAAGTCAACAAGAGGCAGTTCCTTATTTTTTTTATGAAAAAATAATAACCCAAACTCCCCCAAAGAAGGCAGCAGTTTAGCTGTTTGTTTTCCTACTCACTCATATCCTCAAATTTCTTCCAGAGGAGATTTGTGGATAAACAGGTTTGTTTATGAAAAAAATCTCTTCATAACTACATTAGTTGTATCTATGACTTTTTTGTTTCAGATGAAATTGATCTTCAGATGTTTGTTTATTTAAAATTAGGGGAAAGCACAGTCCACTAAAGTGAAAGAAGGGGGGTGCTCAACAGCTCACTTTCGAGTAATCCTTTCAAATCTGTAGTCTCATCCTGAAGCAATTCATCTTAAGACCCAGTAAAAAGTCAATAAACATTAAATATGTAAACCCATTTTTGTTCTTCCTGCTTTTTTTTTTTTTTTTTGACACAATTCTGAACGAACGTTGCTTATATTGTTTGCACAAGGTCCCTCTCCCCATATATTTACGAAGCACTGGTAAGGTCTCCCTTTAAGCAACACTTTAAATCCCAGCTGTTTTCTAAATATCTCATTTGTTTCAGAGAATGTACAAGTACCCTGTGGTACTGGATCTTTTCTGTATCATGTTTGTGATATAGACACTACCTCAAGTAACTATGCTGATTTGCATCCAGGATTGTATAGTGCACAAAATGCATCTTTGTGCCTTTCTGGAATGATCTGTCTAAATAAACAATATAACTCATTTTGCATAATGATTGCTTATTTTTATTTCCATGATCTCAGTGAGGCAGTGAATAGGGGAAGGGGAGACTTGACAGACAATAGGGTGCAGATATCCACATACAAGTGACAACTGTGTAAATATGCTTTTTTTAAATGTGCTACAAGTCACTGACTTGACATAGAACAGCTGTGTCCGGACAGCACTAAAAAATTTCCACCTGCTAGATGATGTATTCTTTATGGTCAACAACTTATTCTTTGGAAGAGCAAAGCTGTCACTGTCTCTGTTTTATTGATGCATGATGGCCACCCATGGAATGATCATGGTGTTCTTTTGAAATGGAAAGCATCTGATTCAGCTACTGAACATGCTCATCCTCTGGATGGGATGAGCAGAATTAAAAGTCAAAGGACAGTTCTTAAATTAAACTACTTCACATAGCTAGTATAGTTTTTTCCAATGAGTTTCCTTCTATCTCCCCTAATAACCCAAGATTCCCTTCTTGCAAATGGAGTAATGCAAATTACTCTTGCCCCACAGGGTATTTCTGATCAATTATAGTGCCAAGAGAGAAAATGATCAAAACGTAGCTGTAAAGGAATATCAGCTCCATCTGAAGACAAAAAGGGTTTGGGGATCTCAGTCCAAGGTCCTCTCCTCATAGCAGGAGGGCCACAAGTTTCAGTGTCTATTCAGGATGAGTTGTTTTGGCAGACGGCAGTGAGCAATCTCTTTGGAAAAAAAGGTTAAGCTGAAATCCTGTCTTCGGAAACCTGAAATTCTCTGCTGACTGTGAGAAGCAGCTAATCACAAACAAATATCCTTATATTGTGTGACCTAAATAAAATCCTCTTTTCTTATGCACAAAAGATCCTATTATTATTTCCCCCTTTTCCTGTTGTCTTTTGAATTTCCATAGGATAGGGGAACAACATTTCCCATTTTACAGTTTCCATTGCACAAGCTGCCTGGGGTGTCTTCTTTCCTGCCTTCAGTTCAGGCTGCAGTGCAGAGCAACGTTTTGACATTCCTTTCACTGTTCATTTACAACTTTGTGTGTTTTATAGTACAAACTTTAATTAGAAACCACTGTCCTCTTTTTAGATAACCAAGGAAAGAGAGAATGTATTTTCAATACACTAGCTGGTTCCTTTCTAGAGTGCAGAATGTTTATCTAGTGATATAGCACAGTCCATTAACCAGCATGTAACTGTTCTCCCATTTTGTTTTTCATTCCCGGAAAGGAAGGCAAAAAAAGAAACAACAGTATGAAGAAAATAATGTCTTTGCTTAGCTCAGTGAAATTTGAAAATGTGCCTCAGGCTAGCTGTTTCTGTTAGAAATAAGTGTATTCTGGCTTGCTTAGAGATCCTGTGAATCATGATCCTTAATAACTATAGTTAACAATCCATTTCATTAATCTGAAAGTAAATTCATATTTATAATGATCTAGTTGCTGTTTGTATGGTAAGGGCTTGATTCTAAACTTGCTTAAACCAGTTGTACACAGGTGTGGCTCCAGTGACTTGATTTACGCTACTTATAACAGCATTTCTCATACTGAGAGTCCTGACCCAAAAGGGGGGTGCAAGCTAATTGTGTGTGTGTGTTGGGGGGGAAGGGGGTTTGCGGTATTAACACCCTCGGGCGCCCAGTTCTGAAGGCAGTGCCGCCGCCAGCAGCCACGCAGGAGAAAGGGTGGCAATATCGTATCATGGCTGCCACACCAGCAGCCTCCGCTCTCTGACTGACCAGTTCTGAAACCCAGCAACAACGCAGAAGTAAGGGTGGCGTGGAATGGGGGGGGGTCGTCACTTTTGGAGGGGGGTCATCACAGTCTGAAATATTTTCAAAGGGGGTCCCAGTAAAAAAAGTTTGAGAACCCGACTTTAAAAAGTCACAGTTCATCCCTTTGAGTATCTCTCTCTCCGTATGTAAACAGATACATAAATGGCAGTCATGTAAGATTAAGGTTGCAAGATCACTCCAAAGTCAGGAAATTCCAACAGCTAAGGTAGCTCCGTTGTGTTGGCAACAGTAATTTCAGTCCTGTGGTCACTTCCTGAACATTTCATGGTCTCTATTAAAACAGATGTTTTTTTGTGCCAGTTAATTCATTAATACATATGAACTATAAACTGTGGATTTTAAATTTTGTATGATAGCTGTTCAAGAAATTTAAAGCCATCATAGCCTGATATTAGTGCTGTAAAATCCAAACAAATAAAAAAATTAATAACATTGTTTGCAAGGTTATTGTAGCTGTGTTGGTCCCAGGACATTAGAGAGACAAGGCGGATGAGGTAATATCGTTTATTGGACCAGCTTCCATTGGTGAAAGAGACAAGCTTTTGAGCTTACACAGAGTTCTTCTTCAAGTCTGGGAAAGGTACTCCAAGTGCCAGAGGGTTTGTCTACACATAAAATGTTACAGAGGTGCCACTGCAGTGGCACCACTGTCATGTTTCAGCGTCGATACTACATACACCAGAGGTCAGCAACCTATGGCATTTTGAGTGGCACGCCGCGCCACTCCTGGCCCCAAAGCAGGGCCACACGGTGGCCACTCCCCACTTCCAGCCCCACCACTCTCCCACATGGCAGGCAGGAGCAGGGAGGTTGGGAGGCTGAGGAGCCAGGTCAGCGTGCCAGCCAGAGCTGGAGCCGCGCAGCAACCGTTCCCTCCTTCCAGCCCCTCTCCCACATGGCAGGTGGGGGCCAGGAGGAGAGGCTGAGGGGCAAGGTCAGCATGCCACTGGTCCTGACCAGGAGCCACAAGGCGGCCACTCCTCTCACCCCCCGCCACCTCCAGCCAGGGCACCTCTGGGACCATGTGGGAGAGCGACTGCTGCTGGGGATGTCAGTAGGGGCCAGGTCCTCAGAGGAGGGCCCAGCTGGTGGCCCCCCCCAGGTACGCCACTGCTGCAGTGGTTGGGGGAGAGCAGGAAACTGGTCCCTAGGCCCTCCCCTTGCCACAGCACCCTGGCCAGGGTGCTGGGCCCATAGAACGTCGGAGAGGGGTGGGGGAAAGAGTTGGCACCCCCCTTCTAAAAGGTTGCCGATCCCGACCTACACTGATGGAAGGGATTCACTCATTAGCATAGGTAATCTGCTTCCTGAGTAGTGGTAGCTAGGTTGAGGGAAGAATTCTTCCATTGACCTAATGCTGTCTACATAGGGATTTAGGTTGGCTTAACAATGCCATGTAGGGGTGTGGATTTTTCACAGCCCTGACCAAGGTAGTTAAACCGATTTAATTTTCTAGTGTAGACCAGGACACAGCTAAATACAAGGGTGGAACAGATAAGGTGTTAACACATGTTGCAAGAGACAATTCAAGGTGAAGTGGGCAGTTAACACCTCAACAGTCATAGGACAAAGAAGGGTTAGAGATTGTTGTAATGAGCCATAAATTCAGTCTCTTTATTAAGTCCATGATTTTTGGAGTCTAGCAGAGTTATGAATTTAAGCTCCCAGGCTTGTCTATTGATGGTATTGTGCAGGTTTCTTTGGAGGATGAGAACTAAGAGGTCAGGTATGGAGTCAGATATGGAGTGAAAAGTGTTCACACCTGGGTGATATGGTGTTTTTGTCTGTTACCATTTTTCTATGTGAGTTCATCTGAGAGCATAGTGATTGTCTTGTTTCAATCACATAAAATTGTTGTTGGAGCATTTAGAGCACTGGATGAAGAATACCACATGTTATGATAGGCATGTGTAGGATCCATGGATCTTGAAAGGTGTTTTGTGGGGGATATTGATTATTGCAACAGTGGAACTATGTCTGGAGGTTTTGAGTCTGTTGTTATAGCAGGGGCTGGTGCCACATTTATTTGGTGTGTCCTGGTCTGTGGGGAGCTTGCATCTTATGATGAGCCTGGTGAGGTTAGAGGGTTGTTGAAGGCCAGAGGAGGGGGTTCAGGAAAGATTTCTTTCAGGATGTAGTCCCCATTGGGTATGGGCTGTAATTATTTAATGACACCCCACATGAGTTCCCCACATGGTAGGTGACAACTAGGGGTGTACAGTCAAAGCTTTTTTTCTGTTTTTTGTTTTTAATTGATGCAGGTTCTCTTGGGATATTTGGCTGTCCCTGGGTTCCATTCCATGATACAATCTACTTCTCTGGTACAGTGTTTTTTGTTTGGCGTAAGCCGTTTTAAGTATGTTCTTTGTTTGGTTAAAGTAGCTAAAGTGTGTATCCTGGACTTTCTCCTCCACGCATATTCCATGGTATCTGAGTGCATGGCTGTAGATAACCGATTTCTTGGTTTGTCTGGGATGGTTACTAGATCTGTGAATGTAACTGTGG
The DNA here is from genome assembly GCF_026122565.2 of Emydura macquarii macquarii. Classification (NCBI taxonomy): domain Eukaryota; kingdom Metazoa; phylum Chordata; order Testudines; family Chelidae; genus Emydura; species Emydura macquarii. The sequence continues at coordinate 10,688,131 of NW_027132668.1, read as the reverse complement.
TGATCTATCAGTTTCTTGTATACAGTTGTCTGTAGGGTTCCATTGCTGAAACTGATCATGGTGTCCAGGAAGCTAATGCTGGTGTGGAAGTGTTCTACAGAGTGTTTGATGGATGGTTGGTGGTTGAAGTTGTGGTGGAAATTGATGAGGGAGGTGAGGTCATTTGTCCAGTGGATTAAAATATCATCGATGTATCTCAGGCATATCACTGGTTTTGTTGTGCCTTTGTCCAGAAATTCTTCCTCAAGGTCACCCATGAAGAGGTTGGCATACTGGGGAGCCATTCAAGTACCCATGGCTATTCCTATGGTTTGGACAAAGTGTTTGTTGTTGAACATAAAATTGTTCTGGGTGAGGATGAAATGGATTAGTTTGGCGATGTGTTTGGGGTTCATATGTGAGTGTAGATAATCTACAAGACAACAGACAACACTCAAGCCAGGTCTACACTCAAAAGTTAAGTTGACCCAGCTATGTCACTCAGGGGTGTGAAAATCTTTACCCCTGAACAACATAATTAAGCTGATCTAGGCTCCTGTATAGACAGCATTAGACTAACAAAATAATTCTTCCATCAACCTAGCTACCACCTCTGAGGGAGGTGGATTAACTATGCCAACAGGAGAATCCCTCCCTTAGCTGTAGTGAGTGTCTACACTGAAGTCCTGCAGCTGCGATGTTTCAAATGTAGACAAACCTTCAGATAATCCATCCCAAAGACATCTGTCATGTATTTGTCTTATGTATGTAGAGGTGTTAACTGCCTACTTTACTTTTAACGGTCTTTTGCAAGGTGTGATGGCTCTTTATCTGTTCTACCCTTGTATTGAGCTGTGACACACTGAGTACCTTTCCCAGACATGAAGAGCTCTGTGTAAGCTTGTCTCTTTCAACAACAGCAGTTGGTCCAACAAAATATATTACTTCACCCACCTTGTCTCTCTAAGGCCAGATCTGTACTACAGACCTGTATCAGTATAACTACATTGCTCAGGGGTGCGAAAAATCCAGACCCCTGACCGACATAGTTATAAAGGACCTAACCCCCCCCCCCCCCCCCCGTGTAGACAGTGCTATGTTGGTGGGACAGCTTCTCCTGCCAACATAGCTACCACCTCTGAGGGATGTGGATTAACTACGCTGACGGGAAAGGTTCTCCCATCAGCATAGGAGCATCCTCATTTAAACACTATAGCAGTGCAGCTGCGCTGATGCAGCATGTTAAGTGTAAACCTGCCTCCAATTAATAAAGTGTAACATGTGAAAGTTTGTATAATATAAAAGAAAGAGGAATAGGAGATATTTTCTTTCAACTGGGCGGAGAGATTTTCACCTTAATATTGTGTTCATGCTAGTATTTTAGATGTAATTTTCTATGATTTATTTTTTTAACACTTGTGCATTAATTATCTGCATGTTAAGTTACCTTTGCTCACATATATATTGCATTGTGTTAAAATATACCCTGCCATTTTTAAAGTAATATTTTATTGCATATGTTCAGCACACAACTTCCAAATGGTCCTAACTTTGTTTTTCAAGCCAAGCAAAGATGTTAGTCCCTAATGAGGACCATGTCTAAGAATGTTAGCTGTTCAGTTTCAAATTTCAGCTGTGCTTAGCTGTAAAACCTGTAAAAACAGTTTTATTAAAATGTTCTTAAACAGGGAACATGTACCTATTTTTCCCTCACGTAACTCAAACATAGCAAATGAGATTTTTCTCAAACTTTCAAAACCAAATTTCTCCTTGGGCAGAGATGAAGTGTGCCTGTGCACATACGCACACAAAGTTGTGAGCGTATTAAAACAGGGTTAGCATTACAACTGTATGGCAACCTTACTCCAGCAGATATTACCAAGTGCCACTCTAACTTAATACATATATAATAGTAACAATAAGCTCTCTATATAGTTCATTCCATCTATAGGCCTCAAAATGCTTTACAATGGAAGGTAAGTTATTATCAGGCATAGAAAAGAGAAGCAACTTGTCCAAGGTCATGCAACAGGTCACTAGCAGAACAGGGAAAAGGATCAAAGTTTTTTGATTCCCAGCCCAATGCTCTGTCCCCAAAACTGAATGAATATTAAAACACTTTTTTTTAAAAAAATCAATACTCTTTTTACATTTGTATGGCTACTTTCATCCCAAAAAGCTTCAGAAACTATAGATAGCTGACCCCACTGAAATAGAGCCTGGCTTGGTGCATAACAGTACATTGGAGCATGTCAAGAGTAGTCTCTGTAACTCATGCAGTAGCCATCTGGATGGCAACACTGAAGTTTCAGAGTTCAAATCTTGATGATGTTGTATGGGGAAGCAGTTATGACAGTTATGCATAGAATTAAATGTCTGTGGTCTGGATTACACAGGAGGTCAGGCTAGATGATCATGATGGATCCTTCTAGCCTTGACATTCTGGGTACATCTACTCTTCAACCTGTAGCGGTGATTTCCAGCATGGGTAGATGTATGTATGTAACACACTGCTGAGGATACCCAGAGCTCTGACCTACTGTGTTATGTCTCTGCCTCAGCAAGAATGCGCTTTGCTGGGGATTAGACTGTGTCAGATCCCTGCCCCTCTTGTCTGTCTTTCTCACCAGCAAACTCCTCAAGGCTCCCCCTGGCCCAAACCTCACCTAGCAGGTAACAATCAATGAACTCCAGCCCCCAAGCTCCTCAGGGATGTTTCTCTGCAATGCACAGCCGCTACCACTGTATATTCACAGAAGATATCAAATTCATTGCTGGTTTATAATAAAAGAAAACAAGTTTATGAACAAAAGAGCATGGATTAAGTGACACCAAGTAAAAGAGATAAAGGTAGACATGTTTACAAGGAAAATAAAAGGGAAAACATTCATCAAAAGTCTAAAACTTAATCTAACAAGATACAGTCTTTGTTCAAGACGGTTTCTCTTATACACAGTCTCCTTTCCAGGCTTTTACTGGCCAGCCTGGCCAGGACCACCCCCCATCACCACTACCATCATCACCAAGATAAAAATCGCTTGGTTTCTTTGCCTCTTATGGTGAAGGATAGCTCTCTCTGTTCCTTATATTCCCAAACGGATTGTCTTTGTCTTACAAGGCAAGAAGGCCTCCTGGGGGACTTAGGCTACATCTTTACTACTGTGAAAAAACACACCCTTGAGTAACACATGTTAAACTGACATAAGCACTGGTGTGGACAGCACTAAGTCAGTGGGAGAACTTCTCCCACTGACATAGCTACTGCCACTCACTGCCGGTGGTTCAATTATACCGACAGGAGAGCTCTCTCCCATCAGCAAAGAGCGGCTGCATGAGAGATCTTACAGCAGCGAGCTGCATCAATTCAGTTTTGTTGCTGTAAGCTCTCTAGTGTAGACATAGCCTCAGTCTCCTGTGTCTCTCTGGGTGCAGGAACCATGTTAATTCTGTCTCTTGAATTCTGGAACAGTATAACCCCTGATGGTTTAGCTCAATAGCTTTGTTTACTGCTAATATGTAAACTGAGGTAAAGCCATATTCTTTGCTAAGACAGACCAGTTTATCACCTTTACCTCAGCTAGGCTACCTGGTCTTCAATATGTTCTAGCAACATCATACAGAAGGGAAATTATAACTTCACATATGACATTAACACATGCATTTTACAATGATATTAATAACCAGCGTGTGATTAGCTTTCATATGGTATCTTACATGGTATATTGTGTACAATATTGTTTCAGTAGTTGAATACAGGGGTGTCTAGGGTTACAATGTGACTAACAGCACTAAAAATAACAATGGAGCTGCAGGATGGGCTAGCCACCTAGCTACCTACCTAGGGTCTGGGTGGGATTATAGTCTGGATGGCTATCCCAACCCACGGCCCATGCTTCTGTGGCTACACTGCTACCTTTAGCATGCTAGCACGATCAAAGCTAGTGTACATACATCTTCCTGAGCTAGAAAAAACATTTCCAGCTCAAATGTAGACGTATCCTTAGAATATAGTGTGTGGGAATATTTTGACTAAGTACACCACCGCAAGCCTCTAGTTTACAAAAAGTGCCCTGGATCTTTGATGACCATGTCAGTTTTGAAGGTCTCATCTAAAAGACTTCCCCTGAACACACACATAAATCTACATGCTACTTAACTTATCTGCTATAATTGTTTTGTCTTTGATACATAAATAATAATTATTATTTGTGACAGTTGGTTCCCAACAAATTTTGATGAATGTGGAGGCCAAATGGCATTTCTGCTAAGGTCTGAAACCTGGTAGTGGTAAAAATTTGCCGGCTTCAGTTTGCCAGTTCGCTTTCCAACCCAGCTCCATTACCTACATTCATAGAGAATTTGATCCCATAAAATTTGCATTCTAGCAATGGCCACACCTCTGGACTCTGCCATTTCTCACTCTGACTGCATGGGAGTGGGCAGTCAGCCAGACTCATTAAGAATTATAGACTGTTCTTTCTCTGCAAACAAACCTGCAGAAGTAAACATAATATCCTTGGCTCATGATGATGGTGAGTCACTTCTGGTTGATGGGTGGTGGTTGAAAGTGTTTGTTTATAGTAAGGAAATATTTTCCTGTGAAACGAAACATAATAACCCTACTTAGCATTTTGAAAGCTTTGTACAAACATTAACTAATCCTCACAACATACCTCAGAGGTAGGTAAACATAATTATCCCTATTTTAAAGATGAGAAAACAGAGACATGGAGAAGGTCACTGCAGTGGCAAGGTCTAGTAACCAGCTGGCCTACTGGTCAGCTTGTGGTCTTACAGATTCTGCTGGTCTACTTATCCCAGAAGGAGTCCAGTTGCAGCCTCAATCATCTCCTCATGCTCTGACTGCTTCAGAGCTCATCTCTACAAAGGACGGGGGGGACATGTAGAGGGATCCAGGCCTACCCATTCCACTGCACCGGGTCTCAACCCAAGGCCCAAGGGGTCTCTCAAAGTGTCCAGCCCAGTCATGGAGCTACCCCAAATTACGTTAGCCCACTTCCTGCCAGTCTGGAGCTCCTCAGTTTGGTGTGTGGTCATGGGCTTAGCAGACTTCCCACAGTCTCTCAGTATCCAGTTCCATTTAGACAATTTCCCTCAGGGCTTTCAGCTCCCAAAGAGGGAGGGGAGCCCAAGTCCTTGCTGCTAGCGCAGCCTTCACAAAGCTTTGACACTCCCTGCACAACTCTCAGCTTCAACCTTGCTTGCTGGTACCACATACAGCTCATTCTCCTTTTTCCTGGACTACCAGTGTGCTTTTAAACTGTTCCTCCACTGGGAACATGCCCTGCTCGTATTGAGGTGCCAGGCCTCACTAGCCCAGTATTGCTCTACTCCCCATCGTGGATCTATGTGAGGCCTGTAGACTTCATCACAGCCACACTGTGGGTCTCTGGGGGAGCCAGGATTAGAATTTAGGAGTACCCAGTGTCCAGTCAAACATGTATTGTACAAGCCTATGCTGCTTCTCATTTGTAATTATTCATTAAAAAAGAAATAGGAAGGGAAACCAATAGGAACATAATAGATTAGGATTTAAATGAGCAGTATGGCCAAAACAGTAACCAGAATGCCAGCACTTTCAAGTTACGGGTGTTTGGATTTAGGGCACTGGCTGTAGATTCCTCCCTGATGTTTTAGGTCCTGTTCAAATTCTGTAACAAGAGACTGCCAGGATTTGAGGAGGACGAAATACAGGAAAACATTGTTCATATGTACTTGCTCTCCTCATGAGACCCTCCACTTTCTCCCCCTAAAATCACCACCCCCTGATCCCGCCTGCTGTCATTTTCTTCTCCTTTCTTCGTGAGGTCCGCTATGTCCCTATTCCCATTTCCCTTTCCTGCTTCCCAATGCTCCCTTTGTCACCTACTGATCCTTCCTCCTCTCCAAGAAACTCTTTCCCTCTCTCATGCTCTCCCCTCCACCTGAAAGATCCTTCTAACCACTCCTATCTGCTCCCATTTCCTTCCCTCAAGAGCCTGACATTCTGACTCAGGTCTGTGCAGTGCAGTATGGACACACCAGCATGGCTGTGAGGCCCAAGTTTCCATAGGAGTGTTGGACGCTCAAGTATGGGCTTGGAAATACAAGTCAACAAGACAAGTCCCACAGACCCAAGCTTACTATGTATATTTGCTTTGTATTCCTAGAAACAGGGCCAGGTTATTTGCAGGGGAAAAGTTTGGAATTGTTGCAAGGGGAAATTTGGAAAGTGTAAAATAGCCCATATTACTTACAACCAAACTTGGAGTGATTTTGTTTTTGCCAATGGAAAGGCAACTGCGGATTTGCCAAAAGCAGAACATGGCCATCCTGGCCCACCTCTGATTAAAACTGGTAATGTCTGTCTCTGCAGCATGACTTTTCACGTGTCATTCTTTCTCTTAGTACTAGGAAAGATAATTTTGTTCAGACAATTTCTCTATACATTTACCTCCGTGGAAAAGTGGTAAACTTCCTTGAATTTACTGTTACCTTCATACTGAACCTGGCAAATTGTATTGCAAAAAACCACATTAAGATATAAGGAAAAGGTTAAAAGACATATTAACGTTACACAAAGATTCACTGATTATTTTGCTTTTTTCATTTTGCAAGAAACTTAAGAAAGGACACCTGTTATTTTTTTCTATAGTGAAACTATTTATAGGACATTTCTGGGAAACACCTTATCTTGAAGGAGATATTCTTGACATATACTTTGAATAAGTAATTTCTTCTACAATCCTCTCTTCACAAATCATAAAGCAATTCATCTTTCAGTCAAGTCTTTTCAGCTTTCTCACTTAATCATCAAACTGAAACCTTTCTGTACACAGATATTATCTTAGCAAGGAGTAACCGTTCACTAATCTCCGGGCACATCAAGGAAATTTAGCTGCCATGTCTGTGTTTACATCTGTTGCCTGAATTTTCAACAAGCACTTTTAGAAATGGGCTATTGCTAATGAGATGTGGATGTAATCTTACATGCCTAGGCTCTTGGTTTGACTCCAGGCCCCATCACTAGTGACAATTATTAACATCTGATGACTATTTAGTGGCTTTCATTAAATGAACTGATAGTCTCAGTCTAATTTTTAGCATGTAGGTGTCCTCATTACACAAACCACTACTAAAATTGACACTAATTGGAATACTCAGTAAAGTGTCCAAAGGATTGACTGGACATGGAGACTCATCAAATGTCCTCTCATCAATGTGGGTGGTCAACCCACTTCAGGACTGACACACAATATTGGAGAGAAGTGGACAGTACAGAGAAGGAAGCTTACATTATTGTGGCCTCTGATCTACTGGTTCTGTGACTAAAGAGAACACTTTATTCTCCAGGAATGCCAGGCCAGCAGTTTTCATTGTCCCTAAATTTAATTTACTAAAACTAAAATTATTATGAAAAATCAAAAGTCTGAATTTGATTGCATTTTATACCATTTCCAGAAAAGATAACAGTTCTTATGGACTCTAATTTTCTTCTACTTTTTAATGGTTTTTACCTCACTAATAACCTACTCTACTAAATGGCTCTTTGGCTTTGTTTAGCAAGTAGACAAGCAACTGTTTCATTGTCCAGTGAAAATGGGAGGGTAACTGATGATGCTCTGGAAAATAGTAATGATAGGCCAGTGTAGTCTGGAATCCACCTCTGAATTAGAGAAGAGTTTATCTCAGATCAGAACTCTGAATTTGAAAATGCTTAAAATTTAGAGAAATTTTCATCTGAGTCTACATTAATCATGAAGGGAAAATATCTGGGTATCACTGGACACAGCTCAATGAAAACCTCTGCCCAGTGTGTTGGTCAAAAAAGCAAAGAAGTTGTTAGGATGCATAAGGAATAGGAAGAAAATTATACCGAAACTATTATAAAACCACTGTATACATCAAATATATACTCTGCCCTGCGGTTCAGTCATTCTGTTGCAAAATGAAATAGCAGAAATAGAAGGTGTTCAGAGACAGAAGATGAGAATGATTAGAGATATGGATAGCCCATGTGACTACTGCCATATTTAGTGATTTGAAGAAGATGCACCAATACTCCAGTGTTTTGTTTGAAAGGGCCAGACAGAACAAAGAACAAAGTGAAGGAGAGAGGAGAAGTAAAATGTGCAAGGGAAAGAAGCAAAGGGAGCATGAGATCAAGGAGATGACCGGGTTGTGAGAGAATGGAAGGATGCTAAGAGTGAAAGAGGTTGTTTTATCTGTGTTTGTCATTCAGAGCCATTTTTATACAAAATATTTTCGAAGGCAAATTTTAAATATGGGACTATAAATCCCTTTTGATGTTTGGTTAACTAATTAACCACTCAAGATTTTGCTCTCATTATCTATGACTTCATTACAATAATGAACCAGTACTGTATGGGAGGCTGTCATTTATCCTCCCTATGAAGAGAACATTGTAGATAAAGTTTCCCTTGCATACTAAGTGCTATTACATTGCACTGTATCAATAACAACTACTAACCATTTACACAGGGATTAACATGTTCAAAATGCTGGGCAAACATTAGCTATTTATTGTAAACAGCATCTGTATAAGGTATTAGCTGCTCCATTTTACAGATGGGGATATTGAAGCAGAGAGGTGAAGTAACCTGCACAAGGTTCAAGTGTCAGAGATGGGGTTAGAACTGAGTTCCTAAGTCCTCCAGCTCATGCTGCCTCTCTGTTTTACAGATTTGTTTACTAAAAATACAGAACATTTTTGTTTATAACAGTTCAGGATTAATAATTTACCAAGGACATTAGGCCCTTTGTACCTGTCATTCAGTAGCAAGTGTTTTGAAGTGTTTGAACTTTTCACAAACTGACAAAGTTTACACTGGCCCACAGCACAGCAAGACTTACTGGAATCATCCATGACTTCCAGCTGAAACATATACGTTCAAGCTGACAATACATGCAGAGTGGCATTAAAGAGAGAGAGGAATCTGCATTTTAAAATGTTTCTTGTTCCATGCAAGCTAGTTACTTTATGATCTGTACTGTGGGAGATTTAGCTACGCCTGTCTTGTGGATAAAGAGGATTATCATCTTATAAATGCAGCATCCTTCTACTTTCTTTTGCCTTTTAACTGAAATATGCAAACATGTATAATAATCATATTTAATTCTATTCTGCTGTTATACAAGTATACTTTTATGTTGTATATTAAATGTTTTAACAGCACCTGACTGCTTAGTTACCAAGAGTTTCCCTGTTTATAAATGATACCTTAGGTCAGAAGAATACAGTTTTTTGTTTCCTGTGTCTTGTTCAAGCATTTGCCTTATTGAGGGCTGAAATGATTCCAGTGTGGCAGATGGTTTCTCTATTAATCGCTCTTTTAAACACCAATACATTCCAGTCATACAATTCTGAAATCCTGTACACCTAAGAGTTCCAAGTAATATTATTTTGATGACTCCCTAAAAATTGATTCCAAAATGTTCCTAAGAAAAACACATTTTCATCATTATATGTTGGCTCATACAAGAGTATTTTAGCAGCGTAATTTGTACAGGGGCTTAACCTATCTTCATAAGAAATCTTCTACTTTCTTTTCAGCAGGAATTTGCTTTCTCACCTGAGCCCAGATGTTGCAGATCGATCTGTCCAGTATCATTCAGGAGCTATAGATGCCTTTAAAAATCAATAGCTCTTAATAGACCTTGCTGCATGTTTTAGGTCATGCTCCTTGACCTCTAAAAACCAAAGAACAGACGTTGCCAGACATCTTATACTGAATGTGAGCATTTTCAACAGTAGTCTCTCTCTTTTTCTCTAAGATTTAGAGTGTCAAAGTCATGTATTGACTGCCTGTATTTTGCTAGTAAGCAAATCTGATGATTTCTGTAACAGATTCCGGTATTTTTAAACAAACACACCTCCAATAAGTTATTAGGTGATGGACTTCTGGTTTATCTATCTGAGCACAAAATAAATATCTAATGTGACTAGGACCCTACCATTAGGGTAACAATATCTTATTGATGATAATCATTTGCATCACTGCTTATGGAAGCTAGAAAACTGTTATTCTGGTACATTTTCTAAAATGATGCTAAGTCATTATAGGGTTAGAGTGTGTGTTCTGGCCCAGCACAGCAAAGCACTTAAGCACATGCTTAACTTAAAGAATATTAGCAATCCTACTGAAGTTGATCAGTGTTGCCAACTCTTATGATTTTATGTCAAGTCTCTCAATGTTTGATGCTCTTAAAGTCCCAGCTCCTAGAGTCAGGTGGTTACATGAGAACCTCAGCTTTATTTCAAATAAAAAGCAAGTTTCTAGCCCTCTGGTTGTGGGGAAAAAAGCTTGAATACGTGACCAGAGTGTAACCTAAAGACCCCCAAACAAAAGAACCTCACACTGATTCTTTGGCTTAAAATTAATAAGATTTTTATTATTATTTTGGGGACTGACTTCCGATTTTGGAATGTTTAGGGGTAGCAATACTACAAGGAGACTACTCCCATGCTTAAAGTTAAGCATGTCCCTCAGTATTTTGCTGGATCTAGGCCAGCATGTGCATCCCTGAGTGAGAGATGGTGCATTTGCTGAGGAGGAGCCCCCGGGCACCCTGGTTGCACTTGGGGAAGTAATTTGTTACAGCTCTTTTCAGAGAGCAGTGTAATCCTCCTGCCAGACAACCAGCTCCACAGGCCAGCACATTGGGAAGGGTTTCTTGCTCTTCACAATTTCCATCTGCTTGCTGTCTGGGAAGATCATCTGACTGGTACATAGGTCCTGCCTTTCTCCCAGCACACAGAGCTAAGATCCAGGTAGCCCTAATGCAGATGCACAAGTGGGGGAGAGGGTACATTAGGGGGAGATCTTTACTCCTTGCTATTCCCCTGTACATCTGCATCAGGGTTAGTCATAATATTGCTCTATTATTTGCTATCAGTTATTTATAAAAAAGCAAGAAAGGCATTTTACAGGTAAAGATGCACATGTGTCATAAGCATGATCAAAATCCTGGAAATTCACAGCATCACTGGTCCTTTGAGTTTTTTGATTGGTACTCATTGTTCCATCTCATAACTTGAATATGAGCTTATACCTGCACCTCTCATTCATCTGTGCATGCTCTGTCTAACCAACAACAGAGTGCTGAGGTTTAGAGCAGCCCAACCTCCATTACAGGTAGAGCTCCTACAGTAAACTGGGAGTTAACAGGCACCACCTGGCTTAGGTAAGGTCAGAGGCCCAGATCCTGCAGCCAGAACCACACAAGCAACCTCTGCATGCCTGCAAATCCCCAGGGGTTTCCACATGAATAAAGGGCTCCATCTGTGGAGATCTGATTGCAAAATCAGGGCCCTAGCCCAATAAATAGAGCTGGCTGAATACATGGGTTGGTTAGTATTGCTATAATTGATGAGAAAACTGGTTCAGCAAATAATTGTTTATGGTAATTGAGCAGCTCCAATGGCTGGTCGAAAGCTATTAGCTGAATGTACTGTTTGATGAATAATGGCAATATATGTCAAATCATTTCTTAGACTAATATTTCTGCAGTATTTGACTGTATCTGCTAGTAAACTGGTGCAATTGCTTGATTAGTGGTGTATTTTTTTTCAAAACTATTTGTAAGTATTACAAGAATACACACGTACATAACTGTAACTTTAGCACCCTCGTGGCCAAGATGGAGTCTGCTCTGCAGGCCGCTCTGGCCAGGAAAAATCATGCGCAGGAACGCAGCAGGGAAAGTCCCTTCCACCCCAGGGGCACCTGTTCTAACCTCCTCCTCCCCCGGAGTGAACACACACACACACCGGGATAGCACAGTGACTATAGGAAAGGGAAATATTTATTGACAGAGGAATGAACGGAGAAAAACAACATGGGAAAGGTAGGCGGAGCAGTTAAACAGGGATACATTCAACACAAGGCCCCACAGGCCCAGTGGTACCACAGTCTGAAAGGGCAGACACCGAGCAATGCATCTGCACTCAGACTTCAGGAGTCCCAGCAAAGTTCTGATCTGCTGGTGAGTTTTGGGTCCTCCTGGTCGACTTCAGCACCAGTGAACTTCCCCCAGCAAACCCTTCCGGTTTCCTCTTCTGCCGCTCTTTGTGAAACCACACAAAGCGACACACTTCCCACTTAACTAACTACAGCCTCCCTCCTTATTCCCAGCACAATGTCACAGGCCCCAGTACTCACAGCATCATACAGCTCTGGGCAGCTGTGATACTGAGTCCAGCTCTGGTTTGTCCTTCTCAGGCGACTCTTCCCTGGCACGGTGCTCCTCCTGGCTCCAGTACTGGGCGTCCCCAGTCAGCCGCTCTATCCCTCACAGGCTTTGGGCAGGTTCTCCTGCTCCACTTTTGTGAAGGCCTGCTTGCTGCAGCCCTTCAGTCTGGAGCTCCAGACATACCCTGTCGCTCTCCCCTCTCTCTGCTCAGCCGTCCCTCCTCCTGGAACAATCAGCATTTTCCCCCAGGGCAAAGATGTAAAGGGACCATGCTTAAACCCCTGTGTGGACACTCTTATTCAGAATTAAAGTGACCTTAATGCAATTTAGTTAAACTGACATTCATAAATTTGAGGTTTTCACCTCAGGTAGTTTGGGATAAAGTTCATTTTAGGCTTTCCCAAGTAAAGTCAGTTTTCAGTTGAGAAATTTGAATTTTTCAAATTATAGCATAGTTTCAATTACATACCTCACAAAACCACCTAATGTTTTTGCACAAATTGCTCTCTGTTTGGATGGGGGGGATATCTAGTAATGAAAACAGAGGTGCTACAAGTCGGGATTTACATGACTCGTGAGTGCGGAAGTCGCCTTTTCCATGAGCATAAAAGAAATATCAAAATGTAAAGAACAAACAAAAAATGCAAGTCTCTTTATTGTGCAGATACCACAACATCTAAATTGTTAACTTAACTTGGCCCCTTTGAATTAATAAGTTTTTCAGGGCCTAATACAAAGCCTGTTGATCTCAATGGGAAATTTCCCTTTGATTTCAATGTGCTTTGGATATGATACACGAAACATTTATAAAGTTTGATAAAATGAAAAAAGTTAGGATTTAAATAGCATGCCATTTATTGAAGAACTGGTCTGTGATTAGAGAGAAAGCTGGGTATGAAGACTGCAACACTTATATAAAACAAAATCTTACTCAAGCCTTTTGGATGTATATTTTAGCTATAAGCTAGAAGATACCCAATCTCTTGTATAGCAGAAATCTTAAGTGCAGAAAAGGCTAGAAACAAATGCTATTAGTGTTTGCTATTGAAATAGAAGTGTATTTAAGTGAATGCAGTAAGCTGCATGCTGAATTCCTGGGGAGAAAAAAGAAAGCAGGAGCTGAGGAATTCTCCTTGAGGCCACAGAAGGAAATCAGTTCATCTGCATAATTCGAGGCCACCTGCAAATGAAAATGATTCCTCACATTAGGCTGTCACTCCCCAGAAAAACAAGCCATGCTAACTATAGTACATGCCTTCCGATAAATACTGTCTTAAAGAGATGAAGCAGTTTTGAAGGATGTGTAATATCATGTCACACGTTTTTCTCCTGCTGCCAGATGTCTGCTGCATACTGTACTTGCAAAATATGTATCTATATTTCCATGAACCCACTCATAAAGGTTTTTGCCTGGCTGATTTTTCAAGTTAATGACAGTCAAGGCACTTGGGGAAAAGATTTATGTCAGTGATACAGAGGTTCAGCAAATTGTCAAAGAGTTTTGCAGTACAATTAATCTTTTTTTTTCTCCATTACAATTTGTAGGTGTGGGCATGTACGCAGAAGAGTTGTTCTAATGTAGAGATCCCAGATATCTAAGTGATATATGAATCAATTAGATATAAAAAAATACAAAGCTAATTTACTGGTACAGAGATTTGTAAATCTTTTTCTGCGTCAAATGCCCCACCAAACATTGTGGAGGCTACTGCCCTGTATCATGTTCAACTGTCATCAGTTTGATAGTATTTTAAACAGAGCTATAGAACTGGGATGACACCTCAATTATAGCTGCTGCTTTCCAAATTGCTTCATTTAAAGTTATGTACATTTTTTTTTCTAGAGGAGGACAGCCATTTTAGAGAAAAGAAGAAGAGACCAGAAACAGAAAGCAAGGCTATGCCAAGGAGAAGTGGGAGAAGCTGCACATCTTAGAGCAGTGTTTCTCAATGTCCAGTCCATGAGATTTCCCTGACACAGTCTAAGAAGGCAGCAAGCTGGTCTCTGGTACCAAAAGGCTGAGAAATATTGCCCTAGTGGACTATGACCTAAACCCAAACAATGCTCCAGCGAGGTGAAGAAACTGAGCCAGAGATGGGCATATAAGTGTGTTATTGTTTTGCCTAGATCTGTATACTGTGCTTTCTAAAGTAAAGAGTAATTGGTTTGGGAACCTTCTGCAAAGCTTCTGTGTTATATACTCCAACTATCACATGTTGCTGGAGATGGGAACTATAAACCAGAGGGCCCACTGGGTTAAAGCTCTGGCAAATGATGTCCTTAAACTACTACAGAGTCTGGGGGAGGTCAAAGGAGCCATGGGGGGCTGAATCACAATGTCCCACATCTGTGATGGGGCAGTAGACAGAATCTGTGCCAGAGATGCCAAGGAAAGAGACAGTGCTGGATCCTACCCATGGCTGGTCCTAGACCAAATGGCATCCCTCCCCCATTTGTTAAACACCTTATGTTTTATTGCATTTGTAGCCCATTTCATGACTTTGCTGCATGATTTATCCCTGTCATACAAGACAATAAATTTGCACACTAGGATCTGTAAACCTGTTTATTCATGCCATATATAAGGAAATAAAAAATGTATTTCCTCTAAGCTTATGGAAACTTTTTAATTTTAAGAATCGCTGAAATATACTAACATCAAGAAATTGAACTATGCCCCAACATTGGGTGGGCCAGTATTAAACAGTGTTACACTAGGTAACAGACTTAGAATGTTAACCCTCGTCCTTCAGTTCAAAAGATCGCTTTTCTCACCTTTGCCCTTACAAACTGAAGCTCAGTGTCAGAGAGATCCAAAGGCTGGCCAATGGCATTTTCAAGCAATAAACTAGCAAGTGATGTCAGTGTCTTGTTGGCCATCATCACTCAAAGATATGCTTTAATGAGCCTGAGCTGCAAAAAGCTGCGCTCACCACTTGCGACTGTGACTGGCAGCATGAGCAGAATCCTCAAAGTTATACACACATTAGAAAAAGTGTCCTTCAGCTCTGCATCATGAATGAAATGGAGAAATTGGAATGGAGAATGCTTCCCATATGGCAAAATGTGACTGATATTGTTCAATTTGACATAGAGGAAGATCGAACATTGAAGTCCGAACATTCCCTATGTGTCAGCCTCTGGTGAAAGTCCATATAATTGTTCAAGAGCGTTTTCCTCTCTGCTGGCAGCTTAGTGAGTTCATCGAAAAAAAACAAGGTCTTTTCATGGTGCTTCATTTGTCCAAGCCTTTCTTCCATGGACACTCGATCAGTGTCAACAAGTGAGCAAAAAAACTCTCTCTTGAATTTTTCTTCCAAGCTTCCCATCACCTCATCTCTGCCCTTGTAACAAACCTGTCTCTTCTTCCAATGAATACCAGTTTCCTTGAAGACAGGCTCATCTCCTAAGTTTTCTGTCATTTCTTTGGAAGCAGTGATGGCATCTTCAAATCTGTTGTCTCTGTGGGCCACAACAAAATCAAGGCAGCTTCTCATTGAAGTAGTAGCGTACATGATGTTAATTGACTGAGTTTGAAATGCCTTGCTTAGAATGTTTACTTGAAACAGGATATTGTGCCAAACCTCAACTGAGACCAGAAATTTGAAGTCAGTGATCTGGTTTGCCAGGCTTTGTGCCTTGTGTTGGATTCCGGCCACAGCTTTACTTGACTGTGTCAGTTCCATCAAGGCGTCATAAACCTCAGTCACTTGGTACCTCACTGACCTTACGCTGTCAATGCGGCTCTCCGAGGAAGTGCCACACAGCGACTTCATGGTCAGATTTGTAACACTGTCCCGGAGTATCTTCCACCTGATAGTTGAGCCTGAAAACAGGACTATATCCTTTGCAGTACTGTGAAGAGAGACACTGAATCTAAAGAAGATTCTGCTGCATGTGACTCAACCAGGTTGAGGGAATGGTAGCTACAAGGCATGAAGAAAGCTCTTGGATTCAGCGCAAGGATCCTTGCCTGGAAGCCACTGTTTCTTCCCTTCATGTTTGCGCATTTGTCATATTTTGGCCACAGCTATCCTGAAGTTTTATATTATTCTCATTCAAAATGTTCATAAGCAGTTCTGTTAGGCCAGAAACAGATAAAGTATTCCTGTACTTGTATACACCCATCCTCATCATCAACAAATCTTACTGTAAATGACATCTTTTCACTGTGACTAAAGTCGGGAGTGCAGTCCATTATTATGGCATTAGTACTTAGCTTTACCGAACCGCATCAATATGTTATCAAGCATCTTCCTTGCCATAAGGTCAATCCATTCATTTTGAATTGTTTTGCTGATGTAATGGTCCATAGCTTTTTTATGAACTACTTGATGTAGGTGTTCACACATGATATCGTCATATTTCCCAAAGAGCTCTACTAAACCACGGAAATTACTGTTATTTTCAGTGAACAACTTATCCGACGATCCCCGGAAAGCCAAATTATTCTTTGCAAGGAAGAAGGTAACTGAGATCAGATGCTCGAGCACGATCCTCCAATGCTTGGTTTTTACATTAATAATGTGCTGGTTTTCTGCATCTATGCATTTCTTCAGCTTGAGCTTGGACTCAACCTACATCCATTTGGAGTAGGCCATAAAATGGCTAGGTGACTTTTCATGTTGATTCAGAGCATCAGCTAAATTATGCCAGTAATTGTACCTGGAAAGCACTAGTAAATTAGTCAATGCCAATTCAGTTTCTCACCATCCTCGAGCACTCTTTTCCAGTGTGATTTTAAGAAATGTCAGTTCTGCTCATTTACTGGAAACGTCATATCCTCAATTTTGTCCGGCCAGTTAAAAATTTTATGATCAATATCAGCAGAGTTTAGGATCTCCAGACATAAAGCAGGATCTGATATATCAATCTGTGGTGTGCAATTTTTCTCACTGCTGTTTCTGTCATCATGCAAGGCTGATTCTTCTTTATTGTTTCTCTCCTTTTCATGTGAGCCACATTCTTCTTTATCATCACTCTCCTTTACGCCATGAGGAAAACTGGATAATTCCCCATTACTTTCCTCATATTTCCATTCCTTATCTTCAGGTAAATCCACTAATTCCTTAGTAATAGGACTTCCAAGATTTCATAGAATCATAGAACCATAGAAGATTAGGGTTGGAAGGGATCTCAGGAGGTCATCTAGTCCAACACCCTGCTCAAAGCAAGAACAACTCCAACTAAATCATCCCAGCCAGGGCTTTATCAAGCCAGGCCTTAAAGACCTCTGAGGGTGGAGATTCCACCACCTCCCTAGATATCCAGTCCCCTGCACTTACACTTCACTCCTCAGTTTCTTCTCCACTGGTATGATCGCTGCTGCCTAAAGCCCGGTCTATGTTGTTCTATTTCAGATAGTTTCTCTTCAGATTTGCCCCTTGCTGTAAACTAGATTGCAAGTGAGCTTTTTGCTTCTGATACTGAGATCCTGAAGACTTCTTTGGGAGCATCTTTTATTTTCTATGGGAGAAAACAGATAGTATTAGGGAGAGCAAGTCATTGAACATTATGTGTTAAAGATGGCAAAAGAAGTAACAGTATTTCTTTTATATTGTTATGGAAGTCAGGGTTCCATATTTATCTCTGGCACCTCATTAAATATGTCCTTTATTAGTCTTACACTCTTCAAATCTTAAAACACAAGTATAATTTCACAATTACAGAATAAAACAAGGTTCACTATATCACAGCTGGGTTCTCACCTCATTTCAGTTCATTCTTATATTTCACTGACTGACTGGTGATGCCTCGCCTCTTATGTACCCGCGAGGGCATAGCTGACAACATTCTAGGAGGTTAGTGGAAAATGTAGTTCTCAGAATGTCTGGGAGGTTCCACAAGATTCTACTAAGTCCGGAACATTCTAGAAGGTTAGTGAAAAATGAATCCATATATGGAATACCTGAAGCATTTCACTTCAAACATTCAATTTTCCCTTTAATCACTAACATCGAAAACAGCACCCCAAGCCTGGCGCCCCCACCAAGCCCGGCACCTCAGGCAGTCACCTGGGTCACCTGCCCTTATATCTGGCCCTGAGCCTACCCAGACCCAAGGGAGCTTAAAAGCACGAACCTGGGTCCAGTGTGTAGGGCCAAACACAGCAGCCTGGTGAGTATCCAGAAGGGAAAGCTCAGTTAGGGCTGTGACAGAAAGAGCTCTTTATGAAGTATGCTGTGGGTCCAGTGTTACATATGGAGGCTATACGGTATGAGAGCTAGCAGACTCAGCTGGCATTCCTGATGCTCCTTAGTAACATACTGAACAAGGTCCTTCCATAAATCTAACCAACTTTTGCTTGTTCCATTCATCATATTACAGGACCTTACTCTTGTCATTGACTCAGCAGGCCGCTTCACAGAGCAAAGTGCTGATCAGCATGAATTAAGGCATGTAAATGTTGCTGTCTCGTCACGCCTCTATATCTGGCTCTGCGTCCCTTCATGCTCTTCCCTTTGCCCCACACTACCAGATAACATCAGGAAAAGCATCTGAGAGCCAGCTTGAAAAGCCTACGTGTGTGCTAGATATGGTACTGAGAAATTGGGGAATAATACTTAAGTGCCATCAGTCTGGTGCTGTGGCACTGCTTTTGATCTGTGCTCCTCTCTCTGCTCTGCCTGTGCTGTATCTGTCACTGAGCAGATCAGAGGAGAGTGTGGATGAAAGGTTTTGGAACAGGACAGACCTGGCAGCGGGATTAAAAGAGATCCTTAAAAAGCTACTAAATAACCATTTCAACATGAGTCCCAGGAACTATACCTGCATGCCTCCCCATCATTTCTCCTGCCTCCAGCAGCCTTGGATGCATATGATTGCCTTTCTAAAGCTCTGAAAAATACACCCAATAGCTATGTAATCTGTTACAAGAAGTGTTATAAGATGCATCCACTTTGCAATACCTTGCTTAACATACAGTAAAGCAGATAGAAAGGGGTAGCTAACTGCCCTTAAAATGACAGCCAAACAAACAGTACTCCTCGAGCCACGGAAACAAAAATTGCAACTATAGATATCTCATGACTGGCATGTGCTTTTTATATTTGATTGTTATTGATTTCATTTCTAATAGTAGAATTGATTCTTCAGATTGAATTTGTTGTTAGCTCAGTCTAATATTATTGATTTGGACACTGAGCTATCTACCACTGCGGTTATTGTTTTCCTATAATGATTTGTTTTGATATATATATATTTTTTGATATATATATATATATATATATATATTGATTTGCAGTGCTAATTGTAATAACACATGACTGGAATAGACTGGTCCTTATTTCTTGGCCCCAGTGACATGACATAGGATTGCAAAATGTTAGATCTATAGCATGGTAATGGTGAATATCTACTGACACCTCCAGCTCCTGTTAAATCTACCTCCTCTTCTGCAGCTTCTTTTTGAAAATCAAATGCAAATAAAACATAAGAGTAACCAAAAACAATCACCATCAAATACAGCCAATTAATAAAACACAAATACACCAAGGCAGGCAACCTGAGCCCCCTTTCAAGATGAGAAGAGTATCCTGTCTTTTACTGGGCATGTCAGTAACTACATCTCTGAACCCCACAGGCTTTCTGAACTATTCACACAGCCACTTCTCATTCTCAGAACAGTTCCTTCTGCATGGGCCTGTTTCACCACTGAGGTGGATCTGCCACCTGCAGTCTATTTGTTGCTCCTGTTTCTCTTCATTGTCAGTGTTAACTGGGTGGCCATGTATTGTTTACATCAACATATGAGCTCTTGGCAGCATGTTGGCTATCCCCAGGACATAGCCAGTGTCTTCCCTGGTTTTGTTCATTTGTCTTCTGTTCCTCCCATTGGATTGATCCTCAAGGCAGTTATGATTTATATCCTTAGTGCACATGGAATAGTTGTTATGTTAACACATTGCCAACCACTCTCTGTTTGAAATCTAACGTTCTTTCCTGCCCTAGTATTTCTTCTGTCCCAGTTTCCTGACATAAAGTTCTTTTGTCCTTCACAATGGCCTTTGGGTCAGGAGACCTGAAATATTTGCACTATGATTTTTGTCCTTCAGCCCATGAGTTTCTGACCTGATTATCCTAAAAGAGCATAATGAGATGTGTGATATTCTAACAACGGCAAGTATGGATCTCTTGAATCT
Organism: Emydura macquarii macquarii; assembly: GCF_026122565.2. Lineage (NCBI taxonomy): Eukaryota > Metazoa > Chordata > Testudines > Chelidae > Emydura > Emydura macquarii. The sequence goes on along the minus strand of NW_027132668.1, from coordinate 10,667,798 downwards.
GCTGTGACTTTTTCTATTCTATGAAGTGCTTTGCTGTTTGCACTGAGAGTGACACACCTCTGCAACCTTTGGTTGTTTTTATTGCAATGCTTGAGATGGCATCCCTTGTGCTGGATTACATGGTATTGTGTTGTGACTTCCCTCCCATGTATTGCAAGCAGGTCTGGTCTCTGCCATTTCTTTGCCCTTGTTATTCTGTCTCTATCCCTTGGTATGCTTTTTTAATTAGATGCACTTCATTTCTTTCTCTGCTTGTTAACACTTTCATTTAGAAAGCACTGTCGTCACTACAAATATCCACCCTTCTGAGTAATGTCATGTCCATGTCTCATGATGACCTCCTTGCTTTGACCTCTTTATCAATTATACCACATTTAATTTGATCCAATTATTCCCTCTGTTAACTACTCCAATTCACATGATTTAGCTTTAATACAGAGCTCTGTCAACCTGATGCTCAATGAGCTCACCTGGCAGTGGGCTTCTCGTAAAGAAAATATGCCATTCCCTCATGACGTTTATGTGGATCAAAATATTCTTGAAATGTGTAAGTGACCTTTTCTAGCATTTTGCCGTCCTCTTTGTGCTCCCAGTGGAATGTAGTGTAGTTTTCCAGTGCCTCTGAGCCTGTCATGAAGCCATGTGAAGGAGTTCATGTGAAACCTCTCTGGTTTTTCAATACCATTTGCTTTGTGGACAGTTTGGAAGTGCTGTAACCACCTCTTCTTGTTCTCTGCCAAAATCAGACTTAGTGGGTTTTTGTTTTGTTTTGTTTTGTTTTGTGTTTGTTTTTGTTTTCCAGACACTCTGTAATAACTGTGTGATGCCAGAGGAGTGCTGATCCGAGAGTGATATTTATATCTTTAACCCTTCTGCCAGTTGGAGTCGGCAGCACAAGAGCCGGGTTCAATATCTAGGGGTTCCTTTTCAGTAATGCAACTCAAAACCAGCTCAAGCCCCCACTCAGTAACCTAGGACAATTACACGGTGCCCCTTGGCCGCAAGCACACAGTCTGAATGTAGAAAATAAACTCTTAATAAAAGGGAAGAAAGTAACCCAGCATTAATTTGGGAAAATGCCACAAGCAGGATTCATAAGCATAAAACCATGAGCAAAACACTCATCCCAGAACACGTTGCCCTCCGGTTCTTAAATCCAGCAATCAAAAGTTCCTTTAATGTGCCCCTCCCTTCTTCCCACTCATCACAGTTGTCTTCCTTGGTCAGAAGACTCAGAGTTCAGAGGAACTCATCTGCATAAGTTGACCTTCTACCCTGGGGGGGGAAAGGCATCTTGCTCTATCTACCCACTTACTGTGACATCTGCCATTCTTCACTATTAGCTGCCTACCTGCCACTCCATTCTGCACGCTCTGAGATGTTTTGAGGCTCTACCACTTAACACAGCTTTCAGTGATTATAGCTCTTAGATGGGGAACCTCATTACCACTACAGACTGAAATACTATTCTAAAGCAAATCTAATGCTTAGACCTGATTATCAGTGACTGTAGCTCTGTAACAAAGCTCTCAATTAAGTTTTAATCAGTTATTACACAGTACAGGGAAAAAGGCTCAATGACAGTGTCCAAAACACTCAGCCACAACCCCCATTTAAAAACAGCCACAACCCCCTCTACATCTGGCTTTGGCACCTCTGTCTCCTGCCTAGTAACTGCAGTTTAGTTGAGGGTGAGTCCAAGGCTATCCCAAGAACAGTTCTGCTGCCCTTGAGTCACACACACAATGAGGATAACATCCCTTTATTATCCCTGCCCCCAGTAACAAAGTGACTTGTGATCCAACACCAGCCAAAACTGATCATTTGGGCAAAGCATTCCCATCATCCTGTGCACCTAGGCAGAGTGGGTGTGTCTATGCAAACAAGGTCAGTTCATGAACTCTTCTTCCCCAGCTCATCACTAGATGTCAGGTTAGAGTTCATGCAGACCTTGCTTACAATATCCTTTTCTCAGTCATATTAGATGGGTCAGAATTACAAAACATTTTGCATGGCAAAGGGAGTATCCACTGACTCTAGTAATTACTGCAACACAAATAAACATTTTTTCTGACTGAAAAAATGCACCATTTCTATAATTAAATTTAGGACTGGCATAATGAATTTAATGTGTTGTAACTTGCACAGTTCTATAATATATGCTTCTTGGGATATTTAGTTAGTACTTGATTTTTTGACTTGCAATGAATAGTTTTTATTTTTAAACAGGAATTTATAATATGCCTGGCTGTTAAAAAGCACAGAGCTCTCATTTATAGAGGGAAGACTGACTATCCCTTATCTCTTTCAGTCTTGTTGCTTACTTCTTTTATAAGGAATAATTCTTCAGATTTTCATAAGTATTAAGGAAAATGTAAAAATCTGACTATTTCTATATAAAAAATAATAATATTCCTTTTGTTACTGTTCTATAAAGCCCTCTCTACAGACTGTCACAAAAGGCTATACACTACTTTTAAAAAAGCAATCATTTGATCTTCACTGCTATTCCAAGACAGTCCTGGCTGGATTCATATTGATTCCATTCTCATTACAACAGAATAATTAATGCATAGGGTGCTATTCTATTTGTAAACAACTTCAAATGAGGAAGTTATATATTTTGCACTTATTCCCTGGTGAGTAAATGTGCCTTTAAAATCTTTCCATTGATAGACAGTTTTGTCAAATAAAACCTGCTTAATAATAATTTCAAACAATCACTTCTTTCAACACAGCCTTATGAGGATGTGGTGGGTCAAAGATAAGCAAATAGAATATAATAAGAAATAATCCTGGGCTAATGGCATCTATTCCTTTAGATGCATTTCATGCTCCTCTGGCAGGAAGCAACGGAAGTCAGTCATCAACTATGTTTTCCAGACATTTCTGCTAGTGCTTTAAGAGGGAAGACAATTGTCAACATCATCAATATTTAATTGCTCCAGAGTTGTTGCTGTTTTCCCTCCACAAAGATTACATATTGGGTGTGTTGTAAATATGCGTAGAGTTGTTGCCTTTTCCCCACTCATTGCTTGAACAAATGTCTTTGTCACCATTTATTCCTTGAGTGATAAACAATAAAGACTGTATCCTTTTGGGATTTTGACCTAATTATCTTCCCCGTCCATAGTCCGTTGGCTTTGTTCTTTCCAATAATTCTGTTCCTTACACTCTTGCTTCCTACAAACATCACTAAGATGTAAGCCAGTGCATGCATCTGTGAGTCATAGGGTCAGAATGTTGTGAGCATCGCAACAAATAGGGTCCTTTTTTTTTCTTTTTCTTTTTTTTTTGCTGACACAGACATTTGCCTTAGTAGCTGAACCTTTCATTTCTGGGACGTTAACTGAAACTAACAAATACTAGTTCTGGTTTCTTGTCAAAAATTCAAAATTTGGATACTGAGATAGACCCTGACTCAGCAAGGCTCTTAATCATGTGTCCACTTAAAGTAGTATTTACATGATAAGCTTTTCAGGGCAGGCATTGTCTTCATTATGTCTTTAAGCAGGGAAGCACCTGAGCTGTCCCAATGACTTCAGTGGTACTCCTCATATGCTTCGGTAACTTGCTGAATCAGGGCCTTCTGGCCTGATTCTACCACCCTTACTCATGATAAAATCAATGAGACTACTTGAGAAGTATGGTACGTGCTCAAAATGAGTATGAACAGCAGGATTTGGCCTCAGTTATGGATAAAATGAAATAGGCCACCAATTCATCCTCATAATTTCTCTCCATTAGACAGGTCTCTTTCATTGTCTGCAGGGCTGTTTAATGAGACAATTGTTCTAATTAGATCTCTTGTTATAAATGTTGCATTCAAACATGTATTTATTTCCCATTCAAAGATAAAAAGAGTTTTGTGAGCCCTCTATATGTTTTGGGCAGATTTCAGCTGTGTGAGCTCCAAGGGCTTCTGGAATCGGCACCTGCTGTAAAATCTAAATAAGAACTCAGGAGAGAAACACTCCATGCAATGTACCCCTCTTTACTTCCAGTTCTGAGCATAATACCAGCACTGTGCTAGAATAGAACTTTGCCCTCTGGATACAATATGGGATATCACATCTGAGACAGTGATTCACCATGGAGGCTGCTGACATCTGTAAGGTTCAGACTGGGCCCTTCCTTCTTCTTGTTGTGTAGTGCCTCCTTCAGGAATTGCTCCATTCATTTCAGTGGGAGTACTTGGGGAGTAAGATACAACTCAGCTTGAGTAAATGTATCAGAAGCTAGCCCAATGAGAAGGCAAAACTGACATGTAAGGCAGATTCATAGCCAATTTACAATTGTGACCGAAGAAACAGCAAGCAAAGCCTCCCTGAGGAGTCTGCGTTGATGTCTCACATAGCTAGTGCATTCTTAGTGACTTGCATGCAAATATTCATGTTTGAGACTTAATAGGCTAAACACATGGTACCACTAGTGATGATGTAGTCCTTTATAGGAACTCTTAACATTTTTAAATCCCATATAAACAACTGGCTGAATTGAAACATTTTCAAATTCATCATCTTGATGAGGGTTGGATTTATATGAGCAAGCCAATTTACATTCCTTGTGACTCCTTAGATTCATAATTTTGCGATCTATTTGGATCATCTTCAACCTCCCTCTCTTCTTTTCTGCCTACTTCCAGGGCTTTGGTAAGCGCTCTTGTATCTCCCTTTAAAATGTTGCTAACATTCATACATCTCCACTTGCCTTGGTACTGCTGTGACCTCTTTCTCTTGGGCATCCTGCAAGTTGCCTTGTCTACCTATTCTCTGTCCAAAATTAAATTGCTAAAATCATGTCCGTTCTTCCTTTCTCATTAGCTTCCTTTCTTTTTCCACATTAAGTTCAAGTTCCCATCTCTCATCTTCAAGACCCTCCAAAATTTCATCCTGTTGACATCTTTGCTGTCATGTCTTCTTCTTCTGTATGCTCTTCCCAGTCTTGTTTCCTAACTATTTTCTTCATTTCCTACTCTCAGTTAGGCACTTGAAACAGTCTCCCACTTCTTATCCATAATGTACTTTCAAATCAATCCATTAAACCTATTTTTCACAATGCTTTTCAGTGCTGATCTCCACATTGATCTCCTCTAGTGTCTGTGTGATTTTCCCATGTTCCACATTTGATTGTAAATTCAGCAGAGCAGAGACTTTGCTTTCTTGTGTTTGCAGAATGTGTTCACAGGTAGAAATATTTATTGCTATTGCTTGTTATTTATGCATCATCAGATGCATGGTCAAAAACTTCTGCATGGGGCTACACTGCTAGGCCTGTGGTAACATATGTGCATCTTCTAGGCCCCAGTTAAAGCTGTCTCAAAACCACAATTTCTGACCCATAGAAAATTCTGATATATTGAATTTTCGCTTTTTTCCTGAATTGAGTTGAATAGCCAAAATATAAAATATTTTCAAGGAACAGAAAGTTCCGAAAAGTTAACAATCTGGAAATGTTAAAATGTTTCAAAGTATATTTGCATTTTTTTTTTCATTTCACTTTTCATAAATATTCTTGTGATCCAAAAGTCATCTGAGTCAATATTGGGGGGTGGCAAATAAAAAGAGCCACAAATATCTCCCAAGTGATTTTGTGGTTACTATTCATATGAATGTTCTTGAATACTTTGCTCCCCTTCCCTCTACTCTTCTTCCCTCCTCTACCCCCCACCCCCAGCTTCCCCAGTATTTGCCTAACTCTAGTGGCATGAACATTCACTGAACTTAAAAGGGGGATAGCTAAGATAATCAGATGCAACAGTGAAAAATGCCAGCAGGGTTTGTTTGTTTACTTAAGAGTCTTAGAGTCTTTCAAGAAAGAATGAATTTATAGCATGCTACCATTCTTTGGTTAATAAGAGGCACTTACTTTATTTTCTTGATGTTCAGGATAAAAAGCCATTGCTACTAATCTAATGTCCAGCCGACTTAACAGAAGTGCTCCCTTGTTCTGAAATATGTGGACCCAGTTTTGTTTGGCACCAAAGAGGAATTTCTTGCAGCTAAAATGACATCTGTAGCATTTTGCTGGCTATCTTTCTAAATCTATATTTGGTTGATACCTATGCCCTCTGAAAATTGGCATAGAATTCTGTGAGTGGGCACAATGCCACCACAACAGATGGTCAGAGGCATAGGCATGCCAGAGAACCAGTGTGTGCATCACGTTTGAGAATTAAGGGATGGATTTGCATCCAAGAATGTCAAAACAGTAGTCAACACAGAACATCTGAGCCTATGGTTAAGGGGATATGCTATCCCTCCTCCTGCTCAGAGCTGGATTAACTTTGAAAATGATAATTAAAAAAAAAAAAAAAACCCTTCTCATGCTAGGAGATTTTGGGCTCTGGCAAATCAAGATAAGGAAGGAAAGCAAGTATTTTAATGAAATCTCCACCCTTAACAGCGCTCTACATCACCAGGCACCTGCAGTCTCTCCAAACAAACAAATATAAGGCTCCCATGCCCTGGCACAATTTCCTGCTGAAGAGCTTGGCTGAGTGCAGAAGTGAGACCTGCAGACTACATAGGGTAGAAGCCCCTGTATGCTTTGTGCTAAACAGAGACCAGTCTTTGTTTTGAATATTCCACAGAGCACGTTGATTCAAATTGGCATACACCAGCAAATAATAGCTTTTTGGTGCCAACAAGTTTTAGTGCATCCATTACTGGCAAGGGATATTGCACTGGGAAAATTAAACTCCGAGTGCAAGAAGAGTAATTTTAAACTATATATTTTAAATTTTCAATTATTTCTTTTCTTGCATTTACATAGAGTAGAGCTGAACTTTAAAAAAAACAACAACCCACAACCCAAGCACCCCCCTAGTTTCCTTCAACTGGAACAGAGGTAACATCCACATTGCAGGAGGTTGTACATCCCCCATGAAAAGAAAAAATGAAACAGGTTTCTGAATATAACTGCAAAGAGAACTAATGAATCTCCTTGACTTTTCTGTTCTTAAAATGTATTTGCAGATTACTGAGGAAACACACTTTTTCATCTTTTATATTCAGGGCATAAAAAGCGTACTAACCTTGAGTTTCTTAAAAGCCTGAGGCCGCCAGTGAGCACCATGATGAGAAGAAGCTCAGTCCACCCACCACCAAGTCTTGCAGTTGCTGGGAAGCTGGGATTCCTCCCAAGGTGCAGTCCCTGAATATTGTTTGGGTTGAGTAGGCACCTGAGACAGTAGTAGTCCATAATCTACAGAGCCAAGGAAGCCGCCCAGGCCATGGCCCAACCATTTTTTTGACTGGGCCAAACTTGAGTGGCATTGTGTGCCAGGTCCCAATGTCACTCACTCAAATTTTGAGGAGGTAGGTATAGGGGCTCATGGCCTTGTGGGGTCAGACTGCAGCTGGGGAGGGGCACTTGAGAGGGGAACAGGATGGTTAGGTGAGGGGGGAAGCAATGGTTCCCACGCTTTAAATGGCACACCACAGCTTCTGTGGTACAGTTAAGGGATGCTACATACATAAGAAATTACTATAATACACCCCCCATACGGAGTGACAATTGGTGAGGGCTCACCACTAAGAGAAATGAAGGTGCTTTTCCCCCCCATTTCAATTAACTAAGGCTTTGATCCTAAGCACTGCATTGCATGGTGTACACGTTAGATCCACTCCAGTACAAGCAAAGTATGAGAGTGCAAGTAAAGTCAAATCTTCTCAACTCCAGGTGGTATTAAGTTTCAAGCTCCTGTATGCCTGCTCCTTTATTTATAAGTGCAGAATGTAAACTGGGTGTAGCTCATGGGTGTGACTAAGGGTACATGGGCTTTCCTGAGAGCCTCATCATACTGATGATGCAAGAGGTAGCTTGGCACCAGTATAGCTCATTGAATTCCCCCATAGCCCCTTTCTTTCTCACCATTTTTTACACTGAGCAATTTTCACGTATATGATCAACACTCCAGTCCTGTGTTGTGCAGGATCAAGCCATGTGAGGCAGAAACTGTGAGCCAATATTAAGAGGCATGCAAGTAAGGAATGTTACCCCGTCAGCAACTCTTCCTCAGAAATTTGAATTGCCATGATCAAGCCCCTCCAAATTCATGGGCCAGCTAGCTTTTGTCCAAGGGACTAATGTTGAAGAGATCCTGCTCTCAGTTACACTGTGTTAGGACAGCCTTATTCTGGATGAAGTAACTGAAAGAAGAGAAATGAAAAAGGGGCTTTGGATTAAGCTATAAACAGTATTTCCAAGTGTGTGTATTTGTGTTCTTGAGTAGCTCAGAAAAACAGGAAAGAAGGAATAATTGAGCAGAATTATGTGCTTTTTTCTTGAAAGTGTTTTTTCCTCAAAAAAGAAAACAGGCTTGATATAATGGCAGCATATATGAGTATTTACCTGCACATACACTACATATAACATGAAACTGATTCACTACTGAAACCTGATTCACATGAAACCTCCAGTTTTATGACAATGTAATTTCATTGCAATTAACACAGATCTCAAGTGATGTAGTCATGAATGAGACCTGGAATATTTATTATTACTGCCATCCATAAGAGAGTCTGAAAGATTTAGTGATAAGGCTGTGCAAATTTTAGGAGATACTTTTTTCCCATTACATTTTCCCAAAGTTTGTTTCCCACATTTGAGTAAATTCCTGTTTGATCAAAATTTCACAAAATAGTAATCTGCCTGCAAATCCTTACAAGGTCAAGAAAAACGATTTCAGTTGAAAATTGGCCCAACTTAACAGAAAACAGTCCCATTTTAATATGAAAATTATGTGAAAATGGGACCCATTTCAAAGTTGCAATGACATGCAAAAATGCTCAAATGTTGAGGTTTTTGAAACTTTTTTGCAAATATTTTACACAACTCATATTAAGTGGGTTTAAATACGAATCTTTCTGCTAACATATATGACAATCCTTGCTGTTCAAACCTTGATCTTTGTGCTTTTGATACTTGATTTCTCCACTGCTTCCCTGTACCTTCTGGAGTTTGTTTTTCATTGGGAAGGAGGAAGCAACACTTGACCTGTGCATTGTGTAGGTGAAAACATACAAAACCAGCTGATTACTCAATAAAAGTTGCTTTTCCTGAAAGATTTTTCCTCTGTGGCTGGTGGTTTGTAATCCACAGTGTAAACTTATTTATAGTACAAGATCAGACCTTAGGTTCTGTAATATGAAGAGCTTCTTTTCTAAAGGGTCTATCTAGATAGGTGTGCCTGTAGATGGGGGAAAGAAATGTGTTTTTCAGCTTTTAGATTTCTGGGTTACAATGGACTTTTCTGGGTAATTTCTTTGAGTTTAATATTTAGTGTGTCTCTCTCTGTCCAGAACTATCTGGCTGTTGCCAGAAGCATTTGTATGCTGTGACTTAGCAGAGATTTTTCATTTCATGCATAATTCACAGCTTTTTACAGTGATTCCAGAAAGTCATAACACCTATCCTACATTTGCATTAGCACATAACATTTAAGTTAATATTGTTTTGTTTCTGGAAAGTGTTTTATTGTCTCTGAAGTTGGGTGTACTCTGGTCAGGAATTTAGATAATAAACTTATTGTAAGTTTATGTGCATTTTCTTACCTTATGATCTAGCCTATAGCTAGATCTAGCAAGTAGGCTGCTTCCAATGTTAGCCTGAAATACACTCCACGGAGTGACTCTGGAGCCCTCCTTGTTTTGTGGCCAGGATTCATTCCTACTACTCCTCAAGTATCTCTCTAGCAGCCAGTTCAGCTATTTGGCTTGGATGCTGGAGTCAGGATTTTGGCCTTAGGGAACCCAGCATTCAGGTAATAATCATGAGCACCTGAATTTTGTGAGCCTTTGCTGAAATGAACCAAATTAAACTGCAGAACTTTTGAGGCTCACTCATTGCTACATTGTATTCCCTCATACACACACAGTACCTGCACATACACAAAGCGACAAAGAAAACTGAGCAACCTGCAGGGCGATGGCAAGATCCAGATTGAAATCCTGGATCGATTGACTTCAATGGGACTTTTGACATTGACTTTAATGGAGCCAGGATTTCACTTCAAATGCAGCAGATATGAGCAAATTTGGAATAGAGCTAGAAATACAGAAGCAAGACTTCTAAACCTTCCTTTATGAGCTATTAAAGATTCATACCAGGACAGTGGAAAATTAGATCCTTGCGTGATGGAATAGGAAAAGGAAAGGTTAAAAAACCAGCGTGTGAAATGAATATTTACTAGCTAAAGAGAAAACCCTAAAAATATGCTGCCCCACAATGGTTATATGATCTGATATCTTGGATGACCTCCAGATTAGAGAGGCAAAATTGTATTAATTTAGTGTAGAGAGACCAGATGAGGATTATCCTGGTGTGCTAAAGCAGATCAGTTCTCTAACACAGACAACTTGCTAAATTCACAGAAGGCTCCAAAAGATTGAAAGAGAATGAGTCTGGTTCCAGTACTCAAGAATAAAGATAAAAATAAACTGAAGTAGAGAAAGAACTGCAGATCTGTCCATCTGCCTAACATTTGCTACAATACCTGCAAATTAACTAGGGTCAATTGGAGGAGTTGGGGCCTGATTCTCCACTGTCCTGTACTTTGTGTAGTTACCAACACGTGTGCAAAGTGGGTGCAAAATGCTATCAAATAAGAATAGCCTTTTACACTTATTTTGCACTTTTGCAATACAAGGTATAGGGCAATGAGGACTCAGGCCCAGAGTATGCAATTTTAATTTGAAACTAAACACCAGCATCAGTTAAGCGTTTTTTCTCCTTCCACGCATCCCCTCCCCCATAGGTCCCCTGTGGTATGTCTGCAATTAGACACCCAGGGTTGGCTTGTGACAGCTGACTTGGGCTCACAGGGATTGGGCTCTTTAATTACAGTGTAGACATTCAAGTTTGGTCAGGAACTTAGGCTCTGGGACCCTGCAAAGTGGGAGGGTCCCAGAGCTCAGGCTGCAGGCTGAGCCCGAAGGCCTACATGCAATTCAACAGCACCTTAGCCCAACCCTGCAAGCCCAAGTCAGCTGTCACGGGCCAGCCATGGGAGTCTAATTGCAGTATAGACATACTCTATGTTTCCAAGACAGAGGTTTGGGGCTGAAATACCAAAGTATTTTTGCTTTCCATGAGATCTTTTGATCTGTCTGATTGATCACTATAACTGTGCGATGCTCAGAGGACAGTTAGGAACTAATTATGTTGGCTTTTATTTAATTGGTTTTTAATGTATTATGATTACAATCTTTGCCAAACTGTATATGGATCAGATTCTCCTCTCAGTTACACCACTGTTAATCTGGAGTAAAACAACTGAAGCCAATGGAATTGTCTAGATTGCCAATGCACCAAAATAAATGCCTAAATAATGGAGAACTTTAAGATCCTTGTGAATCTGGTGGTGAACCATTAAGTTAAATCATACTTTTAGTCAGAGCATGTACAGATTTGTTTTGGAAAGTCAGAAATCCAGGAATAAATTTACCCACATTGTTCCAGAACTGCTTACTGGAACAAACAAACCAAAAAGCAGTCAGCTGCACTAATATTCTCTTGAAAATAATAACTCATAAACTAGGTGGTAGTGTGTATGAGAGAGACTCCAAAAATTTAAATAAACTACTAAAATAGCATTCACAGCAGGTACTCTCTAAGTCTAAAAAAATGATAATGATGAGAATAATACGTTTCTCTGGTAGGGTTCCACTTAGAACATAATGTTCTGTTCTTGTCAGTTCATGATAAATAAGACATTGTAGTACTTGAAAACATATAAAGAAAATGTAATGTACAATGATGACAAAAACAACAAGTAAATATATACCACTGAAAGGGTCATGGAAAGTTAAATATGTAACATCTTGAATATATGTACATTTAATTTGACAGACGTATTTATTTATATTGTATGTGTGTGTACATACACATAATAGCACTATATAGATATTATATGCAAAGACGTTAACGCCAGCTATCGTTAAGGTTGCCTGACACTTTCCATCTAAGACTCTGTTTTTAATTACTTATAACTTAGCAAAACTTTAGCTGAAATTTTCCATATCGAGTGTCTCCCTTTCTTTGAGAACATTTCAGCTAAAATGGTTTGGTCACTTCCAAAACCAAGAATATGGATAGACATATATATTGTTGGTTGGTTGGTTGGTTTAACAACCCACTTTACTGAGAAGCTGCAGTGCCTCCCTACTTTGGAATAAAGATTTGAAATTTGGCAAGGAGGTTGCCTTGATGTCACAGACAATTTTGGTCATCCCTATGAAAATTCACCCAAATCTGGCCAGGTTACAAGCCACTGAAAAATTGCAGTTCGCACATGCTCAGTGGAAATATTATCGTTTGGCAGCTTCTCTGAAGATTCTATCTGTACTGACCATGCTCCATCCCCTCACAGCTGCAACCTTTGACTAAACTGTGCAAGCACCATCCCCAGATAGCCACTGAGCATCCTGAAGCTGCAAAGATGGAGCAGGATTTTCCCGGCAATTGCTGCTCTCAGCTTCTGGGAGTTGCACCAGAACTCAAAGCAAGGAGACTGTCACCTCTGCTCTCAATGACTTGCTGCTGGTGCCTCATCAGTGAGGAAACTACATAAAGAACATACATTAAAAGAACATTAAGGCTTGGGGCCACACATTGAATAAGGATAAAAAGAAGCATTGAATAACACCCATCAAGGGTGAATTTCTCTGGATTTTTTTTTAAACAATTGTTTATACTGCAGTAAAGCCCAGAGGCCCCAGTCAGTATCAGGGCCCCACTGCACTAGGTGCTGTATGAACATGTACAAAAAGACAGTCCCTTCCCTGAGAGTGTATAACGGTGTAACAAGTGACATGTGAAGGGTAAAGGGGAAGAATAAAATCCAATATATCCCATAGTTATATATGTATGTCCAATATTATATATATATATATCCAATATATATATCTATAGATGATCTACTATATATTACAGATTCAAAAATCCCAAAAGCCAATTTTAGTGGACAAAACACAACATTTTGTTTTCATTTTGATGTAATCTCTTAGCAGCAGCACTATAACGGAACACTGCACTCCAGAAGTTGGGCCCACCTGTAGGGTGTGGTTCAGGCCCCCTATACTGTTCCTCGTCCCCTTGTAAATAGGTATGTGATCTTATTTATAGTACACATTAGAGACTCTACTGACAGGACTAGGACCTGTCAATCTCCTGATAAGGGTCAATAGTTCAAGCCAGTTGGCACGTTCATTAGCATATTTAGTCAGATAAGCCAATAGGAAGAGACCACATTCCATTAAGGGACGCGTGCAAAAGCAGTTGGTGCCGTGTGCACATTAGAGGGCCGTGTGCAGTCCCTCAGCAGGCGCGGGAAATCCCGTCGACCTGATTGGTTCTCAGGAACCATTGCCAGCCTATATAACATCTTGGCTGACGGCAGTTGGTGCTGCCGCCCTGCAGAGCGAACGCGTGAGAGGGTGTGTTAGAACAAGTTGGTTGTAGGATTGGGGCAGGCTCGTCAAGATCGAGGACGAGAAGCAGACGCTGCGAGGACGAGAAGCAGACGCTGCCTGGAAGAGAAGCAGACGGCACCACCATCCGGAGAAGATCAATTGTGAGACTGTATAACATCAAAGACACGAAGCCCTTGGGTTATCACATCTGGGACCTTGGGTTCAGCCCTACTTACCTTTGTGACCCTGTTTATCCCTTTAATAAATTTGCTAATTGTTTTCGAAGAACATTTGAATCTGACTATATTTCTGACTGCCCGTCGGGGCCCATATTGCATGGGAGGAAAGGTACCTGCGATCCTTCCTTTTGAGGCTAACACACTGTCCAGATATCATTTGAAATCATAAATTAAAAGGTCCACCCCAAGAACACACAAATTCTATTTTTTGTCCAGTCTTATCCAACTAGCTGTATTTACAAGTAGATCTGGTATTCAGCCCTCATGAAGGTTGCTGCAGATAAGTGTATCTATTTTAGTGGAATAGCATGTGTTATTTCTGATAAAAGCTTTACAATAATGACAGCCACAGCACAGAAGCTATCATGGGTTTTTTTCCCCTGGGGAACAATATATGAGCCATACTTCGCATTTAACCTTTTCTATAAGGGCAAATGAAGCAAGAGTCAGACACAAGCGAGAGTCAGTGGAGAAATGGTATAATCAAACATGTTTTCCAGAAATGTCACTCAAATATTTTTCGTGACTTTGTAACTTCTTGTACAAATATTTGATGACAATCCCTCAAAAAAAGCTGCATTTCACTTCTGCTGCCATATCACCCTTGTATTTAGCTGTGACACTCTGAGTTAGTTTCTCAGACCTGGAAAAGAGCTCTGCGTAACTCAAAGGCTTGTCCCTCTCACCCACAGAAGTTGGTCCGAAAAGAGATATTATCCCACCCATCTTGTCTCTCTAATGGCAACCTTGGCTGAATCAAAACAGGATGCTCACTCTGAAAGGCCCTCTCCCCATAATGTAAAGAATAACAGGTTGCACGCATACTATCAAACACCTGTAGGCCGAATTTGCATATATACCTGGCTAGACAGGTGCTTATCCAGCAAAGTGCACATTATGCAAGGGCTTGATCCTGCACCACTGAGGTCCAGGGGAGTTTTGGAACTGGTTTCAGTCAGCACCAGGATAAGGCCTATTGTGTGCATGCAAAGTAGCCACGCATGGCTCTGAACTTGCTAGAAAGAGGTCAGGATTCATTCGTTGTGCGAAATGTGTTAATAGTCTTTTAACTCTAAAAAGTGCAGCTGATTTTCTAACAAGAATACAATTCCATTATTAACTCATTGCTGACAATTGTCCTCTGTGTCTGGAAAGAAATTTTACAGCAGCAGTGGGACTTGTATCCAAGACCGCTGTGCAATAAATAGCTGCTGCTAACAAGTTTTGCCTTCTTAAAAGTCACAGCTCCAGCTATATATTTAGCATATTAAAAATACATATCTCATGTCTAATTTGATGTTGAAATCGTTGTAGTCATTGTACGGGGGAATTTGTTTTATTATTGTTGTTATTATTATTATCCTTAAGTGCTAGGCAGCCAAATGAGAACATAATTACATTGTCAAAGTCAATAACAGCAACCAGCCGCTATCAGTTCTTGCTGTGCTCAGCACTGTGTCACAGGAACTGCTGGGGAGCTCTTCCGCCACAAATCCATTTGGCTCCATTTAGGAACTGAGTACAGGAAGGTAGTTATTGTACAAGATTAGTTTCCTGTATGCTGCAAATTGCCTGGAGCAGAAAAAATACAGGATGAATTTATTAGCTTGCAAGGTCAGCTAATAAAAAGAAAACTGTGTACTTGATCTGTTACTTGCCTTAAGTAGGATCTCTTATTAAACTTCATACAAAATGGAAAATACCCTTTAACTACATAATTACTGTCCAGGGGCCTTCAGCAAATTCTACAAGGATTAAAACTACAGAGTCCTAAATGTTTTTATGTAAAAGCTAGTTTGAATATTTACTTTCAAGGTAGTTGCTAAGATTAGGATAGCTGGCTCCTACAAATACTGGATTGAAGTACACCATAATTTGGAGCTCCACAAGCAATCTTTACAACCATGTCGTTTTGATGTCGTTCGAGGAAGTATGTCAAAGGATTGATGTCATAATCTTGGTCAGTTATAAGTGGGGTCACTGCTGGTATCAGAATTCATGTTCACAGGTTCTTGAGGCTATTACTGAGATTAACCCTTTTGGCCTACAACAAAATTGGGCTGAAAGAGGAACTTAGAGATTTGAAGATCATTAAGGATATGATTTAGCCATGGAAGTCATGGATTCTGTGACTTTATTGGACCTCCGCGACTTCTTCAGCTTCAGCTGTCAGTGGCCGGACCTGGGACTGTGCACCCTCTCCCCGCCCCTCCAACCTCACGGCTATGGTTGGGGCTGGAGCTGTGTGCCTCCCTCCACGCCCTATGGCTGTGGCCATGGCTGGAACTGGGACAGCGCACCCTCCTCCCTGTCCTCCATGGCTGCAGTTGGGGCTGTACACCCCCCTGCTCCCATGAAATGCAAGAAGGATTTCACTTGGGGGGAGGGAAATTAATGTAGCTAAAATATATTTTTAGCCTTCTTAATGGGAACACTGAGGAAATCTGAGATCAATTCCATTTTCCTTTTATCTTTGCAGTTCATCTTTTATAGGAATAAAATATGTAAGTTAGTTTGCATAATGTATTGCAAATCTTATTGCTGAACCTGCAAACCTTTACTTACATGAGTAGTCCTCATTCACACGAGTTGCCCTATGAAAGTCAATGGGACTACTCACATAAGGTCTATTTATTGGCACAAGTGTGACCCACAGTACATGACTGGGCAAGAACAGGAGAGAGATAAGATAACTTCCTCTAGAGCAGCCTTGTCTGGCCATTCCTTCCCTCCCCATACAAAAGGGCAGCCTGTGACAGGGAGTGGGCGGAGCCCTGACTCCACTTCCCCGATCGTATACTGGCCAATACAGCTGAACTGGAGCTAAGCAGGAAGTAATCTGTGCCAGGAGAAAGGCAATTGGAAATCACTTCCCTTTGAGCAAGGGAGTCACAGAACTATGGTGCCTGGTCTGCTTCTGAGACCGAGCAACCAGAAGTTTCCCCTTACTCAGAGATTGTGGCGGAGCCATAATCTAGCCTTACAGGTGTTAAATTTGCAGAACTGGGTCCAATTCAGCATAATGAAAGCTGTGCAGAACTCATTTCTGTCCTTTGTTTTCCTCTGTAGCTGTAGCTAAAGGAAGGGAAAATGCAACAGCTGGGAGAACAAGAGTTGGATTCAGTTTTTAATCCCAACACAAACTTCATTGATAAATCATAATCCAAATCTAAAGTCCTTTTGATCTTTGCCCATGTCTAATTGTAATATCAAATGCATAGTCAGTCTCAGACTTTCCAGCCCTTTTCCTGCCTGGTTAAGTAGAATCTAAGGCTTTTGAGTCATAATGTCCACTTCAGACTGAAGCAGAGTTCAGAGGAAAGGCCTCCACAAACGATGAAGCCTAAAATAAATGGGCCTCAACTGAGTCCCCACATCCAAACTTCTCCAAACTTCGAGGAAGTTGCAGACTCTACAGCTTGAATTTGCAGGCTGGAGGAGACTATACATTTTCCTTGCATAGGGGAATCCCCAAGTGATGTAAAGCTGCTACAGCCAGCTCTACACCACCTGCTCCTTCCCCCTCCCCAACCTCCAACTCCACCCCCACCCATGAATACCCAGAGCACACTGCCCTCTGGAAATCCCAGACCAACAAAATTGTCCCTAGGGGGCCATTTTAGATAGCAAAGAAAGAACAGCAGCCTGACGATTAACACCAGGAGAGGATTCCTTTGAGGCGTGCAGTAGAGCATTTAGGATATAAATATTGTACAAAGCTCTAACTCATGCTAACAGGTATTCACTGATCAACTGAACGCAGGGCAGAGAGTGTGTATAGTGATGCAGCATGGATGTATTATCAGTGCCGTAGAGCTATTATTTCTTTTCTGTGTTTATTCTATCGTGCTATTTGTGATGATATATAGGTGTCATATTTTCCTTGAAAAAGTATAGATAAAATTAACAAATACAACGTACTGAATGTTTAATTACCTGCTTGCTCACATACACATGGATTGCATGGGTGCAGGCTCTGTAGTTGTTTTTGAAGATCTGGCTCTATATTTTTGCTCAAAGCCATCTTTCCCTTCTACGTACCCTCACTGCAGCTGTATCCACAGTTTGCTTCCCTTCATGGTATGCGGCAGAGCAAGTGGGGTATACATATTGTACAAAGCGCTAACCTGTGCTTACAGGTATTAAATGATCAACTGAACTTTGGGGAGCACACGTGTGGTAGAGCTAGAGAAAGATATTCTTTTCTTTAAAAATATGTAAGTCACTGATGTAATGTTAAAGTCCTTCCTGTGTCCTGAGGAATTTGAAGTGTAAGGGCAGTATTTATTCTGTCCTTTGAAAGGCAAGTTTTCTTGTTTCCTCTGGTGCAGTTGTTCAGATTCACTGTCATGGGATGTGCCTTAATAACTTTATGTTGCTTACACACAGCTGGGAATTACTGAGAATTTCAAGAGCTCCAGGAGGGAGGATGGTAGATTCTCCAGAAAAATCCTGCAGCACAAGACTCTAAGCAATAGTGTTCACTCTTCTCTTTGTTTTGTGTGTCTTCCAGGATCTAAATATTTTCCTTCTATCTGCAAACAAACCTGTATATTCCCAGTACAGACAACAAATATTATTAACTGTTATTAAAATTCTTCACCAAGAACCCATGTTTATGTTGAAATAACAAAAAAGAAACAGTAGATCATAATACCATCCATCCATCCATCCCTGAGTATAGGATGAAGTCTTACTTCTCCTTTAGTAAAACATCTTAAATGTTTGCTTTGTAAAACAGTTTTTTTAAAAATCTGTTATTTGGTGTTTTTGCTGCATTCACATATTCTATCATACTATTTCACCTCTTCATTCCTGATTCAAGCAAAGAGAAAAAAGATGCTATATATTATTTAAAAAAATCTTCAGAATAATAATATGTGTACCGTACAATGCCAGTAAATGCAATTAAATACAGTACAGTTACATTAGAATATTTTCTCAAAGTATTAGTTAAAAAAAAAAAGATGAAATAGCATTTGCTGGAAGCTTCATGATGATCCACTTTACAAAAATCTTCCCTGGGTGATTTAAAAAAAAAAAAAAAAAAAGAGCCAGTAAAAATCTGCTGAGTTTGTGGGACATGGTCCTGCTGGGAGATTTCATGGATATGGGTTTAAGAAATTCCTGCAGCACCCTGTTTGGAAACACCGCATAAGACTGAAAATGTTTTGTAATACAGGACGAAGAAAGCATTCCAGGAGCCCAATTCTGGCAAGCTTGCGGTGTAACCAATCCCAAATGGAGTACATGTATGCTGCAAAAACAGTGTTTATGTGAGTATTCTGTCTAAAAGCAACTCCATATGAATCCTGTTTGCATAATCTACTTCTGCTAAAAGTGCAGAGTGTTCTTTGCTAGGTCAGTTAAAGCAGGTGTATTTTCAAACAGAGAGTGTCCCTACCCCCTTGTCTGTGCTCCACTAACCAATTCTACAGTTTTTGTCACTGAAACACACAGAAACAGCAATTCTGCACTGCGGAGGTGGCCAGAATCTGAGGTGGTAAATTCTTATCTTGAGTTCCCACAGTTAGCCACTGGCTTGGTAGCATGCTTACACCAGCCTCACCAGCCAGAATTTGGTCTCGTGTAAGGAGAGTGAATTGCTGTGTTTTTAGGGTTTGCCTAGCATAGTCATTCAAATTTCACCCTTCTTGAGTTATGCAGCCATCCCTTAACCACAGACTAAAAAGACATATGGACTGAACACACAGCTATATATATAGTGAATGCTAATCTAAAGCCTACTGAAGTCAGTGGTTGTCCATGTACTGAGTTCAGCATGTTTGGAATCAGGTCCATAAAGGGGGCTGACAGTCTTGGCACTTAAGCATAGGAGTAGGACTCGAACAGTTGGTTTCCGTCACACAACTCTGGTAGAGCTCCTATAGCTGGGCACTCATCAGGCTGCTACATTTGGATCCCAACCAGGGCCCCACATGGGGGGGAAGGGTACACTCTACTGGGGCCCGGAGGCCCTGGGGAGGCCTGGCCCCGGCTGCAATCCCCATTATCATAAGGAAAAAAAATTTCATGACTCATGAGATTGTATGTATGGGATGAAAGATTGTGGTATGTATGTGGGAAGGGGCCCGTGTTACAAGTTTGTACTGGACCCAAAAAAATTATGCTTGGGCCCTGATCCCAACACGCTTGCCCCATGTGCTGTTAAGTTTCCCTTTGTTTGACCAGTAAGCAAGAGTACCGTTTCGTTCCTTGGCCTCTCTGGCATACTTCCTAGACACAGGCTTGCTGTTATCCTTTCACAGAAATGGGACCATGCATCCCAGCTGCCCTATGACCCCAGGGCTAGTGCTTGTATCTTAAGCATACCCCTTCCCAGAGCATCAATCTTTTGCGCACGCTGGGTTTACGGTTCACCTCTTTATGGACATGAGAGCAAACAGACACCCAGGGTTTGTAAAGATTCCCAAAACCAATTGTTCTTTACTTTAGCTAGCACAAAAATGCACAGATCTAGCCAAAATAATAACACACCAGTGAACATTTCCCTGCCTGAGTTTCCTTGCCACTTTTGAGCACTCTCTGAGCTTAGCTCATACTCTACTTAGGATCCCCCCTCCCTCACATGGCTTCTCCTCCAAATCATGGACTCTTTCCCTCTCCCATGCAGCCAATTTCCACCTTCCTCAGCTGGTCCCACAGTTAAACAGGATTCTGCTGCTACAAAAGTATTCTCCTCTCTCCAGCCCAAATTTCCAGTGAGTCTCTCTGAGTTCCCGCCCAGATTCTCAGGTACTGTGGTGTTTTTAAGATGCAGCATAAATACGTGAGCTTTCCACTGTTCTAAACCCCAGCCCTGCAGATAAAACTGGTTTTCCTAGGCTTCGGCCATCCCACAGTCCCAAGGTGCTTCCACTCGAATGGGAGCCATCAAGGTATAATGACGCTCCAGTGATCCTGATCTACGACATTTCACAGCCATGACAGCTTATGATTGACTCCACACACACTGAGGTATTCAGTGAGACAGCAATTTCATAAAATCAGAATCATAATCAGAAATCATAAGTTTTATATAAACAAATTCCCCAAATCTTCACAATTTCTATTGCCAAAAACTGTTGCTAACTTCAGGCATGACCTTGAGCAGGTCATCTAACCTCTATAGCTATGTCTACACAAGTATCAGGACATGGGTACCAGGCCAAGTGTGTGCTCACCCATGTATCCCACACCCATGCTGAGTGTCCAAATATGCAGTGCTGGACATGGGTATACATTCTGCACCTGAGTATACCCATGTCCACGCTATCTTTTTTGTACACAAAGTTAGCACTAGCATTCAGGGCCAGTATCCTAGGGTTCTGTGTGTCTCAGGAGACACCCTAGGATCCTCCTTGACCCTTGATCCTAGGCCCTGCAGATGCCCTCAAACATTTGGTAATGGCAGCTCCCACTCACTGCTTGTTTCTGCTCAACTTGGTGGAAGACATAGAGAAAATGACTGATTATGTGGTTCTGCTCCCCTGCCTTCTTGCGGGACAAGTATGTCCTCATTGCAGTACATGACCAGTGAGCATCTTGGGTGAATGGGCTCAAAGCTTTCTCACAAGCCAAAGATAGCTGATCAGGATGGTGACTGATGACACCTTATGACACAGGAGATTGCCAATTTTGTGACTGTATGCTGATGGGTGGACTGCTGCTTCTGGAACAGAAGCAGCATGGTCTGGTGGGATCACATCATCTTGGGGGACCTTGTGGGGGAGGGGAGGGTGCCAGACCTCAGGTGCCAGCCTGAGTTCGGATGTCTACATTGCAATTTTATAACCCCACGGCTGGAGCCCCTGAGCCCAAGTCAGCTGACACGGGCCAGCTGCAGGTGTTTTATTGTCGTGTAGACATAGAAGCCTGGGTACTTTAGCATTTATGTTATTTAGTCTAAAATATATATATACAGTTTTCACAGAAAAATTGTTGGATCATTTCCATCTTCAACTCAATTTTCTTTGACGTGAAAAGCCCCAGAAAACAGCTGAGAAAATAAGCTGTGGCAATTTGAACTTTATTTACCCTTTATTTATGTGGATTAGCTGTAAAATAGATTGCTATTCATCTTTAACAAACCTTTGTACTGAGGACAGGGCATTTATGAGAACTAAACCTTGTGAATTATACTGAACTTCATAACTAATCAGCACAGTAGGAGTAAAATGCTTTATTGGATCTCATTCATGAGACGTTTATATTATACCACTGATAGCTTTCGTTCCACTTAATCACTTCAATGGACACTGAGCCCCTACAACAAATTGCCACCAGACAGCTTACATTTTAAATAATACTCTACTAGGGCTTCAGAAAGTCCCTTCGTTTTGAAGAGACCCCATTAAATTACAGATCCACTTCTTTCAGTATTTGCTCATGTATTTTCTTATTTGTTTTAGACAATGTTTATCTTCATGCCTTTTTTTGGCATACAGCTAGAGTTGAAAGGTATCTCTCATACATTTATATTATAAAAGCCCCTCTTAGCTCTAAATAACTCAGCAATGCAACATCATTTATATTCACTCACAGCATCTTATTTAGTAATAGGGTTTTGTTGCCTAGGTAACTTTACATTAATACTTTTATATTTTACCGGTATAGCTCCAGCACGCATCACAGTCAGATCAGTGTCTAATATCAGCAGTCATACATCTTGACTAACTTTTGTGGCGCTCGCCTCCGAAAAAAGGTGTTTCATATTGGGCATGGCAATACTGAGATACCCAAAACCACAAGTCGCTATTGGAAATCTTGTCTTTGGCCATTTACGCTCAGATACCCTGGGGATAGGTGTGTTTAAAACACCAGAATTGAAGAGAGAGGAAGGATGAACAAGAGGTTTGGGCTCTAGCTTGGGACAGTGGAAACCCAGGTCCCTGTTCTGCCACCGATGTGGTGTGCCCTTAGCCTGCCCCTCACTAAAATGAGGATAATAGCCCCATCTGTAAAATGGGGACAATAGCACTTACCTACTTCACAGGGGGGTTGTCAGGATAAATACATTCAAGAATGTGAAGTGCTCAGATGCTACGATAATGGAGACAATAGAAATACCTGCAAAAGAATAGGTTAGCCTTCTGGTTTTATCAACCACAGTATAGATGCAAAGATGATTTGAGGGTAGGAACACCGTTCATTTAAGCTTTGCCTTTAATTCTGTGCAGAGCTTCAGTGCACATTAATCTGCAGTATGTGTATGAATACAATCCAAGCCAGCTAGACTACATTAGAGTCACAAGGGAAATATTTTATGCAGTGCACAAATGCTGAGAGTTTATTTCTCATTGTAAAACAATAAGGAAAAAATGTCTAAGAAAATGTTTTTACCAACACATAGGTATACATTTAGAATTACAGCGCTTTATCCCTCAACATAGTCATTTTTAATTGGCTGTTAATAGTCTTCCTCCTCAAACAATAAAAGCAGAAGCAGTTTCAGTGTCTGTGAGAAGTCACGTTTTTATTTTTAACTGATGACGTTATAAAAGAAAATAATTAAAATTCCCATAAACCCAAACATTCCAGCTGCCCTTCATTACAAGACATTCTTGCCCAGTGTGCTAACATTAACTGTTTCATTGAAATGTATAAACAACTGTAGCCGCCACCACCCTCTTAACAAGGGGGCTGTGCTCCAACAGAAAGAGACATGCCTTTGAGTCCTGCACTGTTGACTTCTCTGGCAGCAGGAGGGAAAGGAAGGGAGATGCCACACACCCCACAGCTTCCCCAGTCAGCCTGGCAACCCTTCTCCCTCAACCAGTGGGAGAAGGGAAGACAACAGCAGTCCCCAGCAGCCAGTGAGAGGGCAGAAGACAGCAAGGAAGACTGGAAGCAGTTTAAGAACACAGGAACAGCCACATTGGGTCAAACCAATGGTCCATCTAGCACAGTGTCCTGTCTTCCAACAGTGGCTGGTACCAGAGGGAATGAACTGACCAGGGCAATTTATCGAGTAATCCATCTTCTGTCGTCCACTCCAAGTTTATGGCAGTCAGACACTTAGGGACACCTAGAGCACGGCGTTGTGCCTTGATCATCTTGGCTAATAGCCATTGCTGGACCTATCCTCCATGAACTTATCTAATTCTTTTTAGTACCCAGTTATACTTTTGGCCTTCACTACTTCCCATGGCAATGAGTTCAATAGGCTGACTGTGTGTTGTGTGAAGAAGTACTTTGTTATGTTTGTTTTAAACCTGCTGCCTATTACTTTCATTGGGTGACCCCTATGGAAGGGAATAAAAATCCCTGACATGAAGAAACTGGATCTATTTATGGTGCTTGGACTTTGAGAGGGCAAGATTTCTAAGCATAAGCAAGGGATCCCCAGCTGCTTAGCCTGGGCTAACTTTAGAAGACAGTTTCTTTATTACAAGAAGACAAGAGTTTGCTTATTACAGCAGCTTTTTGGAACCTAAGACTGTAATTTATTTGTGTGTGTATGTTTACCTGCTTTAAACTGCCTGCTTTAAACTTTAAATTGCCTCTTCTCTTGTGGGTTCAAGGACTACTTGCTCCAAGAAGCAGTCATTTATGGTATCTAGAAAATGTATCTCTGTATCCCATTCTGAGGTGATATATTCCCAGTCAAGATGGGGTTAGTTGAAATCCCCCATTATTATTGGGTTTTCTATTTTTGTAGCCTTTCGAACCTCCCTGGGCATTTCACAGTCACTGTCACCATCCTGATCATGCGGTTGGGAGTATATTCCTATTGCTATACTCTTATTATTCAAGCATATAATTTCTATCCATAGAGACTATATGGTACAGTTTGATTCATTTAAGATTTTATTCTATTTAACTCTATGCTTTATTTCATATATAGTGCCACTCCCTCACTGGCATACCTATATATTTTGTACCCCAGTATTACCATGTCCCATTGATTATCATCATTCCAGCAAGTTTCTGTGATGCCTATTACATTAACATCCTCATTTAGTACCAGGCACTCAAGTTCATCCATCTTAGCACTTCTTGCATTTGTATACAATCACTTGTAAAATTTGTCAGTATTTAGGTGTCTGCTAAGGATGTAAAAATTCCTTTAATTAATAATCCATTTAAACATTCTAAAAATAGAACATTTAAACGGTTAAACGAGGTTGGGGGGAGCTAGCTGGGCAGCTCTCGAGCCCAGCGCAGGTCCCCTGAGGCGAGGCGTGCACTTACTGAGTTGCAGCTGGGCAGCTCTCGCACTGATCTTGGCTCCCAAGCGACAGTTGCCCAGCTGCGGCTCTGCACGTGCGGGGCAGGGGGGAAGCCGCGCTGGCAGCTCTTGCGCAGCGGGGAGGATCCGAGCCTAGTGCGGCTCACCCCCACTCCCGCGCCTGCAGAACTGCAGATGGGAAGCTCTCGCATGTGGGGGAGCCGTGCTTAGCTTGGCACCTCCCCCCATCCCCCAGGGCAACGTTTAAACTAATTAATTAACAGTAAGATAGCAGCTGGCCGTTTGAACGTTTAAATATTTCACCCCTTACATCCCTAGTGTCTCCCTTCTTGTGATGTAACTGAATGCGAAATCTTTTTTGTTTGACTGTTTCTCTTCAGTTCCTAGCTGTACTTTATCAACTTCCACCCTTCCTCTTCACTAGATACAGAGTATCTCCTTTTATAAATCCTCCCCTAAGGAATGTGTCTGACTGAACTGTGTGCTTCTCCACACCTGTCAGCTTTCCCCCAGCCCTTAGTTTAAAAACTCCTCTACAACTGATCCTGAGCAGAGCCCTGGAAAGCAGGAAGGAGGCTATAAATAATCCTGCTTTCCCTCCATATGGCAGAGACCAACCAAGGAGTGGAGATGAAAGAAGATCGCCCTACAGCCTGCCAGCATAGCACTTCCAGGGCCATCAACTGGCCTGTCTGTAACCTCAGCCTGCAGAAAAGCCTAGGAGGGGACAATCTGCTCCTCCTGCCCTCAGCCTGCCAGCAACAGGAGGAGACAGCCCATCTCTCCTGCCAACACCTGCAGCCTGCTTGTCCTGCAGCCAGCCCAAACCAGAGCTGGGATTGTGGATCCAGAGACCCAACTTGCTTACCCTTCAACCCGTGGGATCCAAGCTTTAAAGACTTGTCAGCTCCATTCCAGAAAGGGGCAGCAGTTAGTCCCTCTCCAGCGACCTCCAGTGAGGAGCTGCTTGCCTGCATCAGTCTCCTGTCTGCTCAGCCAGAACATTTAGCACTTGTACTTCTTGTTTTTCCCAAGCGGGGACAGAGATGGCAGTGAACAGGAAGAACCAAAACAAGATGCCGCACAGTGCTTATCGCTGGAATTATTTCCAAATCACTAAGTTTGTCAGCTAAGGCCTGCGCATAAGAGGATTTTAGTGCCTCCTACAAGGTGCTGGGTAACTTGCAGAATCAGGTCCCATATGCTAATTATTTCATAATGAAATAATCAGTGAAATCATTGAAACACGACCAGCCTGATGATTATGAAAATATATCAACAAAATGATGATGGCTGCTCTGGTGTACCCAGTTAGTAAACTTTGTCTTCCATTTTATTTCACTTTTTTTTCTTGTTGACAGTAATCCCGTTACCTGCTAAAACTGATCATGGGCATTCTGAAGCTGCCCAGCTGATTAGCTATATCGCATGTCAAAATGCTCTGTAAGCCTCTCTGATCTAGTGGTGATGCCATCCCTAGTGATGACATGCTGGTTTGAATATGCATAACTGTATCAGAAAAGAATGACTTGTTCACCAGGTTCATTTTCTGTAGGGATTTCTCAAATCAATCTCAAATCAAATACCAGTCCCATGAAGAGCATTCTTTACCACTAAGTTTCTGAGATAGAATGGGCCTTACTAGCCAGTGAATCTTAGACAGAATATGTCTAATAGCAATGATTCTCCCTGGAAGTTATTACTGAGTGATTGCCTATTTGGGGATATTCCTAATCAACAGAGATGATAGTAATGGATATAAATATATATATACCCTAACACTAAATTTAACAAACCTCTGTAGGGCCAAATCCTCAACTGGTGTAAATCAGCATAGCTCCACTGAAGTTTACACCAGCAGAGAATCATAGAAGATTAGAGTTGGAAGGGACCTCAAGAGGTCATCTAGTTCAACTCCTGCTCAAAGCAGTTAAAATATTATTTAGTGGCTAGCTCTGTTTTAAGCATTGTTTTAAATACAAGTAGACCTACTGCCTTTACTTTTTAAAAAAATAGGTGAACCTCATAAGCACTGCAGAGACTTTCACTTGTGGAGATCTGTGAGGGGCCGTTCTATCACCAATATATGGAGGTGAAGCCGGGGAGGGAAGGGGATTGCAAAGTGCGCAGTGTCAGCAGTATGCTGAAGACACAGCTCTGTGCTTCTTTTTTAATCTGATTTAAATGGGATGGTGTCTTTGCTTGCCTGGTGCCCAGCCAAAATTGGGAGAGGAAAATGAGCTGCCTAAGGCTCAGTCCAACCAAGGAGGAGGCAATAGGAAGCTAAATGGAAGGATGGCAGGAAAAGCATAAGCAAAAAAAGAGACAGCATTAGTATTAGTCAAATATATGTTATTTATTCACACCAGTATATTTCTCATGGCGACACTGGGGGAATACAGATTGACACAAAAATCATGTAAATTTATGTAAATGCATATATAAATGAGTTGTAGCCCTCAGGCTCCTGGCAAATTGCCATGGTGGCTCTCAGTACGGCAGAGGTTGGACACCACTGTCATACGGTACGTGTGTTATTGTGAATTGGAAAATGATTTTCTGAGAAACATTAGCAACTCCATTGGTTTCTATACTGAGTTTGTTATAAGCCATAGAAATACCAGTGTGTGAACTGTATGAACTCCTTTGGCTTCTTATCAGAGTTTATAAGAGCTGTGAACCTAGAAATAGCTAGCTTGTGACCACTGCAAACTCTTTCATTTTCTTGGTGGAGTTTATAATTACTGTGAGGCAGAAATAGCCAGTTCATGAACATGATAAACTTCACTGGCATTTCTTTGGAGTTTGTAATAGCCATGAACTCAGAAAGAGCTGATTCATGATCATTAAATCTCCTTTGGCTTCTCTGTGGAGAGTTGCTAATAACCGGGAGCACAGGAATAGCTAGTTCACAACCATTAAAATCTTTGTCAGCTTGTCCATGGGGAATATAATAGTTGTAATCCTAGAAATAGCTCGTTCACAATTATTACAAATTCTGTTGGTTCCTCCATAGAGAAATGATAGCTCTGCAGCTTAGCAAATAATAAATAATAATGCTACAAAATACACTCACTGAGACATTTAGACTACTACACAACTATACATTTATGACAATGGCAGGATTTGGGGGTTCACAAAGTCTAGCTTATATCTCCTGATTTTCAGGAAGCTTCTAGTTGTCATGACTCTTGGAGCATCCTGATTTGGCATCCATCCTATTAGCACCACTGTAAGTGCTCTCCAAACCCCCAGCTGAGTTGCTAATCTGGCCTCCAGATATAAGGGGACAAGACAGTTCAGAAAGGAAGTCGTTGACACCAACGAGAGCAAAGGCAGAGGTCGAGGGTGGCAACAAATCATAGAATCACAGAAGATTAGGGTGGGAAGGGATCTCAGGAGGTCATCTAGTCCAACCCCCTGCTGAAAGTAGGTCCAACCTCAACTAAATCATCTCAGCCAGGGCTTTGTCAAACCGCACCTTTAAAACCTCTAAAGATGGAGATTCCACAACCTCCCTAGGTAACCCATTCCAGTGTTTCACCACCCTCCCAGTGAAAAAGTTTTTCCTAATATCCAACCTAGACCTCCCCCGTTGCAACTTGAAACCACTGCTCCTAGTTCTGTCATCTACAACCACTGAGAACAGCCTAGCTCCATCCTCCCTGGAGCCCCCTTTCAGGTAGTTGAAGGCTGCTATCAAATCCTTCCTCACTTTTCTACTCTGCAGACTAAACAAGCCTAATTCCCCCAGTCTCTCCTCATAAGTCATGTGCTCCAGCCTGATAATCATTGGACTCTCTCCAATTTGTCCACATCCTTTCTGTAGTGGGGGGCCCAGAACTGGACACAGGACTCCAAATGTGGCCTCACCAATGCCGAATAGAGGGGAATAATCACTTCCTTCAATCTGATGACAGTGCACCTACTAATGCAGCCCAATATGCTGTTAGCCTTTTTGGCAATAAGGGCGCACTGTTGACTCATATCCAGCTTCTTATCCACTGTAACCCCCAGGTCCTTTTCTGCAGAACTGCTGCCTAGCCAGTCGGTCCCCAGTCTATAGCAGTGTATAGGATTCTTCCGTCCTAAGTGTAGGACTCTCCACTTGTCATTGCAGTATTCAGGGAGAGGGTTGTTTTTATTTTTTTAATAGGGTGGTGCTCAGGATGAATGTAATATTTGTGGGGTTTATGCAGGACCACACTAGTGTCCATTTGCTGGTTGATCTATAGATGGGACTGCTGTATGTTTGTGACTGTAGATGTTATATGCTGAGTTGTCCATCCATTGGTTATGTAGTCTGTGGGAGTGGATAGTTGAGATAATCACAGATGCCAAGGCCAAAAGGAACTATTCTGATCATCCAGTGTGACTTCGTATACAGCACAGGCCAACAAACTTCCCTCCCCAAATAATTCCCAGAGCAGAGCTTTTAGAAAAAACATCCAATCTTGAGATGCCTGGGTCCTGTGCTCATACCTGCACTTCTGCCACACGCATCCCCTCCCAACCCAGAGAAGCCAACCTGCATTCAGGTTCTCTGGATTTCCTGCTCCACGCAATTGAAAGGGGTTCATAGCAGGGTTTAATGAGTCTAATCTTTCTCCTCACTCTCCCCATGATAAACTGTGTTAACAGGCACTGCCTCACTCCCCCTCTTCAGTGGAACCTCCCTTCAGAAGTCCTCTGAGCAACACTGTAGGATAACCTATTGGCAGCCTGGCTCCTAAGGGGGGTAGGAGAAGCCTCTTGCCATCTCTGGATCTCCCCGAGAATGGCGTATTTTTAGATGTCTGCAGGTGAAAGGGGTGCAACCTCTGGCTTCTTCCCCAAGGGATCAAATATATCAACATCTCTTCCCCTTCTCCCACTGATAAAATGCAGAGGGAACTTGGTAACAGCTTTCTCCCCAGCTCCTCTCTCTACTTTCTGGCTTGCACATCCCCCCTTTCAAAACCCAGTCGTCTTCCCCTGTCCCCCCTTACTGTCACTGCTCAAGTCTGACCTGCCAGGACTCCCCTCTGGTGGGCTCACCACATATTTTCTCAGGAGCTACAAGTGTCCCCTTCTCCCTGTCCACTCCCCCCATAAGAAGGGGCACAGTGGAGTCTTTGAAATGTGAAGGGCTTGAGTAATTTATGGTCATCTACTTACTACTAGGGGGGATTTATTTATTTTATAAGAAAAGTTGAAACATTAAATATTAAATAGAAAATTACCCTCCCAGGACTAATTGTGATGTATGCTTTTGGGGCCTGGTTCTATTTCCATTGAAATCAATGGCCAAATTCCTACTGACTGTGGTTGGTGCAGAATCGTGCCCTTTGGTGTTATTTCTGCATTTGCCCTAGGGAAAATGCTTTGTTTTCTTTCAAGCTCTGACATCACATGATGCAATCTGATGCAAAAGGGATGCCCATGGCATATGGAAGATTTAAAGAAGCAGAGAAGCAACACTACAGTGGTAATTTTAACTCTCAGTGGAGCAATGGGGGTGGGAGTTGCAGGTTGGAAAGCCTCTGGAAAAAGCCTGAAACACACCAGGCTTCAGAGAAGAAATCACAGTCCAATAATTAAACATAAAAGGAATAAATCATTTTAATTAATTATACCTGGGTTTTCGCTATTATAAAAAAGCAGTCTTTGGGAAGGCAAAGGACAGATGAGGCTAAAGTTAAGAGATGAAAAATCAAGAACGGGCCAACAGACAGGGAAAACAATCAAAAGTGTGATCAATAATGTGTTGTTATGCGGCTGCCAGAGAAGAGCATAAGCAGCAAGAGAAGAGCTGAACAGATCAGGGGCCTGATCCCACCAATCCATATTTACTCATGAGAATGAGATCATTGACTTCAGTGGTGCTCCCCACATGAGAAAGGATTTGCAGTATCAGGCCCCAAGGTATTAAAGCACCAGCCCAAACTCAGCTGATGCCAACTATACAAACACTCAGGGGGACGATGGATAACAGAGAAGGGAGGGGTCTAGAATGTTATGAAGACAGTCTGAGATTGAGAAAGGAATAGGGATGGATCTTCCCACGTTTAAAAAAAAAAAGGTACCATAGTGCTGTCATCAGGTCTGATGGAAAGTGGAAAATCTAGCAAGTAGTTTTAAAAAGATGTGGAGTTTTTTATTTAAAAAAAAAAAAAAAGATATTGCTCTTAGTTTGAGGTTTACTTTGGTCATGATTTAGCCCAAAGGAAAGTTTTACAACTAAGCTATAGAACCCTTGAAAACAAGGCTCTAGGGGGAAATGTTGATATACACTTATCTATTGTGATGTAAAGGCTATGGCTATAACTCACTAGTATACAACACTAAGCTATGCAGTATAATGAAACTCCTTCATAAATAAATGCCCACTAAAGAAATAAACCTGTCAAACAAACACATGTTGTGTGTGTCTGTTTATTTATTTATTTATTCATTCGTTGGCATTGCCCTGGCACTCATCACGATAGTATCTGAGCACCTAGTTCACTAAAGTTATTCATTTAACAATTCCTGCTCTCTTTCCTCTAACGTTTTCCTGTTGAAGCTGCTTGTTTTCTCCTTTCACGGTACTTACAAGCACATTAATAATAGACATTAGCATATAACGGTCATTAAGAATGTTTTCCAATGCAAGAAATAGTCCTTTCCTCCAAATGGCTGTTTGCAATAAGCAAAAAGTTACATATAGGGCCCGCAACAGCTGATCTTTTATCATCAGGTGTCTGTGACTTTCTAAATGCACTGGTAAAGGGTTGCTTTCCTTGGTGACAGGACAGATTATTACCCCAGTGAGAAAAGGAGAAACAGTCTGTGCAATGTCTTCTGTATTATTGCATAACCTGCTGCTAATCACAGAGCAGCTTAATTGTCACAGTTAAAAAAGCTGATGTTTTCAACTCCAGAGTAACAGGCACTGTTGCTGGTTGGAAAAGAGAAGGGAAAGAAATTCTAGAGTTTAAAAAAACATTGAAAAATTAAATTATAAGGACATTATGATACTTTTTGTAAAAAAAAAAAAAGAAAAAAATCAAGAAGTTGCTTTATTTTACTGTAGCACCCATGCAACACACCTGTGCAGAGGGAATTGTTCTTACCAATCATTAGTAAGAATTTGGAAAATAACTACTTTTCTTAACTCTATCACTTAGGTTACAAGTCTTGAAAGTAAAGAAAGCTCACCACTAAACTTCCTGCCATTGTATGTAGGCAGGTAGGTTGATAGCTAGAATGGTGATTTCTATTAGAGCATAAAGTAGATAGTTTTTCCAGTGTTATAAGTAGGTATTTTTAGTTTGAGAAAGGAAATACCATGACTGTAAAGACAGAGAATTTTGTCCTTTCACCATTTGAACCATAGAGTAATCTAGTTTAGACTCTAAGGCCTCAGACCTATTCTTAGCAAAGAATGCTAAATAACTTTCTTTCCTTTAATTGATCATATTGGACCAGTCCCTGAAGATGGTAGATTGGGGTATAGTGCCTTATAAATTATGTCTGTAGCAAATAATGATGAGCTTTGCTAAGAGGACTTTTAAATTTGTGCAGGAGAAGGCTGATTCTGATCCCAAGGTGGTTTTATGAGTTTCTCCAGCCTTACCTCAGCATGATAAGATTCATAATTTTGAAGTGAATATTTGGCTCTTCACAGAGAAAATGTAAACTTTTTTTCCCACTTATTTTGTGATCAAATGTCTTCCCTGAGGTAAGTATTAAGGGTCCTGTGTGGAGGGTTTACGCAAGGTGATGCAGCATGCTGTGTCCTACCTCTCTGCCAGCCAGTCCTCCTAGACGGGCTGCACTTCAGTGATGCTGTATTCATATGGTTCATGATACTCTTAATTAGTTATTTTATCTATTATTTGTGCTCAGTACCTAAAGGCTCCACTGTTACCGCCTTTGGGGGTACAATCTGGCCCCTAACACAGAGTGGGTGAGACCCCTTGTGAGTGCACAAGAAAGGAGAGACCCCAAGAGCCTGTTCCTCCCACCCCCCATCATATACCTGCAAAAAGGCAGGGAATACTTCTGCTCAGGAAGCACGACTGGGTAGAGCTAGTAAGAGGGTAAGGATAAGATAGAGCCATGGCCACAGAGAAGTTTGCTATGTACCCTTTAAAGTGGTGCAGTGACTGCACATCCCTGGAGCTCCAAGAACCAACTTCACAGGGGCCCAATTTTACCTAGAACTTCAGCTGTGATGGGTGAGTCTGACAACACAGGTTAATGTGACAACTTAGCTCGCTGATAAATTGCCACCATCAGGAGATGCACCACGATCATTCTTCCGTTTCTATTGAGAAAGAGACAGGTCATGGACTGACAAAAATAGGGTGAAGATGTTCATATGTACAAGGGCTAGATACTTATTTCCAGTCCTGATCACAACAGGCTAGACGTATTGAACCCTTGTGTTCAGTGAAGTTATGCCCGGAATTAACTTGGTTAACAGAGGTCAGCACCAGCACCTTTGCTGTGTATATAACTTGGCCCACATCCTCAAAGGTATTTAGGCATCTAACCCCCATAAAACCAATGGGAATGAGGCACCTACATACCTTTGAGGATCTGAGCTCTTACTCTAACAGCAAGAGCACTGACAAAAACCCTATGGAAAAGTAACAGGCCTTTAGAATTTAATACCAATAAAACCAATATCAAAATGTAGTAATATTCTACAGAAATTACTGTAAAAACTCCTAGAATTCAATACAGTATTTTCAAGCCATCCCATAGAATTGTATATCAAAGGTAGCGTGTTCTAAGAGATGGTCCAAAAAAAGTGTAGAGCCATTAATGTTTTCTATAGGAATTTTCAATAAAGGAATGGATGCTGAGCACTGGCATTTTGCTTCAAGGATTGGGAATAAGGAAGACCACACACAGCCATACCTCTTCTCCTTTACAAATTATTGATTACAATAGGTTCAGGATTTCACCCTACGGATGTATGATAGGCAGGACAGAAACTTTGCAGCCTGTGCAAGGTGGAAGAATGCTCTCTCAACAAAAGGATGATGCCATTGAATGCTGTCTGCCATGTAGACATGCATCGCATAGCAAGATATGCATCCGGATCACTCTCTGCAGGATCTGGCAGTTTAGCTAGAAACATACTTGTGTACATGGAGAGGGGAATAGACCTACAATGTCTGATCAGCAAGATGGCCAAAATCTATATGGCTTCTTTACATTCACACTTATTTAAGCTCTTTGAGCTGCATTCATGTCTAATGTTACCCTACCAGTTCAGATGGACTTACAGGCACGAGTTTGGCCACTTCTATTAAAAATGTCTCATTCTCTCTGTATGCAGTATAAATCTGAGGTGTATTTGGGACTATCTAATGTCAGTTTCAGCTGAACTGCATACTGTAAATAACCATAAGAATATCTGGCAGATTGCCAAATTATAACTCCACCAGTTCAGTTTCATTAGAAAAGAGATATACTAGAACATCAATTTGCAACATTATACTGAACAAATTGACACTTTCGTTTAAGCTTTTACAATGTCTAAATAATAGAACTTAGTATTGCGACATATTTAAATTAAAGTCAATCAAGTGTGTATCTGAACTGTGGAACAAATGATTATAACTGTGCCACTGGTTTGAAATCTGTTAATTATCCAGGAAGAATCACTTTGGATATTTGCTGTACAAATAGAAATATACCATACACCTGATCTGAAGACATTCATCTGTCATTTAAAATAAGATTAATATCTTGAATATATATATACACACAACTTCAGGTCATGAGCCTGAATGAAATTATTCTGATGCAAACCCTTAATAAAATTAGACTCCAGTTTATTTTTCTAGGAGCCAAAAATGATAAGTAGACTCACTGTCAAGCTTGATGTTTTATTTAATCAGTTTTAAATAAAAACTCAGCAGCATAAATAGACATACTGATGGCCTGCTCTGAAATTGTGCTGGTGTAATTGATATATTCACAGCACACCCATAAGCAGTTTTGGAAGTGAATAGCTTGCAGGGGGATGCAGGTTAAAAGGGAAGAGGGAAAAGCATTCTTGTAGGGAATCTAGAGATATTAATCCCCAAGAAAAGATTTGAAAATACCTGCCATCTGGTGCAATCCAGTACACTCAAAAGCAAAACCATGGCAGTGAAATTCTGGCTCCAATTAAGTCAGTGGCAAAACTCCCATTGACTTAAAAGGGGCCCGGATTTCAGCTCTGCTCTTCAGAGGTATGTCTGTGGGAGTAAGACCTCCCCTGTGTTGACAGATTTGGGCTTGGGAGCCTCACACTAATGCTTTAAAAAGAGCTGCATAGACATGTGTTTTGCAGTCGACGCTCAGGCAGGAGCTTAGGCTCTGAAGCCCACCCCCTGCCTACACATCCGAGCCCAAGACCTGGTCTACACTGGCGACGGAGGTTGACGTAAAGTCACTTATGTCGATCTCTGAACACCTGGGTCTCCACTGGCACTACTGCTAAGTCAACTTAAGTCACAGCAAAAGTTGATTTAATAAGACCACCTCTGCAAGTGGCGTAGCGCCTAAGTCGAATTTATTAATTCGATTTAGTGTCAGTGTAGACACAACTTCACTTAAATCGACTTTATTGGCCCCTGGGAGGTATCTCACAATGCCCCCTTGTGACCACTCTTGGCATTCGTGCTGTGCTTCTCAGTGGTCACCGCTACCAGGAAATGTCCCCTTCCCTCAAGCTCCGGGAAGATTTGAATTTTCATTTCCTGTGTTGCCAGCGTGGAGAGAGCACTCCTCATGGCTACTGCAAAGCCCAAACGTGCTCCAGCATTGAGTCGACCAGAGGTCTTAGATCTCATCGGTCTGTGGGACGAGGAGTCCGTTCTGGCTCAGCTCAGAGCCAGCAAAAGGAATCTGGACATTTATGGGATGATATCCCAGGGCATGCTGGAGAAGGGACACAAGAGGAATACGCAGCAGTGCCGCATGAAGATCAAGGAGCTCCGTCAGTCATATCAGAAAGCCAGCAAAGCTAACAGCCATTCTGGCTCCTTGCCCAAAACATGCTGCTTCTACAATGAGGTACATGCAATTCTCGGTGGCGATCCCACCACCAGTATCGATACTTCCGCTGGGTCACAGTCCATAGACAATGATGTGGAATCCGTGGACGAGGAGGAGGAGGCTGAGGAGAGCAGGGTGCATGAGAGAGGGGTGTCCGTTCTCCCTGAAAGTCAGGACATATTCTTGACCCCAGAGCAGTCCAGCAGCGCACAGGACAGCACTAATGATGCCAGGGAAGGCACATATGGTGAGTTTTTTTTTTCTTCTTAGCAGTCCTGTCCTTTTACATGGGGGGAGGGGGGGCAGGGCAGGAAGGGGATTTCAGGTGTTTTGGTGACTGTACTGGGGGGTTACCCAGGGAACAGTTTATTTCTGTGATGAGATATGCTCCGATAATCATCAGTTGATATCTCACAGAAACTTTCATGTAGGTAATCTGTTATCCTTTGCAAAAATTTTCTGGGGAGGGCTGCCTTGTTCCTCCCTCCACGGTAGGATACTTTGCCGTGCCATGCTGCAATCAAGGGAGCCTGCATCATGGCGGCACACAGCTGGTACCCCGCTGCATGCAACAAATCTTCCCTTTCCTTGTGCGTGACCCTCAGGAGACTGATATCGTTCATGGTCACCTAGGGAAGACGGCGCATGTTTAAAATACCAGAGCTATACAGCAGATGCCCTATACCTTTGTATTCCCCATTGTAGGGTCCTACCAAGTCACTTTGATTACTTTTATTTGGTTTAAGCAGACAGTATATCCTCTCCCACCCCTCACGCTGTCTGCAGATCCCCTATGTAAGGGCACAGCGAGCAGACCCCTCTGGGATGTCAGGAATGGAATGAGGGTCTGTGTTTGCCCTGTGCACTGCATGGGGACTGTTCATAAATAA
Organism: Emydura macquarii macquarii; assembly: GCF_026122565.2. Lineage (NCBI taxonomy): Eukaryota > Metazoa > Chordata > Testudines > Chelidae > Emydura > Emydura macquarii. Next base: position 10,631,041 of record NW_027132668.1, on the reverse strand, counting down.
AAGTTTGCATCATTTCAACACGTTTCTTTATTAAATCATATCTTGCTCTGGAGGGATTTGGAGGGCACAGCTATCGACTGGGGGAAGTGGGGGGAGATGTTCACCAAAGGCAAACAACATACAGGAACAGAAATCAGTCCTGCATCTTATTGCAGAACCTGGTTTTCAAAGCTTCCCTAATGCAAAGCGCTCCGCGGTTAGCTCTCGGCGTAGTGCTGGCATCTGGCTGCTCGTAACTGGTGGCCAGTCTTTCGGCCTCACAGCCCAAACCTGGGGGAACCTTTCGCCCTTCGCTTCACACACATTATGAAGAACACAGCATGCAGATATCACCAAAGGGAGGTTCTTTTCACTCATGTCCAGCCTAGTAAGGAGACTCCTCCATCTACCCTTTAAACGCTCAAAGGAACATTCTACAACCATTCTGAAACTGCTTATTAAAACACTCCTCGTCGCTGTCAAGATGCCCTGTGTAGGGCTTCATTAGCCAAGGGAGCAAGTGGTAAGCAGGATCTCCCAGGATCACTATGGGCATTTCCACACACCCCGATATGAATTGTTTGGTCGAGGAAAAAAGTGCTTGCCTGCATCTTAGAGAACAGCCCTGAATTACGAAATATGCGCGCATCATGCACCTTCCCAGACCACCCCACATAGATGTCATCATAAACCGCAAGGGGTACTTTTCCATGGTCCTGCAGCGCCTTGTGGAGTCCATCATAGCAGAAGTCTATTGATGGCCCTGCATACTTGAATCACGGCAGTGCCCACTATAGATTTACCAACTCCGAATTGATTCCCAACCGAGCAGTAATAATCGGGGGTTGCCAGCTTCCACAGAGCAATGGCGACTCTCTTCTCCACCGTCATAGCTTGTCTCAAGCAAGTATTCACGCGCTTCAGGGATGGGGCCAGCTCCAAGCACAATTTGAGGAAAGTTGCCTTTCGCATCCTAAAGTTTTGCAGCCACTGATCATCATCCCACAGCTGCATAATGATGCAGTCCCACCAGTCTGTGTTTGTTTCCCAGGACCAGAACTGGCGCTCCACGGACTGCAGATGATGCGTTACAGCCTGCAGCAACTGGGAATTGTTCTGCTCGACGGCTTGTAGCAGGGCAGTCACAGTGGCATCGCTGTTGCCTGTGCTTCGGCTTCTTGCTCTATTTTGAAAATACTCGATGATAAGCCGTGATGTATTTGTGACACTCATAATAATAGTGCAGAGTTGAGCTCGCTCCATGTCTCTGCAGCAATGGCGAGCATGCGGAGTAAAAAAACCGCGCAAAAACAGTTTTCCTGTTTGTTTGGGGGAAGAAGGGAGGGGGAAGGAGCGTTGCATCATGGGACCACTCGTCCCAACAGCCACCGCAGCTAGTTGCACTGTGGGATAGCAACCCACAGTGCACTGCTTTGAAAGTCGAAATAAGCATGGTGAGTGTGGACGCATGAGACCTGCACAAACAACGTGCTGTGTACACGCTGCTGCAATTTCTAAAAATTGGCTGGCGAAAGTCAATTTTAAGGAAGTCGACTTCACTCGGCAGGGTAGACATATCCTGAGTTCCAGCCTGAGCTTCAATTTCAAAACACAGTCTATGCAGCTCTTTCTAGAGTGCTAGCACAAACACCACTAGCCTAAGAGTATTGACCCAGGCTGGAAGGCTTGCTTCTGTGGGCTGTGTATACATACCTTATAAATATCTTTGGGACCAACTGTGCGAGGTGCTGACTACCAACTCCATCCCTGAGTGAGGAGTCTCTCAACAGTCACTGATGTCAGGACTGAACTTCTGATCAAGTATCTCGTATATATCAGGACTTCAAGGGGAATTCAGGGTGCTCTGTACCTTGCAAGATCGGGGGGGTGGGGGGGGGAAGGGGTTGTTTGTTTTTTATATAAACTAGCTAGAAAAATCAGGCCTCTCTACCAGGGGATTGTTTAGAAAAATCCAAAGAAGGAAATGCACACTCACTATAGCCAGGAAAATCCCCTACTCTAGTCACTTTGATGCAGATGCTGTCTAGGAGCAACGTGACTCTTTTTGTTCTCTGTCCCACCGCAATTTTTTTTAAAAACACGTTTTGAATTTCTCTTTGACTAAAAGGAAAATGCACCAGACAGATGACTGACTCGGTTAGCTCTGTTCATATACATCTATAAAAAAGAAAAGGTCATAGGACAGGAGCACAGTGAAAAACAAGGAAGTAAAGCAACCCTGCAAGGAATAACAAGCAATAAAACGTTCCTATTGATTCCGTAAAATAGCTCTGATTTTTCTTGGAACCTGGTTCAGGGTCGACGGTGAGTTATGGGAAAGGGCAAAAGGACAAAGTCCTAGTCACAGATAGAAAAGCGTTTAAATATAGTCTTTGAAGCCTGGGAAGCAGGCAAGAAATATTCTTCAAGATAAGCAATATTATGATCTTTTACTTAAAGGAAAAATACTGTGCATAGGACTCATTCATTTTTTACATCTTCTTATAGAACAGTCCTATAGATTTTTAAATTGGGATGAAAACAAGTAGGGTTCTATAGCTACTCTAAAAATACGTATCTGTTAGACAAATCTTTGGATTGGTTTAAACCTTTTATGGAAATATTGTCAGTCATTCTCTATTAACCCTCTCCTTGAAGAACCCTCTCCAGGAGATGTCCAAATCTGGTGCAATTTTCATCATTCTTTCCCCCCACACTTCTTTCTCTCTGCCCTCCTTTCCTAACATCTTATCCTATCAGTCTTATGCTATGTCTTCAATAACACAAAGTTCCCCCAGCCCATCCCCCACCCCCGCCCACACACACAGAGTGAGATAACTAACATGCAATAGTTATCATGCTGTAAAACGCTAAGTGACACGGCATTTGTATTGTTTTCCATAAGGTAGCTAGGCAAGATCCCCCCCACCAAACTCACGATTGGCCTGGCACAGTTCACCTAATGGTAAAACTACAGTGCCAAGTCTCCACTATGTTTTTACAGAGAGATCACTAATGCACATAGTTATCCTGTGGTAAACAACACATCTTTTCTTGTCCATGAAGACATAGCTGTAAGGCTTTGCACTGAGCACTTTCCACATAAAGTCAATAGTAATAGCATAATCCTTCATGGACTTTGTGCTGTCTGACACATCTCCTACCTTTCATGTTAAGTTTAAATTATACAGTTCTTTGAATTAGGGACCATATCATTGTTGTGTATGATGGCTTGCATATTTCTGGGTGCTTGAAAGACAAATCATAATAACACAGGCATTTCCATCAGCTCAGACTAGACCAGTGGTCCATATAGTCCAGTGTATCTGACAGCAGCTAGTACCAGGTGCTTCAGGGAAAAGTGCAAGACAGGCATGAAATAACCTGCTCACAGGAGAAGTCTCCTCAGATTTGCATATAGATAGTGGTAGACCTATACCCTAAAGCCTGAGGGTCTATATCGCTAATGTTCCTTTATCTTTTCTAACGTAAACATTCTTATTATTCATATAACTTTCTTGTAAATCCTAGCAAGCTCTTTGTCTCCATCAGAAGAAGCTAGATAGGTCTAGCTAGACAGAGAAATTAATATTGAATTCTATAGGCTAAATATTTTACATTCTTTTTGCAAAGCAAGAACGTGTGATGATGATGAACACTTACTCATCCCAAATCTGCACTATAAGAACAGCTTGGCGATGTTTATTTAATGCTGCCAATGCACATCTACAGTAAAAGAATATAAATGTGGCTGTCATGCTGTAAAGCTTGATCCTGGGAGATGCTGAACACCCCCTGAGTGATACTATCCTCAGATCAATCCAAATGGGAGCTGAGGGCATTCAGCACCATGCAGTAGCAGGCCTTCGTAACCAGCATATGAAGACTGCTCCTGTACTTAGGTGTGAATTTAATAGGATTGTGATGTAGTGGGAATTTTCTGTAATATTTTTATTACCCCTGCGTGTGCCTCAATTTCCCCTATATTTTACAGGCTACCCAGTGGGCGAAAAAGGACTGTTTCCTCTCAGGGCAGGCTAAGTGACATAGGTGGGCATGTCACCTAACTATCTGAGCCTGAATGAGTCATTCAAATGGACTGGTCGAAGCTGACCCCATCTCAGTGAAGAACCTGAGAAGGTCATGGAAAACCCAATCCCCAGGACACTCAGAACGAGCAACCAACGACCCAGAGGGAGATAGATTTCCCCACCTCTTAGCAGGGAAGCTAAGCAAAATCCCCTGGCTGGAGAACAAAGGGCCAGGAACGTATGAGGTGGGGGAATAAGACTTGGCTGCTGGAAGGAGTCAGGGCTTGCACCTGGGAACTGACTGAGGAGGTCAGACTGAGAGACAGACAGAACCTCTGACATGGAGTTCGGTACAGCCTGGCTGATCTCTGGGTTTACCGGCATGGACTCGGAAGGTGCTTTAACTTTCAGTTCTCTTTGATAACTTCCTATGCCGTGTTCCAGTGGATTAATACCCGCCCCCATTTTGGCAACGCTGTTCCCGTATCGCTGCACGTGCTTGCTGAAGTGCATTAATCCCTGAAGATTCATTTCTTCTACCAGGAGTCCATCTCAGTTGGACTAACTGACCAAAACTCACGGTGAGACGCGGGAGTGCTGAAGCCCCCGAGGCTCAGTCTTAGGGGACTGTGAGGCCGTGTTGGCTGCCCTGAAGGAAGAGCGAGACCCCCTTGGGGGGAAGGGGTGTGGCACACTGGAGAGGCTCCTCCACAAGCCCATTCCAAAGCTGTGGGGTAGCACCGATCCTGGGGCTCATGACAATGATTGCGACAATGATCTACTGCCAGGCCTCACTGAAGGGCTGCTCTCTGTGGCATTCCATAACAAAACGGAGCACAGAGCTGGCTTTCATTAGGACAAATAGCAATGAGAGGTAACACAGGACGAAACTGAACAAGAGTCTAACCACTAAGAAGTTATTTACATGCAGTTAAGACTTCCTGTTATTAAGACAAATATGGGGAATGGAGTCTTTCTGACCAAAATCTCAGTGTGTGATGTGGTCTGTGTCAAAAATGTGTGTTCCCATTGCAGACAATCTGGTAGAGATTAGGGGCCAGAACTCCAATTTGGCTAAGTTGTGGTCAGCACAGGACCCACAGGGAAGGGGATGAAAGGCGGTAAATCCTCTTTCTGCACTTCAGATCCTTGGTCTGAACAAGTCAAGCCATCCTCTGACATAATTTAAAACAGTCTGAGGGATGCTCTAAATTATGCCAGCTAGAGCAATCCCTGTGGACTATTCCACTCTGCAGAGCTCGCCAGCATATAGCATGCACTGCATTCACTGCCTACTAACCCCAGCTCACCCAGCAATGTCCCATGTGTGCGGGGATGGAGCAGGTGGCACAGAGCTAGCTATCCACCACTCCCCAAGGATTTTCACTATATTAGGGGAATCCCCAACAGCCCGGTTCAGGCAGCTCTTTGTCTCCTTGACACCACCGAAGTGAAGCAAAAGGGAGAGAGTAGGGCCAGACTCTGTCCCTTGGATAACAACAAACAAAAAAAATCTCAGATTATCCATTCTCATTGTTTTATAATTATGCATCAGAACACCTATCTGATACATACCTGCATAGATGCAAAATAGAGAGCTTTCATATTTTTGCCAATTTCTTCAAAAAGTACCTGGCTTTGAGTGTTACTGTGTCCCTTTGTATTACTTTGCACTGGTTTTGTTTACAACTTGGCACAAGGGTTAACAGAACATAATGAAATTGAGCACAAAGCTCAGAAACCTAAGATAAATCAGAGCCTCTGATCAACTCAATAATGGAAGATGAAGGTTAATTTTGAAGCAGCAGCAAAGCACACATTAGTGGGACCAGATCCTGTGATTTGCTAAATGCCCTTTGACATGACCGTGCAAAATAACTTCACTTGTGGGCAATGTCAAACTTACCTATGGGTCTAGAGCGCCTAACATACTGCTTGTTAATGGTAATCCAGGAGTTATTCTGTCAGGTTACTGCATCATCCTGATATTGGCTCAGATTCAAAGAGATGATGTTAACCCACAGCTTCTGTGGACTTCATGGCAACTGTAGCTGCTTAGCACCATTTCCCGAATCATGGCCACAACGTGATTGTAGTGAAAAAGTTTTTGTAAAGAAAGCTGCATTTTTCACCTGAACATTTTTAAGGAAAAAATGACGTGGAAAAAAAAAATCAGCCTGCATCCTTAAAAACCCATTTCCTACTTTAAAAAAAACCACACTTTCCTGTTTAGGGGATCTATTTTTATAATCATCTCTTTGTCAGCATGCACCTGAGTTTCTGCTGTGGCTGACAGAGATAGCCTTGACTCTGTTTACTTTAAAGAATGAGCCACTGCTGTTTGATTTGATTTTACCTTTTTAATATGTAAACTCTCCCTTGAGCCAACATTCCGGGGGAAAGAACACAATGTCTTTAAATATGAGGGTGGAGGCCTATGAAGCACAGAGCTGTAGATGCAAATCTCTCTGGCAATTTTTATAACTGAGATTTACAGAAAACTATGTGAACCCTGTGCAACACTGGCAGCACTGATGTGACAGGTATACCTCAGCCAAGCCAATCACTTTTCATTTATCTGTCAGTCCACTTGTTTAGTGCTCCTAGCTGCATTGCACCAGTATAGTTGTTTATTTTAAAGGTCAGTCACCCATACCAGAGTTCAAAAAAGACAAACAAAATAAAAAATTCAGAGGCAGCTTTGATCAGAGCTGCCTGGACCCAGCTAGGGAAGATGAACTTCACTCATAAGCAAGTTCCAGGATTTCAAGGACAACCTGGGAAATTCTTGCTTGGTGCATATGAACTGCACAATGAACAAGATACAAAGGACCAAATCTACCCTCATATCTGTGCTAACCCACCTAAGGTAAAGGTAAAGCACAGGGAAAAATTAGTGCATTGGATGACTAGAACTGGGCTGAATTTGAGTCCATTCTCCTTAGGGAAAAATAAGGGCCCCGATCAGGCTGGCCCCAGAACAAGGTAAGGGATCTCACAGGGTCCCTTGAGACCATTCTAGCAGGACATGGGGACTTCCTGACCACATCTTCATTTCCCCCCCTCCTCACAACCTATGCCAGGCATCAGGAAGGAAGTGGCATAAGAATAACTATGATAGCCCTAGAAAACCTAGAGATTCTCCTTTCCTTTTCTGACCAGATCCACTAGCTTTCAGGTGCCTTCATGTTGCCAGAGTGAACAAAGCAGCTCCAAAGCACGGGAGGATCAAGACCACAGGAACAGATAGATTTAATCGGTAGAGGTTAAATAGGTAGAGCCCTGTAAATGCGTGGATATCTACTTTATATATATCTACTTTATCAACTACTCTAATTGAATGGACTTTGCTTATACTTAACTTCCCCATTGTTGTTCCTTACCCTTAGATGTATATATATACCTCCTATCTGCTTTCTATTCCTTATATCTGATGAAGTGGGTTACAGCCCACGAAAGCTTATACCTGCAGAAATTAAATGTGTTAGTCTCTAAAGTGCTACAGAACTCGTCGTTTTTGCTGCACACAGATTAATATGGCTATCCCTCTGGTACTTTATACCTGCGGATCAGTTTTTGGCAGATGGCGGATTGGATGCAGATCTCCAAAGCGGGGAAGCAGCTGTCTGCAGCTCAGCCTTTGAGGCTGTTTCCACGTCTTTGAAATGGGGGCCAGTCAGCAGGGGAGCCCCGCAGAATAGCTGATCGGCAGCCTGCAGGGAAACCCCGTGGAACAGGCAGCCAACAGGGGAGCCCCCCCAAGAGCTGTTCCACAGGGCTCCCCTGCCAGCCACCAATCAGCTGTTCCGCCCCCCTGCTGGCCGCTGATCAGTTGTTGGGCAGATGCCTAGAGGGGCTGGCCCCTGAACAGCTGATCAGCAGGGGAGGCTGCAGCGGAGATGGCCTCCAAACAGCTGATTGGGGGCCCAGAGCTGCAGGTGCGGATCACTTCACTGGGGATGATGGTCAGAGGTAAACTGTTTGGGGAGGATGCAGATTGGATGCAGATCCACTTTTATGCATCTGCACAGGGCTTTATAAATAGTATTTTTTGTACAGGCCTGGAATATAGCAGCAGCTGCTGTGGATGTGAACATAGTCCTCTTTAGTATGGAAACCACTGATTCAAGTTGTTTGTTTGATTTGGCTGAGCCTAAGAAATAGAAAGATGTTTATATACATTCTACACATCATCTGAGATAACAGTCCAGTGACATCTTAATCCAAATGACACTGGGCCTGATCCTGAAAGTCCTTCATGGGAGGATCTCCTATTTAAATCAGTGCAGGTTCAAGTCATTTATCTCCTTCTATGCATTCTAATTCTCCAGTGCCAAAGAACAATTATCAGAGGTGGTAATAGCCCACTGAGGTTACCATTCATAAACACTAATATTTTTGCCCACCCCCACTAAAAAAGCGAATGGGGGCCCTCATGAGCTTCTCGGGGCCCTAAGCAATTGCTTAGTCTGCTTACGCCTAGTGCCGGCTCTGTCTGATGCAAAAGACACCAGATATTTCTTCACAGACAGCTCAATTTCTTATGCACTGAAATTGAGACTCCTCTTCATGGCAGTATTGCTCCATTGTGGCTTCTTGACACATCATTCGGCTACATGCAGCTGCTGATGTAGATCTGCATCTACAGGTATGTCTACACTGCAGTCAAGAGTTAGTTCAGATCCCAGAGCAGTAAAGCTGCAGCAGTACAAGTCTGCTGGGAACTCTGAATAAGTACTGGGATGGATAGCCCACGCTGAAACCGTGCTGCTGCGGCCTCCCTGCTCCAGCTAAGTGAATGCTCTCTTGGGTATGACTACATAATCTGCAATATCACTCCGTAGTTGCTGCGTAGATATACTGTAAGAGAGCATGAATAGACTCTTGGCCTCATTCTCCACTACCTTGGACCTGGGTGTAGTCATTTATACCACATTTATACAAAGTGGGTGTAAAATGCTATCATCTCAGAATGGGGAATAATCTGTAAAGGAAGCCCAAAAGATTAGGAATACAGACTCACAGACTTATAAAGTCAGAAAGGACCATTATGATCATCTAGTCTGATCTCCTGAACAACACAGGCCACAGAACTTCACCCACCCTCTCCTGTAATAGATCCCTAACCTAAGACAGAGACTCTGTCTACATTTACCTCCAGGATTTGGCGGCAGTTGACGGGAGCTACGCAAGCTACGCCAAAAACTAGCGTAACTCCCGTCGACTTCTCTGCTCCTCTTCTGCACGCCATCTTCACTGCACTGCGCTGACGGGAACCGCGTTCCCGTCGACACAGCGCTACGCCACTTGCAAAGGTGGTCTTAGTACGTCGCTTTCTGGATCGACTGAGCAGGTCTTCACTGACCGCTCAGTCGATCCAGAGCAATCGATCTGACGGCGGCGACTTCACTGCCGTCAGTGTAGCCGTACCCTGAGTTATTGAAGTCCTCAAAAAATGATTTAAGGATTTCAAGGTGCAGAGAATCCACCAGCAAGTGACCCATGCCTCATGCTGCAGAGGAAGGTGAAAAACCCCCAAGACCTATGCCAATCTGCCCTGGGGAAAAATTCCTTCCTGACCCCAAATGTGGGGATCAGTTAAACCTGATATCTGATATGACCATGATAGCCATGGAGAATCAGATCTTCTCTGTTGGAATGATCATACCAGCTATTCCTAACCTTCTAGGCCTGCTTTACACGTCAAAGAAAAAACCCCACAAACCTATTGTCATAGCAGCTCCAACCTGGAGCACCCTCCTAGGGCAGGCCACAACAGGGACAGGCACACCTACCTCAGTTTCCTCTTTCAGAATCCCCACTAGCACCATGCAAGCTTACCCGCTAGTCCATCAACATGGCTCTTCCTCTCTCTTGATTTCTCTGCTTTTCTTGTTTTCAGCCCTGGCTCTCCAGCTTGGGAATGCCAACCATCAAATCTCTCTTGCCGCTCTCCTTGCCTTCAGGGAAAACCTCCTCCAGTCTCCCTGGTCTCTGGATGCTCTGATCTGCTCTTCCGAACACAACCACTCTGCTCTGACTCACTTGGTCACTCCCTGGACCCTTATGGGCCCCAGATGCTGCCTCGCCCTCTTAATTGACCAAATAAGAGGACCTGCTATGGCATAGGGGCACTGGGCCTACTTCATTTATTGGGGCCAGCCATTTTCCCTCTTTTCGTGTCACTTTTACTTTGCAGCTAAGGGCTTATCTACACTTATAGCGCTGCAGCAGCACCACTGCGCCGCTGTAGCACTTAATGAAGATACTATCTACGCTGAAAGGAGAGCGTTTCTCATCGGTGCAGGTACTCCAAGGCCCCAAGAGGCTGTGTCAATGGGAGAAGCCCTCCTGTGGACATTGCACTGTTGACATGGGGGAGGATTTGGTCAGCACAACTACATCGTTCAGAGAGCTGAATTTTTCATTCCGCTGAGCAAAGTGGTTATACCAAACTGCATTCGCAGTTCAGACCAAGACTAAGAGTGATTGAAATATGGTATTTGCTGTAAAAATTCTCATTTCATTTGAAATTTTTCACTTGCTTTTTTTTGTCAAAATTAAATAAAATATTGAAACAAAATAGTTTGAGTGCTCAGTTTTGCATTTTTCCCCCTCCCTTTTTTCCTTTGGAAAGGGGAGGGAAAAAAATCAAAAATAGTTAAAACCAAACATTTTCCATTTTAATTTGAATTGAAACATTTTTTTTTTTTCATTTCGTTTGGACAAAAAATTGAAAAATGTTGAATGACCTAACATTTTGGTGCAGTTTCAAAAGCCATTTTAAAAATTATAAAAACACTTTTCAATGAAAAATTTTGATCAGCTCTCCATGTAACCATCATTTCTTCATACACTGCAGACAGGAATCTGCACAGAGTCATATTCATACTATGGACACCCAGGTCACTGGGTTACTTAGAGTCTTAAAGGTAAGCACATGCTTAAGTGATTTGCTGTATAAGGGTCTCTCAGAGTTTGGTGGCAAAATGCAAACATAAAGTAGGCAGGAGGTTAATTGCACATGTGGCTTCTTGCAACAGACAGAAAATAATACTGGCTTCTTCACGAGCATAGGAGCAGGCTTTTCCCTGACTTCTAAAGGCATAAATTAGTGACTGTCGGCACAGGCAAAGAAAGAGCAAGACAAATGATGGAGAAGGTGAGACCCACAAGAATAAGTAGATGCCTTTCTTCCTGCAAGTTTTTCCTGAAATGTTTTCAAATGATTGCCTTCGCACCAAGGAGAATTTCTGAGTGATTTTGCAAAACAGAATTGCAAACGAAAAGCAACAGTTTGAAAACAGCTCCTTTGATTGCCAAACAGAAAACTAATAATGCCACTTCATGTGTGTGTAAGTAAGATGCAGTGTTGTAGCCGTGTTGGTCCCAGGATATTAGAGAGACAAGATAGGTGAGGTAATATCTTGTATTGGACCAACTTCTGTTGGTGAGAGAGACAAGCTTTTGAGCTTATACAGAGTTCCCCTTCAGGTCTGTGTAAGCTCTAAAGCTTGTCTCTTGCACCAACAGAAGTTGGTCCAATAAAAGATATTACCTGACCCACCTTGTCGGTGTAAGTAAGAGGTCTTTAGAGTGCCAGGAGATGCTATTCAAAACCCGAAGTACTTTTATTCCTTTAACAGGAACACCTAGAGTTTCCTAGTATTTCACAATCTCTGTGCTGAAAATAATGGTACAGTTTGTCTTGTTGTTGCTGTTCTACATATTAATTAAAGTGTTTTCCTCAGATCTGGGATGCCTCTAGGCTAGTACAATTGTGTAAAACCAGTAATGTTTTCCTGTTGTTCTATATGACACCCATAGCTGTCTACACAAAATTTAGTTCTGTGGTAAAACTTGTCAAATGTCTACCGTGGACATATTACCCCTCACATCTGTCCTACAGTGCTGAGACTTCTATACTCGTGATAAACTCAGTTAATTTGTTACCATACCTCCCACCCACTCCCAATCCAACCGTCTGTTTTGTCACCTGCTACATCCTGCCTGACACCTAGACTATAAACTCTCTGGAATAGGGACTGTTTTCTTTGTTATTTGTCAGAGCCATTACTTGAGTCCATCAAGTCCCTGGTAATGTCCCTAAATACAGGACTGTTGGAGGTTTTTTTAAGTAGTAGATTGTGCAATGTTTGGAGAGTTTCCTTTTTGTGCAGAGCTGCACATATTTTTACTTAGAATTAGTCTCCAAGTCCTTGTCTCATATGCAGTTACCTCATTCACAGAGGTATTGTGTCAGCTGCTTCAGAGACTCATTTTACAAACATGAGGGGGAGAATAAGTTTATCACAGTGTAAATTGCACCTTTGCAAATAAAGCCAATTTATGAATACTGTCAAATTGTAATCATTCTGATGCATCACAATATTACCTCTGACACTATGTTAACCTAATTTTATTTTTGAACAGAGAGAGAAGAAGGAAGCTCTAATATTAACAGTCTGGGTACTCCAGAGGAAATTTATGGCTGCCTTACAGTTTCATTATAAAACCCCACTCACAAGAAATATCCACTTATATAGCGGGGTGGAGATACCCTCCCTGCCAGCAGCACAGCAGGTATAGCCAGCTCTTCACCACCTCCTGCAGAAGCCCTTACGAGTAGGAAGAGGCATAGCTGGGTCACTCCTGTGTCCTGGCTATTCCCCAGTAGCACAGAGGCTGAGAGGAGTCATTTCAGCTGGGGCTCAAGTTTGGGCAGCTCTCAGGGTTGTAATTTTGACCGGGGGCCAGCATTCCTAGAACAGGGGAGGCACAAGCTGTCCCCACCCGAAGTCCATGCATGAGGCTCAGCACCAGTACAGGGATGCCAGTAAATCTCAAACCGACCGCTTCACCTGGACAATGCAGTCCTGTAAAAAAGCGCTAGGACAGATATGCATGCTTGTGGTACATACGCTAGAAGATAATGAAAATGGAGTGCAAACTGGCCCAAAGCAGAAAGGGTTAGCCCTATTTAACCATGATACAAACTACTGTATCAGGAGCATGTAATTATATTCCATTCCAATATATATCGTCATATATTCCATGAACTTGACTGAATAAACAATGTGTATGAGCCACCTCGATATGCAGACTTAGAGAATTCTCTGTCAACCTGTGATTCTGTAAATATTTTAACTACGCTAACTCAGAGATCCAAACCCAGAACTCAGGGACATCATGCCTTGCTCTAGTCTAGAACTCCCATGGTCTCTCTTGGTACTACACCCTCCAGAATGCTTTGTTATAGTCCGTAGAATGGCAGTCACATGTTGTTGGCTGCAATAAGAAGACAATAGTACTGGACCTTTAAAGGGCGACCGTAGTGTATATCTTACATTTGCTGTGCAAAGAGCAAAAGAGACAACCACCAGCATGCTCTGTTACACGGGTTTAAACTAGAAAAATAACCTGTTGGTAATGAGCACAGCTGAACTGCTGCTGAAAAAGTGTTGTCTGAAAAAGTGTAGAGAGAGTTAACTGTGCTCAGCACCATTTCCAAAACTCAGGCAAAATCTGTTTGGAAGAAGTGGAAGTACATTTGTTATTCCCAGCTAAACTCTGAGTAATCTTTAATAAGAAAAACATTCCTTTTCAGGGACCAGAAAGCAGCAGATGAACTGCTGAAAAAATAATCTGTATAGTGTACACAAGACGAGATAATGAGGAATTAGGCTCTGATATTTAAAAGGCTATTTTCATTGATTACTGCTTTGTTCGCTGAACTGTGGCACCCTGACACTAAAATATTGTGCTTGGTAAATGTTCACTTAACTATCGACACTATTTTTTGCAAATCTCTGGACTTTGATATTCTCTGGAACATGTTAGCACAAAGTATGACTACAACAATAGATCATAAATACTTGCAGTATAAACTTTCATTTTTCCTGCCTTTCATTGGACTATACTTTGTGAAACGTAAGAATTTATTTAGCAAATTGATCAACTGTTGCTAGGAAACACACTCAAGACACCCTGCCTAGGGTGCTCTGGCCCAGGTGCCAGCCAACTAAGTGATCACGCTACAGATCCATACATGCACTTTGCGGTGTTTTGTTTGGGGGTTTTTTGTTTTGTTGATTTTTTTTTTTAATCTTCTATCAGCTACTCATTATTTTCTCATCTACAGAGCCAATAGCAGCCACTGTATTACATAAGGCTGCACCCATAACCAACAACTAGGAGCACTACCTCTACTCCTTGTATCATCTTAGGGAAAGTATCAGATAGCCAGGAAATATAGAGACGATAGCAGATTGCAGGAGCCGGTCATACAGATACCGAGACCAGGATCTCAGATTTCACTTTCTCACCTGTCTTCCCTGCAGCAAGATCTCAAAGGAGAGAGTGGGCACTACCTTGCCCTCTCACCCCACCAAAATGCACCCTGGCTGTATTAATGGCAAGGAAGACTCCACAGATCAGCCTGCTTGCATTTTAATATTAATGGCATTAACTGTGAACCTTCCCCTTCTCTTCCCCGTCTCTGAACTGCCTGCCATTTCCTGCATTGCAGGAGACAATTTCAACATTCTACTCTTTTTTGCATGTTTTGATTTCTCTGCTATTTTGCACCATTGTCCCTACTATCCCTCAACTGCTCTAATGTTTCGTTCTCATATGCTTCCTATAGTTGTCCCCTGGCTTGTGGCCTTTCTTTTTCTTGGCTTGGTTCTCCTCTTCCCCCCATTCCCAACCCCTTTAATTCTTCCATTGCCTATTCGCTTTCTCCTCTTTTTCAGGCACTCACTCTATTCCTCCTTCCATTCAATCAGCTGAACACAACTCTCTCCCCCTCTCCAGATCTCACCTCTGTTTCCTTCTCTTAGTCTCTGGTGACATCTGTCCCAGTCCATCCTTTATGCTCACCTTCTCAACTACCTCTTGCTCCTTTCTCCACCTTCTTTCCTGGCCCATGGGCTCTACTCCTGTCAGCCTTATTTCAATCATCTGAGCACCTCTGCCCTGCCAACAAAGCACACATACCTTCCTTTCTTTCAGCTGTTGTCTCTCATGCTTCATTGCTAAGAAATGGATCTCAGTCCACAATCGTTCACCTCTTCACTTTCACCAACTCTTGGATCTCTCCCTTCAATTCCATTTCTTTTGCTGTTCTCTTCTTCAGTGATCTTTCTCATTCTTTATCACACTTACAGAGCTACCTGCACCTCTGGCCCCCTTCTGGCCTCTCTGAGGGCACTTCCTCAGGAGTTAGGCCCTGTGTCTAACCTGACCTATTGTGCTGTGGAATTTCACGGTTCTCTCACTCCTTGACCAGGCCCTAGACTACATCACCCAGAGTGTAAACCACTTATACCCGGCTGATCCAACCAACTTTGGCCACCTGTGGTGCCTTCTTTTGGGAGTCTGTGGCCAGTGGTATCCAGCAAACAGAGCCTTGGTAAAACAAAGGAATTGTTTATTTTATCAGTAGGAACTGTTAGGGAAAAAAAGATTTTAAAACAAGAAACTGCCTTCAAGTATCTTACCTAAAGCCGTATCATCCTTTGACCTAGACAGACCTGGATTCTCCCGACACTTCAGCTGGGTCCTGTGATTTAGGGCTTATCTATACTTGAAACACTACAACCACACAGCTGCAGGAAGCTGTAGTGTTTCAGCATAGACATTATCTATGCCAACAGGAGAGATTCTCCCATCGGCATAGGTAATCCACCTTCCGAAGAAGAAGTAACTCAATCAACAGAAGAATTCTTCCATGAACCTACCACTGTCTACCCTGGGGTTTAGGTAGGTATAGTCTCTCTCAGGGGTGTGGATTTTTCACACCCAAGAAACACAGCTATACTGATTTAAGTTCCCAGTGTATACCAGCCCTAAATCTCATGTGCCTCTTTAAATCCTGATCCCGTTCTTTATTCCTCTGTGTTCATGGACTTTGACCCTCCTCATCAAACCAGTCCTGTAGGCTCAGCAAAAGATCCAGACAGAGTCCTCAGAGCCAATGGTTCTGGCATTGCCCCTTAATGATTCTTAAGTGTCAGTTGATAGGTACTTATCTCTTCCTTCCTGCTAGCCCTCTACTGAGTCCAGATAGCCCTCTATTGAGCTAACCCAATATATTTGTACAATCAACATCCCAATAATCAGGACAACATACAATATTTATAAATTATTACAGGACAGCTTCAAATTTGTCAAACGTATGTTCCCTGCCCTGAAAACTGTGTTAATGATTTTAGGCACCTCCTCTTTTTCTCCTGTTGCTTTCCACCTTTCCCCACACCTTTTCTTCCTTTAGCATCTACTCTATGCAACTCTGCTATCCGTCCATGTTTCTGTTATCTGTCACATCCTCCTTGATCTTCATCCTTCTCCTTCCTAGACTTTGGTGTCTAGCCTCTTTCTCTTGTCTCAGTCCTTTACCCTTATCCTAGGTGTCTCCAGCTTCAGTGTTGATGACCCATCTGATACCATTGTCTCTCATTTCCTGACTTCATTCTCCTCAGCTGAAGTCTAGCTCTGAGCCACCTTCTCCATTCATACTGTTGACATTCTCTTGACTGACATTCACCAAACACTGCTCAGTTTCTGCTTTCTCAATCTCTGAGTTCCCTCTTTCTGATAGCTACCTCATCTCCTTTTATCTGAACCCATTATCCCCTGACCATCGGCTCATTAAAGTGGGTAAGGTAATACCTTTAATTGGACCAACTTCTACTGGTGAAAGAGACAAGCTTTTGAGCTACACAGAGCTCTCTTCAGTCTGGGAAATGTATTCAGAGTATCACAGCAAAATATACATTTCCCAGACCTGAAGAAGAGCTTTGTGTAGCACGAAAGCTTGTTTCTCTCATCACCAGAAGTTGATCTAATAAAAGATATTTCACCCACCTTGTCTCTCTTATATGCTGGAACCAACATGGCTACAACACTGCATGCATCTTCCCATCCTACATTTCTTTCTTGATTTCCTATCCATCACCCTGTGTGACATTTCTATAGATCTCAGCCCCCTTCTTCTCTCTATATGCTCTGCAGACTCGCTAGTCTCCATCTTCAATTCCAACCCTTGCCTTCTTTGACATTCCCACTATCTCTAGCCATGGCTTTCCTCTGGCATCCACTGGCTCCATGCTGCATAGTGGATATACATTTTCTCTTTATTTAACACTGCTGTTTTCCTTCCAAAATAATTCTACTTAATCTCCCTGATAACTCCTGTGCCTCCAGTACCTAGCAAATTTCCTCTACCTTCTATTCTCTTCAAATACTTTCTGGGAATTTCTTCCAGGGGCAAAACTGATACAATTCAGACGGGAGTTCTTCTTCCACTATTCACTGTCCCTCCAATGTATCCCCCACCTTCAGCTGCCTCTTATTCACCACCATCTCAGATTCTGAGGGGTTTCTCTTACTATATACTTCTAACCCTGACTCCATTCTCTCCCAACTCTTAATCTCCCTCATTCACTCTCATTCTGTTTTTCTCCTTTATCTCCAATTGCTCTCTCTCTTTCTCTTTCATCTGGTTCCTTTCCCATACAAGCACTATCCCATATCCTTATAGTGCAGTTATGGGCAGAAATGGTACCTTTCAACTCAACAGATCAGGCTCATAATCTATTTCTGGTCATTTCTGCGCCATTTAGTGACAAAAATAAACGTCACTACTTCGTACCTCTGTGACTACTGTAAAACCAATATAGCTATAGGAGTGACCAGGTTTTTTTTTGGGCTGTGCATCAGAAAATTGATTATTTAGACTAAATGCTAGCTGCAGTGTTTTTATTACTAGAGATAATACATGAGCCAAGAAGACCACAATTCGTCTTCTGTAGCCCAGAATGAAAACCTGAGGAAAAAATTTTTAAAATGCCAGAATGACATAGCCTACGTCACTTTCAAAAATGACTTAGAAACTTAGGTGCCTAAGCCCATTGACTTTCAATAAGATTTAGATGCATTATTACTTAAGTCACTTTTGAAAATGGAACTTGGGCTCCTAAGTCACTTTGGTACTTTTGAAATTTTTTCAGGGTCATGAGCACCTTCGGAAAGATGCTGAACATCCTCAATGGCCATTGACTTCCAGGAGAGTTGTGAGTACCTGGCCGTGTTAGGCTGCAGTGCAATGTTTCTCTGGCTCTTGGCTTCTCTTTGAGAAATTCCCACCAGCCAGCATGAAGTCACTTCTCTTCTGATACCTAAATATACAGGGTAGCCCAGAATGATGACAATAGGATGGATCCTCCACTGTGTAAACGGCCATAGATACAAAGCTTCTTATACTGAATTAAAGGAGCATGCTCATAAAGAACATTAACTGATGCAATTAACTGATTAACTGTTAACAGTAACTGATTAACTGATGCAATAGGTAGGCATCCCAATAAGACACCCCCACAGCTGATCAAACTTAGAGCAGAACATATACATATGGCATAGGATTGCCAGCATTCGTGTACCTGGCCCTTTCAAGATCTGGATTATAATGGTTAATCCCACTGTGTTCATCTATTTCATTAAACGGCCTGATTATAGCTAAGAGAGAAAGGATCTATTTTATGTGTTCTTATCTTTGAAACTATACCCTGCATAATCAGGCGTGCTTCCCAGGCAGAACAAACATACAATAGAACTTAAATGTAAAGGCAGTGTAAACTCCATGCTTAGCCTATTCAGGTTATGTCCATTCAGTTCACAGCTCAGGTCTCAGGGCAAATATAATGTATGTCTCAGGTTCTCTGAGATTCACCCTGGTGCTTGTGCTATAGGCTTTTCTTCATATAGAGTAACCTTGTAGTACCTGCCTTTTGGAATGAATTTCTCAAGTTGAATACCTGCAAACTCCCACCTTGTTTTAAACATTGCCTGGGTTATCCCCCAAAACTCCATGACTTCCTTTCTTCTGCTTAATGTAGCCTTTTCTTAGTACGTAAGAGTCAGCAGTTCTAATCCACTCTAAAGAAGCATCTGGGTTTCTTGCTGAAGAAATGCTGCCATAAAAGTTATGCAGGATCCCCTTCTAAACTCACTTTCCCTTGGTTCTTATGCCCTAATCTAACTGATTTGTAAATGGACATAGAATCCGCCCAACAGATGGACATGATGGCAGGTAAGCAAGACACTATGAATGTGTATTGTCTGAATGTGGAGAGCAGAACTGATATCAGGAATACCCAAATGGCTGCCCATCACAAATTTCTGTGATTACTGTGACGGGGCCAGCCCTGACAGCTATAGAAGAGTTCTGGAAGGCATATATATCAGCCCCAGATTTAGCAAATCCCTGTTCCCTGGTGATCCAGCTGGGGCTACTCAAGGGCAATTAGGCCAGCTGAGGCCAATCAAGGAGCTTGCCCCAGCAGTTAAAAGCCTCCCTGTCGGGCAGGGCAGGGCTGCTGCTGCTGCTGGATCTGGAGCCGGTGGAGGTGCTAGTGTGGGTGTTGTGGGAGCATTCAGCCATGGGAGTTAAGAAGGCGCCCGTCCAGGCAAGACCAGAGGATGCTGGCCCCAAAGAGCCTGAAGGAGGACCACAAGCTGGGGGGGGCTACAGATGAGCGACCCAGGGAAGGTAGTAGCCCCTGGACTAAGCTGTTTCAGGCTACTCCTTGCAGGGTCCCTGAGTTGGGGCCCGGGGTAGAGGGCGGGACCGGGCACCGCCCCCTGCTCTCACCCAGCCACACCACTAGCGTAGCTAAAGGGAGACCAGACCCACGAGGCCAAACAGGCCCGCCTCACCACACTACATACAGGGATATGCCATTAACAGTCTGTTTTCACATGAGATAAAATGTTCAGTAATAAAAATGTTCATAGAAAAACTACACTGAGATGGTGTTAAAACTGACAATACGTTTCAGTAATTTAGGGTGAAAAACAAAACACAGGTGAAGGAGAATAGATGAAGAATTCCAACAGATGAGAGGACGCCGTCTATAAATACGGAGCTGTCACTGGCTCCTCCATAATGCTTTCTATAATCATATATAAATATTTGTTTCTTGTTGGGTTAGGTATAAGGCTTCACTGCTGCTTCCCCTTCCCGCATATCTTTTGTTTCGCAGAAAGCCTTCACAAAAGGACCAACATCTGGATAAGTCTAATATTTTGCTAAACTGCTCTGTAACCTTTGGACCATACTCACAGGACTCTGAGTGTAGTTACCTGGGAGGCAGCTTTAAAAAAGTTAACCATAGGCAACCAGGTAGACCTAGCTACTTTTATATTTTTGGAACATTTATGTTTTATTTATCAAAGTATTCTGGATTTTTTTTGATAAATAAAATAAATTTGCTCAGCATCTTGGTTGTGGGACAAATTGGAAAATACAGTACCTTTATCATCTTATATTTTTATTCATAAAAACTGTTTTGGACTCTGTGATCTGGTAAAACAGAAATCAAATTAGATGATGAAAGACCACAAAACGTCACCAAGTAATGGTTTGCTACCTTAAAAATAAAGCAAATAGACATGGTAATTAGACGAGCCTTTCTTCTTGTCAAGGGAGCCACTCAATTAGGATTTTTCTGTCCTGCATGAGGGGATGTTGTTGATATAAATATTAGAAGTCAGAATACTATTGCTTTATAGCAGAAGGAACTTTATCCCAGAACTTTTTTTTTATTGATAGTGCACTGCACTTAAATATAATTCTTTCTTCATGTATTCATTTGCTCTCTCTCCCAGTCTGATGCTGCTGAATGTATTTGTGAAAATAATTAAAACAGTATCTTCCCAAGATGACAGCTTATGGAACAACTTAATTAAACACTAAAATTTAGGAATGGAATATCATGTGTTACACCCCTTTGTGTGTGTGAACCTATTCTTCTTAAACAATCAAATAAAAGCCACTGTAAATCTCTGCAATATGCTGACCATCTGGCCTCACAGATCTCTACCAACTTGACTGACTCATCAAACACAGAGACCTACAGGTTGTTTTTTTAATACGTTGCACACAGCACAAGCCATTACTCCCTGCTCTAAAACAAACCCATAACCCAGTGTGGGCAAATGCAGTCCTTTTGATATTCACATTTTAAATCACATCTGGGAAGTTTGTATACAAACCATGAAGAAATTTTTCCAGAAAAACACTCGACACAGACAGAGAGAAAGAGAGAGAGAGTCCTGCTATTTTTATTGCCAAATCATTATTACAAAACAGTTTTGTGCCCTCTGGGAGGAAAATGATAGTATAGGTAAAGGTTTTGCAAACTACGAGATGATAGGTTATTACTGTATTTGATTAGCTGTTAAGGCCTTATTTACACCTGCAAAACTCAGACCTGTAATTCTCCACAAGATCAGTTCCATTGGTTATAGCAACAGAGTAAGTATTAGTTTAGTCAGAGCTCAAATGTTCTACAACTATAACAGTCTAAGCTTGCTCAGGTTATCGTGACCCGGTGTAGAAATGCCTTGGCCCAGTCTACACATTAGTGCTTACACTACTGCTAGTCCTACTGCAGTGTCACTATTACAGGTAAATGAACAGGGCTTTACAGAAAGCTTGAGAGTAGAATCAATGACGGTGTTCAGTGGGTTTACTCCTGTTCTCAGTAACAATCATGCAATGTCATTGACTTCAACAACTGTAAACAAAACCTGGCCCAGTGACTTAAAAATAAAAAACCCTTAGAGAACAAGCAATAAGTTAGAGACACAAGGTGGGTGAGATAATATTGGTGAGAAAGACAAGCTTTCGAGCTACACAGAGCTCTTCTTCAGGTCTGGGAAAACTACTGAGAGTGTCAAAGCTAAATACAAAATCAAACAGATAGTTTAGCATAAATAGTGAGCACATATTCTAGTGGACCATTTCAGGTGAAGTGGCCCGTTAACACCCCTGTAAGTCAGAAGACAAAAGAAGAAGTTACTCACCTTTTGTGCAGTAATATAATGATGGTTCTTTGAGATGTGTCCCCTATTGGTGTGATCCTCTATAGGTGTGTTTGTGCCCCCATGCTGCTGATCGCAGATTTTTGGTAGCAGTCCATCTGCCCGCGCATGCGCTGCTTCCCACCAGCCACAAGGCTCGCTAGCACGCATGGGCATTCCCTCTACAGTTCCTTCTCTTCCGTAGAGCAAACTAATTGAGCTCCAAAGTAGAGGGGAGGAGGGTGGGTTGTGGGGTACCCAGAGGGACACATGTCTTGAAGAACCATCGTTACTGCATAAGGTGAGTAAGTTCTTCTTCTTCGAGTAGTGTCCCTATGGTGCTCCACCGTAGGTGACTCCTAAGCAGTGCCTACCACTGGAGGCTGGGATTGCCGAGTCAAGTCTGATATGGATGATATCCAATGAGGGATGCACTGGTAGTCAAGAGTAATGATGGGGGAGGCTGAACGAATCAGATTCCCACACAGACATTCACTGGATCTTTCCACCAATGCAAGGATTGTTTGCCCCTGATGGGTACCGATAGTAATTTGTTTATGCTGTGTCTGTCTGTAAATCGAATCGAGCTAGGGAGAATCTCATGCATAGTCTGGCATAAGCTATCACCGGCGATCCTGCAGCCATGTGTCCCAGGAACTGGAGGCAGTCTGTAGCTGAAGTTTGGGGGCTAGATTGTACTATCTCTATCAATGAGGAGAGACTGAGAAATCTGTGATGAGGGAGGAGAGCTCCCACCCGGACAGAGTTGAGGTCAGCTCCTATGAATTCTAGCTTCTGTACTGGTGTCAATGTCGATTTTTGTTTGTTGACTTGCAGGCCCAGCCTTTGAAACAGATCCAAAGTAGTCTGGGTGTCTGTGAAGGACCGAGCCCTGAGAAGGCAATCATCTCGTAAAGGTAAATCATGAATACCTGAGAGTGTAGGTGGGCTGCCACCACTGAAAGGACCTTAGAGAATACTCCGGGGGATGATGACATGCCGAAGGGGAGTACTCCATACTGGTAGTGGTCCTGGCTTAGTGTAAATCTGAGGAATCGCCTATGGCTTGGTATGATTGAGATATGGAAATATGCCTCTTGGAGGTCGAGAGTTGAGAACCAATCCCCTCTTTCTAACACTGAAATAATCATAGATAATGTGACCATCTTGAACTTCTGGGCTTTGACAAATTTGTTGAGCGCTCTGAGGCCCAGTATAGATCTCCAAACCCCTTTTTTCTTTGGTATCAGGAAGTAACAAGAATAGACGCCTCTGCCTCTTAGATGCATAGGCACTGGCTCTATTGCTTCTACACTGAGGAGATGGTCTGCCTCTTGACATAGTTAGCTCTTGGGAGAAGAGTCCCTGAAAAAGGATTGGGAAGGGTGTTTGAGAGGTGGAAGAGAAAAGAAATGGATGGAATAACTGGTCTGGACAATCTCCAGCACCCACTTGTCAGAGGTTATCTGTTCCCAAGAGCTGCGGAACTAAGTAAGACCATCCCCAAAGGGTGTTTTCCAGCATGGAATGGCAGTGAAGAATGTGTTCTACAGGCATCTTGACCAGTTCATCAAAAGTGTCTCTTCAAAGTGGAGAGTTGGGAAAAGGCTTGTTGAGATCCTGATGTCTGTCATCTGAGGAACCTGGGCTTCTTTCTCTGAGGCTCATATGGCCTCTGCACGCATTGGGATGGGTATTGAGATGGGTAGGAAACTAAATATTGTGAATGAGACTTAAATGGTGGCTGAGGATTGTATTTTCTTTTGTATACCACTGTGTATATACTGAGGGATCTAAGAGTGGCCCTTGAATCCTTTAATGTGTGGAGGGAGGCATCAGTCTTTTCAGCGAACAATGTTGCCCCTTCAAACGGAAGGTCCTCCACCATTGCATGGGGAAGCCGAGAGATGAAGCCTTGAGGTCCGTCTCATCACAACTGCGGTCAATATGGAATAAGCCACTGTATTGACTGCATCGAGTGCTGATTGGAGGGACGTCTTTGACACCAGTTGGCCTTCATTAACTAATGCCTTAAATTGCTCCTTGTGGGAGTGGGGGAGCTGTTCAATAAATGAACTTAACTTTGCATAGTTTTGCCCACAAGGCTTGGTAGTTTGCCACTCTAAACTGGAGGGTGGCTGAGGAATAAGCTTTCCTGCCAAACAGGTCCAGGCGCTTGCAGTTCTGATCGTAAGGGGTGAACTTAAAGTGGGGCTGGCATCCCTTGCAATTCACTGCATCCCCGATGATCGAACTGGGGGACGGATGTGAAAATAGGAATTCCATGTCCTTTGCTGGTACATAATATTTCTTGTCCTTCCTCTTGCAAGTTGGAGGGGCGGATGCGGGGGTTTGCCATATCGCCTTGGCAGGGTCCAATAAGACTTCATGAATTGGGAGGGCGTCTTTGGAAGCTGTGGAGGAGTGTAAAATGTCCACCAGCTTATGATGCGACTCGGCCACTTCTTGGAGAGTTATTAGAAAGGCCTCTGCCACATCCCAGAATAGTTTAAAGTCATCTGCCATAGATGGTGGAGGGGGCATCACTGTCTCACCTCGCGACAATGACAATAATTGGGCCTGAGGCATGACCTCTTCCTCCTGGTTCCTCCCTGGTCTGTTCGGGGGCTTAGAGGCCCTCGAGGCAACAGCTGAAGGAGTATTTCCTCTACTCATGGAAGGCCCCACTAGGGGCAAATGAGGTCTGTTGCCTTTGGGCCTGCCAGGGGTCCCAATGCAGCCACTGACCTGGAAAAGGGCCCAGTGTTGGAACCAGGGGTGTCCAAACCACAGAAGCTGCTTGGAGGGGTGGTATTCCCTCTGTTTGTAGTGGTACTGGGTGAGATGAGCGACAGGAAACTTGCTCATTTTCAGATTCTGCCAATGATACCGGCAGAGTGCAGCAAGTGAGCCCAGGGCTCCGGGTGGACTCAGTACAGGGGCCCAAGTACTGAGCAGTGGAGAGACCGGTGCATTCGACACCGACAGATCCGTTTCGCACCAGAAATCTGGTGGTGTGGAAGATGATGGTACCAGCGAAGGCAGTTGGTGCTGAGAGGCTTGTACTGTTAGACCTGATGTTAGGGTCTGTCACTGCCTGACATGTTGGTGGTGCTGCTGATGTTGATGACTGTACTGACAGAGCCTTCCCCGGAGCAGATCTTCTATGGTTCTCATGATGCTTCTTGCCTGCGCCCACTGGGTCTTTAAGCTGTCAGACCTGTTCTGTCAATTGGGTACCGTGTGTGCCCTGGGTACCCAATTTAGACAGCTTAGGTGCTGTTGGTACTGACCAAGCCAGGGACTATTTTTGGCCAGATCAGGGCATGCCACTGGGACTCACTAACCTTTTCTTAGAGGCCCTTTGTTGAGTGGCTTGCAGGCGTCTGCCTGAGATCATCTGCCCTCGAAGTGGAGGGTTGCAGAGAGGGTTCTCGCTTGGGCTCTGGAGGTTGAAAGGCTGACTCCACGAGTATGAGATTGAGCCTCAGTTCTCTATCTTTCGTTGACCTGGGCTTCCGTTGCTGACACATTACACACTTAATGTGTTCTTCGCCCAGACAGCAAATGCGCTGTGTCTGTCAGTCACCAGGACTGATTCCTTGCAACTGAGTCACTTTTTGAAGCCCAGACATACCCATGTCGAGGCGGGTCCCTCTCCCACAGGAGTAGTGGAAGACAGAGTCCTTTTCTGCTCTTCTTTTATTTCTTCTTCTTTTTTTTTTTTTTAAGGCATGGCCAAAACAAATATAAATGAGTAAGAAAGAAAAGGGAGCTTCGGAAGATGCTAAAATTAACACATTTCAGAGAATGAACGATCTGCAAACAGACAACTATTAGCTCAGTCTCTAGCCGGGGCAGTTGAAAAAGTACTGAGGAGGGAATGCCTGCACATGCTAGCTAGACTTGTGTCTGATGGGGAGCAGCACATCCGTTAGCGGTACGGACTGCTACCAAAAATCTCCGATCATCAGCCCAGGGGAACAGACATACTTACAGTGGCGCACCCATAGGGACACCACTCTAAGAAGAAAGGGAGATTAGTGGGTTATAGATTGATGTAATAAGCCATAAATCCAGTGTCCTTATTAACTCCAAGATTTTTAGTGTCTAGCAGTTATGAATTTAAGCTCCCAGGCTCATCTGTTGAAAGTGTTGTGCAGGTTTCTGCTGAGGATGATGACTGATAGGTCAGATACAGAATGATCGCTTTGTGAACAGTGTTCATCCACACGTGATATGGTGTTTTAATCTTATCATTTGCCTGTGTGAGTTCATTCAAGAGTATAGTGATTATCTGGTTTCACCCACATAAAATTGTTATTGGGACATTTTGTGCATTGGATGAGGTACACCACAGGTTGTGATAGGCATGTATAGGACCCGTGGATCTTGAAAGGTGTGCTGAGGGATGTTGATCATTGTAGTAGTGGAGATATTTCTACAGGTTTTGCATCTGTTGTTCTGGTACATTCTGGTGCCACTTTGAGTTTGTGTGTCCTGATCTGTGGGGAGCTTGCTTCTGATGATGAGCTTGAAGAGGGAGGACACAAGAACTCAAAGCCACAAAGCAATCATATATCTGAGCTATCAGTCCTCATCCTCAAAGGAAACCTGAACAACATATTCAAAAGATGAGCCTGGGAGCTTAAATTCATAACTTTGCTAGACAGTAAAAATCATGGTCTTAATAAAAACAATGGATTTATGGCTTATTATAACAATCTGTAACTCACTAACCCCCTTCCTGTCCTGTGACTACAAGGATGTTAACAGGCACCTTCACCTTGAATGGTCCCTTATAATATGTGCTAACTACTTATGCTAAACTATCTGTTCCATCTTGTATTTAGCTGTGACGCTCTGAGTAACTTTCCCAGACCTGAAGAAAAGCTCTGAGTAGCTGAAAAAGAATGGTTACTTATCTTGTAACTGTTCTTCAAGACGTGTTGCTCATGTCCATTTCCAATTTAGGTGTGTGTGCGCACCACATGCACCGGTGCTGGAAAACTTTTTCCCCTAGTGGTACCCATAGGAGCCAACTCTAGCACCCACTGCAGCAGCGCGCACATGCATACACATATAGGCGCCATTGACTCCCCCTCCCTCTCAGTTCCCTTTTGCTGGAACTCCGACTGAGGGAAGGAAGGCGGGTGTGGAATGGACATGAGCAACACATCTCAAAGAACAACAGTTACAGGGTAAGTAACCGTTCTTTCTTCTTCGAGTGCTGGCTCATGTCCATTCCCAGCAGTGTCTCCAGTGGCGGGAAGGAGTTCATGGATGTGACACTTGATGCAACACTCTACCAAAGCCAGCATCATCCTGAGCTTGCTGCATCAAGGTATGGGATGCGAAATTATGTACCAATGACCAGGTAGCTGTCCTGCAGATGTCCAGTATGTGGACATGTGCTTGGAAGGCCGCAGATGACACCTGCACTCTCGTTGAATGGGCTGTCAACAACACTGGAGATGCAACTCCAGCCTGCTCATAACAGGTTCAGATGCAGGCCATGATCCACTTCAAAATACGCTTCGAGGAAAGCGGCAGACCCTCCATCCGGTCCGCAACCACCACGAAGAGCTGTGGAGAACGACGAAAGGGTTTGGTTCTGTTGATGTAAAAAGTCAGGGCCCTTCTCATATTGAGAGAATGCAGGTGCCTCTCTTCACTGGAGTTGTGCAGTTTGGGGCAAAAGACAAGTAGGAAAATCTCCTGATTAAGGTGAAAATGGGAGACAACCATAGGCAAAAAGGCTGGGTGTGGGCGTAGTTGGACCATGTCCTTATAAAACACTGTGTAGGGCGGCTCTGATGTTAATGCCCTGATCTCCGACACTCACCTGGCAGATGTAATAGCCACCAGGAAGACAATTTTTCAGGACAGATACGTAAGGGGGCAAGAAGCCATGGGTTCAAAGGATGCCCCAGTGAGTCTGGAGAGGACCAAGTTCAAATCCCACTGAGGAAGGTCTATTTTCGGCAGGAAAAGCCTTTTTAATCCCTTAAGAAACCTAAACATAATTTAGTGTGAAAAAAACTGTTCTACCTTCTACCAAAGGGTGGAAAGCAGATATGGCCGCTAGATGAACCTTGGTTTACGAGAAGGCCAATTACCCTTGTTTCAAGTGGAGCAGAGACTCCAAGATTGTTGGGATCGACACCTGTGTCGGGGAAGTGCCACGCTCGGCCATCCAGCAGGTGAAGCGCTTCAACTTAGCCCTGTAGGCCAATCTGGTAGATAGTTTCCTGTTCTTCAAGAGCACACGTTGGACCTGGGTTGAGCAGGCCTGCTCCTCCTGACTTAGCCACGGCGCATCCATGCCATCAGATGTAGGGAGGCCAGCTCTGGGTGGAGCAGGCTACCTTGATCCTGGGACAGGAGGTCCATTCGCAGTGGTATGGTCCATTGCCTGGGTCCCGCCAGCTCTAAAAGCATCCCAAACCAATGCTGTTGGAGCCATGATGGCACTACGAGGGTGATCCATGCCTTGTCTCTCTTTATTTTCAGGAGGACTTTGTGGATTAAAGGTATTGGTGGGAAGGTGTACAAGAAGCTCCCCAACCAGGAGAGGAGAAAAGCATCTGTGATGGAGCCTGCACTGAGTCCTTGACAGGAACAGAAACGATGGCACTTCCTGTTGGCCCTGGTGGCAAAGAGGTCCACTTGAGGATTGCCCCACCTTTGGAAGATGCGAGTCGCTACCTCCGGATGGAGGGACCACTTGTGGTGAGAGCAGAAGGACCTGCTGAGACAGTCCGCCAAAGAGTTGTTGACTCCCGGGAGACGTACTGCTATTGGGTGAATGTTGTGAGTGACGCAAAAGTCCCAGAAATTCATGGCCTCCTTGCTCAGGGCCGGGGACTGGGCCCCACCCTGTCTGTTGATATAGTAAACGGAGGCTGTATTGTCCATGAGAATCTGCACCACTTTGTTGGTAAGATGTGGCAGGAAGATCATAAAGGCTAGACGAATTGCCCTGAGCTCCTTGATACTTATGTGTAGCCACAGTTCTCCTGAGGTCCACATGCCCTGGGTCTTTAGGGAACCCAAGTGAGCTCCCCATCCCAGGTCTGAGGCATCGGAAATCAGTGTTACCGATGGCTGGGGCACTTCGAAGGGCATTCCTTAGAGCACCCGATGCAGAACCGTCCACCACACCAGGGAGGTAAATATTTCCAGAGGAACCATAAGTATCCTGTCCAGGTGGTGCCTGACTGGAGAATACACTGACACCAACCACATCTGCAGGGGTCTGAGGTGCAGTCTGGCATGGGGAACCACGTAGGTGCAGGCCGCCATGTGGCCCAGAAGGCTGAGGCAGATCCTCGCTGTCGTGAGGAGGTGGGATGAAATGCAGGTTATAATATCTGTCACTGCTAAGAGCCTTTCCTCTGGAAGGAATGCTCTGGCCCTGGATGAGTCCAGCATCGCCCCAATTAATTCTATCTCCGGCACAGGGACTAATGTTGATTTTTGCTCATTTATTAGGAGACCTAGCGTCTGGCAAATGTTTCGGGTAATCATGATGCTGGCCTGAACCTGAGACCTTGACCTGCCCCTGATGAGCCAATCGTCCAGGTAATGGAACACCTACACTCATCTCCTTCGGTGGTATGCCGCCGCCACCGACATGCACTTGGTGAAGACCCTCGGTGTATTTGAGAGATGAAAAGGGAGCACCACGAATTGGTAATGGCGGTCTCCTATCATAAACCGTAGAAATCTCCTGTGACCAGGGAAGACTGCAATGTGAAAGAAGGCATCCTTTAAATCGACAATGGTGTACCAGTCACTCAGATCCAGAGAGGGAACGATGGTGCCTAAGGAAACCATACGAAACTTTAGCTTTCTGAGGTCCTTGTTGAGGCGCCTTAAGTTCAGGATAGGCCTCAGTCCTCCCTCTGCCTTTGGAATCAAGGAATAACGGGAGTAAAAACATCGGCCCTGTAGGTCCCAGGGAACCTCTTCCACTGCAAAAGTGTTCGCACCTCTTGCTCGAGGAGTTGGTCATGAGAGGGGTCACTGAAGAGGGCTGGGGAGGGAGGGTGGGAAGGCAGGAGTGAGGCAAATTGGAGGGTAAAACCAATAGCCACTATGCTGAGCACCCCTTAGTCTGACGTTATGGCGGCCCAGGCAAGAAGAAAATCAATGGGAGGCTGGATCCACGGGCAGAACTGGTAGATCGCTCTTGGGCGCACCTTCAAAAGGACTGCTTTCCACCCCGATTATGGTGGCTAGAGCTCAGTTGAGGGCCGGCAGATGACGAGCAGCCCTGGTGTTTTTTATATCCTTTGCTCTTCCTCTTATACGAATTCCTGCGGAAGTGCTCCCCGAATCACTGCTGATGCTGAGGCTTGAAGTGTCTCCCAGAAGAAGACGATATAGAGGCCGAGGGACCTCAGTGTTGCCCTCGAGTCTTTCATGCCATGCAGCCTGGAGTCCATCTGTTCGGCAAAGAGGGCCATGCCATCGAAGGGGAGGTCCTGAATTGACTGCTGGATCTCTGAATGGAGACCCTAGGATTGCAGCAATGAATAAACCACTAGGTTTAGCGAGAGAACTTGCGAAGGCAAAAGATGTTCCAGCACCATCACCTGCAGCAAGAAGGAACTGAGAAGGAGGGGGAGCCAATGGCGCCTATATGCGGGTGCATGTGCACGCCGCTGCAGGGGGTGCTACTGTCAGCTCCTACAGGTACCACTAGGGGAAAAAGTTTTCCAGCCCTGGTGCATGTGGCGCGTGCACTCACCTAAATTGGGAATGGACATGAGCAAGCACTTGAAGAAGAAGCTTGTCTCTCTCATTAAAAGAAGTTGGTCTAATAAAAGACTTCCATCCACCTTATATCTCTAATATCCTGGGACTGACGTGGCTACAACAACACTGCATACAAGCAATAAGTTACTTCTTTTGAGAACAATCAAAAAGTCACTGACTTAATAGTGATACAACCGACACACCACCTACCTCCCATGTACTAGTAAAGCAAAATTGCTTACACAGAATAAATGACACCAAAATAAACTAGGGGGAAAAAAAGTAATACATTTTCTTTGAAGAGGTAAACAGACCATTGGCTTCTTGCCAAGGAGGAATACATTGAAATCAAGCAAGGGTTCCTAGAAAGCACAGCAAACCCGCTGATGAAGCCGCTTTAGTGCTGTAAATGAGGCAGACACAATCTAAATGATTGCTGTGTGACATACATTAGTAGCAAGTGACCTGCCTTGGAGCTACACGCAGCAGGGGAAGCTATATACGCAGCCTGGTCTTTTCTCTGAGCTAGAGTAGAACTGTAGGTGGCTGGTTTACTTTAGCAGTTTCCTTTGAGAAATGGACTAAAATACCTCATGGATTCTTTTCTTGCCCTTTCAATGGGTAGAGCACAATGGCAGAAAGAATCAGCCAAGGTTGAGTTTGATGTTTTGTGACAAACCCTACTAATACAGCTCATTTAAGAGCAAGCATCTTTAGCTGAAACAAACAGATGATGCATACCATTAGCTCTTGATTCTCAGTGGCTGGAAAGCACAGCGTTTGTTTATATTATGCTTCTGTATCCACCAAAGTAAAGGCTTCAGGGGTTTCTTGTATAATGATGCATTCCACTCTATTCTTAGCTGGATGTTTTTATTTCCTCTATGGAAAGGGTCAGGAAAAATCTAAAATACAATAGGGGGTTAATACACACACACTTTCTTTTCCCAAATCATTCACACAATAGTACTACCGTGCAAATTAATGCAGTTAGCAGTTGAAAAAGACCTTTACAGAATATTCCCACCTACATACAATACTAAATCTCATTCAAACGAACTATGTGATGCACTAAAGAATATACTATAGAGGTGTCACAACAAGGAGTGTAAGGCATGAAGATAAGTACTGTACTCTAGTGTCAAGACTTAGGGGTCTGTTCTGAATTTGTGTGTTATTTATGTACACAGGTTATTTTTTTCCCTGTGGATCTTCTGTTTATGAGAATAAGTACAAGAGCTACACTGGGATTGGCAAAAAAAAAAAAAATATATCTAAAATATACGACAATCTCTACACTGACCCTGCCAAGACATACCTGGCTGCATATAACTATAGATGTCATGTGCAGTCTAATTAGTCTAATTAGGCACTTTACATAATATTCACCAACAAAGAAGGAGTCTCTGTCATTGTGGAGAAGACAGGAACTACTTATTTTAACAACAGTTGGGAAGAATTTTACCAACAGAGCACTCATCTCTCTAAGAACATCTCATACACTGACAAGGCACCTTGCTACTTTATATACCAAGATTAGGAAAATAAACTACTGTCATTAAAATATAGAATTATTGGGGCTAATAATCACTAGCAATACTGGTTACTCTATGGCAATAGAGCATCGAAGGAAAATCCAACAGATATATGCTTTCTGAACATTATCACCAATCTGTAATCCTGTAGCATGGACAGCGAGGAATGCAGGTATAAATGGGCAGTGGGATACTCCTTTTACTGTCCACAACAAGCAACAACAACTAGTTCAAAGAATAAAGCATACATGTTTTACCATGGTGACGATGAGGTTATCTTGTGTTTATTTGAAGTATAAATATTCTTAAATGTACCTTGTCATATCTGCCGAATCCTAAAATTTCTAGCTAGGGAAGCTGAATCCTCCATTGTCCTTATTTCTTCAGAATTGACGGATCCTGGGTTTTGTTGCTTTGCGAGAT
Source organism: Emydura macquarii macquarii (assembly GCF_026122565.2). Lineage (NCBI taxonomy): Eukaryota > Metazoa > Chordata > Testudines > Chelidae > Emydura > Emydura macquarii. Next base: position 10,598,445 of record NW_027132668.1, on the reverse strand, counting down.
TAAATGAAGTACAGATATGGTCCAAGTCTTTCCTATACCAGGGTAGAACCACTATTGGTAAAACTTGAAGGGAGTTAATGCAATCAACAGAGATAAAAGAGAGGTTATGCCACTTTTGAAGGCTTAATCATAGAATCATAGAATATTAGAGTTGGAAGGGACCTCAGGAGGTCATCTAGTCCAACCCCCTGCTCAAAGCAGGACTAACCTCTGCTATATCATCCCAACCAGGGCTTTGTCAAGCCGCAGCTTAAAAACCTCTAAGGATGGAGATTCCACCACCTCCCTAGGTAACCCATTCCAGTGCTTCACCACCCTCCTAGTAAAAAACTTTTTCCTAATGTCCAACCTAGACCTCCCTCCCTGCAACTTGAGACCGTTGCTCCTTGTTCTGTCATCTGCCACCACCGAGAACAGCCTAGCCCCATCCTCCCTAGAACCCCCTTTCAGGTAGTTAAAGGCCGCTATCAAATCCCCCCTCACTCTTCTCTTTTGCAGACTAAACAAGCCCAGTTCCCTCAGCCTCTCCTCATAAGTCCTATGCTCCAGCCCCCTAATCATTTTTGTTGCCCTCCGCTGGACTCTCTCCAACTTGTCCACATCCTTTTTGTATTGGGGGGCCCAAAACTGGACACAATATTCTAAATGCGGCCTCACCAATGCCGAATAGAGGGGAATAATCACTTCCTGTGACCTGCTAGCAATGCCCCTCCTAATGCAGCCCAATATGCCATTGGCCTTCTTGCCAACCAGGGCACACTGCTGACTCATATCCAGCTTTTTATCCACTGTTACCCCCAGGTCCTTTTCTGCAGAGCTGCTGCCCAGCTCGTCGGTCCCCAGTCTATAGCTGTGCATGGGATTCTTTCTTCCTAAGTGGAGGACTCTGCACTTTTCTTTGTTGAACCTCATTAGATTTCTTTTGGCCCAATCCTCCAGTTTGTTTAGGTCACTCTGTATCCTATCCCTACCTTGCAGGGTATCTACCACTCCCCCCAGCTTAGTGTCGTCCGCAAACTTGCTGAGGGTGCAATCTACCCCATCCTCCAGATCATTAATAAAGATGTTGAACAAAACCGGCCCCAGGACCGACCCCTGGGGAACTCCGCTTGTGACCGGTTGCCAGCTAGACATGGAGCCATTGATCACTACTCGTTGAGCCCTATGCTCTAGCCAGTTCACTATCCATTTTATAGTCCATTCATCCAACCCATACTTCTTTAACTTGCTGATAAGAATACTGTGAGAGACTGTATCAAAAGCTTTGCTAAAGTCAAGGTATATCACATCCACCGCCTTCCCCACATCCACAGAGCCAGTCACCTCATCATAGAAAGCAATCAGGTTGGTCAGGCATGACTTTCCCTTGGTGAATCCGTGTTGACTGTTCCTGATCACCTTCCTCTCTTCCAAGTGCCTTAAAATGGATTCCTTAAGGAATCCTAAAATTCAAAGTAGATTACCTTCAACATTTCACTTTAGAAAAAATGTGAACTCCCATATATCTAAAATCTTTAAAGGCCCACCTACCGTAGAAGTTACTATTGGATTGCTTTACTGATTCATTGGATAAAGGCACTCCTGCAAATTTGGCCATGCTGACATGGCAATTCCTTGATTGCGGCACTGATACATTGAACAGAAATGTCAGTTTTACTCAGAGTATCATATACAAGCAGTGCAGATTTGGGGACAATGGGTAACCATGTCAGGTTTTGCATCTGAACTCAAAAGGTTCAGAGTATATCCCATTTAGGATAAGGATACTTGGATACTTCTGATGAGTAATAGAAATGTTTGACAGAGGAAATAAATAACTGGCTGAAGTTAATTTTCTCATGTAATGCAAAAAGATCATCCCATAGCACACAATCCAAAGCCTTTTCTTCATCTATGGATTAAAAATAAAAATTCTTCCGGGTCAGATCTTCAGTTAGGATAAATTAGCAGAACTCCAGTGGACCTTTACTGATTTACACCAGCTGAGGATATGGCTCTGTGGGTTTATCCTTTTACACTGATGTATGATATTTAGAGTTCTCCTGACCTGTGCTTTGTTCATTTGCTACATATGAATATGAATATGAATAAATGAATGAATGACAACAAGATCAATAATAGGTGCTTGGCAAGAACTTTCACAAGTATTTCGCTGTCCAGGTTATTCTGCAAAATTAGGTAGTATGCTTTACCTTTCTCTTGACATGCATTTGGAATTTTGCCTTGTCCTGGAAAATCCTGAAACATCTGGAGGATTCAATGAAAAAGGACCCCCCTGAAAGTTTTATAAAATTCACCATTAAGACCAGTGGAACTTAGGATATCCTACTATTAGTTTCCATGTCATCTACTCGCATTTCATCTTTGAACTGGAATTTGTGTTCTTCTGTAATTTGTCGGCCTGGATTTCCTTTAAAAAAAAAAAAAAAAAAAGTATTTGTGCTATATGTTGGAATTTCCTATTGTGGAATGACTGTTAAAAATCTGAGCGAAATCTTACCCTTTTTGTTATAAATTATAATCGCTGATGTTGAATTAGGAGTATGGAATGGTCAGCTTTATCTGGCTAACGTTGCTTACTTCAATTACCAAATTCAGAGAAGGGTGGTTGAACATAGGAGCGGAACTTTAGTTGGGAATAAGCAATGTAACTGAATTCAATTCTCTTAAATACTATATCTGCTTCCAACTCAAGCTGTCAAAGACTGATGTTGCAGAGTCTCTCTTTTCCAATAATAGCTGCTCTATCAAAAAGGATTTTTTGATCATGTAATGTAATGCATTATCGTACCTTTTCTGTGTACCTTTAAGGCATTCCAGAAAATGTCTGGGGAGGCTTTACCATTGTAATTTAGTTGAAAACATTGTCAAGAAAGCCAGTACAGCACTTGATGATGGAATATTATTTTTAAAAAGAATTAGGAGGATTTGGACAAATGTTAACTTTTAACTCTGCTGATTTAATGCCAGGCTTTGTACATAAATAGTTTTAGAGTGTATTAAATTCCTCTCGAGATGCACTTTTTAAAAATGTTTTTTATTATGATGGGTTTAATTACACTTGCTTTAGTAAAATATAGGTAACGTTATTAGGTCTGATCCTGCACTTCTTACACAGGCAAAACATCCAATCACAACTTTGCAAAAGTAAGAACTGTAGACTGGACATTCACTTCAGCAGCTGAGCTCACCTATACTAATGAATGCTTAGAAAAGGGGTAATATTAGTGGTCTCACAGGCTAATCCTAGATTTGGAAGCAGGACCTTTAAAAATGTGTAGAACCTGGTGTGTAGATTTACTTTCACCAGACCATCTGCAGCTCATATGGTTCCTATGGTTGTGCTGAATATGTGAATCATGTTGCTAAGACAGTTTTCTTTTATCTAGACTCCCTGATATTTGCATGTATGGATCTCTAGGGTGTGTAGTTCTAATTCCTTTCTCTCCTCCCATTTAAAATATATAAATACAGACTGATGTTTAGTCTCCTTTTTTTTTTTCTTTGTAAGAGCCAATATTTTTGGCTGACCCTGTGGGAGTCCAAATATTTTAGACATAACTCAGTTTAATATTTACTTCATTCTTATAGTTATGCCTATCCCTTGTTCTGGATTCTTTAAACAATTTAAAACACGTTTAATCACTATATATAAACACATCATTTAAAAGGGAAAAAAAGACCAACGGCCCACATTTTCAAAAGTGGCTAGCGATTTTGGTTGCCTCCATTGCTTGGATACCCAGGCTGAGACATCTTGGAAGGGGTCTGATTTCCAGAAACCAGGTTCACTGTAAGGTGTCTCAAGTTGGACACCCAAAAAATTGAGGCACCCCAAAAAAATCAGTACTTTTTGAAAATGTAGGCCAAAGCTCCTACACAACAATCCATCCACTGAGAATAACCTCCAGCCCACATACACCCCTTCACCAGCCATGAAAAATCTGAAGAAAAGGTCATTCTTGCAGTGTCATAAAATCCCTTTGTGTCCCAACTTCAGCTCACACCTGGGAATGAGAAAAACTGCATTGAAGACATTTCTAGGTGATCTAGTGAATGAAGTTGATGAAGACTGGGGCCAGATTCTCAGGCCTGCTACTCTCTCTTCATGCCACTCAGATAGCTCAAACGGAGTGAAGACCGGGTGTAACTCCCCAGCTGGGGATAACTTTGGCGTAAGGGAGCCATAAGTCCTCAGGACAGAGAAAATGTTGAGTGTGAAGGGAAGCAGAGAAGATTTGTGGCCAGAGTGCAGTTCTCTTCAGTTACACCCAGTTGGCAAGTAGTCCCTTAGGGACTGTTGTCATGTAGTGCAATTTAGAGTGGTCCCTAAGCAGCTCTGAACTCACTGGGTTAGAGAATCAAGGACCCATAACCAGCTCACTGACAAATTCCCACTCTGATGCACTCAGTGTAAATGAAGTACAGCGGAGAATCTGCCCCTTGGTGTCTATACTGATTTTGTTGCACCAGTCTCAATGCTATTTATCATGATGTATTGTTGACTCACCCACAGACCATAGAAATGGATGGGGGCTGCTCTTAGATGGCTCCGCTTCTTTCTTGCTGAGTGTTCTCAGAGGCTATAGTAGCTCTTTCTTTTCAAGGATGCTGCCTGGTGAGTTTCACAGGTCTCCATCTGGTCTCCCTTTGGATTCCATGCACATGGTAACATTAGAAGGGTTAACAGGACAGGCTGCGGTGCTTTACAGTATTCTAATGATATCCAGCTCTCTCTCTCTCTCTCACGTGACTCCGCCAGTGCTACTGAATACCTGGGCCAGCAGTTGGGGGAGGCTGGGGCATGGCTCAGCACTAGCTGGCTGACCCCTCAATCCACATAAGGCTGAGATGATGCTTGTAGGTGGTAAGAAGTGACCTGAAGTTATAGCAGGTTAGCTTTCGGAGAGCATGCCCACTATTTGTAACTCTTGTTCGGGGTTGTATTGAAACTCCAGGTGCTGCTGGAAAATCGTGTCTTTTGTTGGCAGACCTTCCTATCGTGATCCCTGCCTTAGTCGCTTCTAAAATGCTTTTGCTGTAACACACTCTAGCTGAGGCTGCAGCTTAAGCCAACTCAAATGCTGTATTGAAGGTGGTGGAGAAGGTTAATGCCCATTTGGTAAGTGGCATATCTCGCCAGGAGTACATGACAGCAGTACTCCGGGATCTGCATTGCTGTCTAGTGATTTTCAGATGGTGCTTCTACTGTTTATATTTTTTTTAAACATATAAAGCCCAAAATGGCTTGGGACCTGCTTGCTTGGGAGACAGTCTGTCCCCCCATGCCATGCTGTCACAACCTTGGAGTCTCATCAGTTTAAGAAAGGCAGCTATCAGTGAAGTGTTCTCTGAGATGGGCCCTCAGGCTTTGGACCCTTCCTCCCACCCTTAGCGTGAAGCAGCCCATGTTTGACTTTCAGGGCATGTTCTATTAACTTAGACCTTGGGGGAAGGAGGGGAACTGATGTTTGTCAGGGAGGAGAGTTTTGGTTTGCTGGTGGGTTAGCTGCTATGTTTTAAAGCAGCGCGCTTGACTTGATTGACATTTTTTATAACTATGTCAAAGGCAAACAGAGATAGATTCCTTGTTGAATACTGTATTAGAACTCTGTCTCCAACTAGGAAGAGCGTTCTAGTAAGTGTATGTAGAGTGCCCAGCACCACAGAGCCCTGATCTCTATTAGGTCCTCTAGGCACTACTATAATACAAATAATAACCAAGAATGCTCTGCCACTAGCCCCCTGCTAATTATGGGTCAGCTCGAGACAGCAGGAATCTTTCCAATCCTTCATGCTCCCACATGCCCCCAAACAAGTGCCAGGTGCAGTCCCCAAGTCTGCTTCCTCCACACCAGCCTGCATAGCATAAGAAACCACACAGAGGGCCAGTCATTATTTGGCTACATAGTACTGGAGAACACCAACCAAGTAGGCCAACCAGTACTGCCTGACACTCCAGAGGGGTTGTCTCTTACTGTGTCCCAAAGCCCCTGCACGCAAGCCAGCAAACAGACCAACTCTGGATAATGTTTTAAGTTCACTTGGCACACGTGTAGACAACCACATGAGGGGTATGGCAAGGGATAATCAGCCTATGTCTGCTCCTATAAGGAAACGGGCAAAGGCTCCCATCGTGCACCACCTCCCCGTGCGGCTCAGGCTCTTTGAGCATTAACGGAAAGCATAAGGGCTAAATGCAAAGTTAAAATATTTCCTTCTTGCAAATTAGCATGTGTTCAGTTGCTTTGAAAATGTTTAAAAATTTAATCAGATTATAACAGGAGTTAAACACTAAGGGCCAAATCCTGCCCCTCACTTACACCTTTGCTGAGGGCAAAATTTGTTCCTTAAAAAAAGATACTGATTTAAAAAAACAAAACCCTGTACAATTCCAAAAGAAATACTAAAAGTCATTTACTGATTTTAATTATTGTTTCTGTTAACAGAAATGCAGATGACTGTAGAACAGTAAGATTTATTCATAGAAAGCCTGATTCACCTTAAAGAAACAGGAATAAAGTGGTTTCATGTCAACAACAAACAAACAAAAATCCTACAGAAAGCATGCCCTCAAAGACTTTATTCCTTTAATAAATAATGTATTTTATTGCATATGGCTATTAAGGAGAGCATCCATGATCAATACAGACTAAATACAATACACTACTCTAGTTCCATTTATTCTTGTCTCCAGCAGCATCACATTTATCCTTATATACAGCGTGTACATTGGAAGACACAGCAAGATAAGTTAAGTCTCTTGTCATATCACAATAGCAAGAAATATATTTAATATCTTGATATCCAGAAACAATACGTACCCAAAAAGAAAACACTGCTTAATAACTATTAAGGTTATATAGCAAAAAAATATTTTAAATTTAAGGTAAGTCAGGCAAAATGTACAAAGACCCAATATACATTGTGAAGTTTTAGCAAACATAACATTTATACATTTTGGTTCCATTCTGTAAACTAAATCAAGAATGTAAATATTGCATATGCCTTTTGTGAAATATACAGGATAGAAGAGAACTGAGTACATCATCAAGTTTTCTTTTTAAGTTGCTGTATGAATATTAACCATTTTGTTATAGTGGCATGATCTTACAATTGGTACAGAGGGCTTCTTTGAAGTAGAAGTTAAAACATTGCATTCAGCAGGTACCACATTCAGTGCTATTGTTAGGGTGGGGGGAGGGAGGGGTTATATAGCAAATGTCAACAATTGTATTTGTTTCAGGTCCATAACTGAACAAGTACTAACTTCAAACATTTTAGAAACATTTATCAGGCTTTAAAAAACCAGATGTAAGCTCATTTGAATTGATCTTAGATCCATATTGTACAGTTTATGCACTGCTGTGTTGCAAGACCCCAGAAAATTACACAGAAAAAAAAAAGTGTGTCGCAGGGTGGAAAAGGGATTAGTTTACATTCATCTTTGTCTTGTAATACAATCCTCTGTTCTAGAAGTTCAGCATGTAAGCAGGAAGACTTTGCATTGCCATTGTATTTGTAAGACATTGACTTTTGTCTTCCTCAAAAAAAATGTTTATATAATGCAGTCTGTTTATAGTGATGTATAGGTTCTCCACTTATCACAGAGAATTTGAAAAAAAAAAAAAAATCACACACAACTCAAATGACTTAGTGTAATACTTACATGACTATCTGAGCAGGCACTGGGGAGGTACCCTTAAAAATAATTTTATATGAACTCTTTGTTAAATTTATCAAGGAAGCAACAAGGTGATACAACATTCTGTTAGTCTGGTGCAAATATTGTAGGTGACATTTGTGATAATAGCCACCACGTCACTGGTATTTTCAGAATACTGAAAATTTAAAATAAATGGGCATCCTTGTAAAGAACTCTAGATAAGTGGCTGCAATTTTTATTTTTCCCTTATTTAATGATGCCTTTAGCTGGAATGTTACTTTCTGGTAAGAGGCAAATATTAGTACTTTCTGGATGGCATTAGAATTAACATTTCAATCTGTCCAATACTTACCACCATCCTGGCATTTCTAGAATGCCTGGGTGGACTTTTGGTTACGAGAAATGCAGCTAAAATCAGGGTCAATTGACAAATACGAGCTTGTAAATAGCAGAAAAAGCGTTTGCAATTTGAAGTACCTACATAAACACCTACTTAAGAGAGGATTAAACAAGTGCGTCAAAGGTAAAAAGAGAGAGACCCCCCCAATGCAGTTTGATTATTTTTAACTTACTTTGCTTCAGTTACACATTTTATAACTATTCTGAATCTTTCGTCAAAGTCCGATCCACAAAGTTTCATTTCATTTTAGACTTTTCAGTGCCCACATTGGGCTTTGTCTGATAAGTAAACACTCCAGCTAGTGATTTAGAACCAACCAGCAGCTGAGCGGTATACTTTAAAAAGTTCAGTAAGGCTGAAGACTGTTCTAGAGAGATACTCAGCATAGAGATAAAGGAGGTCCTGTTATACACCAACAATACAAATCCGGCTTTACTTCGAACTGAGGTAGTACTGTGGTAGGCTTGAATTTATGCCAGTAAATACCAGATTTTACTGCTTTTGCAGGTGTTTGCAGAATCCCCTAATATGCTGAAGAATAAATACAGTGCGTCTCTTCAGAAAAAAGAAATGAAGGCATTGGCCATAAGTTAAAGAGGCCGGTTGAAAAGTTCCGCATTTCTAAACATCTTTAATAAAGTCTGTCAAAACAGCAGCACAATGATACTGTAGATGTCAATGACAGGAAATGAGTGAGGCAGGTTGCTCTCCCTTCCTTGCTGATCTGTTGTCCAGTATAGTCCATAACTGTTTTGAAAATTAAGTAACCGTCCAGACCAACAACAAAAAATAAAGTAAACCTTAAGCAGCTTCAGATTTTAAAAAACATAAGACAAGCAGCTTCTTTCAATGTTGTACTCTGTTGTTTGAGGTCATGGTGATAAAAATAACTCCTTCACTCTGGCGGGGGGGAACAAAATGAAACAAGGTCAATAAATACAACACAAATCAAGTTGCTGATTTAAAAACCACAAAGAGATTATTTTACCTTTACGGCAGGCTTTAATGACCAAAAAAAGGTATCTACATAAGAATTACCTATAAAAATATGCTCACATATCTCACATGGTATTACATGGAGGAAAAGGGGATCAGGAGCATTTTCCAACCTCATACTATTTTGTTTTCATGACCGTAAATGATAACTGTTCAAAATCACCAAACGTGATTTGGGGAGGAAAATGGGAAAGGAAATGAAAAAAATCCCCCCTCCCCCAACCCCATTCCTTTCTGACCAGCACTGGTTTGTATTAATATTAAGGTACAAGTTCTAGAAAATATATAGTAACAACAGTTTTCAATCTAGTTGGAAGCTATCTAGTGGAGTCTACTTCTAGATATTGAAAAACAAGATTATCCTGACAATATTTTGTATGAAGGGCAAGTCTTCTCAAAAGATAAATGAGTATATATAATGGATAATCATCTGACAATTATTTCAGTTACTAAGAAATCTACTGTGCCAGATGAAGACCTAAAAAACTCTGCTGCTGGAAAGGAAAATGGCCAAAGAACAAACAAACAAAAAGCCCAACCAACCAAAACAGCTATCCTCTCCTTTACCTTTCAATCCAATAAATGTATAGAATGAATAATGGCTGTTGCCTAAATAGCTGCCTCAAAGGGCCAAGCAACAGTATACTGTATATTTTTCTGAATCCCATTTTATTTTAAGAGAGTCACACTGTTTTAAAGAACCCAGCTGAACTGCATCAGGTTCTTTTATTATAAAGAAATAATGACAGATATGTCCCACTGACATACAGCTGCACCGTCATAGTTCTTAACTCACAACTTTAAGAGGATTTGTTATGATGGCTATTAAAAAAACAACAAATTTCCTTGATGTGTGGCTTTTTTAAATATAGATTGCTTTTAGCTTCTTATTATTTACAGCAGTTGAGCATACATAACAATTAACAGAAATCAGAGACCTTGTAAATTTACAAAATAGCATATGCGTAGTACAATATCAGATAATATGAATGCAAAATTATGTTCATGTTAGGTACTCCTCATGATGCCTGATTTGTTTAATTTTATCTTTGCAGCAAAACTTAGTTTTAAAAGCTCCAAGGAATCTGAAGGTGAACTGCAAACTTTTTGCCAAAATTAAAGGGTGCTTGGAATGCCAGGGAAAAAAAAAATCATATATCTGTTCAGAAATGTAGGCCTGGATCCAGCAGTCTCCAAGGCAAAAATCCCTGTTAACTTTGAGTGGAAGTTTGCCTGAGTATGGACATAAGATCAAGGATGTACTGTCAGTGTACTTTATCATGTATTTCTTAACTTTGGGATGTAAAATAAATGTAAAAACAAATATAAAGCTGATACATAAGTTATACATGAAACTTGGATAATTAACAAAAATGTAAATATAGTATTTACATAATTGATTTTCCCCATATTGATTCCTGATTAACCAAACACCACGGCTTGTTACAAAACTACACGAAAATCATTGTATGCGCATTAATTCTAAAACCTACTACACCAAGTTTATCCAAGAAAAGTGACTTGTTGAAATCAATGGGAGCTACTGAGTGTTCAGCACTTTTGAAAGCCAGGCTACTTATTTAGGTGCCTAAATACAGACTTGGAGCCTAAATTTATGCACCCATTTTTGAAAATTTGGCCTTTGCTTCTAACCTCTAAAAAGCCTACTGCAGTCTAGCTTCTAGTTACAGATAAAAGAAACCCACACACATTTTGACTATGCGGGAAGAAGACCAACAGCCTATTAATCTGGGTGGGGATTACAAACTTCAGAAGGGACATGCAAATTAGTGACTGGTACAATACAGGATGGTAAGTGAGATGCTCTTATTTAAATTGAAAGATAAAAATGATTTTTAATGCATAATTAACCTGTGGAATTCATAAGAAACAAGAAATTGTTATGATAGAAGTGTAATGGTCCACCATTCAGGGTCTTATAAGAAAAGTAAATGGATATGTTAAGCACCCACCTCAAGCTCCCTCTGTGTAGTAAAAACCGCTGCAGCCAAGGAGGTTGACAGCTAGGGCCATGTGGCAAGCACTTTAGAGAGGTGAGAGCATGGAGCTACTGGGGGTTTCCTACCTTTCAAAATCAGGGCCTGGAACAAACCTGTAGTGTAGGCAGTCAGCGTGAGTGTGCTGCATTGTCTTACACGTCTGTGTGGGTCTATGAGGAGAAACAGAGTCAAGAGAGTCACTTCTCAGGATAGGGCACAAAGGCCTGGTCAGTTGCTTCTACAAAGAGACTGTCTTGCATGCAGTTTTGTTCCTACTGCTGGGTTTAAGGAAGCAGGAAGTGTTTGTACATAAACAGACTACACTAAAAAACAGCCTGACTCTAGTTTTGTCTACACTGCCGGCGGCACTGTCAGCAGTGCAGGATCAATTCTGCAGGAATCGATTGAGTGGCAGTGGAGACCCGCTCAATCGATCCCGGAAGTTGACGCCGTTAATCCAACCCAGCAAGGAGTGTAAGGCTGCGTCAACCAGAGGGCATTTCCCATTGGCGCAGTGCAGTGGAGACGCCATGGTAAGTAGAAGTTAGTAAGTCGACGGGAAATACGCAAGCTACTCTACATAGCTTGCATATCTCCCGTTGACTGCTGCCGAAATCCACCTGTAGTGTAAACCAGGCCTCTGTAACACTGATCTCTTATCTGAGCAGAAATCATCCTGCAAAGTTCCAATTTTCACTACTGCTCAAAAGGGCAATAATATAACTGAAGCCAATACTTTAATAGGATTTAAAAGGGGATCAAATGTCTATTATCTATATGGATAATAAGAATAACCCTGATTACAGTCATTAGGACTTTTGTATGTAAAGGAACATAAGCACACGATGAAGAAGCTTCTGCTTTGGGAAGATTATTCCAAAACTTCCCGTGAGTTGTCATGCACCTTCCTCAGAAGCATCTAGAACTAGCTGCTTCCAGAAATAGGATGCTAGTCCAGGTGGTCTGATCTAATACAGCAACTGCTGTTAATAAAAGCTACAAGTTACCACTAGTCTAGATTTTGTACTATTTTAAGAAATATTTTAAGAAATCTCTGTAAACTACAGTTTAGTTTACATGTATTAAGGCAGCAGTTCCCAACCTGTGGTCCGCGGACCCTTGGGACCCAGAGGGTCCACGGAAAAGAAAAATAAAAACATCCTCACCAAGAAAATGTACAATTTCGAATAAAAAATCATTTCATATAGTTTCTAAAAATGTACGACTAATATATTTTACAACTAGTAGCATGTGGTGGTCCGCAAAACGTTTGGAGGTTGAAAAGGGATCTGCACACTCGAAAACGTTGGGAACCGTTGTATTAAGGAATATCATAATGCAAATGGTGAGTAAACAGCATCTCTCTTACTGCCCTGTTAGAGACACTTATTCAGAAGAATAATTTAGGAATCTGACCCATAATAAAGTGTACTTGTACAATGATTTGAAGCGCGAGTCAACAAGATACTTAACTGTGTGACTCTAATGATTCTACTCACATGCTTAAATACATTCTTCAACTGGGCTCTTAAGGCCTGATCCAAAGCTCAATAATGTCAGTGAAATTGTTTCCATTAACTTCAATAGGCTCTGGATCAGGCTTTTAATGAGGAAAGGAGCAATAAATACTGCTACATGTGGTGCCATGAGATCCACATCAAACTTCTTGTTGCAGCTTCAGAGGAAGCCATTTACCTGCTTGCCCAAAATAAAGATGCTAGTTCCTGACAAGTACTATCTGTTAAATTTCACTTTGGACATTAGTATCTTGTATGCAAAAATAGGCTCCAATTCAGCAGCATTTAACTATGTGCTTAACTTAAGCATTTATAGAAATGCCATGGATTGCAATGAGACTACATACGTCCCATTGATTTTAGATCTTAGAAGTTAAGTGCACGATCAAATGATCTGCTTGCCTGGGGCCAAAATTTGCAAGCTACAAGATAGGTTCCTGACTGCTTCCAGAAAGAGAAAATGTTCAATACCTTAATCAAAGCATCATATATAGGGCCCTCCAAAGTAACACACAGTAAGAGATGCTGCAGATAATGCAATTTCCATTTAACTATGCTGGTTGTATCCAGTTGGGAAAAAAAGATCAAAAATCATAAACAGTGACAATAAGCCAAACCAGAGCATATTGCATGGAGGAAAAATTCATGGATATTTAACAAACCAATCTGTGTGTTAACACATGGGTTAAACAAATATTATATATTTGGGAGATGTATGCATCTGATTGGTCCCTGCTATAGGGTTCACAAAAATCTGTCAAAATACAAAACCTGATATAATTTCTACTATCTAAATTGTTTACTCCAAATGGTTTTGGGGCATATGAAGAAGAGAGCCACAATTACAAGACCATAGTTTCCAAAACTACCAAAGGTAAAACTCATTCAAATTGCATGAATGCGTCTCTTGTGTGCACAAAGCAAGAAACAAATAAAATTAGCTAGAAAACTATTCAGAGCCGTGACTTATCCAACACCATGTGTACAGATATATAATGATTAGGCAATTAAAACAAATTCAGTCTGCTTATTAAATTTGCAAAGTCAGTAAGTAAGTAGTGAATAAAAGCGTAATAGGTCTTAATTCCTAAAAATAAATATAATTCTCATCTACTGATACACATACAAAGGAACAGTTACTGATATGGCTCAATGCAAAACACATTGTCGGTCATTTACAACAAAGACATTTACTCCAGAGGCAGTGTGATCTAGTGAACAGGACAGCAGATTGGGACTTAGAACACCTGGGTTCTATTTCCAACTCTGCCACTGGCTTACTGTGTGACCTTTGACATGTCACTTCACCTCGCTTTCCCATTAATTTCCTCCTATCCTGCAGCTATCTTGTACCTAAAGATACCTTTAGGTATCTTGAAAACACACTAACACGTGGTCCCAGTGAAATCACAGGAATTCCTCATGATAGTGAAGTTAAGCACACGTGTGTGTGTGTAGGAACCAAGCCACAGACTGTAAACTCTCGGGGACAGGATCTCTTATTCTGTAGTTGCATGGTGCCTAGCACAGCAGGGCCCTGACCTGAACTGGAGCCTCCAAGCAGTCCTGTAATACAAAATTTTTAAAAAACCCAATAAATTAAGGACATATACTGTATTGCAATTACGTTATTTGAAGGGAAGGGAAAGGAAAGGAAAGGAAAGGAAAGGAAAGGAAAGGAAAGGAAAGGAAAGGATCAGAATGAAAACAAATCTCTAAACTTTCTGATCAGTCCACAGTGATATAGATCAGGAGCTAAATCCTGACCTTATTCCATCAGTTATTCAGGAAGTTACTTAGGAACATGTTTAACTTTAAATGAGTAGCCCGCCTGAATTCAGCAAGACTACTCATGTGCTTAAGTTATGCATGTGCTTAATTAGGGGGTCTCCGCAAGTTGGATTTAATGGGACTACTCATGTAAGAAAAGCAAAGTTTTGCCCCTGATCAAAGGAAAAGGTTTAAGACCAGAGTTTATCTATTTGCGAAAGCAACCTGCATTTCCTCTAGAACAAAATAATTAAAGCGTCCACAATTACTTTCCATCTGATGCAATATATATACACATTTCAAAGGAAAAACAATTTAATTACGAAAGATGTGATGCTTTTTGTTCAAACGAGTTATATTTGGGCCTAATTTGAGGCAGGCTGATCAAAAGAATATGCTTTTTTTGGGTTTGTTGTTCTATTAATGTCACTTAAATATGGACTTTTAAATTTAGATAAAATGGGAACTGGATGAATATAGGCTCCGAGTAACTAACTATACACCAATCAAAATAAATAACTGCACACCATGTAATCATAGACTTTTAAATAGGCCGAGCAGGGTTTATGTAGATATTGTTATCTACTTTAAAATGACTGTTATGGTACTTAACACTTGGGTTCAATAATCAGAACAAAAAGCCTAATTGTTTGAATTTAATTAACACAAAAAGAGATTCTATCCTCTGAAGTGGGAAACATATTGCCACATAACTTGAAAAAGCTGCTGTGTGCTACTACCTGCAAGTGCTCTACAATTTTTTTCAGATACTTAATAACGAACACTATACATTAGAGGCTAAGATAGGTACCAGTACTCTTTGACATTATGCACACTTTCACTCTTAGGCCCAAATTCTGTCCATAGTCAGTAAGAATTGTATACATAAGAATCAGAGGACAGATTCTGGGTATTAGTTTAATTTTTGTTTTCAATACAAACTGGAAATTTTTAACATTAACTTCTTTAACTACATAGCACTTTCTCCTATTAAAAATGTATATACCTCTCTTTTTTGAGAACACTGAGTGATTATTTTCACTTGAATTTTCTATTGCAGTATAATGGGTCGATCCTGCAATGGAACTACACATCATAGTAAGTGCTATGCTTAGGTTCTTGCATAATCTCGTTCTAAATTTGGTATAAACTGTATTTCAATATCTATTTGTTAATCTCATTGTATATATTATATTGCTCCAATTCCTTTAAAAAAGTATAAATGTATGAGTCCAACAAGCTGAATACTTAAAAGTTGTTAATACAACTTTACAAATAAGATTAATTTCCTTAGCTTTTTACTTTTGTAAAAAATCCATGTAAAGGACAGAAAACTATCTGCTCATAAAATGTGCACTACAGCAAAACATTTAAAATGCCTTAATTACTTTACCCCACGATTAAAAGTCAGTGTAATTCAAACACCTACAATAGATAGCCTTATATTTTAAAGATTAATTTATTCAGCTGATCAAGTATCTAATAATTTCAATGTATTTTTCTAATGAGAGTAAATTATTGCAATTGAATGTAATTGCTCTTCTGGAAAATGTTTAATTATTGGAAACTTTTTATGCTGTCTACATTTAAATTAGGAGTTAAAAGGGAAAGATCCCAAGAATGTGTTAGAAGAGACAGGTTTAAAGAGAAAGAATCTGAAAGCACTGTATATTTATACTTGCCTAAATCTGCAAGTCAGGGCATTAAAATAAAGTCTTTCAACAAGGTAAACTTTCTTGTATAGATTGGCTGCAGGTCAATACACCTCTAAATCTTTCATGATAAAAAGGAATTTTAAAAAATGAGTATGAGTTCATCAAGTCAATGCCAGTTAGGGTGGTTGCTCTTTTGTGAATTTGTTATTCAAGTATTCATCTGAAACCAAGTTATAGATCAGTGGATGCTCCACTCCCTTAAGTAGGGCTGGCTGAGTTTTCCCTTACTTATTTTGAGCCTGATATAGCATGCTCTTTAGGTTCAGTTGCAAAATGGCTGTGAGGATGTCAATGTTGACTAGCCACTTTTTGAAGTCACTGGCTTCAAGATGCTCTCAATGACAATCACCTCACCATTAGAGAAGAGAACCTGCAGAAATTTAAAGTTTGGTAAAGCCTTTAAAAACATATGTGGGGGAAAAATGGTTCTGTCTCTTTACGTTTTGAGAATGCACTAAAACCACCCAGTCAAATAAGTGGATTTTAGTTTATCGCTAGTGAAGTCAATTTTCAGAACTTCACCTCCGTCAGCTGCCCGGAGTGCTAAAGTTGTTCTCTATCTTCTACATATAGAGTTTTGCCTATAACTTGAAATCCTACAGCAGCACAGCTGCAGTGCTACAACTGGGCTCCTGTAGCGCTTCAGTGTAGATGCTACCTACACAAATGTTTCTCCCGTTAGCGCAGATAATCCACTTTCCCAAAACTGAGTAGCTAGGTTGACGGAAGAATTAACTTTTTAGTGTAGACCATACCTTAAGGTCTGGTGCACACACTGCAATGACCACTCCAACCCCCTATGCTGACAAAACTGCCCTGTTTTTTCGACAAAATAAAAGCATCTCGATGAGGGGCTTAGGGCTTTTGTTGGCATAGTTACAGTGGTGAAGGGGCAGTCTCACAGACTAAGGTCAGAAGGGACCATTATGATCATCTGACCTCCTGCACAATGCAGGCCACAGAACTTCACCTACCCACTCCTGTCAGAGATCCCTAACCTAAGACTGAGTTAATGAAGTTCTCAAATCATGGTTTAAAGACTTCAAGAGAATCCACCACCAAGCGACCCGTGCATGCTCCATGCTGCAGAGGAAGACGAAAAAGCCCCAGGGCCCATACCAATCTGCTCTAGTGGGAAAATTCCTTCCTGACCCCAAATATGGTGATCAGTTAAACCCTGAGTATGTGGGCAAGTCACCCAAGAAAGAATTCTCTGTAGTAACTCAGAACCCACCCCATCAAACGTCCCATCACAGGCCATTGGGCATATTTACCGCTAATAATCTAAGCTCAGTCAATTGCCAATTTAGGCTGTCCCATCCACCATCCCCTCCATAAACTTATCAAGCTCAGTCTTGAAGCCAGTTAGGTTTCCTTCCCCCCGCCCGCCCACCCCCCACTCCCTCTGAAAGACTGTTCCAGAACTTCACTCCCCTGATGGTTAGAAACTTTCATCTAATTTCAAAGTCTAAACTTCCAGATGGCCAGTTTATATCCATTAGTTCTTGTGCCCACATGGGTGCTGAAAAATAACTCCTCTCGCTGGTATTTATCCCTCTGATGTATTTATAGAGAGCAATCATATCTCCCCTCAGCCTTCTTTTGGTTAGGCTAAACAAGCCAACCTCTTTGAGTCTCCTCTCATAAGGCAGGTTTTCCATTCCTAGTAGCCCTTGTCTGCACCTGTTCCAGTTTGAATTCATCTTTCTTAAACATGGGAGACCAGAACTGCACACAGCATTCCAGGTGAGGTCTGACCAACGCCTTGTATAACAGTACTAACACCTCCCTGTCTCTACCGGAAGTACCTCACCTGTGCATCCTAGGATCGCATTAGCTTTTTTCACAGCCACATCAGATTGACAACTCATAGTCATCCTGTGACCAACCAATACGCCCTGGTCCTTCTCCTCCTGTCACTTCCAACTGATGCATCCCCAGCTTATAGCAAAAGTTCTGGTTATTAGTCCCTAAGTGCATGACTTTGCACTTTCCACTATTAAATTTCATCCTATTTCTATTACTCCAGTTTACAAGGTCATTCTTTCTCTGTATTAGCAATACCTCACAACTTTGTGTCGTCCGCAAACTTTATTAGCGCATTGCCACTTTTTGTGCTGCTCCAATGTGAAATTGACAAGGGGCGCGGCTGGCTCTCACTCCACCGGGGAGTGGGGCGAGAAGCCCCAGCTGCTGCAAGCCCTGGGCAGCTGGAGCCTGGCTCCTGGCTGCGATCCGGGACGCGGCCAATGGGGAGAGGAGAAGTCCCCGCATGCCTGCCCTCACCTCTCAGCTGGGACCGGGAAGGGGAGAAGTCCCCTTGTGGCTGCCCACCACTGGCAGTCCTCAGGGAGCCCAGGAATCTGTGGGCTCCCTGATATGGGTCTCTCAGCTCCGCACATTGCCCCTTAGGTCAGTGGAAGTGCTCGTGGGAAGGATGCACTCTACTGACCCAAGGAGAGCAGTGTGGACATCAGCCACACAGTAATTATAGCAGTGGCTGTAAGTCAACTTATCTTATGTTGACTTATTTTTTTAGTATAGAAAAGGCCCTAGTGTGTTTACCGAGACTACATCATCCTAATAAATTGATCTTACAAATGCTGAATCTGATCTACATCATTCAATCAAAATAGAATTAGTTCTATTTCTAGTATTAAACCACTGGGAAACAGACTAGTCACTTCAAAGTACTCATAAACGAGGACCTGAGCCAGATTCTGCCCCTCAAATGCTAGTATCCAATTTAATTGACTCTTACTATACCCCTTCAGTTTGAATTCACCCTAAAATCTCTCTTCTGCCATCAGATGCACCCTGGGGCTCATACAATCCTGCATGTTTATATTTATAAAAGCACTCCTGACCCGAACAACTGAAGACAACTGGACAAAGTCTAGTCTCAGTTACAGGTCTGCAATGTCATTCATTTCTACTTCAATAGGGTTGCACTCCTATAACTAAGAGCAGACTTTGTCTCAGCGTTACTGGCCTAATGCTTACCGCTCTTCAGCAATGCTTTCGGGCTCCATGAAAATATTTGAAAACACCTGCCCACATACCCTCCAATAAAACTCCCAAGTAGTCTTTAGTCCTGGTTTTTCCTGTGAACGGATAAATAAAACCAATTGCATATTATCTGAATGTATTTAAGATTAATATCTTAATCTTAATAAGAGTTGGAAGGTTGTCACATTAACACCATAAATATCCCACTGCACGTCACACCTGAAGACAAACTGATATACCCTTTAAAAACAGAGACAACAAACTTGGTAAGTAGTTTAAATACGTAATATCAATCTTTAAAATCATTAAAATGTCTTATTCACAGTCCACTATCTCAAGCAAAAATACACAAGTTGTATTGAATGAATGAAGATTATTCCTAGCTGCACTACATGCATCTCGAATCCTCTTACCTAATAGCTTCCTGGAGGGATAAAGTGAAGCAAACCATTATTCATTAGCTCTGCTAGACCGAACAGACGCCAAAGCTTCACTTTTACAAAGGTAGTTAAGGAATGTGAATATAAGTTGCCAAGCTACCTACTCCAAGGAGCAATAAGAATGTCTGAGTCAAGTGAGGAATCTCAGTTTAAACAACAGCAAATATTCTACATGCTAGTTTTCAGCTCTGAGATCTACAGTACATGAAAAGTCCAGTTCCTTAAAAAAAAAAAAAAAACTTGTTTAACTATGAAAATACCTATCTGACTCAAGCAATGCTCTCAAAACTTTAACGTTATTTAGGAAAGGAGGAAAACATTTTACTAACATTTAAGAACCTAGTATTATTTATGTCCCAAAGTACAAACCCCATAACGGTTCATTTTCTTCTGTAAAGACGGGATTGTCAGTGAATGTTTATCTAAAGTATAACCTCAAACAGAGCTCTAGGGTCTTGTAATGTATTATTTCAAGTGTTCCTTTCTTTCTGTACTTAAAAGGGCTTCTAGTTTTGTTTTGTTTTTTAGTTGCTGTGATTTGCTCCGGAGTAAACATGCTTGTAAGATATAAGTAAATTTCAACTATCTTAAAAAGATCCACTGATGCCTCATATAAAACTTTGAGAAAATTCTATTTAGCAACGAATTTGATTATAACTAGGTATTTCTTTTTAACATTATATTTCATGGATCTCGTCCTGTCAATAAAAAAACTGAAGTAACAAAGATCCTTTTTTTGTTAAGAGTACATGCAATCCCACAACCACTCAGCACACAGAACTCCCTCAGACTTCAGTGGGAGTTCCCAGTACAGAGATCTTATAAGAATGGATCCATTTGCAGACATCCTACCTGTCACAGCAGTTTGGGGCATCACAACTGATTGCCGTGAAGATGTGACATCCTAATAACAAGGGACTATAACTTCATGTGAGGTAATAAGCAGTACATGAAATCTTACAAAAGCAAGGGTTCTGTTTTATAAATGCTCAGGGTGACAAGAAAACACTAAAAAGAGGAATAAAAAACACTGAAAATATAGAGCAAGGATATCTTGCAACATACATATATCTAGAGTTTTTCCAGGTGTCAGGAGGTCTTTACAGCATAAGATTCTTTCAAAGGTCTAAGAGCAGGACATCGTGCAAACTTCATGTATTGCATTGACCAGGAAATCTATTGAAAAGAATGCAATCAACAGTGCAGGCAGCTGACCAGCTAAAGAACACTCAAATCCTTTTTAATTTCACATTTGCTGAAGAAATACAATATATCATATACTAAACTAGACTTAGAACAGTCCAGGTCAAGCAGAAGTACTTAGCAATCTCCAGCTGATGAAAATAGGCAACAAGCATCACACCCATTTCATGTCCTTTAGCCAAAAATAGACACACTGTGTTTAAACCAGACAATCTTATTATCACTGCTGAAAGTGAGCAAAATTAAGGGTACTGAACATTTACATTTACACAGAATCTGATCCCAACACAGTAACAGTGTATTCTTCAGAATATTATTTAGGCTAATAAAACAGATGTATATATTTATACTAAAATCTGAAATAGGAATATATTGGGCCAGGTGAGTTAATGGATATTACAATCACCGTCTCTCTCTGGATTCACAATTCAAGACTTAACTAAGATTGAAGGAATTAAGTGATCTTATTCAGTTCTGTAATAAACACTGTTTCACTTGTAAAACGCCTACATTAGGATCCCCCAAAGATATTAAGATCGCTTGGTCAGTCAGAAAATGGGTGGAAATTTTCTTTTCTGAGCCAACTGTGTTCTGTGTTCATGAGCCCCAAATACAGGGCCAGATATGCGTTTTCTGCCATTAGGTATCCCAAATATGGGCTGTCTTCCAAAAGACAACCTGTTATAAAAAATGTGAATAACGTTCCTATCTTATATGTAAAAAGCCCACCCCATCTCTTGCTACTTTCCCCCAGAGCGAGACACATCAGCAGACATCTCAAGAAGCCTGTTCACAAGCAGAGAAGAAAGCTGGAGCACTAAGAGGCAGGCCAATTCTCCGTACACAGACGGCATAACAATTCTGACCACAGCTACGGGATGCCTCTACCTGACTGACAGGTCATCCAAAACAACCAAGACCAAAAAAAAAAAAAAAAATATCAGGCTATATTTTGGGCAACACATTAGAGAAATACCTTTCTGCTCTCTTACTTTTTGCAAATACAACCGATAGAGAACTTGGATGAAATCTATCTTGGGGAAACATTCCTCAAAATCTCACACACAATATAAATCATGTATGAATACGCTTCAGATACACCTAGTTCCCCTAGCTCACAATTTCTCATGTTTATGGGCCAGACCACACATAGCGTGCTGAGAGCTGGCTGGTCACATGGAGATAGTGCTCCTCATTTTCAGTTGCTAAATGTAATTAAAATACCGGGGAAAATAATGGAGTCACAAGGTGGGTGAGGTAATATCTTTGGTTGGATGAATTTCTGTTGGTGAAAGAGACAAGCTTTTGAGCTCCACAGAGCTTAAGATCTGAAGAAGGGCTCGGTGTAAGCTCGAAAGCCTGTCTCTTTCACCAACAGCAGTCGGTCCAATAAAAGATATTACCTCACCCACGTTGTCTCTTTCATTTCCTGGGAACAACATGGCTACAACAACACAGCAAATGGAAAAATAAATGTCAGGAAAGTGAATCATTACTATAGTTCCACAGGGATGGTATGTGCTCACGAATGGTATGAAAGATGGTCTGATCAATCATGACTAGGAGGGGAAATGGCCCGTGTTCTTTATCAAACATGCAGCCCATGCTATGAACAGTACAGAAACCCTGTCCTAGATGGATTAAAAAGACTGTGCATAACAGTTTAAATTAAGGAAGAGTGTAAGAAAGGTCCCACAATCCATGAGTAATTCACGTGTTAGTGATGAAAAGTTCCAGAGGCAGCTGTCTGCATAGCATCTGACCCAAGTGGCTAGCATAACTCCCGGCTTAAAATTAGAAGACATATGGGTTTGTGGTCCATCCTCATACTTATTCTCATTATGCTAAATACTGCATTGGTTTACATACCACATATTCTCGGTGACGTCCATGGAGTAAATAGGGTTAGAATTTGGCCCAGTGTATCCTGCCAGCTGACAATCACTTCACAATTTGATCTCACCGTTGTGACATTGTACTCATCTTTTTTATTATTGAACACTTTTTCATATATTGGCAATATTTCATTTATTGTTCCTAGATAAAAATTTGCTTTGTTTGTATATAATGTGAACGATTATCAGAAAAGTTAACACAATAACCTTCTTCAGATCTGCTACATGTGGAATGTATTTTAAAATAAGGAAGCAAAACAATTTGAACAGTAATACAAATCTAGAAATTGAAATGGTAATCTAACTAACAGATCAACAAATAAAAGAACATGACTTGGAGAAAAGATATTAGTAAAATAATTATTAATCTTTTTAGCCTTTATTTGTTTACCGCAAGGTGGGTAACATACCAAAAGAAATCTAAAGGAAAAACTTCTTTATTAGTGGTGCCTAAAGGCCAAACCACCAGTGCTGTCATTCTTTTCACATTTAGTCCTTCCGTTCACATTCTTAACCATGTAAAAACAGCTGCTTTCTCATCTAGCCCTTGTTCTTGTCACACCTTTTTTAAAGAAGTCATACAAGGCTTACCTCTATCACTTATGTGATAAGCAAAGAATAACTGTCAAAGATACTTAGAAGTCTTTGTCTTTTAAAACTAGTTTTACAATAAGAATTAGAATACATAATACCTGAGTAAGATACAGCTATTCTTCTACTGAAGAAAAAGCAATTATTGTACATGTTCAGGGAAAAAAAAAAGAGAATGCAAAGAAGAGATTAAGGCTTCTGCTTATTCTATGCCTAATTAAGGACAGACAGTACACTTCATATGTAATCATATGAACTCTAGTAAGAAGAAGTCACTGAAGTCATATCCTTTTACAGGAGGACAATAAGTGTAATTCAAACCCATGTCTTGAAAAATAAAAGAAAAATTTACAGGTAATTCAAAAAGTTTTTAAAAATACTATGGGTCAAAACTTCATCACTGTGCTAAGCCAGAGCAAAGAGACTGTGAATAAGAATTGTAATGAAGGGTGGATGTGGGAAAAACAACAGAATCCTCTCTTAACCTAAAAAAACAATGAGAGTCCTGTAGCACTTTAAAGACTAACAAATTTCTGCAGGCATAAGCTTTGGTGGGCTGCAACCCACTTTGTCAGATGCATGAAATGGAAATCACAGATAGGAGGTATATATACATCCAAGGGTAAGAAACAACAATGGGGAGGGTAGGTGTTAGCAAAGTCCATTCAGTTAAGAGTAGATGAGGCCTATTCACAACAGTTGATTAGAAGGTGAGAAAGTGTGCACAGTGACAATTACTTCTTGTAATGAGATAACCATTCCAAGTCCTTATTCAGATCCAGTCTGATTGTGTCAAGTTTGCAGATGAGTTCCAGCTCTGCAGTTTCTCACTGAAGTCTGTTTAAGTTTTTTTTGTAGAAGTATGGCAACTTTCAAATCAGCTACAGAGTGTCCTGGAAGATTGAAGTGCTCTCCGACTGGTTTATGGATGTTACCATTTTTTATGTCTGATTTGTGTCCATTTATTCTTTTGCATAGTGACAGTCGGTTTGGCCAAGTAATTGTCACCGTTCACACATTCTCACCTTCTAATCAACGGTTGTGAATAGGCCTCATCTACCCTAACTGTACTGACTTTGTTAGCACTTGCCCTCCACATTGTTGTTTCTTACCCTTGGATGTATGTATGTATATACCTCCTATCTGTGATTTCCATTTCATGCATCTGACCAAGTGGGTTGCAGCCCACAAAAGCTTATACCCGCAGGAATTTGTTAGTCTTTAAGGTGCTACAAGATTCTCATTGTTTTTGCTGTATACAGACTAACACAGCTACCCCTCTGGAACCTCTCTCAACTTGGGTACAGAGCACTGGTATAGCTACTTACTGCAACCTAAAGGCTACAATAACATCCTTAATGCAGCATGCAGCCTTGCTCTTAAGATCTACTCTTAGATTCATCGGACACTGCCCCGCAGGGCCTTTGCCCGTTCTCCTCTTTGCCACGAGTATTGTGTAGAGTGTCATGGAAGAGCACAAGGACACAGGAACACCATACACAGCCTCACCACCACATTCCCCTCCCTATATAGAAAAGCTGCAAGGGTGTTGTTGCATCTTTCAATTCATAGCTCTTTCTCAAGCTGCAGGATTTTGTCCACTGTTTTTTTCCCCTCTAGATGCCATGTCATGTATAAATTTATTTAAGTGTTGTACTTTGTCCATTTATTTCTTTGGGACCAAAATCTGGCTATATTCAAGTCAATGGCACAACTCCTACTGACTTTGTTACAACCAGGTTCTGACCCCTTATCAAATGTATGGTCATTGTTTTTACAACAGACATGACATAATGTATGGTAATGGTTAGAATTAAGCACCTTTCCTTTTATTGTCACTTCAGCGTTCATGCTAATAAACAACTGGTTTATAATGGGACTTGATCCATAAATGACTTGCAATGTTGAATCAAACTAGTGATGTGTGTATCTGGAAAGCATCCTATTGGAAAACATTCAACAACTGATTACGAGCAATTTTATTTAGTTAAACATTTTCATTGGAGCCCACTACTATACATCTCACATCAAGCCACAAAAAAATTTCTATTTGAAGGCACTGCTGTGGTTCTGTTAAAATATAAAGTTACTTTGGCAGGCATTTAATTTGATGCTAATGATTCAAACAAAACCGTAATTACAAATTTCCTTTTAAAAGTGAATGCAGAGAAGGAAGAAATACCATCCTATAGTTCATATCTACATGCTTGAAAAAAAGTACTTAATGCTGTTTGAGTGTAATTACTACAGTAATGTCACTATAAGTTTATAAATAACTCCATAAAGCAATTGTAGAGACTGTATTTGCCTCCCTGCAGCATATTTATGTTAATTCACAAACTTTTCCTTGCATTTCTCTATGGTACCTGGTAGCACTAATACTAAGATTGTATGCTTGTAACAAACTTAACTTCTATCAGTTTTTTAAGAGGAATTCCCCCATTGACTTCAATAGGAAGACATTTTTATTTTGGGGGGAGGGGAGGAGAGGAGTGGAAGGGGAGGGGAGGAATCCATGTCACCCACAACTTAGTTTTTTTCATAAAAAATCATGGCCTACATAAGTCCAGGCAGCTCACTGTTGAGTTAAGATTCCCTCATGACGTGTTCAAATTTGATTCTATAAGCCCAAATATAGGTTTTAAATGGTTCAAAACTATTACTTACCGTATATATTAAATACATTTAAACAATTTTATCATAAAAATTCTTTTACCTCTCACCATTTCACACACAAATTAATATTAAACAACTAGAGCACCAGGGCTTTTTTTGTAAAATGATTTGAGTTTTGCAGTTGTGCTATGACAAAGCCCTAGCTTTTCCTTCTTGTCATGTCAAGAGATTATAATCATTATAGTTAATATTTAATCAGTATATCTATATTCTCTGTATTTTAGAGGGTTAAAATTTGGTCAGAAATATTTGTTCAAGACTGAAACTTGGCATGAAAGATGTAGGTCTACTCCCCAATATAGCAGTTTTGTCATTATGTCATTGTCATCTGTACGTTGTACAAAGTTAAAAATAGATTACTACAATACAATTGAATATAACTGCCTTTCATAAGGATTACTGCATCCACTGTGGCCCAATCCCATAGTTCTCATGCAGGAAAAGTTCCCCTTTGACTATCAGTGGAAAAAAATCTGCTTGTGTAAGGAGTTTGAGTCCATAGCCTAAAATATGTGAACAAGAACTCAGAAAAATGATAAACAAAAACACCATCTTCATCCATAGGCAAACACTTTCCACAAAATGATCACTCTATATCTGACCTACTGGTCCTCCTCTTCAAAAGAAAACCTGCTCAACACCTTCAAAGAATGAGTCAACACCTCCAAAGCTTGGAGCTTAAATTTGTAACTTTGTTAGACACTAAAAATCATAGATTCAATAAAGACACTGGATCACTGCAACAATCTGTAACCCACTAATGCTCCTAAGTCCTAGGACTGCAAAGATGTTAACTGCTCACTTCACCCTGAATGGTCTCTTGCAACATGCGTTTAACAATCTGTTCCATCTTGTATTTAGCTGTGACACTCTTGAGTACCTTTCCCAGATTTGAAGAAGAGCTATATATAAGCTCAAAAGCTTGTCTCTTTCATCACCAGAAGCTGGCTGAATAAAAGATATTACCTCACCCACATTGTCTCTCCAGTATCCTGGGACCAACACAACTACAACAACACTGCAAACAAAAAGAAGTGTTAATCCATTTAAACAGTCTGCCCCGAAATGTATTCTAGGACTGTTTAAATGTTGACTAGTGCGATCATTAAAAAAAAAAAAAAAAAAGCAAAGCTTTCTCACCGGTCTTTTTGAAAAAGTTTCAAGTCACAAGAAAGAAGAGATTGTGATGGGAAGAAACATCACTGCCCCTGCTCTAGAATTACTTATATACATAACTCAAGCACTGTTGAAAACATAATAGTTTGAATAAATCCAATACTGTTGTGAAAGTATTACACAATACACTGTTAACCACACAAATCATATCACGTATCATATGCTTCCAATAAGAGAATTTTGGGTTTATTCTTGCTGTTTAAACAACGTTCAAGTGTCATGTTGCCAGTTATTGTGCTTGCTTACTTTTCACATTTTCACTCATCTTGTACTATGAAAGCTTGTACTATGAGTCACTATGAGTGACACTATGAGTCACTCTTACTTTCTGGTGGTCACCCAATAGCACAATAGTAGTTCAATGAAAAAGGCACAAACAACTGAGTTTAACTGCCCTAGAAAGTGTTTCCTACCAGGCGGCATACAACCCTTTGTCAAAAAAGTCCTCTGAATTCTCACCTTAAATAGTTTGACAATATCTTTTAAGTACCAATTTAAAGAGATGTTAAACTGCACAGAAAGACTGCACTAGCTATTATTTTTAAATAATACACTCCCTGGAGAACTGAATCAGAGAAGCAAAGCTAAGATTAATTAGATTTTATTTTATCCAATTTAATATTTTTCATTGACGTGATTTTACAATTTACTGGAATGTCTTACTGATGAGTTTCTGTCCTAAAACATATCTACAAGTGTTATTGCAATTCAGCTTTAGATTGCCTATATTCTGAAACAGATTTCGAAATCAACACCACGGGAAAACAAAACACGAGTTTCATATTCTATACCCATCACCATAGCATTTAATCACATAAGTATTGTTAAAGTATCACTCGAAGTTATACAAAATGGAAAGTTTGCCATTATGTTCTACTGTTTCTAAGAAATTTCTGGTATCAGCAAGTTTGCTATTTTGGCATTACACTAAAGCCTTCGTTTCTGACTCCTTCAAACAAAAACAAGCTGTTCAACAATGCCTAATCTGTGTGTCATGTAATCCTGCTTAATACTCTACAAACTCAGGGTAATATTTGGATTGTTCTTGTGAAATTTAAAAAAAAAAAAATAAAGAACTTCCTAGCCTACTTAAAGGACACCCTCTCCTCCCACACTAAAAATATCCCTCCCCATCTTTTAAAAAAAAAAGAAAAAGAAAAAGAAAAAAAAGAAAGAGAGAGAGAGAGAGAGAACTTTAATGCATAAGAAGTTAAATAAAGGTCAAATTAACAGAAAATAGCCCCAATGACATGGTGGTAACAGATGGTGTTGCAACTCAAAAGACCCAGAGATTCTACTGTATTCTGCAGCCATAAATACAGGCTTACAACAGTATAACGAAACAGACGTTCTTACTTTTTTAGTACACCTTTGGGTGGATCTGCATAACAGCATCAGAGTGGACTATGTGTAACTATTTCAGCCTTCTCACAGCCACAAGAAGTTAAGAGTTCCACACAGAAAACCAACTCCACTTGAAAAGAATTCCACTACAGGTTACTAGAGAGACATGGTGGGTGAGGTAATACAGATTACTGACAGACATTGCTACGACACATCTAGCTAAATTATGAGAGTGTTCTTACTACCTAGACAGAGCTATTAAAGCCAACGTAAGCTATCACTCTATTGGATGAGGGAACAGAAAATCCTCTCCCTGATGACACAGTTCACGTTCTTCAATCATAATTTGTCTTAAAGTGGCTCACTACACACTTCTTCTAAAAGAAGGCTACTTTAGACTGTAGTACAATTCTTTAGTATACCACCTCTATTGTCTTTTCTAAGATCTTTCAGCTCCTTGTTGAAGGACAAATATGTTCCCTATTTTATTTAGGCTATGAGCCCATTGTGTACAGTGAGGCTGGGGTAGGTTACTACAGCATAATGGCAGGTGCATGGCCCTGAGGCTGCCATCTGCCAGGAAGGAAGTGTTTTCTTCTAGGAGAGTGACAAATAATGTAAACAAAACACTGACTCACTCCTAATTTGTGGAAATCAAGCTACTACATTACTTGGTATTTTGCAATGTAGACGTTATATGGATTTTCCTTCATTTCTTTAACTATTTCTACATGCTGTTTATTAGAATAAAATACACTTAAGAGTTTATTTACACAGGGTTCTAACTCAGACAGCTATTCTGTGTTTATTGTATAACAGGGAGTGTACGCCTCTACGCACACAAGCTCCTTTTTAAAAAAATGTAGAGCATGTTAAATTATGAACTCCCGAAAAGACAGTATAGCTTCAGTGACTGAACTGTTAATTACCTATGCACAGGCAAATCTCAGTATCAGCTATTTAATGAGTTTATCTACAACTGAGTGAATGGTTTATTTCTTAGGCATGTTATTGGAATTAGCCAGGATGTGGGAAGAATATGGATATTTCACCAAAATCTTGCCCCCATGCTTTGTCTGTCTAATCCATTTGATTGTACACACATTGGGATAGGAACTCTTACCATGTGCATGTGAAGTGCCTACCACAATAGCACTCTGATCTCAGTTGTAGCCTCTAGGCACCACTGTAATACAAATAATAATCTAACAGAAAATATCTTGAAGGACAGTGAAAGCTCTATCTGAATTCAGAGCAAAACATATTAGTGACAACATCTGCAACTGGAAAAGAAGATAATTTATCAATAGTTTTTTAAAAATTCACAGAGATATTTATATTCATTTGGAAAATATTTCCTCATTCAAAAGCTTGAAATCATAATCTGCTTCTTTAAAAGAAAGACAAGGTGGTTGAGGCAATATCTTTTATTGGACCAACTTCTGTTGGTCTGACAAAAGATATTAACTCACCCACCTTGTCTTTCGAATATCCTAGGACCAACATGGCTATAATAACACTACAAACAACAGAAGATACTGAACCTTATAAGAACACATTTACCCCTCACTGCATTCAAACACTGACTTTTTTGTGTGTGTATATTTCCACACAGTGCAGAACCGCTGCCATTATGCTAGAAAAATTTTAAACATTTGTTTTGGAAAAAGAATTATATGGACTTTACATACTGATGTGGGGAAAAAACAGGAGAGAAACTCTGGGCCTGTTTTCCTGGTGCTGTGTTTCTTTAAAGGTATTTCCAAACAGACTGCATTTAATGCACAACAAGTTTAAAACAAACTTCTCCACTTTTGATAAAATCAAGTTATTTTTAGCAGCAGGTTTTCATCTACAGTACCAACTGTAAACACATTTGCATGTACATGAATGAATATGTAACTTAGCAGACTAGTCTCCACATAATGCATATTGTTTAGAAAACATCCAATAACATGCTAAGCATCAGTGTCTAGCTGCTTACACATTAGGGCAGGATGCACTTCTACCTTTCCCTAAAAAGTAAGTTGCTATACATGCTATCAGTTAAGTATTTTTATCCTTATGCAGACTCAATAAAGAAGTGGTGGGGGAGAGGGAGAGAGGAGGGAATTTCCATTTATCTCAATGAGTTTTAGATCAGGCCCTTAGAACCTAATCCTGCAACTCTCGCTCACAGAAAACATGACACTAAATTCAATGGGAATTTTGTTTTACAAAGACTGGGCCTGACAATGCAACCCTTGCTAACGGTCTACTCACGTGAATTTGGTTTCACCTAGTGCAAGTCTGCCCCTGGGGACCTCCTTACAAACATATGCAGAGAAGCAGATATAAAAAATAAATAGCTAGCGTTTTTAATTCAGAGAAGCAATGTGAAACTCAGAACAACAAAGCTCTCAGATACCAGGGTTGTAGGCACCAAAATGAGAACCTAGAGCTTGATACTGCAGCTACTGAAATCAGTGAGTACTATTGACTTCAATGAGCACAGGCTCAGACCCAGAGATAAGAGTTGTTCAAGAGTTCATTTTCAAGCAAATGCTATGAGGAACAAAATAGTAAATTTTCAGAGAGGTAGCCGTGTTAGTCTGTATACAGCAAAACCAATGGGAGTTCTATAGCACTTTAAAGACTAACAAATTTAATTTCAGCAGGGGTAAGCTTTCGTGGATGTATCTACATAGAAAAAAGTCTATTTGATAAGTTGTCTATATTTGTTTTAGATGATTTTATGCACTTTGCTAATATTATATTGAAAAATTAACAACTTTCAGCAAAACGCTGTCTTCACAATTTCAAAACACAAAATAAATGCATTCATGGACACAAACACAGTCCATAACTGAAGTATGCATATGCACAAATAGACATTACGCCACATGAAGATCTTTTCAAACATTTCTTAAGGATTTGTTTGCTAGATAGAAAAGACAGACATTTTGTTAAGTGTTGTTGCTGCTTTTGAGAAGATTTGGTTTAAACTGAAAATACCTGGATTGTATATACAATACTTTAACTTCCTAACATGGAAAGAGATCCACTACTTAAATTGACTACAGTGTAATTTTTCTGTATACACATGCCATGTTTCAATTTTTAGACCAGCTGCAATAAATATCATTAGTTATATTGAAATAAAAATAATAGTAAAACCAGCACAAAGAATCCAACATTATTTCCTCCTTGTAGGGGAGAAGGGGAATTCATGCAAAGTACGTCCTAATGCTCTTTCTGTTCATACATGCCTTTATATATTTTACTTACAACACAAGTGAATGTTAGTCTCTGCAGCTATCTTGAAAGAAATCAAGTTGTCAGAAACAATCATCAACCTAAGCATTTCCTCTGCCTTGAGCAATGACTGTCCTGGTTCACTTTAGAACAAAACCCACCATTCAACTTAGCCTATAACTATTTATCTTAAATGATTCAAAGTAACCATGACAATCTTTAAATGTTTAGTACAACTAAATATAATTTAAACCATAATGAGAAATAAATGTCAAATACATTTATGAGTTTTGGTATTTTAATCTCATTTTTAAAAATCTGACATCCGTATAATTAAAACAATTGAAAATGAAATTTTAAAGAAGTCAGCGGTCTCATTTAATTTTACAAAACTTATAGTTTGCAGTTTGTATTTTATGGGTTACACTGGCAGATTTGATACCTAGCCATTCCATTTTACCTCTAGTACAATGCAATCTGAAAGAGCAGCAGCTTATTTTCCAACAAGCATGTAAGGTGAAACTGGAACTTTTAAATTTTAACTGATTTATAATCACAGCCATATCAGATATAATAGGTTAACCAGTCTTTGAATCTATTAATTCTGAGGTGTATAACCCATTGCATGGCACTCAATCAATAAGAGAAAATACATTTAATACTAATTTATACTGAAAAAAAAAATTAGGCTTCTAAAAAGATTTACAAAGCTATATTTGAATGTTTACATAAAATTAACAAGACATTTTGATGAAAAGATGTATTTTTCTTTGATAAAGGCAATTAAAATATTTCCCTGCAGTTTCTGAAACAAACATTGTGGCAATCAGTATATAAGAACCAAAAAATGAAACTGACTTCTCTAGTTTTATTGTCCAAACTGAGCACAAAGGAAAAAAGTAAATCAGAGTTTCAGTTTTAACTAAGTGAAATTTTTTTCTAGATATGAACACTCTTAAACAGTATAAAACATAAAACCCTTACAACAATTATGAGCTAGTCATACAGTTAGTTACCTATTTTCAAAGAACACTACCTTACTTGACAACCTTTTTAAAAAAATGAAAGACAAGAAGGGAAAAAACAATCAATTGATCTCAATAGGTAGGTGCTTGCTATCACACTTTGGAAGACAAACTTCCAGCATTAGTGGAAAAAACTTCAAATTTTTTCAGAGAACATGTGGCTTCTGGAAAAAACAAAGATAATGGTCCTAATTTTAATATCCTTACAGGCAAAAAACTTCCAAGTAAGTCAATACTCAAGCATAATTACTATGCAGGTCTATGAACTTAATGGGAATTTTGCTGAAGGATTGCAGGAATAAAAATTAAAGGGTGAAATCCTGACTCCATTGAGGTCTTTAGTAATTTTGGCTTTAATAGAGTTAGGATTTCATTCAAAAGGTCAGATCTTCAGTTGGTGTAATTTGGCAGAACTCCAATGTAATGAACAATTTACACTAAATGAAGAACTGGGTGAAAATGTTTCCATAAATAAGGAAATACATACAGTAGCTCACACAATTTCTTTTACAAAAGGGTTGTTATTTCATACATAGAAAGCTGAATGCTAACTGATAATCAGCATATAACAAAAGAGAGTTTCCAGCTATTTAGTAAAGGCACTATTTTATTTGTATTTCAGAAAAAGGCAAATACTTGTTAAGATTGTCAGATGCCTGCACACTTTCAGAGTGCAGCAGAACTAAATTAACTAATAAATTCTGAATAATCTTTTTATTGTTGTTTTCAGCTATTTTGGTTTTGTTAGCTTGCTCTCATCATAACAGGATGACATTGGTTCAAAATTCAAAAAGCACATTATTCCTTAAAACAGACAGGCAAGTTACTAATGAACACCAAAGGCACATGATTAAATTTCTTTGTTTAAAAGGACAAAAAACTCAAACACAATGTTTAGCTACATAATAAAATATGTATCTTTATCTATAGATATGGAGAAGTATATGAACTGACTATGGTTTTACCTTTTTTTTTTTTTAAACAGTAACTGAAATATTAATGTCCTGATAAACCAATAGAATGAACTTGTTTTTCTAAAGATATGTATTAAGGAGCTCTTCATGTTGCTTCTTTTTAAAGAAGCATACATTTGTTTTAAAATTACTTCAAACAAAACTTAACTTCTTCTTAGCTTTGTTTGAAAGGATAAAGCTAATTCCCACTCAATAGCTTTAGTGCTTCAGTAAAAAATTAGTACAAACAACAAAGTAAACAATGCTCATCACATATAATGTAGGCTACCTCCATGGTGAACTGTATATAGTAATATCAGTTTATTTAACTCATCAGTAAAATGTAGCCAAATCATTCTGAACTGCCACTGTGTTAAAATAACAAACAAGAGTTAAACCAGTACCAGGTATCCTTAATATATATATATATATATTTATTTTTTCTATAATTTGTATGTGAAATATGAAAATCCTGTTAATCTTACAAATCAAGATTCTGAGAACTTTAAATTCCACTGTGAATAGTACTGGTGATCTTTAAGAAGTAGCAGTAGTAGTACTGTAAACAAACTTCAATGTGGTTATGTAAACAAAACCAAAATAGAAGCTCAGGAGTTGTAAATGTTAATAGCTTGGCTCAATAGCCCACTGCTGTACTTATGCATTAAGTTACTAAGGTAATATATTTGCACTTTCCTAATCAAACTGCTCTTTCTGTTTCAAATTAGCTCACTACAAATACCTGCAACATAAAACCCCCACTTCAAAATATGACCTGGAACACTAATCAACAGTTATGCAAACTGTTTCTTACTTATTTGTCCTGAAATTGGCCACACTTCTTCCTGAATAGAATGAGTGTATCTACAGGC
Source organism: Emydura macquarii macquarii (assembly GCF_026122565.2). NCBI lineage: Eukaryota > Metazoa > Chordata > Testudines > Chelidae > Emydura > Emydura macquarii. The sequence goes on along the minus strand of NW_027132668.1, from coordinate 10,563,963 downwards.
AACAGACACACATTTTTCAGGGAAACAGAATGGCAGAAATAGTCATCAGCTGTGCCTCCTACAGTCAGCTCAGCACTCAAAGATGCTGATCTTCACTGCACATTCACATGCATATAAGAAACAGGAAAAGGAAGCCCACACACAAAAGAAAAAACTTAAAAACTCTCCCCACCATTCATCATTCTCTAAATTCATGTTGCTACATTTATTATATTATCTTTTTGTTAACTTTATCAGAGCTGCAGCTACAGTTTCTCCCTTAGCTAATTGAATGGAATTTCCAGTTTAATCCAATCTGGATGTTGGAAACCTGGACTGGATTAAAATGCTCCCAACTTCCCCCTCTTCACCCCATCGAGTTCCCTTCTGGTCAGCAGTTAGAGGATAATGTGCAAGACAAGTGGTGATTCCCCAGCAAGGGTTTGTTATGCAGTTGGGGGCTATGGGTGGGTCAAGCAAAACTCCATTATTGTTAAACTCAATTTACAACTAAATACAAGAGAGCTCATTTTATTAAACAAATTCCAATGTACAAACCACAGCCAAACTTTTATTTTTATATATATATATATATATATATATAAGGCAATGTAACCATGTAATGTAATTGCAGTATTCACACTGATTATGACAAAGCATGTAAATCCTGAAACCAACTTAAGAAAACTACAGATAACGGACAAGTCTGTCTCTGTCCTTAACTCTCCCATTCAGTGTAAGTGTTCATGTTCATCTTGTAAAATGTTGACATTTTAATCAACAATCCTCTCAATTAGGTTCAAAGCTTGCTCTACAAATGGTGAGAGTCTCCACTTTCATCTCTTCCATATTTGTGCACTTCCTATCAAAATAAATCATTTTCTTCTTCAAAATCAACCAGTCAATGATCAACGGAACAAAAACCCATACAAGGGGCTGTCAGAAATGGCCACTTTTTACTTATAACTGATTACCTGTATCAAAACTATAAATGTTTTGAAAGCAAAACCTAGAAAGGTTATTCACCCCTATCATTTCAGCTCCTTAGGCCTATAAGGACACATTACAGCTTATAGGTTAAAAATGCCCTGGTGCAATAATAAAGAGGATCCCTATGGTGTCTCAATCATTAACTTTTAATCCTTGGCATATTGTCTGTTCCCGATCTCCTCAATTGTAGCATAGACTTTCCCTCTTGTTAGGAAGTTTTTTATAGCCCGGCTAGCACCTCTGTAAAGGAACAGATACACCATTAAAACAGAAAATCTCTCTCAAATTAAGCTTTAGATTGTTTAGAGGAGTTTTTATATTCAAGCACCCTGCATTTGAGATCCATTTAAAAAGCAAACCAACCAACTGGCCATTAACTGTGATTCAGCTGCCAGCAGCCCATTAGTTACACATCACTCCAAGATAGGCTTTTAAACAAAATTTGCAAAACACTATGTAACAGTCATACACACAGTGACTTCTGAAAAGATCAATGTTTTTACATGGTCACTACAGATGTATGCCAAAACTTTCACAACAGGTCAAAATAACTGAGAGGGCCAAGGATCTGTTGGTAATCTGATGAGCCCCCTCTCCCTGTCTTTTAACTCAAGTTTTATGAACCCTTAAGCATTCTTTTGAAGCTGCATTAAGACTACCTACTTTTTGGATACCAAACACTTTGCAAAATTCTTATTTAACTGCAGCTCTGTAGCATGTCCAAAATACAGAATTGTGTACTTATTGGTTTCTGTTCCTATGCCAAGAAGTGCACTCAATGCAACAGGATTTAAGAGGGAGGAGGAAACACTGAACATTTAAGTGTTTCCTTGTATACAGATACCATGAGGTCCCTCAGGGATAATTTACTACTTGATGTTTTACTTGGAAAGTTTACAGAGCTGAGAAAGAGAGAGAAACCATGCCCTGCACGGCAACATACCATAGTTAGAAATACAAATAATATAGCTCACTGTGAGAGCGACCTACACTCACCTTTCACAGCTGTTGCTTCTTTCAGGTTGTGGGAGAGGAAGTCTATGCTGGCATAGGCGTTCCTCTCCACTCCATTGCTGTCCCCATTCAGGGCGTGCCTGCCTTTGGGTCTGGCTTTGTCACAGTTTGCCAGGCTCCCATCCACCACGTCTATGGCGATGTAGTTGAGGCCGTTCTGGAAGCCGGCGGAGGTCTCCCGGCACATGGGGCTGCCGTGCTCCTCCTCCAGGCCTTCGCTTTTCCTGAGAGACACGTTCTCCACCGAGGCCGAGTTGTGCCTTTTGGGGTTATGTGCAAAGGAAGGGGACACGGGGGTCACAGTGGTGGTGGAGGAGAAGGTCTCCGAGCTGTGCCGCCGGCGCCCCTGGGGATCCGCCCGGATGACCTTGGCCCCGCGGTTGGGGTCCGGGGGCGGGCTGGAGAGGATGAAAGCCTCCACCCCGACCAGGGTGAGTCTCTTCACCCCGCCCGTGGGGCTGGTGACCCGGGCACTTTCTGGCTTCTGGGAGATGGGCTGGGGCGGGGTGGTGGCCATGCCGAAGGTCATCTCGGTGTAATCCCCCCCGTCGGGCGGGCTGGACAGGCAGGCCACCCCCACCGCCGCCTGCAGGTAGCGCCCGTCGGGCCGGCCGCTGCTGGAGCAAGAGTCCGGGGAGATCGCTTCCAGGGAGCCCACCGAGACCGGCCCCGCCTGCGAGCCGAAGTCGATGTTCATGTAGTCGGAGAGGGGCGAACGCCTCCGCCCGGCGCCCGAGCCCAGCGAGGAGGCCGGGCTGTCGGCCGGCAGCGAGGGCGGCGAGTCGGCGGCCGCCTCCCCGAAGTCGATGTTGATGTACTCGCCGGGGCTCTGGGGCTCGGGCGGCAAGGGGTGCTCGTGCATGCTGGGCAGCAGCGTCCGCAGAGTGTCCAGGGAGAGGCGGCTGGGCCGCACCGCCCGCGGGCCCCGCTGGCTCAGGAAGCTCTCGGTCCGGCTGTGCCGTAGCGGGGAAGGCACCGTGTGGCTGGAGGGGGCGGCGGGGCGCACGCCGCAGGCCGGCTCCTCCGGGATCAGCCTGCCCGGGGAGCTCATGAACACGTACTGGTCGCTGTCCTTGGCCGGCTCTTGGCTGGGGCAGGGGCAGGAGCGGGGCAGGGAGCTGCTGGCGTAGGCGGCCTTCGAGGGGTCGCTGCCGCCGGGCCCCGGGGCGAAGAAGTCGGCGGGCGAGGCGGCGGGCGGCCCGTGCTGGGGCTCCCGCGGGGACATGCTGATGTAGTCCCCGCTGCTCAGCCTCCCGTCCGAGCTCTCCACCGACAGGCGGGAGCCGCCCCACATGCGCATGTAGCCGCTGTCGTCCGGGGAGCTCTCCCCGGGGGAGCTGGTCTTGTAGCCGCCGCTGCCCGCCCCGACCCGCGGCTGCAGGATCTGCTTGGGAGCCGACACGCTGGTGGGGCTCATGGGCATGTAGTCGTCACCGGCCCGGCTGCCCGGCCCCAACGCCGCGGCCACCCCGGGCGTCATGGGCATGTAGCAGTCGTCCCCTCCGTTGCTGCCGCCGCCGCCGCCCCCTGCCGGCGGCCCCAAGTTGGTGCTGCTGCTGCCGGAGCTGCGGTGGGAGCCGATCTCGATGTCCCCGTAGTCCTCGGGGTAGGGGGTGTAGGTCACTTTGGGGGAGGCCGCTGCGTGGCACGAGGGGAAGAGGCGGCCAGAGCTGCCGGCGAAGGTGGCCCGCATCAGGGTGTACTCGTCCAGGGAGGCGGAGGAGACCTGCGGGGGGGCGGCCCGCTGGCGGCACGGCGTGGTCAGCGAGTAAGTCCGCTTCCTGGGGCCCTTGTCCCCCGCCGACTCCGGGCAGGGCCGGTAGCAGAGCCGGCCGCTGTGGGGCCGCTCCATGGCCATGTAGCCGTACAGCTCCGCGCCGGCCCCGAGGTCCCGCACCGGGGGGGTCTCGGCGATGGACTCGGGCGTGTTGCTGCGGTTGCTGGCGGTGGAGAAGGGCCGCAGGTCGCCACCCGGGCTGGAGCCGTATTCGTCGAAGGACATGAAGCCCGGGTCGCTGGGGGAGCCGGACACGGAGGCGCTGCCGCTGGACAGGCGCTGCGGCTGGTGCGGGTGGGGGGGCTCGGAGCCGAGGCCGCTGCTGGAGGAGAGGCTGATGGGGCTGGTGGCGGAGGGGGGCGAGTGAGAGACGGGCATGGACATGGAGCGGCTATTCTGCAGGCCGCCCCCGGGGGGCACCGGTCCCAGCTTCCCCCCCGGCCTGGCGCTGCTACTGAGAGTGTGCGAGCGGCTCAAGGCGGTCCGCACCGGGACGGGGCTCATGGGGCTGCCGGCGACCGAGCCCGCTCTGCAGCCATCCCCTTCGCTGGCCGTCCGCACCCGGCCCGGGCTGCCTTTGGTGCCGGCGTTGGCCCCGGCCGCCAGGCTGTCCGTGCGGGAGCGGCGCAGCAAGCCGGTCTGGCTGGGCGGCAGGTTGACCAGGTGGTGGTGCCGGCGGCCGGGCACGGTGATGGGGTGGGTGGAGGAGGTTCCGAGGCCGCCGGGCCCGGCGGCGCCCCCGGAGGAGGAGGAGGAGGACGACTGGCTCTTGCTGCGGGGCCGGAACTCGGACAGCTCCTTCAGAGCCTTCATGGCCTCCAGGATGGTCTCGTGGATGTTCTGCGCCACCACCGAGTCGTCCGCCTGCATCCAGAGCTCGCCGGGCCCGGTGGCCGCCGACCGCCCCACCTCCATGAAGAAGAAGCTGTCGGAGTGGCCGCAGCGGCGGATGTTCATCAGCTGCAGCGTGACCGAGGGCAGCTCGCAGTTGAGGCGCACGAAGCCGATGGTGCGAGCGGAGAGGCAGAGCCGGTGCACCCCGGTCAGGTTCTTACTCTGGCCCAGGCCCTTCGGCTTGAGCGTCACCTGCCAGACCTCCCGGTAGGCAGCGCTGGCCGGGGTGATCAGCCCGTAGTTGAGGTCCTCGCAGGCGCCGGCCAGGGAGGAGGAGGCGGCGGCGCTGCCGGGGGAAGAGAAGGGCGAGGAGAGGTGGCGAAGCGGCGAGCCCTGGCAGGCGTTTTTGCCCTCGTTGAGCAGATCGGTCAGGGCCCGGTACCAGCCCTCCTGCTCCTGCTCGTTCTCGGCCGCCACGGCGAAATACTCGTCCTTGGTGTAGAGGGCGATCAGGTACTTGTGCTTGGCGTCCGCCCGCTTGTTGATGTTGAGGCAGGAATCCAGCGCGATCACCCGCTTGGGAGCCCCGGACTTGTTCTTCCATTTCTTCTCGTTCTCGTAGTACTCCAGCCGGGCGCCCCCCGCCCCGGGCTGCTCCTCGCCGCTGCCGCCGGGTCCCCGCAGCACGAAGAAGCGCTTGTGCCCGTGCTTCTGCTTGCGCAGGTAGCCGCATTTCCTCACGCTCTGGTGGTTGTTGTTGTTGTTGAGGTTGGGACCCGGAGGGGAATGCAGGGGGGGCAGCAGCCCCAGCAGCGTGGGGCTCGCCATCCCCAGCCCAGGGCGTGGGGCAGGGGTGACCGAGCTCTTAGCGCCCCGGGACAGGGCGGAGGGGGGAGTTATTCCCCGGGTCCCCCCGGAGCTGCTGCGACCCTGGCTCCTCTCTAAAGCTCGGGGGTGATGGTGCTGCTGCTGGTGCTGCTGCTGCCGCCCTGGCTTCCCCGTGCTGCCGGTGTTTGCTGCTGCCCAAGGTCCTCTAGATCCCGGGCGCTGCTGCTGCTGCTGCTGCTGCTGCTGCCGCCGCCGCCGCCGCTGCTCTCCGGCTGCTCTGCGCTCGCCGCTGCCGCTTGTCTCGGTAACAGTTTAACAGTAAGTAACACATTGCGCACCAAGGGCTGAACTAAAGAGCAAAACAACACGTGACCCGCTGAGTTACCGAGACGCTCACACACACCGAGACAACCCGGGGGGAAGGGGGAGAGGCCATCAATCCGCCGCCAGCTTCCTACGGCATTGGGCGCCGCGCCGGGGAAAGGACGGCGCCGTGCGCCAATACGGGGTGGGGGGAGGACGCCGAGCCGAGAGAGGCGGGTTGTCATTGGCTTGTTTGCGCGTCCCATCCTCCCCTCTCAGCCTCTGCTTCTTTTCCCGCCCACCCCACTTCCTCCCTCCTCTTCCACGCACGCTAGCTGGTCGCCTGGCCCCTTCCTCCCCCCCCGAGAGAGAGCCGCGCGGACAGACACGCACCCAGGAGCTTGCCTAAAAAAAACCCCCGATCTATCTACCGTGAAGCCCAAATGAAAAAGGCGAGCTGGGCGCGGGGCTGCGGAGCCCGCTGTCAGCGAAAGATCACGTTCGCAGACCATCTCGCCGGGCGGGAAAGGGGGGGGGGTGCAGGCGCCAGCTGATTCTCACCCACCCAATGCAGGATCATCAGTGACTTGACCATACACGAGAGGTGAAAAAAGGAGAGGGGGACACAAGGATTTCCGTGTGTGTGTGTGTGTGTGTGTGTGTGTAGCCGTGACAGAGGAGACTGGGGCGGGCTGATGTTTACTACTCCAGGGCTGGGAGCGGAGGGGAGGTTTCCGCCCGCTCTCGAGAATGATGGACCATTTTCTTCAAAAGCAAGAAGGAGCATGGGCCAAAGGTGGCGGAGATGGCCATGTAGCCATCTAACCAGCCACCTTCTTGTGGGCCTCCCCCACCCCGGCTCTGCCGCCCACATCAAGCCTGAATGCGGTTAATGATGATGGGCAGGGGGATCGAAACCCAGACAGGGGGAAGTCCTGCCCTGGACAGACGGACAGATACCTGAGAAGACTATCATTCATGCTTTGGTCACGTTTGTGTAGCTTGTCATGGCAATAAAGCCTTACTGCATTGCCTGGTCCTCCCGTGTATCCCCAGGCAACAGAGCTGCCCTCCGTCTGTCTGCCGAGTCCTCCCCACCCACTGCACACACCAAAGTTTGCCGTCCTCGTGCTTCTCCAGCTCCACGCACCTCTCCAAGCCTGTTTGGTCCCTCCGTGTCCACGGCCACACGCCTCCCTCTCTCCCCCACATCATGCGGTCACCATCCACCTCTGGGGGGGGGGTCGTCTCACACCCACACACCACAGCTTGCCCGAGCCCCCCGTACACATCAGAGCTTGTCTGGTCTCCCTCCTTGTCTTGCCTCCACGCTAGAGAGTGCCTGCCCCGTCCCCTTGGGAGGGCCCCCCTACACACACACTGGAGCTTGCTAGTTCTTCCCCCACTGCACTGGCCACCTGGGCTTCCCCTCCCCGAATCCAGAGCTTCCTTAGCCGCCCCAAATCACTAGTAGGTAGGCGTTCCCTGCCCATCCCAGTCCTCCTCCAGCCCTCCCTGAACCCGGCCCATACAGCTGCGCCCAAACCTTTAGTCTCTCGCTCCCCCTTTCACGCCTTTCCTCGTGGCTTCCCCCCCTTACGCAAAGCAGAGGAGAATTGGGGGCGCTGCTGCAGTTTGTCACTGCTCAGGGGCTTGTTTTGCACAGTCGCTGTGGCCGTGTAGCGAGGCAATGCCACCCGGAGAGTGGAGGCCGGGGGGAGGAGGGGCAGCACGTTGTTCATTTTTAATTAAAGCCATCAATTGATCGCCGGGTTTTACACTGGCTGGCGTTCGTGTTTCCCTGCGAAACAAAACCAGCCGCACTGGGGGATTAGGGCACACAGAGGCAATTAAGTAATGAGTTGTGAAGGGGGGGGGGTGTAGCCTTCACCTCCCCCCGCCGTGTTTACACGCTGGAAATGTGCCGGCCGCAGTGTGTTTGCTTTGCAGGCTGTTTTCCTTTCCTCGTTGTGACGAAGGTGCGCGGCGCACACGACGAGTCCATGTTTTTCCGACCATTCTCAGCGCCGATTTGTGTGTTCCGTGGCTCTGTTTTCCACGGCTACGGTCGAGCTTTGGGCGAGGGGATAACGCCGGCCCCTACTCACCCTTGTGCAAAGCCCCAGCTGATGACCAGCTTTCAATGAAACTGCTTGTTTACGAGAATCCGAATTAGGCATCTCCCTGGATTTACACACACAGCTAACAACAAACGGCGCGAGCAATACGCCCCTTGTTTTTACTGACGCCGGAAGGTGTAGGGGCGGAATTACAGAAGCGGGAGGTGATTTACCCTCTGATGTCCGCGTCCCATGGCACTCCGTGGGGGAGCAGGAGCAGCACGGAGCCCAGCAAAGCTCTCTGTTCTCTTCTATGCGTGGGGATTCAACAGAGGGGGAAGTTGGGAACCAGACAAGGTCTATGATGCGTGTGGGTGGGGAGGGGGCGGTCGGGAACAGAGGGACCTGGCGAGCTGTAGCGTGTGTGTGTAGGGGGTGGAGAAAGAGTGGGAACCGGAGATGATCTGTGATGTGCGTGTCTGGGGGAGGAGGCAGTGGGGAACTGAGTGGGAACCACCAAAGACGACGGTGTGTGTGTAACTATGGGGAGGGAGCGGTGGGTGCGGAAGAGGGGGTTTGATGAGCTGTACGGCCTCTGGAGGTGGGGAGGGGGACCAGACAAACTCCGTGGTGGTGGGTGTATGTATAGCCCCTGTGACAGAGGACTTCAAAATAATTGCTCGTTCTAAAGCATGCAGCATATAACACACCGTGGTGGGAAAAGGGAAAGTTATAATAAGAGTCTTGGGATAAAGGAAAAAGTATTTGTTGCAAATCTCCAGCCCAGGCTGGTTTTAATCACAGCCATATCTTCTCTCTTCCTAGACGCGCTCGCAAAAGCTTCTCTCTTGCATATGCTTCGGAGGTGGCAGGGGATCAGACAAACATTCTTGTTTTGAATTTTCTGTTCGGAATATCATCGGGACATTAACGTGTCTGTACGTTATGCAGCTGAAGTCATCTGTTTTGAATGTAAAGCTGAAAAAAAATACAGTTTCCATAGTACAGGGCAGAGGGCGGGCGCAAGCAGCGAAAACAATCCAGTCTGCCCCTAGCTAGCAGCTTGTGTTCCCTTCCACCAGTCCCCATCCTACACGTACACACACGAGTGCATACAGCTATTCCATACACACGCCAGAGAAAGTTAAGGTTGAGTCTCTGCCCTTCTTTAAATTCTTATTGGTTTGGGTCATAATAACTCATTTAGAAATCAACAGCTGTACCTGAAAAGGGGAGACTGAGCTATAAATATCAATAGGTTGCAGTAGAGAGCTTTTTTAAAAGAACTCCCTCTATCCCCGGAGACTGGGTGTTCACATTTTAAGTAGTAAGGTGCTTACCTGGTTTTTGTTTTGTTTGTTTGTTTTATTTAAAATAATACATGTGTAAAAATAAAAAGGTAAAGGCAACTGCTGGTGACCTGAGGTATTACCTTCAGGGGGAGGGGGGCCCTGAAGTATCTGCTACTGACTCACCATATGACCATGGGCAAGAACCACTAACCTCTGTGCTTCAACTACCCTGTTTGGAAAATGGAGATAACAACACTTACACTTCTACAGCATTTTTGAACCACAGATCTCAAATTATTTTGCAAGGGTGGGTAAGGTATTTTTCAAAACTTAACTTGTTTTCTATGTATTACAGTCCTTAATGAGGAAAGTTTCTTATACAAAGTCAGGAATGGCTGGTGTTCTAATCTTAATCTTTATTCAAGCTGGTATTTAGCTGAGTAACTCCTTACCAATAGAAATGAGGGATTCACAATGTAAACCTATAAACACACAGACTATTTCTCTGGAACTTAGTGAAACTTTAGAAATGTTTTTCCAGAAAGTTATGAAATATTACTAATTTGGGGTCTGAGGCAAATCTTTTTAGAATTGGCACTTGTAAAAGATTAATACTTATGAACATATTTTCATGTATGTTATTCACTGATTTATGGTTCATAATGGAAATTTTCATTGTAACTGTAGCAGCAGACTCAAAGTTTAATAAACAATTTTGGTGCGATAAAAACAATAACAAAAAGGAAATTTCCTTTTAGCTCACACTTCTCTGTTACATATTGATACTTTTTTTGCATTGTTTCACAGTTATGTAAGTGGGAGATATCAGTGGTAACTTTTAATTTCCTGGTACTGATTGATTTGTGACACATGCAACAAATATTGATCTTTTTTCTATTTAATTATTTTTGCTTTGTTTTTTAATTTAGGGGGTTACCTAAAAACAGCAATGTCTATCTTTGGTGCAGGGTTCAGAAAGCATTGGTCCAAGAGTCCATGAGCATTTGGGCGGTGGGGGGAGGAGATGATATAATTGATACTGGCTTCAAGGCTCAAACTCTAGCAGCAAACATCTCTGCTTTAAAATTACATGGATGGTCTTCCCCCTTCGTCTCTTTCTGAAGGACTCTAAGCCTTTTCTTCATGCCACACTTTACATCTTAAGAACACAAGAACAACTATACTGGGTCAGGCCAATGGTCCCTCTAGCCTACTGTCCTGTCTTCTGACAATGGGCAGTTCCAGGGCATCAGAGGGAATGAACAGATCAAGGTAATTTTGAATGATCCATCCCCTGTCGTCCAGTCCCAGTTTCTGGAAGTTGAAGGTTTAGGAACACCTGGAACATGATGTGGCATCTCTCACCATCTTGGTTAATAGCCATTGATGGACCTATGTGCCATCAAATTATCAAATTCTTTTTTTAACCCAGTTATACTTCTGGCCTTCACAACATTCTATAGCAATGAGTTCCACAGGTTGACTGCACTGTGCAAAGAAGCACTTCCTTTTATCTGTTTTAAACTTGCAGTCTAGTAATTTATTTGGATGACCCCTAGATCTTGTGTTATGTGAAGGGGTAAATAACACTTCCGTGTTCACTTTCTCCACACCATTCATGATTTTATACACTTCTATCATATTCTCCATTAGTCATCTCTTTTCTTAGATGAACAGTCCCTGTTTTTTTAATCTCTTCTCATATGGAAGCTGTTCCATATCCTAAACATTTTTGTTGCCTTTCTCTGTACCTTTTCCAATTCTAATGTATCTTTTTAAAGATGGAATGACCAGAACCACACACACAATTCAAGGTGTGGGCATACCATGGATTCATATAGTGGGATTGTGATTGTTTCTGTTTTATTATCTATCCCTTTCCTGGTAGTTTCCTAACATTGATAGTTTCTTTGACTGCTGCTGCACATTGAGCGGATATTTTCAGAGAACTATCCATGATGATTCCAATATCTCTTTTGAGTGGTAACAGCTAATTTAGAACCCATGATTCCGTATGTATAATTGGGATTATTTTTTCCAACATCCATTTGTTTGCACTTATTAACATTGTATTTAATCTTATGTTTCGTTGTCCAGTCACTCAGTTTAGTAAGATCCTTTAGTAATTCTTTGCAGTCAGCTTTGGACTTAAGTATCTTCAGTAATTTTGTATCATCTACAAACTTTGCCATCTCATAGTTCACCACCCCCCTTCTTTTTCAGATCATTTATGAAAGTTTTTAACAGTACCGGTCCCAGTACAGATTCTTGTGGGATACCACTATTTACCAGTCTCCGTTGTGAAAACTGACCATTTATTTCTGCCCTTTGTTTCCTGTCCTTTAACCAGTTACCAATCTAGGAAGGATCTTTCTTCTTATCCCATTACTGCTTAGTTTGCTTAAGAGCCTTTGGTGTGGGATCTTGGCAAAAGCTTTCTGAGAATCCAAGCACACTATATCCCTCTGATCACCCTTGTCCACCTATTTGTTGACACCCTCAAAGAATTTTAATAGAATGGCGAGGCATGATTTTCTTTTACAAAAGCTGCATTGACACTTCTCGAACATACCAAGTGTAACCCTTCCGTGCCTAGGGTAGCCACCTGAAAATGCCAAGGTTAGGGCAGGCTGCAAAAGGAGAGCAGATTCTCCCAACACTTGTGGGTGACGCTGAAGTCAGACTTCCCAACCAGCCACAAACTGTGCTTCTGATTCCCCACACTGGTTATCAAGAAGCCAGTATACAAATACACACAGCCCCCTTTACTGCATTTCAGTCTCTGGCTCCCAATCAGCCACTAGGTCCAGTAAAGAGACCAGTTATTTAAAACTCTATGCTCTTTACCAAAAAGGTGTCTGTCAGCCACAGTACCAGATCAATATAAGTTTGGATCTTACCCAAAATACCATACTGCCAGCCAATCCTTTAGTAACTAAAACTAAAGGTTTATTATACAAAGAAAGACACAAACTATAAGAGAAATGTTAAAGGATTAAAGCAATCAGATACATACAAATTATTTGAAAGTCCATATATATCAGGTTTCTAGAAGAATTGTGGAGTTTTCAGGCTTGTATAGTCCCTCTGGTGAACATCCAGTACCTGGATGGGTCTCAGTCCTTCATTTTACAGCTTCATTTGCGGATGACTTGATCCAGAGGTAGATAGGTGGCTGAAATGGATCCCAGTCTTCTGCCTTTTATGTCCTCTGGCCCTTAACTTGCTGCTTGTGGAATTTCACAGGAACCAAAATGGAGTCCAGAGTCACATGAGCAAGTCCTGGTGACCCATCAGGTATATCCCTGGCTTCTCCCCCTGGGCCCCTTGCACCTGTGAATGTCTCAATGGTCCATTAAGCAGGCTATTGTTCTGCAGCCATCCTGTCTGAGGTGTTACCCAGAGAGCACAATTTGAAAAACTGATATATCAAACATATCCATAACTTCCATTACACATATAACACATGAACATAAACATTATCATCATACTTAGCACATTATAGCCTTTCTAACAGTACCTGACATGGCATATCTTACATGAATTACTATGATTTTGACATACGGATGTCAAACAATATAATAAATGTCCCCTCCCACCCCCCTCCCCAATCCAGCCAGTGTGACACCATGTTTATCTGTGTGTTTGATAATTTTGTTCTTTACTATAATTTCAACCAATTTGCCTGGTATTGAAGTTTGGCTTACCAGTCTATAACTGCCAGGATTGCCTCTGGAGCCTTTTTTACAAACCGGTATTACATTAGCTACCCTCTAGGACAGAGGCTGCTTTAACTGATAGGTTACGTACTACAGTAAGTAGTTCTGTAATTTCATATTTGAGTTTTTTCAGAACTCTTGGGTGGTTTTGGTGAATATGTGTTGTTTGTCAGCTTGTTCCAAAACCTTCTCTTTTGACACTTCAATCTGCAACAGTTCCTCAGATATGTCACCTAAAAAGAATGGCTAATATATGGGGATCTCCCCCACATCCTCTGCAGTGACGACTGATGCAAATAATTCATTTAGCTTCTCTGCCGTGGTCTTGTCTTCCTATAGCTTCTTTGCTCCTGTGGTCTTGTCTATATGGGAAGGTATAATTATACAGGTAGTTAAACTGCTATAGTATAGCTCCCTGTGTGGACACTATAAGAACTTGTCTATGCTACAGAGCCTTGGCTGGTGTAGCTATACTGGCAGCACCCCTTGGTATAAAAGCAGTGTAAAATAGAAGGAGGAGCTCTGCTGGCGTAGTTACCCCACCTCTCCAAACGACATTAGCTTTGCCAGCAGAAGCACTCTTCTGTTGGTATAGTTACATCTATGCTGGGGGTCTTGCCAGAATAGTTATGTCTTCCAGAAGGGGTAATTGTTTTTCCACACTACTAGCTGACACAGTTATGCCGGCAAAACTTTGTAGTGTAGTCCCACCAAAGTCTTTTTTTTGCCAAAGCGATATAAGCTAGACCAGAAAAAGGCACTCATATCAGAATAACAGTGTGTACGATAACTATGGCAGTTAAAATTCACACCATACATTATACCATGTAACTTTCCCATGTAGAAAAACTGTAAATATTATGTGACCTCTCTGTCTGCCCTCACAACAGGAGCTTATTCAAATGTAAGAAAATTTCCCTGAATTTGTTGTCTATTGAAATTTCAAAAATATCCAATATCTACTCAAAACTCACTGATTTCATCTAGCTGTCAACCAGTAATTCACTATTATTTGTACTATGGTGCTGCCTAAGAGCCCCAGGCACTGCAAAAACCCAGAAAAAAAGACCATCCCACCCCAACGAGCTTACAATGTAAGTATAACACAGGAGAAGACAGACAGACTTGGGAACACAAGGCAATATTGAGTCAGTATTGATCAGCATGATTGGCAGTGCTGCTCCCATGTATTTTAATTGCATGTTACTTACATTTAAATAAGAAAAAAAATCTGTGAGCAAGGCAACTGAGTCACAGTAATGCAATGAGAAAGAAAAATCACACTCCTCATTTCACCTCTTCCTTTCCCCTTTTTTCTGGTCATGTCACTCCTGCACCATCCCTTTACCCCACCATGATGTAATCTAAACTTAACAAGACCAGGTCTAGAGTAGGAATGCTTTGCCTGGTATAGCTATCCCTGTATACACTATCAGCAAAACACTCCTACTGCGTGCACTGCTCATACCAGCAAAACTGCACATTTGTTGGCATAGCTTATTCTAACTAACCCCAAATGAAATGTTATACTAGCAAAAGCTCAGTATGAAACTCTAGAAGCTTTTGCTGGCACAAATATTATCGGTCACAAATCACACTTCTGATCTGACATAATCACACCTCTGGTCTGACATCTAACTGACATAGCTATGCTAGCAACAGTTTGTAGTGTAGACCTGGCATAAGAAAAGTGGTCTTGTTTAGTTCAGACTTAGCTAAAATAATCCATGCAGCCAGACCCTTGTGGCTGCCCAGAATCCCATTGATTTCAGTGGGCTTCTTTGTGGGGCATGGATTTTTGGTTCTCAGTACAGGATTGGGGCCTTATATATTGTGAGCTCCTCAAAGCAGAGATTTTGGGTGAAATCCTGACTCCATTAAAGTCAATGGATGTTTTGCCATTGACTTCAGTGGGGCCAGGATTTCACTTTTTGCCTTGTTATATATTTGTAGAATACCAGGCACTGTTCATAGTGAACAAATCTAATCAATGAACTTAGTGCTGAATTTTTTAAAAAAATGTGTAGTTTACTTCCTGGATTCTGACCCTCATATTAGGATGCAGCAACATTTCCTTAGTCCATCTATAGCTGCTGAACCAACCTGATATTCCAGAAGTAAGGACGTGACAATTCCATTTTAAAAACATCTGTTTGGACTCCAAATACAACTATTGCACCTGTTCAGTCATAGCTATTGAAAATAAATAATGACAAAAGGGTCAGCAACATCTCATTTTTCAGGCAAAATTCCTTCTGAAGTGAGTGGTGAATTTTGCCTCTGCAGATTGTTTAACTGCATAGTAATTAAATATTGACACGTATTTAATCAGGTAAATGACATTAGCTTTATTTAATTTTTTTTAAAAGTATATGCCAGGCGTGGCTGAACTGTGGCTCAGGAACCGCATGTGGCTCTTTTACAGTTAAAGTGCAACTCGCAGAGCCCTCTATGCCCCCGCCTCATACTCCGCTTCTCAGACTGGGGTGGAGAGTTTAGGGCTTCTGCCCTACAGTAGGGTGGTAGGGCTAGAGGCTTCTGCCCAGCAGGGAGGGGCTCAGAGCTTCTGCTCCATGGAGTGCACCTCCTGGGACTTCAGCCCTGCAAGGAAAGGGAGTCTCGGGACTTCTGCCCTATGGGAAGTGCCTGCTGGGGCTCGGAGCTTTGGCAAGCATGACCTGTGGGGCAGAAGTCCCAAGCCCCATCACCCTGCCACAGGGCTGAGGCCCAGCAGGCATGCCCCGGCTCTCCAACTTCTGAAGATTGTTGTATGCAGCTTAGAGGATCAGTAAGTTTGGCCACCCCTGGTATATGCAGCTACATCGGCCTATCTATGAGAGCTTGATTCTGCAAGGCCACTGCAGCAGAGCTTAACTTTGATTGGAGTTCCACCAAAGGGGGCTTGTAGGTCCAGGCCATAAGTAGATGTAACTACATTTAAATATTACCCAAGGGTCCCAGCCAGGCTATTGCAAACACTTTCTGAAAGACTGAATGCACATACATGTTGAATTTCAGTCCAACTAGGTCTCATTTTTAAATACTTGTGTGTTCAAGGATAAGGAACAACCATTGTGAGGGATGTTGGCTTGGCTGTTGCCAGGATCTTAAAGCTGATGGTAGCCAAGCTATGAGAAAAAGGGCAGAGAATTATGATGTGCATCAGTGACATTCACTTATACTACCACGACCACTGTTATCTGTTCCAACAAAAGAACAAACTGATTTTTATTTTGATGTCCTTGAACTTCTGTATAAATGGGTGAAGAAGTCAACTTCAACTCTCCATTCATAAGTTTATTTCCACTTCTTTCTACTTAGTGCTTTTCTTGTAATAAGTCTTACATTTGTAATCTTCCTCACACAGAAGAGATCGCACATGTGTGTGTGGCAGTTCTTTCTTCCTGCTCCAGTGATAACAATTACTAGGTGGCTTTGTACTGTAAGCAAAGAGACCCTAAAATCAGAGGACCTCATCCTGCAAACACTTTTTTGCATGAGTATAGATTATGCGCCTGAGTAAAAGTTAGCAAGATCATGCTCAGCAATTCCTCCGGGAACCCACTGCGCCTTTTTAATTAATACTTTTGTAAAATTATAAAAATAATCAACAAATTAGGTAAAAATACATGTCTGAATTTCTCATACAGAAAATCCATATTGGAAAAAGGTAACACAATTGAGAAAATCATGAGTATGCATTATTTCTTTCTTGTTTATTACTTTTTGTGCGTAGGGATGTTGATACTGTTCTGTATTTGTGTATTTTCAACAAACAGTTTTATTTTTTTTAAATGGTTCATAACTCAGTAGTCCATAAGGGGATGCATTTGAGTATTCTGAAGAAAATTAAAAAGAATATAGTTTACATGCGTTACAGCAATACAATTTTGATGCAATGGTGGGGTGTGTGTGTGAATTTGTACAGGACAAGAATGTCCTGAGAATATATTTTTATTTGACACATGACCATTCTCAAAATTAGTATACATAATTGATGCAATGGTGGGGTGTGTGTGTGAATTTGTACAGGACAAGAATGTCCTGAGAATATATTTTTATTTGACACATGACCATTCTCAAAATTAGTATACATAAATACATATGCACACAAGACTTCATCCAAAACCTGTTAAATCAATGGAAAGACTCTCATTGACTTAAATAGGGTTTGGATCAGGCCACTCGTGCAAGGAGCTGTTGTTTGGAGGGAAGGGGGTCATTTGCTATGGGGGTCAATTGTCCCCCCACACACAGCTTGGTTTGCCCTCCTCTTCTCCTTTTCATAGGTCTATATGCTTCATTATATCTTCCACTTTTTTGCCCCCTCCCTCACAGGGTAATCACATACAATGTTCTATCAGCTGACACAACTTTGCCCCTCTCAGAATTTGTCTGAATTGATGCCTGTGGTTGTATTCTATAAGGGGAATAGATATTACGTGTTACAGGACAGATATTGGAAAGGACAAACAGTATCATCTAAAAATACGTATTTATTGTCTCAGTTCAGTGCAGCTTCAGTCTCTTGTGTAAAGAATTCATTTGATAATCTTCCGCGGAGGATTTTGATTGGTTTGTTTTCAAAAATAAAGCAAAGTGTAATTGACCTAAGGAAATTCGCAGGCTCCGAGAACAAGACAGGAAAGCAAACAAACCACAGGACAAAGAGACCCACTGGCGTCCACTTTTAAGTACGTGCGTGAAAACCTTAACAAACAGAGCGACGAAAGCGCTCTTCGTATGCGGCTGGGCTGGCAAGGACCTGTTCCCACTCCAGCTCCTGCAGGACCGATGTGAAACTTACACACCGGAGCCTGATCTACGTCAGTTCATCGTAACACCAGGATTTTCTTCCTGGAACATCTTCCTTTTTGAACACACGTCCGCGCTGTAATTGAATATGCTCACGTCTGTCTTACATAACCGCCTGGATGCCGTCTGTGCCGCCGCTGCTGCTGCCTTTCAAACTGGCTGTGTGGCGGTTCCGCCCAAAATAGTATCCGCCAGCCCCTCAAATTGCAGATTGTCATCACACGAAAGCAAATACGCCTCCGACGTAACATGCAGCTAGCTGTGCCTGCGGCTAAGGGGGCATAAGAGAAGCAGCGGTGATTGCTAGTGGAAGGTGGGAACTGCTTTTGGCGCACCGCCTCCTCTTTTCTGTCTGATCACGATCATCCTGCCCGCCCCCGGTTCGCCCAGCGTCAGTGTGGATAAAGTAAAGAGCAGGACATGCGTCCTCTTGCCTCTTGACAGATGCCGCGCTGTGTGTAATTGAAGTGGGCTGGAGGTAGCAGGAAACCTTTAACTGCTCGGTAGGTGTTCACGTGGAGTTCCCAGGCATGTTGTAGGAAGTAGCTGTTTTCTAGAGTTGTTCTTCTAACTTGGCGTGAAGATAACAGAGGAAATCTGAGCCACCTTTGTGAATGCTGTCACCACCCGGCAATGAGTCTCCCAAAAGCCCAGATTCAACACTCTTTATTTACAGGAGTCCTTCCAACTAGTACAAGTGTGATTGGGTGTAATAAAGTCCATTTCTTAATATACATTTTTGTAAACTAGACATGCATATACAGAGGAGAGATGGGAGCAGGGGAAAGAGATTAGCCTCTGTTTATCCCTTATAGTATTTATGAAGAGCTAGATATCCATACATTGAAAAGTGTTAACAAATTACTCTTCTCAAAGAAAATTCTGGTTAATTGAAATTTCTTATATTTAGGACATGATCATGCATCCATTAAAGTCAGCAGGAATGTTTCAATACCAAAGAATAATTTTAAACATTACATACTTTTATACAAAAATAAATACAATATCCACAGACCTTGGAAATTAATATTGTTACCCCTTTGCACTTGAGCTGCTATGCAGTATTTGAGGTCCTGAGGGTTGTTTTGATTAGGAGGAGAAATTGATGAGGGAGTCATTACATTTCTTTGATGCCATCTCATTTACTTACAAAGAATGTACAAAGTCCTGTTTCTGTGAACACAGCAGGAAGCAAGGCAGTTTCTTTCTCACCGTTCCGAGCGTCTTTCCAGTCTGCACTATGCCCAAAAAACTCCCTCTCTTCCTTTCTCTCAGGGCTACTGTCCTGGGGCATGACTGCGAAGTGCTTGCCTCTGCTGGCCAAGCATGGCATTGCTGGTACCACCTGCCTTAGTTTCCTTCCCCAAGTCAGGTTGCCTCAGTCCCACACACCGGTCTGTGTTGAAGGTATGGCGTAGCCTGCTGGCCAAGTTACAAACAAACCTAACCCCTGCCAGGTAGCAAGAGTCAAAACTAAAATGTCCCAACAAACAAAAAGGTTCTTCTGCTCTTTGGGGACTTCTTTTCAGCCTGCCCTTTGGGTCTGTTCCCAGCTCCTTTCTGAGGTACCTGTGTTGGTCTTTCTGATTCTGGTATAGAGGAATAGGGCCCCAGTCTGGTTCCCTTGGAATACCATTCTCAGCCCCTGCTGGGTTCTGTTCCTTGTGTCCTTCCCTCCTCTAGTATGGAGCACTGAACCCCCAGTGTGGTTCCCTTCAAGTACCCAGCCTCCTGCAGACCCTGCTCAGGGCCTTTCCTGTAGGATCAGCACCAGCAGACAGATTTCTTTCAGCCCTTTTAAAAGGTTCAAGTGTCCATTAAACTATCACCTGACTATCTTAGCCCCACCCACTCAGGCTGGGAAGCAGATAATTAATTATGGCACAGGTGTGGCTGACCCCATCTCCCCATAAAGGGGCCAGTCTCCCTGTGACAGCTGCATTACCAATGCTTCTCTTGCTGTCTGCTGCCGCCACCCACAGACAAAATAATACCCAGCCCCTGCATTTACATTCAGATCCCATTGAAACCCCTCTGCCCACATAGCTCCACTTGACCAGCCTTGCATGTGGCCTGTGCTGGGGTGGTGGCTCTTTGAGCTGTCTTCTGTCCAGAAGGAGCTTAACCACTTCATTTGTCCTCACCGAAGGGTGACCGTTGTGCCCACCAACTTCAATGTTTCACCCAACCTCCATCATTACAATTCAAGTTTTACACATTTTTTATCTCAGTGTTTTTTATACAAACGTTGTGTTTTGATGTTGAAACAATCCTTCAGTTGCAACTAAAAGCTGAATTCTTCCCTCTAAAATGTGAGTCTGGAAAGAACGTTCCAAAAATCCACATAAAAGTTACTCCATTTCTTCCCTCAACCTCTATGTGCTTTCTCTCAGGCTGCCCTCTATGCATGGGAAAAATTCCTTGGCACAATTTGTAAGGCTGCCACCTCCTTCTTTTTTAAGTTTCTTCCTAAAACCTAGCACTGCCAAGATGCCTACAGATTGATGTTAAGCAAATACTGAGCTTTCCTGCTACATCCTGATTGTTTTCTTGTGTAACCTCATCCTTCCACCATGCCTCCACCCCATTTGTCAGCCTCTTTTATCCTGTTCAAGATGCAGATGAAAACTATCTGGAGGCCAGCCCATTGTTACTTATCTGCACAGTGACTAGTACAATGGGAACCTGAGGCTTGATTGGGGTTCCGAGACACTACATACAAAAGAATATAATATTGAAATCAATTGGCCCAGTCCCGAGCTAGACTTTGCTCATCTTGTTGACAATAAGGCAAACAGGATTTGGCCCCTTCATTCTTTATACACCATAACTTCCATTTATCTCACTGGAAATCTTGGCTGTACAAGGAATACTGGATTGACCAATGAGAGTTTTCCATTACAGAATGCACAATAGAACTCAGAGCCCTGATATTATAGCTAGTAAATGACAATAAATAAATAAATAGTAATGCATGCCATGTGCCAACATTTCTGCTGGTGGGCATGTGCACAGCCAGCTTAGCCCTGACACCACCAAGCAGCTCAGAGCCTAATATCTGTCTATCACATTCGTGGGGCCCATTCTAGTAGATGCACCAGAGGCTGCCACAGAGTATGTCTACTGGATCAGATGCCACACAATAAGGTGGCCACTCATGCATCCCCAAAATACTCGACATTCCAGTACTTCTGGGCATGGATTGGGCCCGCCCCCACCTGTGTGACCTCGCCCCACTGGCATGATCTTGCACAGCATATGGGGGACACCATTTTGAAGAGCACACTGTGGGCAAGGTGGCACAGCCTTCAAAATGGCGTCCCCTGTATGATACCAGGTCTGGTTTTGTCTCAGTATTGGATGGGGGATAAGCTTTAGAAAAGAAGGACTGTCCAACTTAAAACAGGACAAATGGCCTGGCTACCACACAAAACAGATGCAGAGGATTAGGGGCCCCTTATACTCCACAGCCCGATAGTTAGCACACTTACCCAGACTGTGAGAGACCCAGGTTCAAATCCCCACTAGGTCTGAAACAAGCAAGGATCTGAATCCAGATCTCAGACCTCCCAGGAGCATGCCCTGATCACTAGGATCTGAGGTATTCTAACATGAGTCTCTCTCAATTTCTCCTGTTCAAAGCATTCCACTTTGTATAACATAATTAAATAGTTAGTGGGGTAGAGCAAGATTAATGCTACAAGCTGGTGGTGTGGGTGCTACCCTAGGATGTGGGAGACCCAAGTTATGTATTTTAGTTAAATAGTTAAGTATTTCAGGAAAAGTGGAACAGATTCAACAGGAGAGACTGAAAGAGCGCCACCTCAGAATGCCCCATAACCCAGTGGTTAGAGCACACGTGGAGAGAAGTGGGTTCAAGCCAAGTGCAGGTGTGAACCTGGGTCTCCCACATTCTTGGGGAATACTCTAGTTACTTGGCAATTGGGTATAAACCAGGTACCCCCTCCTCAGTTTTTCTTGAGAAAGAACTAACCTGGCTTAGGTGCCTAACTCCAGGACAGGGTTCGTAGCTATGAATCCCAAGTGGAGGGAGGTGCCTTCCTCTGGACTGGATTTAGGTGCCTAAGTAGCATGACCATATTTCCCAAAGTAAAAATGGGACATTGCGCTGGGCTGGCTTGAGCCCTGCCCCACCCCTGTGTGGGGCTGACCCTGGCCACCTGGCAACGCTGCTCGTCCAAGCCCCACACCGCCCAGGCCTGACTGCTCAAGCTGACCACCCGAGCCCCATGCTGCCCAGGGCTGGAGCTGGGGCTGACCGCCCTAGTCCCATGCCATCCGGGGGTGACAGCCCAAGCCCCACCACCTGGTACCTCATGTTGCCACTCCCCCCCAATGTTCCTCTACGCCCTCTATGGGGGCACACCCCACTTTTTTGGCAAAATTGGGCATTCATCAGTTGGCAAGAAAAAGTCAGGACATCTAGGTCAAGGATTAAAAAGGGGACTGACCCAGCCAAAATGGGACTATGTCACCCTATGCCTGAGTCTTTTGGGTGGATGGATCATAAGCCACATCCCCCTCCGTGGCATGGCATTCCTACTAACTAGCTCATGTGGCTCCTTGCTCAATTTGATGGATTCTCTGAATCCCTTTTCAAGTAACTTTCTCTCCCTATGCATTGTATAAGAAGCCGGAGTGCCTAAATCAGGACTGTGGATTCCATTTAGTGGCAGGGGTGCCTAGAGGTTAGGTGCTGCAGCACTCAGCCAAGTCCCCCCTTGTGAATCCAACTCTATATTGCTAAATATAAAACACAAAATTTGTCAATTATGTTAATTATGATGAATGTTTTAATACATAATATTTCAACTTTATTTAGATCAAAGCTAAATATAGACTATATTAGGGTTCAATTATTTTATTGATAAGATGTCAGATAACCCAGGCTCAATCAGAGTATTAATCAAAGATAGATCAGCACAATAAAGAAAGGCCAATATATTACCAACCAGTCTGGAGACAGTCATGCAGTGTTCAGTCTTTCAGTCTATCCCAAAGTGTGAGCTAAAACTCTATTCATATCTATCTATCTATCTCATACTTGTTAATAATTGATAGAACACTGCATACATTACCAGTTCTTACCAGTATCTTATCTTCTTTTGAACATAGCATACCAGAAATCAGCAAAGCTTAGAGAAGTATATTAGCCATCCTCGGTACAGAGTGTATGTTTGCTAGCATCAACAACATCATCTATCCTATCCTGTCTTTCTGGTATGTTTCTGCCCCTCCCACTGAAATTACAACGCTTTACATTTCCCCTTGGTTAAATAACTTAGCAAAAATAAATGCATTCTGGGAAAAGCTTAACATGAATACAATCCACGGTTATACAACTTAGCATGAACACAAAGCACTCTGAAAAGATATGTTCTATCCTACTTTTTCACAACTAGCTACTTTCTTATCTGCACAACACACCTTATTCAGTCACACTTGTAGTTACAGCAATAAAGCTATCTATCTATTTTTGGTGGATACATCTGTTTGAGAAAGCTGGTTTCCCAGTCTTTAGTATAATTCCTTTTCTTATATGGTAAAACTACCACTGCATCATCATCATCATTACATATAACTATAGTTTCCACTTCACCTTTGATCTAATCACAGAGCATTATGGGACTCTGGTTCAGTTTGGTCAACAACTATTTGAGGAAAGGATGTGAATTTAGCATTAGTGATGGGGACAAATAAAGTCTACGGCCCACCTTTTCATACTTTTGCTGTCAGATCAACCCTGGAACATAGTATATTATTATTATTTTAACTGATTTTTTTTAACAGACTACAATGCAGGACACTGCAAATAATTTAGTCATAGAGCTATGGCAATGAAACTAGAGTAATGATGTGCATTCACAGACTCATAATTCACAGCACCCAAGCTTACCAGTCACTTTATAACATATTTTAGGAATAGAGCTGATCAAAAAAACCAGGTGGGGGGGTCAAAGGTGGGATGCTGGATTGCAAAATTTTCATACTTTTTTAAAAGTATTTTAGTCAAAATTTCAATTTTTGAAAAATGTGGCCCAGTTCTATCTACAAGTACTTGGAATATGTCACTGAGGACATTGAAGGATGAGAACAGAAGTTATGATAATTTCACAGGAATAAAGGGGAAGACACTGAATTATTTCAGGCCTGAAACATAGCCGTAGCATACACCTCAGGCCCAAACAGAGCAATTGTCCCATACTTAGGCTTGGCAGGATTAGATTTATATCAAAATTTGTCAGTAAATGTCAATTTCAGCTGACATATTGAAATCAAAAGAAAGATCCATCAGTAACAGTCATCAGCGATCAGGTGTCACCCACCCTGTGGCACCAGAGGGAGCCCTCTGCAGCCCCCCTGTTATGGCCCTGTTCCCTCACTCCCGTGACAGCAGGGTTGCAGAAGGCTTGTTATGTGACACCCGATTCCTACAGGGGAAGGTGTGGGAAAGGCTGCAGGCCTGGCGGGGCCGGCCAGGCCAGCAAGGGGATGGAAGAAGATGAGACCCTAGCTTCAGGGAAGGGCCCCCCCACTGAATGGTTTCATCCCTGGGCAGAAGCCATTCATCAGTGGTGTGGCTTCCTTCATGGCCAGGACTTGTCCTTATTCTAGCAGCCCTGGCTGGAGTCCTCTCCTCTGCCCCACCAGGACCGCAGCCTTCCCTGCACTATATGCCTGCAGGGATCCTGTATCACTGGCGGTGCAGGGAGCCCTCTGCAGTTCTGCGTTTTCAGCCCCACTTCCTCACTCAACAGCCAGGAGTGTGAGAGCTGTCCCCAGGCAGGAGCTGTTCAACAACACCCCACAGCTGGAGGTCCTCCTTGCAGTCCTGGCCAGGGTTCTCTGCTTTGCAAGGCCAGGACCACAGCCTCCCCCAACACTTGCGCTCCAGTGGCTTGAGCATCTTGGCTCTGTAGGGAGCCCCCTGCAGCCCTGCTACCAACGCTGCCCTAACCCCAGCCTCCACCCTATCCTCCTTCATTTCCAGCAACTGTAAAAATAAAAATAATACTAGTAACATCAATATTAATCATTGACATTAGAAAAAATATAAAAATTGAATTCTGCCGAGCCTCCCCTGTGACAAGGCAAAATGCCCCTTCTGCCTGCCAAACAACTTCGCTTTGCAGGACAGCCAGCCAGCCATGGGAGAGATGACTTTCCTATAGTACCGACTCAGTCACAAACACTATTACCAACACTGGCGCAGAAGGGTGAACTAAGATGACAGTAGGGGGAGAAACTGTTATTTCTAAGCACCTTAGGAAGGACAGGCAGGGGCGAAAGGGGGGAGGAGTTGCACTGTATGTAAGAGAGCACTATGACTGCTCTGAGCTCCAGTATGAAACTGGAGATAAGTCAGTTGAGTGTCTCTGGGTTAAGCTTAGAAGCAAGAACAATAAGTGTGATGTCGTGGTGGGTGTCTGTTACAGACCACCAGACCAGGAGGATGAGGTAGATGAGGCTTTCTTTACTCAACTGGGGAAAGTTTCCAGTTCACAGGGCCTGATTCTCATGGGAGACTTCAATCACCCTGACATCTGCTGGAAGAGCAATACAGCAGAGCACAAACAATCCAGGAAGTTTTTGGAGAATGTCGCTGACAATTTCCTGGTGCAAGTGCTGGAGCAACCAACTAGGGGCCGTGCTTCTCTTGACCTGCTTCTCACAAACAGGGAAGATTTGGTAGGGGAAGTAGAAGTGGGTGGCAACCTAGGCAGCAGTGACCATGAGATGGTCGAGTTCAGGATCCTGATGAAAGGAAGAAAGGGGAACAGCAGGATACGGACCATGGACTTCAGAAAAGCGGACTTTGATTCCCTCAGGGAACTGATGGGCAGGATTCCCTGGGAGGCTAATATGAGGGGGAAAGGAACCCAAGAGAGCTGGCTGTATTTTAAGGAGACCTTATTGAGGGCACAAGAGCAAACCATCCCGATGTGCAGAAAGAATAGCAAATATGGTAGGCGTCCAGCTTGGCTTAACAAAGAAGTCTTTGGCGAACTTAAACGCAAAAAAGAAGCTTACAAGAAGTGGAAGCTTGGTCAGATGACTAGGGAGGATTATATAAACACTGCTCGAACGTGCAGGAATGAAATGAGGAAGGCCAAAGCACAATTGGAGTTGCAGCTAGCAAGGGACGTGAAGGGGAACAAAAAGGGTTTCTACAGGCATGTTGCCAACAAGAGGAAGATTCGGGAAAGTGTAGGCCCCTTAAAGAAAGAGGGAGGCGACCTAGTGACGGAGGATGTGGAGAAAGCTGAGGTACTCAATGCCTTTTTTGCCTCTGTCTTCACAGACAAGATCAGCTCCCAGACTGCTGTACTGGGTGGCACAGAATGGGAAGGAGGCAAACATCCCGCAGTGCTGAAGGAACAGGTTCAAGACTATTTAGAAGGATTGGACATTCACAAGTCCATGGGGCCGGATGCAATGCACCCGAGGGTGCTGAGGGAGTTGGCTGAGGTGATTTCAGAGCCATTGGCTATTATCTTTGAAAGCTCGTGGCAACAGGGGGAGGTCCCTGAGGACTGGAAAAAAGCAAATATAGTGCCCATCTTCAAAAAAGGGAGGAAAGAAGATCCGGGGAACTACAGACCGGTCAGCCTCACCTCAATCCCTGGAAAGATCATGGAGCAGGTCCTTAAGGAATCCATTTTAAGGCACTTGGAAGAGAGGAAGGTGATCAGGAACAGTCAACACGGATTCACCAAGGGAAAGTCATGCCTGACCAACCTGATTGCTTTCTATGATGAGGTGACTGGCTCTGTGGATGTGGGGAAGGCGGTGGATGTGATATACCTTGACTTTAGCAAAGCTTTTGATACGGTTTCTCACAGTATTCTTATCAGCAAGTTAAAGAAGTATGGGTTGGATGAATGGACTATAAAATGGATAGTGAACTGGCTAGAGCATAGGGCTCAACGAGTAGTGATCAATGGCTCCATGTCTAGCTGGCAACCGGTCACAAGCGGAGTTCCCCAGGGGTCGGTCCTGGGGCCGGTTTTGTTCAACATCTTTATTAATGATCTGGAGGATGGGGTAGATTGCACCCTCAGCAAGTTTGCGGACGACACTAAGCTGGGGGGAGTGGTAGATACCCTGCAAGGTAGGGATAGGATACAGAGTGACCTAAACAAACTGGAGGATTGGGCCAAAAGAAATCTAATGAGGTTCAACAAGGACAAGTGCAGAGTCCTCCACTTAGGAAGGAAGAATCCCATGCACAGCTATAGACTGGGGACCGACGAGCTGGGCAGCAGCTCTGCAGAAAAGGACCTGGGGGTAACGGTGGATAAAAAGCTGGATATGAGTCAGCAGTGTGCCCTGGTTGTCAAGAAGGCTAATGGAATATTGGGCTGCATTAGGAGGGGCATTGCCAGCAGGTCACGGGAAGTGATTATTCCCCTCTATTCGGCATTGGTGAGGCCACATTTAGAATACTGTGTCCAGTTTTGGGCCCCCCACTACAAAAAAGATGTGGACAATTTGGAGAGAGTGCAGCGGAGGGCAACCAAAATGATTAGGGGGCTGGAGCACAGGACTTATGAGGAGAGGCTGAGGGAACTGGGCTTGTTTAGTCTGCAAAAGAGAAGAGTGAGGGGGGATTTGATAGCGGCTTTTAACTACCTGAAAGGGGGTTCTAGGGAGGATGGGGCTAGGCTGTTCTCGGTGGTGGCAGATGACAGAACAAGGAGCAACGGTCTCAAGTTGCAGGGGGAGGTCTAGGTTGGACATTAGGAAAAAGTTTTTTACTAGGAGGGTGGTGAAGCATTGGAATGGGTTACCTAGGGAGGTGGTGGAATCTCCATCCTTAGAGGTTTTTAAGCTGCGGCTTGACAAAGCCCTGGTTGGGATGATATAGCTGAGGTTAGTCCTGCTTTGAGCAGGGGGTTGGACTAGATGACCTCCTGAGGTCCCTTCCAACTCTAATATTCTATGATTCTATGATTCTATGATTCTATTATACCAACCATTGCAATGGTTAAGTGGCAATTTAAACGCCTAAGGAATAAAAACAGTAAAAAACAAAACAAAACCAACTCCCTCTTCCCCCCCTACAAAAAAGTCCTATCAAAACGAGATACTCCACTGCACATGCTTTCCCTCCTATGGAGAGGATGAGAGAAGAAACAACATGTGACAGGGATGTAGTCACATTGCTTAATGCTCTATTTAAAGGTACTCAGATACTACCATGATGAGTGTGGTATAAGAACCCATATAGAATAGCATAATATGACATGCTATAATATAATTAATAGCACAAAGTGATTTCCCCAAAAATTAATGGTTTCATGCATGAGCCGCTGTGTGCTCATAGACATAAAACAAAATGGTGACTCAAGCTTAATGCAAGTGTTAATGTGAACATTACATTTTCATTATTAAAGAGGAAGATCAGGAAATCGAATGCAGGAGAGAAGTGCATCTTCATTTAAACTGCTGATCATGCAAGATACATTTGACAGCACTATTAGCAGGAGAGAAGGAACTGGTCATGGAAAATGAACACATTGTTAATAGAATCTATTGTACTGAATGATGTAACTGGAGCATATTTATGGGTGATTCAGCTCACCCGTAGGTGTTTTCATCTTTCAGTATTGCCCTCCGTTTCACCTTTCTGCTTCTTCAGAATTTACTTCTAAAATGCACTGTTGATATGTTCAGAGTAGAACATTTTGGAATACTGTCCCCCAGATACCCTCAGGCAGGTGAAAATGTCCCTCCTTAATCAGTCTAGATTGTGTAACAGAAGAGGTATGCTGTAACCTGGAATGGCTTAGAAACTCAGATGATGTCACAGAAAAGTGGGATTGGTCGTCGTCCTTGTCGATCCCTCGAAAGTCGAGGATGATCCTCTTCACAGGTTTTATTTTATATGGGTCCTTTAGTGACTGAGGAGCCCGATCCTTCAGCCGCAAACTCATTGGCAGACATTGCAGGTGGTGTTGGAAGGCGGGGTACAGTCCCAATTGCTGCATGACAGTTGTCTGCCCTTTCTTTTCTGGTGTTTTTCTGCTACCAGGGTGAGGCAATTTGCCTCAAAAGTGGCCGCTCCTTTTCTGACAAGTCTTCGCCAGTGTGACACTGGATCAGAAAGGGCTAAAAAACTTTGTAAGTTGCATGGCCCAAATCTGACCTTTAGCGATATATTACAGGAAGATACAATGGTAGTGAGGGTCATTCCTTACAAGTAGACTAGAGCTTTGATATGCAAGTGTATTGTTGGTTGTTATTTGATGTTGTTTACATATATCTTGTTAAGGTTAGCAATGTAGATAAACTGCTTTTCTGTCTGTCACTGTTAATCACTGTTCATTGATTAAGAATTCAAAAAGAACATATGAACATTTAGATGGACATATGAACATTTACCTTGTGCTAATGTATTTAATTATAGGTGTGCACAGGATATAGGCGATTATACTTCAGAGCTAAAAGTAATCATCTATTAATTGATCAAGGAGGTATCTTCTGTCAAGAAGATATTGGTCAGCCTGCATGGATCTATAAAAGACTCTAGTGGACTGATCCTTTTTATCTCAAATCTTTCCAAACTTGTCAGGGAAGGTTTGGATCGCAAGATTGGGATCCCAGTCCCAGCTTGGAATCACCCTGCTAATTCTCATGGGAGAATTTGAACAAACTCTGTACACGGACTATTTAGTCTTCATTTCTCTGGACTGGATTTCTAATAAAGAAGCTCTAAACAAGGACTGATGACCCCCAAGCTATTTGGGTAATTTCAGAGACTTTGCAATTTAAGAATTTTGCAACTCGGTTATCATCTCTACTTTGAAACTGACCTAAGAACTTTATTTTCATCTGTGTATGTATACTGAGCTTTTAACCATTACTCTTGTCCTTTTTTTAAAATAAATATTAGTTTAGTTAAGAAGCATTGGCTTTAAGCATGTATTTGGGTAAGATCTGAACTATTCATCGACCTGTTTGGTAATGTGTCCTATTCTTTGGGATTGGTAGAACTTTTTGACATATGATGGATAAAGATTTTCAGTAATCCCCATCATATTTGACTTGACTGTCTGGGTGCTAGCCAAAGGGCTGGATAGTTTTAAGGGAACTGTATTTTTGTCTACTG
Source organism: Emydura macquarii macquarii (assembly GCF_026122565.2). Taxonomy (NCBI): domain Eukaryota; kingdom Metazoa; phylum Chordata; order Testudines; family Chelidae; genus Emydura; species Emydura macquarii. The sequence goes on along the minus strand of NW_027132668.1, from coordinate 10,534,219 downwards.
AACGACCAGTGAGGTCATCAGAAGCTGTTTGTTGCTGGCTTCGTATATCTTATGGAAGAAAAACCACCAGTATTTAGGGCTTTGCCTGCCCCATTCTTTGCAGAGTGCCCTGTTTAAACTATCACAGCATGGGTCACCTGGAGGCCAACGTCACAGCCAGTTAGCCTTGTCTTGGACTACTGTCTTCCAGTGTGGGATGTCAATGCCACATCTCTTGATGTTTGTCTTGAGTGTGTCTTTAAAGCATTTCTTTTGGCCTCTCTGTTTCCTTTCTTCTTTGGTAAGTTGGATGTACAGCAATCGTTTGGGCAGGCATGCATCAGGCATACGCATACAGTGCTGACTCCACCTCAGCTGGTGCTGGATAATCAGGGCCTCAACACTTGAAAATATTGGCCTCCGTGAGGATGTTGATGTTAGTGCAACAATCCTCCCACTTCATGTTGAGGATCTGCTGGAGAAAATGTTGGTGCTGGCATTCCAGGTTTTTCAGGTGTTTTCTGTAAGTCACACAGGTCTCGCAGTTGCAGAGGAGAGTTGGAATTACCACGGCTTTGTATACTAAAATTGGGGATTAGTGTTGCTTCTGGTAATGGAGCACTGTCTTGTAAACTGTTATAGGAACATAGCCTGTTTAAGTCCCGGGGTTGCTGGGAGTTGTAGTCTTCGGACAGGGCATGTGATGGAGATGGATTAGTTGACTAAGTGTCATGTGACTGCCTGCTGGAGGCTATATATAAAAGAATGCTAGTGCTGGCTCAGTCTCAATTGAGAACTGAGGTTGGACCCTAAATGAAGTCCCTCTGTGTGGACCAGCCAAGAGCCCTGGGAGATAGAAATAGCTACCCAAAAGGAAGGGTGTGTCTTCCCTCTTAGCTTGCAGAAAGTTAGAAATAGTTTCTTGAGATGTCGGGGTCCCCGTGCCTCTGTGGGTCACAGCTGAGGACAGACTGTTGAGAAATGGGGCAGACTCACCCCAAAATGGTGGTTATTCTATCATTAGATTATACCAAACCAGCAACAAAAGTAAACTTCTGTATCACCACACTGGATAACAAGAAGTAAAAAATGCAGTCTCCTTAGGCATTCCAGCCTTTGGCTCACCACACTAGAATTTATGATGAGTGGTTACTGAAAACCAGTTTCATCAGTTATAGAGTCCTTCCAGTCCCAAGGACCAGACATCTAGCCAGCTCAATATACAATTCAGATGTTACCCAATAATCACGTGGACGCCAATCCTTCAGTAACTAAAAATTAAAGTTTTAATAATAAAATAAAGGAAGAAGAGTGTTACAAATGGTTAATAGCTCATATATATACAAGTGATTACAAAGTCCTTATGTCAGGTTTGTAGCAGTGATAGAATAAATGGCTATCTTGCAAAAGTCTCTCTGGAATCACCCAAACAGATTGGGGGTCATCAGTCCTTGTTTAGAGCTTTCTTGTTAGAAATCCAGTCCAGAGAAATGAACCAAGAAATGAAGACATAATAGAGATGTCTCAGGTGCCTTTTTATATCCTCTGCCATGTGGAGTTTTACTGTCCCAACGTGTTTGTGGAAAGTTACTGACCAAGATGGAGTCTAGGATCACATGAGCATATCATGTCTTTCTGGCCTGCTGACTCACAGGGGGTGGCCATTGGCCCCTCGGTGCCTGAGGCATCCTCAGGGAGAGCTATTTGCGTGATATGAGTTTCTTCTATGACCCATTGTTAGAGTGATGTATCCTTAATGGGCCATCAACACATAGCTGTCTAGCCTGGATGTAAATCTATTTGACAGGTGTCAACCAGGAACAAACATATTTGGGATACAAATACATAGCCAATATTCATAACTTTAGATACAAAGATGATATGTGGATTTAACTAGGATAATCATCTTTGATAGATTGTAACTTTTCTATTGACACTGTAGATGATGCACTTTGTACAAGCTTTGTTGCAATTGTATAATAGTGGTCATACCAATGATATAAATGGTCATATTCAATCATACAGCATCACAACTGGGACCAAGTGTTTTGAATTTCTTTGCTTTTTAAAAATATCCCTTAGTGATAGCAAAGCCAGACATGAGGAAAGGTCCTTGGACTGAACTGTAGTTTGGACTTTATTTTGCCTTCTCCATCTGGTGCATCTACTATTAATTATATTAATATATGTCATATTATGCTATTCTATATGAGTTCTTATACCACACTCATCACCAGGGACCCTAAGAAAACGGATAAATGTGGAAATTGCGTTTTTACAGAGAATCTTTATTACTAAGTGACCTTTTCTATTTCATTTAGAAATGTATAAGAAAACTAAACATGATAAACATGTAACTATATCCCAGAAGTGCAAATCACACAACCACAATATATTGATTGTAGAAAGATCAGAGTTTAAAACTCAGTGGATGCTTGTCAAGTTGTCAGTTGAACACTTACAAAGAAATGGGAGTGGGTAAGGGCTCTGCATTTTCTTGCAGGGTAATCAGGTTGAAAAATACACTTAGGGTTTGTCTACACTGCCCCTCAGCTCAGACTGTGGGGGTGTGAATAACAGTGCACACCAAGTACTATGCTGTAACTCCCCCCTGTGGATGCTGTTGGCGCAAACTAAAAGGTTCCTAGTTCACATTAATGTAATCATCTTCAAACAGGACTACATTAATGCAAAGTAGGAACCTTTTAGTTTGCACCATCAAAATCCACACAGGAGAGTTCTAGTGTAACATTTTGGTATATGCTGCTTTTCACACCCCTGTAATCTGAACTGTAGGGCAATATAGACATGCCCTTAGCCACCTAAACATATTTTTATATGTAAAGAAATACTGCCATGTTAAAAATCTCACACACACACACCACATTGCCTTACATATGTTACTAATGTCTTAGATCATTAAAACTGAAATAATTTTATAAATTAATTTTAATTATTACTCTTAATGCTATCTGCTTCCTTTTTACATTGCTTTCAACTTGAAAAATGAAAATAGACTGCTCTGTTTCATTTTTGATTATGGTTAATAGTCAGTTCCACTTTCTGGCTCCCATGTACTAGTACAATGCTATAATAATGCTGCAAACATAGCAGAAATAGTACTAAAACAAAAAAATCCAACCAAACAACCGCCCCTGTTTCCATTTGAATTTTGAATGAATTAAAACCCCCACACATTTCTATTGGTTTTAAAGAGTCCTTTTTTGTGATGTGCTTCAGTGAGAATTGAGGGCATGCAGCATGAGGAAGGAGGTGCTCTACCACTTGCAAAAGCAACCCCAGGATTTGTAAAAAAACAAACAAAAAACCCCTTCCTTTTATCTTATTTAAATTTAGAACCAAATTTGCCTTGAGAGTTAGTTACTTAACTAACTTTAGTAAATTAATTTCCATCCTATATTTTAAATAACTAAAGACGAAAACACCTTCTATAGCTGCATAGAAATTAGGGTAGGCTTCATTGGTTCAGCTCACCTTTTACAGTAGTGCAGCATCTGCACTAGGGATTTGCACAGATGAAACTGTAGCAGTGCAAAAATCCCCAGTGTACACAAGGTCACAGGTGAGCTCTCATTACTCATGCTGCTCTCCCCACCCATCCTCTAGCCGAGATAAGTAATTAGAAGAGTCCTGGCTCCTGCACCCCAGAAATGGCATGGAGCCCCACTCCAGTTCTTTGAGATGTGTTGCTCATGTCCATTCCACTATAGGTGTGTGCACGCCTCCATGCATGGTTCCCAGAACATTTTCCCCCTTAGCAGATCCTGTAGGGCTGGCTCCGGTGCCCCCTGGAGCCCTGTGCACATGCCACGGTATATGAGGCACTGCCGACCCTACGCCCCCAAGTCCCTTCTTTCTGCCAACTCCAGCAGCAGGGACGGGGGTGGCTTGTGAAATGGACATGAGCAACACATCTCAAAGAACATCAGTTACTGGTAAGTAACCTTGTTTTCTTCTTGAGTGCTTGCTCATGTCCATTCCACTATAGGTGACTAACAAGCAATACCTTTGGAGATGGATAGGAGCTACCGGTGAGCTGCCCTCAGCACCGCTCTGCCGAATCCCGCATCCTCTCTCGCCTGCTGAATGATGGCATAGTGGGATGTGTAGGTATGCACCGACAACCAGGTGGCAGCTTTGCAGATGTCCTGCATGGGCACCCTCTCCAGGAAGGCTGTAAATGAGGCTTGAGCTCTGGTTCAGTGTGCTGTGATGGTTCCCGGAAGCGGCACCCTTGCCTGCTCATAATGTAGCAGAACTTGATGCATGATGTAATCCATGAGGAGTTGCATTGCCACTTTAAGAGATTTGCGCTGGGTGGGGCTTAAAGGAACACCTTCCCATCCAGACAGGTGAGCCTTTCATCTCGGTCAGCCACTGCAACGAAGAGGTTCTGTGATTTCATCGATTTCCAGAATCCATGAGCTTGGAGACAGGTGTACGCTCAATGTAGAAGGCCAGGGCTCATCTCACATCCAGCGAATGCCATCTCCTCTCCTCTTCTGAACCATGCGGTTTGGGAAAAAACACAGGGAGAAAAATATCTTGATTACAATGAAATTGGGAAACCACTTTGGGCAGGACAGCTGGATGCGGCCTCAACTGCACCTTATCCTTATAGAATACTGTATAAGGGGGCTCCGAGGTCAAGGCCCTAATCTCGGAGACCCTCCTAACTGAGATAATGGCCACCAGGAAGGCTACCTTCCATGAAAGCATGAGCAGAGGGCATGAAGCCATGGGTTCAGAGGGAGGACCCATGAGTCTCAAGAGGACCAGGTTGAGATCCCAGGGAGGCACCGGGTCACAGACTTGCGGCTAAAGTCTCTCCACCCCATTGAGGAACCTGACCGACATGGGATGGGAGAACAGGGATCTCCTCTCTAGTGGCTGATTGAAGGCCAAAATGGCTGTCAGGTGAACCTTCAGCGAGGCCAGCACCAGACCCTGGAGCTTTAGCTGGAGCAGGTACTTCAGGATCGCCTGTATAGGCGAGAGACTGGGCGGGATACCCTGGGACTCCGAGCAAGAGGTAAACCATTTCTACTTAGCTCGATACACGACCTGTGTCAAAGGTTTCCTGCTGCCAAGCAAGACTTGTTGGACCTGCACCGAGCAGGCTCTCTCTCCCTCCATCAGCCACAGAGCCTCCAGGCTGTGAGGTGCAGGGGGTCCAGGTCCGGGTGTAACAGGCGACCGTGGTCCTGGGAGAGAAGGTCGTGCCACCTTGGGAGCTCCAGGGGCGGGGCGATTGAAAGGTTCAGCAGCATGCTGAACCAGTGCTGTCTCAGCCAGGTTGGAGCGATGAGTATAACATCCACCCTGTCCCTCTTTATTTTCAGAAGGACTTTGGGCAGGAGCGGAATGGGCGGAAATGCGTACATGAGGGTCCCAGTCCAGTTCATGAGGAATGCGTCAGAAATCGACCAAGTCTCACGACCTCGGAGTGAACAGAACCTTGGACATTTCGCATTCCAGGCCGACGTGAATAGGTCCTGTTGGGGAACGCCCCACTTCTGGAAGATCGTAGCCACCACTTCTGGGTGGAATGACCAGTTGTGGTAGGGTAGAAACGACCTGCTGAGGCAATCCGCCTTGTCATTCCTCACTCCCGGGAGGTGAGAGGCAATCAAGTGGAAATCGTGCTTCATGGCAAAGTCCCACAGATGGGTAGCTTCCTTGTGGACTGGCAAGAAGCACACTCCCCCCTGCCTATTTATGTGAAACATGGCTGCAGTGTTGTCCGTCAGCACCTGCACCACTCTGCCTGTCATGGATCGGAAGAACACCTTGCATGCTAGGCGAATGGCCCTCAGCTCCTTCACATTGATGTACAGGAACCTCTTCCTCCTCCGACCAGAGCCCCTGAGTGCCTAGGTTGGTGCTGATGTGGGCTCCCCATCCTACGTCCGAAGTGTTGGAAATTAGGTAACCGACGGGACCAGTTCCCTGAATGGAACTCCCTTCATCACTGCCATGGGAGTCTGCCACCAGTTTAGGGAAGCTAAGACGGGCTGGGGAACTGTGACCACGCAGTGCAATGGGTGTCTGCTCGGCACATATACCGAGGCCGACCATGCCTGAAGTGGTCTGAGCCTCAGGCGAGCTAGTCTCACTACGTATGTGCAGGCCGCCATGTGGACTAACAGTTGTAGGCGGTGCCTGGCTGTTGTCGTGGGGCATCGATGCAGCTGGGAGATGATAGAGACCATCGCCTCGAAACGTGGCTGAGGCAGGAAGGCTCTGGCCTGGGAAGCGTCCAAGGTGGTCCCAATGAACTCTATGCGTTGCACTGGGGTTAGTGTGGACTTCTGCTCGTTTATGAGCAGTCCCAGCCTGCTGCACGTGGAGCAAGTGAGGGTCACGCTCTCCTGCACTTGGGACCTGAACCTGCCCCTGATCAGCCAACCAGCCGGGTAAGGAAAAATATGCACACCCTTTTGTCTCAGGTGAGCAGCCACTACCGCCATGCCTTTGGTGAACACCCTTGGAGCCAAAGATAGGCCAAAGGGCAGGGCTGTAAACTGGTAGTGGGAGCCAGCCACCTTGAAACGGAGAAAATGCCTGTGGCTGGGGAGGATAGACACATGAAAGTATGCGTCCTTGAGGTCGAGGGCGGCATACCAGTCTCCTGGATCCAGGAAAGGGATTATGGAGGCTAGGGAGACCATGCGAAACCTGAGTTGTTTGACATATTTGTTTAGAGGACGCAGGTCTAATATGGTTCTCAGAGCCCCCTTCGTCTTGGGGATGAGGGAGTACCTCAAATAGAATCCCTTCCCCCTTTTGCCTTGAGGGACCATTTCCACCACTCCTATGTTGAGGAGGGTGTCCACATCCTGCAAGAGGAGTTGCTCGTGAGAGGGGTCCCTGAAGAGGGACGTAGAGGGAGGGTTGTTGGGGGGTGTAGGATTAAGCTGTAGGGCATAGCCCCCTGAGACTATCCCAAGAACCCAATAGTCCAAAGTGATCTTTGCCCATTCAGGATAGAAGGGCCTTAACCTGTTTAGGAAGGGGTGGGCAGATCCAGGAGAGCAATCAGGGCGCCACCCTCAGGCGCACCATCAAAACTGTCTCCTCCAGTTGCCCAACCCCCTGGAGGGCTCCTGCGGGGGGGCTGAGGACGAGCTGAGGGGACTGATTTCTCCTTCTAAACCCCCTATTCCTGTCCCTCTTCCTATAGGGTTGAAAAGGCCTGGGCGGAGGCCTTGGCTGCTGCTGCTCCTGGGGCCGTGACTGACGCCTGGAAGCCTGGGGCGTGTACAGGTGAGCGAAGTGTGGCCCTCCTTCAGACCATGCAGCTTCACATCGGTCTGGTCGGAGAATAGGGCCGACCCATCAAAGGGGAGGTCCTGAATCGATTGCTGCATCTCCTGGGACAGGTCCGAGGATTGCAGCCACGAGCACCTTCTCATGGAGATGGCGGAGGCTATGGCCCTGCCCGCTGAGTCAGCAGCATCACAGCACATCTGGAGCGCTGCCCTAGACACCGTGGTTCCTTCCTCCACGATGGTGTTAAAGTCTGCGGCCTGGTCCTGGGGCAGGGCCTCAGCAAACTGCCTGTGGGAGTCCCACAAGTTGAAATTATACCTGCCCAGGAGAGCCTGATGGTTGGCAATCCTGAACTGCAGGCTTGCTGTGGAATAAACCTTTCTCCCAAACAAATCCAGCTTTTTGTTGTCTTTGTTCTTGGGAGAGGACCCTGGCTGACCCTGCCTGTCACGCTGGTTAGCTGCATCTACCACCAGGGTTCCTGGGGAAGGGTGAGTGAACAGATACTCAAACCCTTCAGCTGGGACCTAATACTTTCTCTCAGACATCTTTGATGTAGGGGCGACCAGGGAAGGGGTTTGCCACAGGGCCTTTACAATTTTAAGGACCCTTTTGTGGACTGGGAGGGCCACTCTCGCTGGGGCAGCCGCCGCCAGCACATTAAAGAGGCTATCTTCAGTCTCTTCTAACTCTTTCACCTCCAGCCCCAAGTTGGAGGCCACCCTCTTGAGCAGCTCCTGGTGCGCCCCGAAATCCTCCAGTGGCGCAGAGTGGTCCTGGGAGACTGCCTCGTCTGGTGAGGAGGAAGAGGACTCCCGAGGCGCGTCCTGCAGGTGCGCCCCCTCCTGGAGAAGGGTTGCACCTGTTGAGGGTCCCTCCATGCGATCCGACCCCTCATCCGAGGAGTGGTGTCTATGGGCCCTCTCCTGTGCCAGAGGCATGGACTCCCCCCTGATGACAGGATGGATTGGGGCCCCGGCCCCATCTGGATACCCCATAGGGCCCAATAAGGCCATTGCTGCGGCCAGGGCTGACTGCACCACATGCTGTGACGCTTTATGGGGGCGTCGGCTCTCCTGATGGCTGTCCCCCCTCAGTCCCGGGCGCCCTCTCGACGCCTCCAACCTGGAGGACAACGAGGACTGCTTCCATCAGCGCAAATGGTGCCAACGAATGGAGGTGCGCTCCGAAGAGCTAGAGGTACCGGAACGTTGTCTCGGTACCGATGAATTCCGATACTGCTTGCCGTGCAGCCCTGCAGACCCTTTCGGTGACCAAGGTTGGTGCTGCTCCGAGATCCTTGGTGCCAAGCCGGACTCCGGTGACCAGGATCCGTGTCGTGGACTGCGTGGTGCCGGATCCTCTGATGGCAACCGGGTTCTGCGCCACCTCAGTGTGGGCGAACTCCTCAGTGCTGGGTCCTCCAACGGCGACCAGGTTCTGTTCCATGTGGGCACGGGCAAACTCCTTGGTGCCGGGGAACTGGGACGGGAGCTGTCCAAGCGCCGCCTGGCAGACCTTGACTGATGCTGCCTCCTGGCCTGCGCTGCCTCCGGTACTGGGGATCAAAATCGGTGCAGAGAGGGAGACTCCGTGTCCTGAGTCAAAGCAGGCCGACCTGGAGCAACTGCTGTGGGAGCGGCTCTGCTCTACCCCCAGTTACCATCCAACTGGAGAGCTTCCTCCCCTTACCAGGGATCTCCACCGCCTTTCAGGGGCATCCAACACGGGTTTCCCCCATGACACCGGCCCCTTCTCCCTCAGCAGAGGGGGGGCACGGAGGCGGCGTAGGCAAGGCCAACAAGGCTCTTGCCACCTGTAAAGCCTCCGGTGTCAATGGCGTCAGCAGAGGCACTCTCCCACTCCCAAGAGTCGGGAGGCTCCCTGCTCAGAGATACAGGCACCGGAGAAGACTCAATGGGCCAGTTCCAGTGCATTTCTGTACTCAACCCTGCCCGTACCGACAGCGCAGGGGAGTGTTGCTGCTTCTTCTTCTTCAGTACTGGTGATTTGATCGGTGCCGAGTCAAGGCCAGTGCCGGCAGTGCACTGTGCACCGAGAACACACTCGGTGCTGAAGTGGAGCGGGTCAGCTCGGACGCCGGGCGGAGCGCTGCCTCCATCAGCAGGGCTTTTAACCAGATTTCTCGGTCCCTCTGAGTCCTCGGTTTAAAAGCCCTGCAGATCTTGCACTTCTCTTTTCTGTGTGCCTCCCACAGCACTTAAGGCAGCGGTCGTGGGGGTTGCTGAGCGGGAAGGCTTTCCCGCAGGAGGCACACGGCTTGAATCCTGGCGACCGGGGCATGGCCCGGCCGCTCTAAGTCCTCACAGGGACTTGCCTTATCTCTAACTATTCTTTTTAACAACACTTAACAAATACTTAGCTAACTAAACTACTTAGAATAACAAACAAGTTCAAAGAAGGGGAGTAGTACTTGCTGAGAACAAGGCTAGTTCCAGCAACCATCACGGGCGGAAAGAAGGAACTGAGGGGGTGTAGGGTGGGCAGCGCTTAATATACCACAGCATGTGCCCAGGGCTCCAGGGGGCACCAGAGCCGGCCCTACGGGATCTTCTAAGTGGAAAAATGTTCCGGGAACCATGCACAGAGGCGTGCACACACCTATGGTGGAATGGACATGAGCAAGCACTTGAAGAAGAACTATTGTGATCATCCAGTCCGACTAGCACAGACTATACCCTGTGGTTGAACTACAGCATATTTTTTAGAAAGACATATAATCTTGGTAGAAAGCCTTCAAGCGGTTGAGTTTGCACCATGTTCTTTGGTAAACTATCCCAATGGTTAGATGGCCAAGCAAAGTAAGGGCCTACACTCAACCTAATGGCATTTCTCTGTTTGACTGTCTGTCCAGATGTCATGTAATAACTTTTGAAAAACACATCCATGCAATGGAAAATTGCAGGGAACGTTCTAGGCATCAGTGGGCAGAGCCCTATTGATTTTAGTGAAAATCCGAAAACTGGAAAAAAGACATTTGCACTTGTAGTTGCTCCTTGTTCTCTCTGCTGAGAGCCACCTAATAGCTGTGGGCTGGATGCTTACTCAGTGGGGTGGCAGAGGGAGAGGAGAGCGAAGGAAGTTCATTCTTGCATTCCTCCATCCTGGTGTACTACCTCCCCAAAGCATACTTCATAGTGGGGGAGAGAGCAAGAAAGAGAGAAAGCACCAGTCATCTGCCTGTCCATTCCAAGGGGAGGGGTGGAAACATACTCTGGAAAGGGAGAAAAAGGAAACATATAGAGCCACTGGCATTGGGGAGGAGTCAGTTATGCAGAGACACAGGGCTCCTCGCATGGGGGAAGTACGAAGTCAAATGCCTTACAAAAGTCTAAAAGATAGATTATGTCAGCACACAGTTACCTTTATCAACCAAGTTGTAATCTCATTAAAAAAATCAAGTTTGTTTGACGTGACCTATTTTAAAAAAAAAATCCTGTTGACCGGCATTAATTATGTTACTATTCTTTAATTTTTTACTGACTGCGGCCCATATCAGCAGTTCCATTATTTTGCCTGGGATCAAAGTCAGGCTAACCAGTCAACAGTTACATAGGTCATCCGGTTACATAGGTCATCCTGTTTATCCTTTTAAAATATCAGCACAACATTAGTTTTTTTCAGACATCTCAAAATTCACCAATATTTCAAGTTCATAGAAAAGCAATATGAATGGTTCAAAGAATTCCCAAGTCGATTCTTTTAAAATTCTTGGGTGCAAGTTATCTGGTTCTGCTGATTTTAAAATGTTTAATAGACATTGTTTAACATCCACTTTGGTTATTGTTGGGATAGTATTTCATTATCATTGTAAAATATGAATACACCACTTTGTTTCCAAATGCAGAACATAAATATTTATTAAACACTTTTACTTTTCTGTTGACAATTTTTCCATCTTTAGAAATGGACCTATACTATTACTAGAATTCCTTTAGTTCTGGATATATTTACAACATTATTTCTTATTAACCTTAACTCTACTGGTCATAGAATATTTAGTGATACCTTTAGCTTCCCTTATCCATTGTGTGCATTTTAAACTTATAAATTATATTCATTCATATGAACTTTTCCTTTTAATTTGTTATAAAAAAACAGGATGGTTTTTAACCAAAGTAGCCTTTTATATTACTACTTGGGAATGTATTCTGCACACACATAATTTGAGGTCATAATCCATGTATCTAGGCAACCACTAATTTTAGTTATGTAATCAATTCATCTTTATGCATCAGAAGAAACAGATACTTACTGTAATTGTGGTTTTTTGAGATATGATGCAGATGTATATGCCACTTGGATGTGTGTGTGTTCAGTGCATCATGGCCATAGTGCCTCCCATGGCTATATGAGGCAGGGCCTGACCTCACTCACACCAAATGTCCAGAGACTAGACTCTGATGCAGAAGGGATGGAGGGTGGGTCATGGAATACACATCTGCATCAGATCTCGAAGACCATCAGTTACAGTAAGTAACAGTTAATTCTTCTTCAAGTAGATGTAGCTGTGTATTCCACTTAGGTGGTTTACAAGCAGTACCCATAGGAGATGGGGCTCCTGATCTATTTAAACAAGGACTCCAGGACTGCCTTCCAAAAGTTTGCATCCGGTCTGGATGCTGTGGTAATGGCATAATGGTTCATACACGTACGTACGGATGACCACGTGACAGACATGGAAATGTCCAGTTTTGAGATGTCACTAAGATCTAGTCTACACTACAGTTCGGTCGACACAAGGCAGTTTATGTTGATCTAATTATGTAAGTGTCTACACTAGAATGGTGCTCCCGCTCATGTAAGTCGCCCGTTACATAGACCTAATAACTCCACCTCTGTGAAACAGTCCAGAGCCCTGCTGCTGCCTTCTGGTGAGGGATTGGGGGCAGGGAGAAGGAAAGTCTGAGCCCAGCTGCTGCCAGGGCTCAGGCTCCCTTCTCCCTCCCCACCAGCTCTTACCAGGAGGCAGCAGTGGGGCTCCTGGCTGTCAGCCCTGGCCATGGGGCTCACAGCAGGAGCTCTCCCCCACTCTCCTGCCCCAGGGCTGACAGCCCGAGCTGCGAGCCCAGCACAGGGCTCAATTTCACAACAAGGAGCCTTCCAGCAGTGAAACTGATGTTCTTGTCAGTTTCCTGGCTGCTGTTATTTCACATTTGGTCTCCGGCTGTCAGCTCCAGAGCCAGGGATCTCCAGCTGTGAGTCCTGCATGGCTGTCAGTGCCCCACACTCTGGCTGTCAGTGCACCACAATGCCCTGCTTCCATTGGTGCAAGCACTCTTGGCAAGGATGCACAACACTGGCAGGAGGAGGGTAGTGTGGACACCAAGAGCCGATTTAATTACTGCAGTGGCCATAGGTTGACCTAACTTAAGTCAACCTAATTTTGTAGTGTAAACAAGGCCTGAGGAACACTGTTGATGTAGCTTTTGCTTTCATAGAATGAGTTTGCACCTTCTGTGGCGGCGTAGTCTAAGCTGTCCCATAGGCAGACATGATACAGGATTCCAGAGGGGTAGCCGTGTTAGTCTGTATGCAGCAAAAACAACGAGAGTCCTGTAGCACTTTAAAGACTAACAAATTTAATTTCAGCAGGCATAAGCTTTCGTGGTTTTTGCATGTGGGTTTTTGCATGATACAGGATGTTATCCATTTCAAGATCATCCGCGAAGAGACCACTTGCCCCTTTGTATGACACCCATACGACACAAACAGATGAGGTGAAGCACAAAATGGTTTAGTCCTGTCCGGATAGAAGGCTAGACATTGTCTAATATCTGTATGGAGATGCTGTTCTTTGGGAGATGAATTGGGCTTAGGAAAGAACATGGGTAATTATACTGCCTGGTTCAAATGAAACTAAGACCATTTTAGACAAAAGTGTTGGGGGTGGCTGTAAAGTCACTTTCTCTCTGGAGAATTGTGCATTAGGAGGATCTGCCATCAGAGCCTGCAATTCACAGACGCTCCTTGCAGATGTTATCGCAACCAGGAATGTCATTTTCTAACACAAGAGCGGAAAGGGACAAAATACTGAAGGCTCAAACAGAGGCCCCATTAAGGCTGCCAGGACTGTGTTAAGGTCCCACGGATGAACTAGCTCTCAGACCAGAGGATGGAGATGAAGAAGTCCTTTTAAGAATCTTGCTACGATGGTATTGGAAAAGAATGATCTCCCATAAATGGGGGGGGGATGAAACACTGAAATTGCTGTCAGGTGCACCTTCAAATGAGCTAAGCACAAGGCCCAATGACTGAAAGTACTCCACAATGTCCTGGGTAGAGGCCAGTATCGGTTGAACTCTGCAGGCTGACATTCACACCGAAAACCACTTTGCTGAGTAAGCCATTCTAGCAGAGGACTTTCTACTGCTGAGCAGAACCTGTTGAATGGCCGCCAAACAACACTCTTCCTCCTCATTCAACCATGAAGCAGCCAGTGAGATGCAGGGAACTGAGCACAAGATGCAAGCTGTGATCGTGATTCTATGTGAGTAGGTCAGGATGGAAAGGAAGGGATATGGGAGGCTGAATCGATAGCACAAGCAGGTTAGAAAACAAACACTGCCTCAACCATGCCAGGGCAATTAGGATGAGCGTGGCCTAATCTGCTCTCAGCTTGTGTAATGATTGGGATCAGAGGAAACGTACAGAAGAGCTGATTGCCAGCTGAGGCGTCTGAATAAGGCCCCTCGAGAACAGAACAGATGGCATTTCTTCTTGTTCCTTGTAGCAAACAGGTTGATTATCGGAATGTCTCAAGTTGCAAAGAGGACCTGGGGGATGCTTGTCTTCAGGGACCACTTGTGACCCAGGGAAGGGACCAAGGAAAAATTCCTGTTGAGATGGTCTGCAAGATGATTCTAAGCCCCAGGCAACTGATCAGCTATTGGAATGATATTCTCCTCAATGTCAAACTGCCATAATCTGATTGTCTCTTAGCAGAGCACCCTGGAGTGTGTTCCCTCTGTCCTGTTCACATAAAACATCATGGTGGTATTGTTGGTAAGTATGTGAACCACTTAGCAGAAAGGCATGACAAGCATAGAAGATGGCCTGAAGCTCCACTATGTTAACATACAGAGGGGTCTCCGGCTCCAACTACAGAGCCAGAATTTTCAGCGACCCCAGATGTGCTCCCCAGTCCATCAGGGTGGCATCAGTGACAACAGACCTGGTTGGTAGGGGGCCAGATTAAGGGAATACCCTGACATACAGTTTTCAGAAGTGACCACCACTGTAAGGAATCCATGACCAGCAGAGCGAGATGGACAGATCTATCCAAGGGGTGAAAAGTCTGCAGTAAACTATCCTGAGCCACATTTGAAAGGGGCAAAGATGCAACCTTGCAAATTGGACCACTTGTGTGCCAGTGGATTGTGATGCTGGCAAACCAGATGCCAGCAGTTGCCAAGACTTTAGGCCTCGGCCAAGCACTGACAAATTCATTGCTGAAAACCAGTCTGTTTCACCTGTGTGTTAGTATGGTTCAGATGGGTATTGAATTTATAACAATATTTTTATGATTGTAAATTGCTGCTTGCATTAATCTCACTTATAATACCTTTATCACATGCTATATTATAAGGTAACATTTAAGTTTTTGCTTTATAACTGTAAAAAATGTTTGCTCTCAAACTGTGAACTTGTCAGGAGGGATTGCCCCCTACTCATCAAAAAGGCTATCAAAATTAAATGGGCCATTGTGGGGCATCACAATGCAAAGACATTGTTAATTTCCCTTTCACACCCAGGAAGAAGCTACTTGCAAGAATAGCTCATTCCATCAGCTTGAATTCTGGAAGAAAGAAATAAAAATAGTTACAAAAAACTTTTTCATCTCTTTTTCTGTTTGAACTCTGAGAAGGCCAGAGCTAGAAAAACAGAAACACATCTGACCTGTCCTGGAAGGCTGAGACTGCAAACTGAGGCAACAACGGCAAATCTCCTGAAAATGTTCAGTTGACAAAAATGCACTCAAACTTGCAGAGTCTGTTAGGGCCCCAATGAACTCAATTTCCTGAGCTGAACCAAAGTTGACTTCCCAGTGTTTAGGATGAGACTCAGATGGTCTCAGTCAGTGTAATGTAGCGTGCACATGAGAAAGAACTTCCTCTCTGGACCTCTCCCTTAGCAGTCAGTTGTCCAGATATGGGAAGATACGAATTCCCCTTTCTGAGGAACCCAGTCACCATGACCATTCATTTGGTTAAAACTCCGGGGGCAGAAGAGAGGTTGAAAGGAAGCACCATGTACTGAAAATGGCGCTCTGCCTCAATGAACCAGAGGAACTGGCAAAATCACCCCATGAAAATAGGCACCCTGAAGGTCTGGAACAATAATCCAGTGTTTCTGAGACAACTTGGGGAGACTAGTCAGATCTCATGTACCTAATATGTCTGTGGAGGCCACAGAGGCTGAGAATGGCTTTTACCCCTCCTTTGTCAACCCTGGTGTTCCGGAGGAATTTCTTCCACCATTCCCAAAGCCAGTAGAGAATGGACCTGCGTGAGGAGCAGCATCTCATGAGAGGGGTCCCTGAAGATGGACAAGGAGGAAGAGTGGGAAG
The DNA here is from genome assembly GCF_026122565.2 of Emydura macquarii macquarii. Lineage (NCBI taxonomy): Eukaryota > Metazoa > Chordata > Testudines > Chelidae > Emydura > Emydura macquarii. The sequence goes on along the minus strand of NW_027132668.1, from coordinate 10,518,357 downwards.
GAGGAGTGGGGAGGAACAGGATAGCCTAGCCTGATCTGATGATGCTTAGGACCCAGCTGTGAGTCGTAATCAAGCCCAAACATTGTAAGTGAGACAGCCTGCCCCTAAACAGAGGTGGGATAAAGGGAGTCGACTTAAATCTGCCCTGCAGGCTCTATTGTTTGGTTATGACTAAGGAATTTGGGGCTGGATGGGAATAATAGCCCTCAAGTCCCTGCACTGGGCAAAGTAGCATTTCTCCACGCGCTTTGCAGTAAGTGATACTGAAGCCGGTGTGCTCCAAAAAGGCTTTGGAGGCTCTAGGCGTGCTTCGTTAATAGGGAGGCCACTTGCGTAGGAGCAGATGACGGCAAAATATCCAGCAACTTATGGGTATTCCCCTGCAGACACTCTGCCTGAATGCCACACACTACAGAAGGTCTGGTAGGCCTTGAAATCTTCAGGCACTCAGGGAGAGGAGGAAGCAGGCACGGTTGAATCGTCTGGGAACAAATAAGAGGTGGTTAACTGTGCCAAGGCTGGATCCTTCTCCTGGACAGGTGGAACTGGAAGGAACGACTCCGCGGGCCCCTCAAGTCCCCTCAAGGGGAAGACTCACTGATGCCTGAACCTGAGGTGGATCAACGGTTCTCACCACTAATCTGCTTGCTGATCTCACTTTAGAGCGAGCTGAGAAGTATGACCTCCATGACCAAGGAATGTCTCACGAATTCCATGGAAGCCCCTGGGCACAAGAGTAGGGCCTATGTGGCCAGTAGATGCCAGGTCAGGGGGCCCCATCCCAACTGCAAGACATGTGCCAATCCTGGTACCTATCGTGCTCCATAAATGGCCCCCACTGTGGACCAGGTGATGGAGATTGGGAGGAGAAAGATCCCAACTTTCGTGCTGAGGTGCCTCGGGTTTGTGGGGATAAAGGTTGAGCCAGCTCTCAGGGGGTGAGTAACATGTCTGACTCATCCATCACCCAAAACAAGGGAGGTACTGGCACCTACACTGGCAACAGTACCACTGGTACTTGATAGTACGCTGCCACTGTTTCTGGTGCTGGGAGGAGCTTCACCTTCCAAGTCAGTGGTAGCATCGAAGCAGTGGATGGTGTTGGAATGGAGGGCAGTGAGAAGTGCCTTCTGTGCTGCTGAATGCAATGGTGCTGAGTAGTTTTCTGGTGCCAAGGAGATCCCCAGGACTGAGCCTGGCACTGGCCTTGCTTCCACAGATTGCGGAAGTGGAACATCGGGGTGCGGTGCTGATGGACCCAAAGATTCAGCACCCTGTCCAGCCAAAGGGGTGTAAAGCATGAAGGATTTTTTCTCCAAGAATCAGGCAGCACAGACAATACTGAAGAGGTTTATTCACGATATCGGGAAGTCTGATAAATCAGCTTCAACTTCCTGGTGTTACAGTGGTCAATTATATACACTTTCTTATCAATTACATAGTACGTTTTAAATTCTTTATCTATTCACTTACAAATACAGACATTGTCCCATCCGGAGAGAACAACAGTGATAATGGTAGTTACACACATGCAGAAACACTTTAATCACTCTACTTACGTCGAGGATGCTATGACTACACTCGGGGTGGGAGTAGGGTGGAGGAAGAAGGGGGTGGTCCTTACAGATAGGTGGCAGATGAGACAGAAATTCTAAAAGCAAATGTGCTGTTCTCATTGGAATTAGAGTCACTAAGAGGACATCTGGCTTCCTGAGCCATCGGATGCTTACACCAGCCATTGTCCTTGAGGCTCAGGTATTTTCATTAACTATTTAAATAAGTTTCGACCTACAACTTGTTAGCTGAAAACAACCTCAAGCCTTACAGGGATGATAAACAACATAGCCCTGGCAAAGTCTGGGACCAAGGGAGAGGATAGGACGGAAAGGAAAAGGAGCTCTGTTGCCACCTGTTACATTGCCAGCTTGGAAACAGCTGGTGCCGGTATCACCCTCATCAGTACTAGACTCAACAGATATATGAGGGTGCTCTCAGAGAAGCCTGGGAGTGATGATGTCAAAGATGCAGGGAGCCCTATAACCCTGACATTTACTGCTTAAAACCCAGGACAGTACTGTGAAATCAAAACTCAGATTGAAAGTAATTGGGGTGATGCTTACACAAGTTGTTACATATGTGGCAGAGCAAATGAAAAGTAGAGATAGGATGATACCATAGTTTACATTTTAGGAGGGCGCAGGGTGGTTTTCTCACAACTGATAACAGCAATTTTGAATACCACAGTGACAGATCAAGTGCCAATGAAGTAGCAATATTTTTATCAATTGGATGGAATCTGGGAAAATCTCAGATTTAGGCCCAAATCCTGGTGCTCTGTGCAAAACTACAAACAAGTTCTGTACAAAGGAATTCCAGGGAGGTTGATGGAGAATACAATTCCTCTCCCCAGCAGCAAAACACCAAGATAACTATTTATATAGTCAATAGACTTTAATAATGGTAACTGTCCTTGCTCCCCATAGGGTAGGTGTCTACTACAATTGTTAAATGTGTTTTAACATGTTAATTAACTTATTAAAATATGGTTAATAATTATGGTGTAGTCAAAGCATTACATGAGAAGCAAGAATGCCAATGGATTTATGTAGGGCTTGTCTTGAAAACTGCGCCAGTTATAATGTAAGGTTTGAATTTAAACCATATAGGCCTGGTCTACATTGGAAATTTTTGCCAGCCTATCAATGCTTGTTGGGAGTGTGATTTTTTTTGGCAACATTTTCACGCCTGCAGAAGCCCTAATATAAACTGACATAAAAGTGCTTTTGCCAATGTAGTTTATTTCTCTCACTGAAATGGTATACACTAATGTGTGAGTGCATGTCTGTGTCTGTTTAAAAGCTAATTAAATTTATCTCAGTGTGTCTTTCTTGTAAAGGAACCTGTACCGGCAGACCCATTGAGCATGTCCTCACTAACCCCCCTGGACCACCCTAACCTACCTTTGTGCTGTTGCAAAGAGCTGACTCTACCCTATCCAGCTCCATTTTGTGCTCCCATACTCAAGAGCCTTTTAAATCCTAACTTCTGGTGTGATGCCTTCTAGTCACCATTCAGATTCAGCAAACCAGCTGCCCTCAGAAGAGCCTTGGATGGGATACACGAAGGGAGTTTGATGTTGCAATGCTGAGTGACAGGGTGCCTAATTTTTAGGCACCTGGAAAATTCAGGTATGACATTGTGATCATTGTGATCCAGAAAGCTGCCTGAGCCATCTAGGCTCCCTATACAATGAATGGGGAGAGAAAGATGCCTAAAAGTGCTATTCACAAAAACAATCACACTGGGGAGCTGCCGAAGTCAACAATAGGAAATGCTATGGTGTTTCTCGCAGCAATGACTTAAGCACCTGCCTTGCTCCACACAAAAGGGCTGGAGGAGCTGCCCACCTTATAACTGTTAGCCCCGCAGTTAGAGCACTCACCTGGAATGAGGGAGACCCACGTTCAGTTTCAGCCTCTCTGCCAGAAAAGGAGAAGGGATCTGAAACAAAGATCTCTTACCACTCTAACAAGGTCTCTAGCCACTGAGCTATAGGATATTCTAATGTGGGGTTCCTGAATCTCTCCTGTTGAAGATGATAAAGCCCATCGGATAAATAATAAAATAGTGGCTGGAGCAGGGGAACTGGCCTCGAAGCGTCCCACCTCCTAGGTGAGTGCTGTGGCCAAGAGAGTCATTCTCATTCCCCATCCCCCAACCCCTCTCTCTGGCCCAATGACTGTATACGTATTTACCCTGCATAGAACAGTCACTGGGCCAGAGAAAGAGAGAGGAAGTGGCTTTGTAGTCCAGTGGTTAGGGCACCCACCTGGGAGATGGGAGATCTCTGGGCCAGTTACCCTGCTCCAATCACTCATTCATTATGTATCCACAGTGGAACAGCTTCAGCAGGAAAGACTTAAGGAGCCCAACTTCAGAATATCCCATAGCTCAGTGATTAGAGCATTCTCCCACCTCCCAGGTGTGTGCTCTGACTGCTCGGTTAAAAGTTACAAGGTGGGCATCACCTACTATAGATGGATGGGTTTTGAATGGGACCTGATCCTGTAGGCCCCCTGTGAGCACACTTACCGAATCAGGCCCCACACACGACCCTGGCCTGGTCTACACTGACACCGGCAGTCGATGGGAGAAACACAAGCTACGTACTGTAGCTTGCGTGTTTACCATCGATATACTTACGTTGCCCTATCGCGGCGTCTCCACTGCACTGCATCGACGGGAGACGCCTTTGGTCAACGCAGCCTTACTCCTTTCGGGGGGGAGGACAGGAGCAATTTATTTATTGCATCGACCGGAGAGCACTTCCGGGATTGACTGAGTGGGTCTACACAGCCCACAGTCTTCCCCTGGTTCATGAATAACTCTGAGGCTTAGGCAGGAGATGGGTGTCTGGACACCCAAAGGGAGGCACAGGCTCAGAGGCAGAAACATAGGTGCCTACTGCCTAGGGAACTTCTACCCTGAAAAACTTGGTGCTGAGTGAGCTTAGGCACTTACAGGGTTTGGCAGAATCACAGTGGAGCCAAAACTGGGATGTAGGTGCCTAAAACAGGGACTTAGGCACCTAAGTCCTTTTGTGGATTCCACCCCTACACCCCAAACGATGGGCCTGAGTGCTCTTGGCCAGATCCCTGCTGCCAATCTCTCCTGCCAATCACTGCTTTCTCCTTCTCCCCACGTTCAGTGGCTGCATTTACACAGCGTGGTAGGTCTATAGATTGGAAATACTCTGAAACAAAAGTGTTAAGTAAATGTAAGATTTTTAGTAGCTATTGTTATTAAAAGTGATGGTAGGATGCCAACATGCCAGCACACTTGTGCACACAGCAGCCAGCTGTTATTTTAACATCGGCTGCACAATACCCATTCTGATTCCTTTATGAAAGATTCACAGTAAAACCATGCAATGCCTTGTGAATAATTCTAGTGCTTCACTCCCAAGTAGACCTCTTATTTTCTAGTGCAAACATTGCATAAGGGTAACACAGCACTCTTAAACATGAACCAGACATAAACCAATTTCATTCAGATTATGTTTGTGTCATAAATAAGGCTCTGTATCCACTCAGTTCAAATCGGCCTTCTTAAGCAGGCTTACACTCATCAAATCCTGTCTATGACCTCAGGCAGCCTGTTCTAAATGCATGACTTTTGCATGTGAAGAGAGAGGCTTGGAAAATAACACTGAATTGAGCTAAGGCTAAATCTATTTGAATTCATTACGTCTCTAACTTCTAAACCAACCTGACTGTCTTTGTAAATAATGCTTATTTAAATATATTTTAAGAGCCTTCAACTTTACATATGAAAAGCAAATTGTGAATAAAAATTTTCATTACAATTTTCATTAAAGGAATTTTATTTGAAACAAGAAAAGTTTAGTCATATAAACAGTGTGGACTCGTATCGCATATTATTTTATACAAAAGAAATTATCAGTTGTCTTCCCCTCCTGGCCCTCCCTCCCACATCAACAAACACACATTTTCTTCACATCCTTCTTCCCCCACCACTCCTTTTCAGTTTTATGCTTTTAGTTCCTGATCAGGTGACCAGATGTCCCAATTTTATAGGGACTGTCCCAATATTTGGGGCTTTTTTTTATATAGGTTCCTATTACCGGCATCCCCTGTCCCGATTTTTCATACATGCTATCTGGTCACCCTAGTTCCTGAGTATGTGTATGTTTTATGTGTGTACCAGGATATACAGTATGATTATTTTGTAAATATTGAATGACAAGTCAGCAAACAGATAGTGTAAGACGCACATTTTTGTGGATTTAATCCTGCACTCACTGAACTCTCTAGCCATTTTGCTGTTGACTTCAGTAGCAGTAGAATTGAGCACTGTGCAAGGATCAAAGCTATTACACATGAAAGGGTAATTAATATGTAGGGGATTATGATCATTTTGTATTAAAGAAACAAATGTCTATGGAAAGTTCTCCCCTCTTAAACTGACTACAACCAGTTAACACATTTTTAAAGGTGTTTAACACTGCTTGTATTAGCCTTTGAAAAGTATTACCTGAGATGTGTTAGCTAGCATGTTTTTAAACACAATTTATTTTTCTAGTCTAGACATGGCCTAGAAGACCTACTGATAGGCTGCCACTTCATGTGTGCCCCTGACTTAATCATGCCTCTGATCTAAATTTTGACTACCTAGAGCAGCTGTTAAGCATCCATGAATATTTGTGAAAACATTGCTTGGGCACCTGTCCCCATATAACAAGATCCAATGACTGGAAGTTAAAGCTAGACAAATTCCGACTGAAAATAAAAGATGTACATTTTTAACAGTGAGGAGAATTATATAAGAATGACCATAGTGAGTCAGACCAGTGGGCTATCTAGCCCAGTATCATATCTCTAGTAGTGGCCAGTACCAGATGCTTCAGAGGGAATGAAGAGAACAGGACAATTTTGAGTGATCCATTCTCTATCGTCCAGTCCCAGCTTCTGGCAGTTGGAAGTTTAGGGACACCCAGGGCCTGGGGTTGCATGTTGACCATCTTGGTGAATAGCCATTGATGGACTTATCCTCCATTAACTTATCTAATTCTTTTTTGAACCCAGTTATATTTTTGTCCTTCACAACATCCTATGGCAACGAGTTCCACAGATTGGTGTGCGTTGTGTGAAGGAGTATTTCTTTATGTTTGTTTTAAACCTACTGCCTATTCATGTTATCAGGTGACGCTGGGATCTTGTGTGATGTGAAGGGGTAAATAACACTTCCCTATTCACTTTCTCCATAACATTCATTTTACTGACTCCTTAGCTACCTCTTTTCTAAATTGAATAGTCCCAGTCTTTTTAATCTCTCCTTGTACTGAAGCTGCTCCATACCCCTAATAATTTTTGTTGCCCTTCTCTGCACCTTTTCCAAATCTATTGTTATCTTTTTTCTATTAACTTTTTATTCATTTTATATATATAGCGAGAGAGACAGAAAAAATAAACATAAACTATATATAAACTTCTCATAACACATAAACTTCTCATAATATAGTAACCAAATTGCTACCTAATCTGTTGAGAAACAGTCAAATGAAAAACAGTCCCATTCAGTTACATCACATAATGGCAGACAGGTAAAAAGTGACCATTTTTTAAAGTGTTTATATACAAATGCTAGAAGTCTAAATACTAAGATGAGTGAACTTGACTGCCTCGTATTAAATGAGGATATAGATATAATAGGCATCACAGAAATCAGTGGAATGAGGATAATCAATAGGACACATTAATACCAATGTACAAAATATACTGGAAGGACAGAATAGGTCGTACTGGTGGTGGAGTGGCACTATATGTGAAAGCAAGCATAGAGTCAAATGAAATAAAAATCTTAAATGAACCAAATTGTGCCATAAAATCTCTATGGATACTAATTCCATGCTTGAATAATAAGAATATTATAGCATTCTTATAGCATAGAATAGCAGAAGGGATAGACTACCGACCACCTGATCATGATGGTGATAGTAACTGTTAAATGCTCAGGGAGATTAGAGAGGCTATAAAAATAAAAAACTTTATAATAATGGGGGATTTCAACTATCAACATATTGACTGGGTAAATGTTACCTCAGGACAGAATGCAGAGATAAAGCTTCTTGACACCTTAAATGACTGCTTCTTGGAGTAGCTAGTCCGGGAACCCACAAGAGGAGAGGCAATTCTTGATTTAGTCATAAGTGGAGCACAGGAACGGTCCAAGAGGTAAAATAGCTGAACCACTTGGTAATAGTGTCTATAACATAATAAAATTTAACATCCGGAGGTAGGGGGAACAAAGCAGCCCACCACGGTAGCATTTAATTTCAGAAAAGGGAACTACACAAAAATGAGGAAATTAGTTAAACAGAAATTAAAAGATACAGTGTCAAAAGTGAAATCCCTGCAAGCAGCATGGGAAATTTTTAAAGACACCATAATAGAGGCTCAATTTAAATGTATATCCCAAATTAAAAAACATATTAAGAGGACCAAAAGAAAGCCACCGTGGCTAAACAACAAAGTAAAAGAAGTAGTTAGAGGCAAAAAGGCATCCTTTAAAAAGTGGAAGTTAAATCCTCTTGAGGAAAATAGAAAGGAGCATAAACTCTGGCAAGTGAAGTGTAAAAATATAATTAGGAAGGCCAAAAAAGAATTTGAAGAACAGCTAGCCAAAGACTCAAAAAGTAACAGCAGAAGCATTTTTAAGTACATCAGAAGCAGGAAGCTTGCAAAATAACTAGTGGAGCTGCTGGACAATGAAGATGCTAAAGGAGCACTCAAGGAAAATAAGGTTATTGCGGAGAAACTAATGAATTCTTTGCATCGGTCTTCACGGCTGAGGATGTGAGGGAGTTTCCCAAACCTGAGCCATTCTTTTTAGGTGACAAATCTGAGGAACTGTCCCCGATTGAGGTGTCATTAGAGGAAGTTTTGGAACAAATTGATAAATTAAACAGTAATAAGTCACCAGGACCAGATGGTATACATCCAAGATTTCAGAAGGAACTCAAATGTGAAATTAAAGAACTACTAACTGTGGTATGTAACCTATCTATCATTTAAATCAGCTTCTGTACCAGATGACTGGAGGATAGCTAATGTGACACCAATATTTAGAAAAGGCTCCAGAGGCGATCTCAGCAATTACAAGCCAGTAAGCCTAACTTCAGTACCAGGCAAATTGGTTGAAACTATAGTAAAGAATAGAATTATCAGACAGATAGATGAATACGATTTGTTGGGGAAGAGTCAACATGGTTTTTGTAAAGGGAAATCATGCCTCACCAATCTATTAGAATTCTTTGAGGGGGTCAACAAGTATGTGGACAAGGGTGATCCCAGTGGGCATAGTGTACTTAGATTTTCAGAAAGCCTTTGACAAGGTCGCTCACCAAAGGCTCTTAAGCAAAGTAAGCAGTCATGTGATAAGAGGAAAAATCCTCTCCTGGATCAGTAACTGGTTAAATGATATGAAACAAAGGGTAGGAATAAATGGTCAGTTTTCAGAATGGAGAGATGTAAATAGGTGTCTCCCCCAGGTGTCCAGTAATGTTCAACATATTCATAAATGATCTGGAAAAAGGGGTAAACAGTGAAGTGGCAAAATTTGCAGATGACACAAAACTACTCAAGATAGCTAAGTCCAAAGCAGACTTAAAGAATTACAAAGGGATCTCCCAAAACTGGGTGACTGGGCAACAAAATAGTAGATGAAATTCAGTGTTGATAAATGAAAAGTAATGCACATTGAAAAACATAATCCCAACTATACATATAAAATGATGGGATAAATTAGCTGTTACCACTCAACACAGACATCTTGGAGTCATTGTGGATAGTTCTCTGAAAACATTCACTCAATGTGTAGTGGCAATCAAAAAAGCTAACAGAATATTGGGAATCTTTAGGAAAGGGATAGATAATAAGACAGAAAATATCATATTGTCTCTTTATAAATCTATGGTACACCCACATCTTGAATACTACGTGCAGATCTGGTCACCCCATCTCAAAAAAGATATACTGGAATTGGAGAAAGTATAGAAAAGGGCAACTAAAATGATTAGGGGTATGGAACAGCTTCCACATGAGGAGAAATTAATAAGATTGGGGCTTTTCATCTTAGAAAAGAGATGACTAAGGGGAGGATATGATAAAGGTCTATAAAATCATGACTGGTGTGGCTAAAATAGATAAGGAAGTGTTATTTACTCCTTCTCATAACACAAAAACTAGGGATGACCAAATGAATTGAATAGGCAGCAGGTTTAAAATGAACAAAAAGAAGTATTTCTTCACACCGACAATCTGTGGAACTCCTTGCCAGTGGATGTTGTGAAGGCCAAGATTATAATAGGGTTCAAAAAAGAATTAGATAAGTTCATGGAGGATAGGTCCATCAGTGGCTATTAGCCAGGACAGGCAGGGATTACTGTCTGCCAGAGGCTGGGAATGGCTGATGGGATGGCTCATTTGATGATTACCTGTTCTATTCATTCCTTCTGGCATTGCCCACTTTTGGAAGACAGGATACTGGACTAGATGGACCATTGGTCTGACCAAGTGTGGCCTTACTTATGTTCTTATGTAACCTGAGCTATACTTGGAACATTTGATTATATATATAATATGAATGGTTAAAGTAGAAATCAGTTATTTATATTACACAATTTACAAACAAAATTTGTTTATAAAAATCCAACTAGTTAAAAAAATTAAGTTAAGATAAAGAGAAGCAAAATTCAGAGGAGGGGAATAGAGACAGGAAGGGAAGGAAGGGGCAATGAGGCGGAGCCCCTGCATTTAAGAGGATCATTCCAATACTTCCAGGAAAGCATCCCATATGTCTGATAATTTTTCTTGAGTATTTCTTTTGCAGTATATAATTCTTTCCATGGTGGCCAAGCTTATGATGTCTACGCACCAGTCTTCAACTGTTGGTCACTTTTTGGATTTTCATGTTTGTAATACAATACTAGTCTTTTAGCAATTATTAGTGCTCTGCTCAGCCAAAGTTTTTCAGATTTATTCAGCTTCCAATTAATATCCATTAGGTTTAAGATTACATGTTTAACTTGTAACACCATTTTATTTGATAGGAAAAAACTAACTCTGCAGTTAAGTTTTGCCCAAAACATACAGGGGTAGGCGCATTCCCAGAGCACATGGGCTAAGTTAGCATCTGCGGAGTCACAGCACCAACATTGTCCTGACTTAGTGGCGCCCGTTTCGAATAGGTGGAGAGGGGTCCAATGCATCCCTGCTGGATTAATGTTAAATGGAGGTCCAAGGAGCAATTCGGAGCTGTGGGCCTCGTTCCTCCTCCCATTATTTGTTTTTTAGGGAACCCGTGTTTAATTCAAATTTGCTGGCCAAGTGTGCATATAGTGTTGCCTTAGGCCTTGGCAATCCAAGAAATGAAAGCAGTTCAGGTGAGTCACAGGTAACACTGGCATTGGGGCCAAACAGCTGGCAGATGGCAAGTTTGAGTTGGGTATGTTGCCACTCCTTCTTTGTATCTAGCTTGAACCTTTCTTTTAATATTGTAAAAGGGAGGAAGGTATCATTTTCCATAAATTGAATGAGGATCAAAAGCCCTTTCCTAATCAAATCCGGCTAAATGATGGAGTTGCCTGTTATCCAGAGTTTTGAGTTGCCCCAGATAGAGGCCTTAGTCTGTAGAAGGGGGCACTTTTTAAACTGAGTAAACATCATATGCCAAGTACCTCTGGTTGCCACAATAGTTCTTTAGGGAATGGGTAATAGTCCAAGTGCAGCGCATTGAAAAGGGATAAAGGAGCAACTAATTCTGCTTCCAGCTGGAGCCAGTCTGGGGTTCTACAGCATGAGGGAATGAGCCACTGTGGTGCTTGGCTAAGAATTATTGCCTGATGGTAAAGTTTGAAGTTGGGAAATCTGAAACGACCCGTTTTGGCAGGGAACTGTAATCTTTGTTAGGTGATTCTGGGTTTGTTACCAACACCCCTGAAAAAGGACCTGATCATGTTGTTGATTTTGGTAAAATAAAAGGGAAGACTATGGATAGGGAGGGAATTCAGAATAAAAAGGATCCCAGGAAGGGCATTATGTTTATCTTCCTTTATAGGGAGAGAGGTAGTGCCTGGTGTCTATTTAAATCATTTGCTAACTGCATGATTAATGAGACTAGGTTAACCTTGACGATGTTTTTAATTTCCTTGGGGAACAAGATGCTAAGATATCTGAGGTTTGTCTGTTGCCACCCAAATGTCCTATAGCAGAACCACTTCCAACTAAATCCAATGAGATCTTCATTGCTTCTAACTTATCCCAATTTATCTTGTAGCCAGAAAACCTGCAAAAGTTGTCTATTGTTTGTAGGATATTTGGAATAGATTGTTCCTGACTTTTAATAAACAGGAGAATATCATCTGCATATAGATGGATTTTTGTCTCCTGAGGCACTGATTTGATCCCTTTGATACTTGGTGTCCTCTAATTAATATTGCAAGTGATTCTAATGCTAAATTGCACAGGAGGTGGCATCCCTGAGTTCCACAAAATAGATCAAAGGGAGGGGGGATATTCTGCTATTGGTTAGGATGTGAGAGTTGGGATTGGAATATAACAGCTTCTTCTATGAAATAAAGGATTTCCCAAACCCAAATTTATCCAGGGAAAGCAACAAATATGGCCAGTTCACTCTGTCAAAGGCTTTCTCTGCATCAAGTGAAATGATTATGTGGGAATTTCTAGAATGTTGGGAAAAGAGGAGAGTTTAAGGCAGACTAGGGCTATGTCTTCCCTGCAAAGATGAATCAATCTATGTTAGGTTGACACTACTCTCTGTCAGGAGTGCTTCCATCAACTCTCTGTCAGGAGTGCTTCCATCAACGTAAGAGGGGCAGTGTGGGGAGCTGAGAGACCGGTCTTTCAGCTCTGCTGGCAGCTCTCTGCCAGGAGCCGGGCTGTTCTCTCCCCTCCGCCCCCCGCCCAGGGCTTCTCAGCCCCAAGGAAGAGGGTCCAGCTACCCTGGCTTGTCAGCTTCCCTTACATTCCCAGCCAGGAGCAGTGGGGGGAAAAAAGGGGGAGAGCTACCTGGGGCTTCTTGCCCTGGCTCCCAGCCAGGAGCAAGGTCCAGCCACCCAGGCTTCTCACCCCCCACTGGGAGCGGGCTCTGTCCATCTGGGTTTCTCACCCTGACTTCCATCCGGAAGCGTGGTCTAGCTGCCGGGGCTTCTCGCTCTGGCTCCCACCTGAGAGGAAGGTCTGGGCACCCAGCTCTCCAGGGGAGCTGGGCTTCAGCTGCCTGGCTTTCTTGTCAATTTCACGGCTCCAAATTGACAAGCATAACAGCCAACAGTCGATGTAAGGAACGTAGACACTGCGTCGCACTTCCTACACCGACATAAGCCCTCCGCCTCTTGTTGAGGTGGTTTTATTATGTCGGCATAGCAGGGGAGTTACATCGGTGGGAGGAGCATTTCAGTGTGTGCACCTGTGTTTGTCAACAAAAGATTACTTTTGTCAACAAAACTGTAGTGTAGACAAGGCTCAGGAAAGGCAAAAGATAGGTATAATATGGGAAACGGATAGCAAAACTGAGAAAAGGAAATGAAGTGGTCAAACCTGACCAAGCATCACTTTAAAATACATAACTCTTATCCAAATAGAAATAGGACTTAAGTCCAGCAGGTTTAGAAGGGGATGGTGGTCACTCATTCTCCCACCCCTAAAACACCCATTTGGAGTATAACTGGATTCCCTCTAACTTTATAAAGAGGAAATAATCTAACATCAATGGAGGGCACAGTTTCTGCACTACTCACAACAACAAAAAAGGGGGAAGGCGGCTAGTGTCTAATTTAAGAACAAGTCTGTAGTGGATATATACGTTATACAAATTGTTTAAATAACCTTGTTCTAACATAACTGGATCATTTGCAGATAAGGGCTCACTGGCAGAACGGTTCTGCATTAACTTTGACCTCTAGAGCCTTATCCAGGCTGGATTATTGTATGGGCGCCATTGCCCAACAGTAACATCAGCAATGTAAATCAACATAACATTTATTTCAACTCATTTAACAAAAATGAAAACTAAAAAAACCCCTCCTTAACTGGTATTATTGACAAAACAACTGACGGTCCCATATTAACACATTCTCAGTCATTTGGTAAATCATAACCAGCAGTAATAATTATTGTTGGATAGAATTTTAGGAGATCAGATTTCTTTACAGTTGGGGAATTGAAAAGATTCATTATTAAACTCAAATCTTCATTACCTTGTTTTGCTCTTGCATCTCTCTTAGAAGTACACATTTAGGGCAAATGGACTGAAAACATCCAGATTTTTAAATTCACAAGCTTTTTAAAGAATGAGTTCCTTAATGCTGTATTTTAAAAAAATCTTACAATTACGGCTTGCGGCCTCACATGTTTTGGAGCAAAGGGAGCAGTGCGGCTTTCTCAGTATCTGATGCTACAGGTTCACTAGAGAATTTACAGCAATGGAACTGCAGCGATGCAACCGCGCCACTGTCATCTCTCTAATGTAACATCTCTAAACCGATGAGAGAGAGCTCTCCGTGGGCTTCACTACTCCAGCCCGCGGGCGGAGGTAGCTATATTGGTGGGAGAAGTTCTCCCACCCACAGAGCTCTGTACACACCAGCACTTTTAGATAGGTGTAACTTACGTTGCTCATGAGTGTGGCTTTTTTAACACCCCTGAGCGACATAAGTTATACCGCAGTGAGTGCTGGTGCAGACAGCGTAAGTTCTGATCACAGGGCGCAGAGACAATAGCGTTGGCAGCATGGCGGATAAAAATTCCACAAGCCTCCTTTTTTTCCAGATTCTTTCTCCTTGACGCCCTGCAAAATCATTAACCTTCTCCTGCTGTATTTTAATAGTCCTTTCCTGTTGCACCAATGCAGCAACGCCAGCGCAGCGCATCTGGTGAAGACGCTCTATTAATGTCGACAGGAGAGAGCTCTCCTGTTGGCATAATAAAATCACCTCCGTGAGCAGTGGTCACTTTTTAAGCAAGAGAAGCTCTTCTACCGACATAGCGCTGTGCACACCGGCGTTTATGTAAGTGTGATTTATGTCGCTCAGGAAGGTAGTTTATTCACACCCTTGAGCACATAAATTATCCCAACATCAACTGCAGTGTAGACATAGCCTGTGTCTTCTAGTGAGGAGATTCTGTTCTCAGCTTCCCCCTAGTCTTAACAGCAAGCCTTGCAAATTAGCTTGGTGTATATTAGTAATACTTTTGATATCAATTATATCTTGATGTGTTTTTTCTAAAGATAGTCTGTTCACTTAAGATTTGTTTTAGCCAGTCCATAATTCCATCTAGTCTCACAAGGACAGCGTCTCTCTAGTCAGCCATCTTGGCTGCAAGAGGGCTGTCCAGCAGCTCCTGCTTTTTGTAGGAAGTCTGGAGAAGAAGCAGCATCTATAATGGCATTAAATTGAAAGAAAAGAGCGGTAGATAACAGATATTTTCAGAGAACTACCCACAATGACTCCAAGATCTTTTTTTTGTGACATTATTGTATTGTCTATGGTATTTTTAGCGATGTCAGTAAAAAGTTTACAGTGTCAGTAAAAAAAAAAAAAAAATCAACTTCAGATATTTATGTCTGTAAAAACTAAAATGCAAAGTTGGCAACCCGGGAAAAAAAGGCGCACACAGAGGTTGTTAACCAGTAAGAGTTTTTCAAGGTGGTAGTGATATAGAAGTCCAAGACAGCTTTTGGGGACAGGGCAGTGGTGCCTGACCTGAGGTTTCTGCTAAAAGGAATTACCCATGTGCAGTCTGATCACTTCTCTTCAAGGAAACAGGACTCATGTATCAAGTGTGAACAAACAAATCACATACCTGACTCTGTGTCACCAATTTTTGCTCCAAACAGGAAAGTGACCTTCAAGGCTACTTACTATTTCTGCCACTGCTCAGCAAAGGGGCAACAAAACAAAATGTTTATATATGATATATGTTCCTTTTAAATATGTATCATGTAATGGGGTGGTGAATTCAGCCCTGTTTAAGGGTTTGTCTACACTGGGAAATTTACCAATATAGTTATTTTGGAATAGCTATCTAGATAGATTTCCAAGTGTAGACAAGCCTTAGTACTAAAATGCTCTTGCTACTCAGCCACTCCTCCTCCTTTTAGGACCAGTATGAAATGAACTCTATTGTGTTATTCCAGCAGTTGGTGATTCAAACAGCAATAGGTATATCAAAGCAAAAAATAAATGGTGAAAAATTTAGAATTCATGAAATCACCTGGGTCTTTTTCTTGGTCTTTGCTGCCTAGTTCTGCCTAGTTTCTTATTAGGTTGGTGATCTATAAAGTCCTGTTCTCTGGCTTAAGGCACAGGGAATGAAATCCTGGCTCCACTGAAGCCAAGGATACTCCTACTGCCTTCAAAAGGCTAGGATTTCACCCAAGAAGTAGCCAAATAGGAGGTCTGTGGACTTGGAGTGGCCTCTTGGCACTGCCAGAAGCTGGCCCAAGAGGTTTTTAAAATACCCATAAATTGCTCATCATTGTAATTTACATGGTAAGGAAATGGGTTAACTAAATTTAAATTAACATCGCTTTTCAATAATGGGCTTGAATTACTATATAACAGCTGAAAATAATTCAGATTCTAGTCTATTATTCTGCTACTATGCACTGTAATTTAGTTTGTCATCATTGTCTACCCTTAGAATCTTTTATAAACACATCTATTGACTGTGTCTAGTTAACTTAGGTCAGTGTTAAAATTGGCTATGTGATCTGCCTGAGTTCTTGAAATGGTAAAATGCAGCATCTTGCCGTATTTCACCCAGAATATGTTATAATATTCATATTTGCTATTATCAGAACAATGAATTACTTGTCAGTTTTTTCCTCATCATTTCATTGAGGTCAGTCTGAGTTTTAGTCAGAAAAAAAGATAATTTAGGTCTCAGTATTGCTACAGTTAACTCAAATTAAGACATAATGTACTTGTCAACAGATATTCAATTATTGTCATAGCTAATTATTGTAATAATGTTACAGAAGCTTCACAATTGTTCAGAGTAATGTATTCTGCCTAGTTCGTCATCAAGTTATGTCTACTGAAACCAATATAGCATCTAATGACTTAGGTGCTTTTCTTTCCTAATGCAAGATTGAATTTCTCATTATTATATGATAACAAATCAGGACAGTTGGTGCGATAATGGTTAATTACATTTAAAATAGACTTAAAATATTAGTTATTTCCTTTATACTTTCAATAATTTAACAACTAACCACTTGAATAATCAAGTAGTATTTTGTGTTCACTGTACCTCACCTCCAATAATGTGTGATAAATAATTATGAGACTATCTTTTTTGCAGCTATTACTATGCGCATAATCCATCCTCAAATGGAGACATTTAAATTATTCAAAATTAACATTGAATTAAATGAGATAGTTTCTATAAATTAAAAATAGTAACATTTTGATTATTTTTTGCACAGTAGTCCTTTAAAATAATTATAGAATATTGCCAGAAATGGTATTTGGCACAAAGAAATATATTAAAATATATTCCTGTAAAGTAGCTTTTGTTTTATTGGTCTAAATTATTGTACTACTGTGTGATTCAAAAATTAAAGTCTTACATTTTCTGAATGCCTAATTAAAGAAGCCTTTACTTTGAAACTGGACCTTTTTATATAATTCAGAAAATAGTTATTATTTCACATTTATGAAACCAACATATTTTGTTCAAGCCATGTTCTAGTTCCAAAATGTATAAGAAATCATTTTGCATTCAATTATCATGTATAGTTGGAAAGGTTCAGATAAAATTAGAATTCAGTCAAGATGAAAAACTACTTAACATGCACAAAAAAGGACCCACAATTAGAGATTGAAAGAGGGTTAGACACAATAGCATGAATACATGATTCAAAATGTCACTCAGAAATTTACTTTGGAATAACATCAGCTGTGTACTGATTTGCCTAGTTGGCAACCAAGTGATTTATTTTGGTTCAACACAGGAGGAAAACAAAGCTTCCTTTACATAGCCACAGTCCCTAGAAACAATGTGAAACATTGTTCTAATTGTTTTGGGAGAAGAGAGCTGTACAGAAGAGATCAGACAACTCAGTAGATTCAGTTCATATGAGTTCCTGCAACTTGTGGTTTGTAGAGTTCTAATCCTTGAGTTTTGCTTTGAGTGCAAGGTTTCACCTGATTTCCACTCAAACAAACAAACAAAAAACAAACAAACTGAAAAACAACACACACACACATACCCAATTTGTCCTGTTGACTCAAAACTGGGCCTAGGTTCTTTGAAAGCCCTTAGTGAATCTGGGCCAAAATTTTAGGAACCTTGTTTTAAAAATAACCCTGGTTAGCATGACCAGGTTTGAAGTTTTGGGCAAAAAGTTTCCCACAGTTCTACCAAACAGTAATCATCAATGTTGATGGGAATGCAAAGAAACACACATTATGGAGTGGCTGAGAAACACAACACAAACAGGCATGGAAAACTGGCAGATGAAAAATGCAACAACATAAAAAAGAAATCAATATTAAGGTTTTGGAGTATGGGTAGAACGTTTACCTGCTACACAAAATTGTTTATTTAATTTTGATTTATAACTGTGTGTCAGTTAACCTTTAGCTACAGTTAACCACATAACACAACATTTCTTTTCAATCCAAACCTTACCAGTAAATGAAAGTGTCTGATTTTCAAAACAACTTTTAGATGGGGAATATTATAATACAGTAGCTCTCAACCTTTCCAGACTACCGTACCCCTTTCAGGAGTCCGATTTGTCTTGCATACCCCAAGTTTCACCTCACTTAAAAACTAATTACTTACAAAATCAGACATAAAAATTCAAAAGTGTTATAGCACACTATTTACTGAAAAATGGCTTCCTTTCTCATTTTTACCATATAATTATAAAATACATCAACTGGAATATAAATATTGTACTTACATTTCAGTGTCTAGTATATGAAGCAGGATAAACAAGTCGTATGAAATTTAGTTTGTACTGACTTTGCTAGTGCTTTTTATATAATTGTAAAACTAGGCAATTATCTAAATGAGTTGATGTATCCCCTGGAAGACCTCTGCATACCCCAGGGATACAGGTACCCCTGGTTGAGAACCACAGTTATAACACAGAGGGGTGGTAAGTAGCTATTATCACATATTAGAATACATAATTTAACCCATTTATTCTGTCTAACATAGTTAAGAACAAATTACTTATTTGTTTCACTGTCAAAAGTTAAATAATGAACTGATCTAAAATATTTTACATATTTAAAAAAGGCACGTTAGACAACAAACAGCTCAGTCATTTAGATATATACCATATCTAAATATCAGTCATATATTTTGGCCCAGAAACATAAGTAAATGTCACCAAAGCAATGATGGCAAGCAGAGTTGCCCTCTGTGACTGACCATTGTCTTACCTAGATAATAAGAATAAAAAACACCTTGGATACCTACTAGCACAGAATGGCAACCCCTCTGATGAGAGCAATCTAACGCTTGCCCTGAAACTTGCAATAGTTCTACCTCAGAGTGTTCTAATATATTGCAGGGGATGGGGATCAGAGAATAGCAGCAGGATTAAAGGAATGCAAAAATGAGCTTCAAGGGCCTGATCCAAAATACAGCAAGGTCAATGGTAGTCCACTGACTACAGTGGATTTTACATAAGACCCTGAGTCACCTCTGCCCACTGCCCCGTGCAATGTGCAGTTCAGCTACACTCCAGGATCTGGCCCATGGTATCTAAAGCAGTCTGAACTTCAAATGATATTCAGGTAAAGTTTGAGATTTGGGCTGCAGCTGAAGCCAATTTTGTCTCATTTAGACAGCTAATTTTAAAGAAAAGATACCATTCCATTTTCCCAAAAGAAAAAGGGATTAGAGATGGGTCCATGCTTTGCTATCCAAGGATTCTCTTCCCAAGAAAGTAGAAAAACTGAATTATAGCAGGAGCAGCTACAAGTTACATTTCTATAAGTTTCCATTCCCAGCCTCTGTTTTCAGTTGCTCATAACATTCTAAAACTTTCCCCTTTTGGGCTGCTGGAACAGGTGGTCCTGCTTGTCGGCGGCCTTGCATCCCATGGAGTCATTTATGAGTAAGAGTAAAATGTTGTCAAATCAGAATGGTCATTTCCTTCTCCCCTTCCAACACTTCGCAGAGGTGCAAAAGCAGTGGAGAATGAGGCCTTTGGTTTGTCCTTGAAGGTGAAATTTTTTAAGTGAAAATGATTCATCCTTGTTTGAGCACAAGGAGAAAGAAAATAATATATTCCCTAGTATATTCCCTAAACCTTTCTTGCAACATTGTTTTGAATAGCTTTCTAGCAGAAGTGGATGGGGGCCAAAAAATGCAATTTGGTATTGAAATAGCATCACTGATAAGGGAGGTTACTTTGGGTGTTTCCAGTCAATTTGTAAAGCCTTTTCCATGGTCTAGGCTATCACAAGTACATCAAGCCTTGGCTCAAGGCCCTCCTCTGGCTCCCAGTCAGTGTCAGATACCACTTTAAGGCCATGGCCCTAATCATAAAGTGTTTAAATGGATCAAGCCCAGCTATATTAAAGACTGAATTTCCATCTATGAACCACCACAATTGTGCTCCTTGGGGACAATGTGGATCACAAAACCCAGGATGACTCGCATGAGAGCTGAGGAAAAAGAATTCTTGGTTGAGGGTATCCCACTATGGAACAAACTTCCAGACAAGATGTCTGGCCACCGGCAGGAAAAACTGCAGATCCTTTCTCTTTGAAAAAGATTTTCCCCCATAGTGAGAATGACACAATATTGACTCCCCATTTCAACCCAAACACATCCCTTTCCTCCCCACAAAGAAACTCAAGAAAACTTGAGATAAAAACCAAAAATAAACCTTACCCCAAGCACATTTTGTATACCCAGAAAGAGAAGAGCCCACAAGGAGTCCACTCAGCACTTCTCTATTGCTATTGATTTTTCATGAAAGGTCCTCAGATACTACTAGGTGGCAGTAGAAAACCCTAAAAGAGCATTCAAATAAGGAAGATTATGCTATGCATGCATGTATGTCTACTAGAAGTAGACAAGGGCTGTGGAAAGGGCTCCACAGGTGTCTTTGGCTTGGTTCTTGCAAACCAACCAATTAGCCTCCTAAATACGTATTTAGGCAACTAAATAAGTAGCCTGAGTTTCAAAAGGATTGAGCATCTAGTGACTCTCTTTGAAGGCAGGTGATTTGTTCTTTAGGTCAGTTTGCTTTTTTTGGGCATCTTTGCCATTTATTTTCAGCCTTGAACATGGGGTTGCTGTAAACCTGCTGAGTGTATTCTGGGCCTGCCGTATTTACACAATTGGGTCCTTAGTCCCCCAAAGTGTTTGATGAAGTAACGAAAGAAACAAAAGGAACAGTTTAGAATGGCAACCGGGAATCCGTGTTTGAAAATAAAATATGGAACTTTAGCTACAAGGAGAGTTGTCAGGAGTAAATATTAATATTAGGAAGAGATGTAGGGAAGATTTACATTATGCATGCAGCTTGTCCCCAGAGTGCAGAAACTGAGATTGACTTGTGACTGCATGTCTACACTGCTACAAAGCTAAATTTTAATTGAAGATGACTGATTGGTGAGCATTCTGTTAATTAACCTTTTCATTCTACTTTTTTCCTGCAGAATTTGAAACTAAGTTTGCCGACTTTACTGGGAAAGAAGAAGAGCGTGGGACTGAATTCACAAAAGTGACATCTTTAACGTTAAGGCACAGCTGATAAAGCTACTCCCTGTGGGAGGTTTTATTCCTTTAGCTGATAAAGGACCAATATTATAACAATGGATTGGCACTCATAACAGGCTAATTAGTATTATTAATTATTCAGAAGCTAAAACTCAGACCTCAGAAATTGAGAGGTGATGGGAGGCTCATAGGACCAGCGACATCCACTCATTGATCTTTACTTCTTTAACAAGAAAATAAATGTCAAATAACATAACACAAGCAAACATTTTATCCCATGAGGGATTATTTTCTTTCATTTAAAAAGGTTACTATTTTCTTGGATTAAAATACAAAATGAAATTATTCTTCTGATTCCATAATGTTTGCCAAAATTCATTTGATTTCTCATCTTAAAATAAAAAGAAAATCAGATTGGCACATGAATTACTATTTGGCACATAACTATTTGAACACTCACTAAGCAGCCTGGTGTTTTTTTGGTGGAAAAATGGCCTCTTGCCAACTGTATGTATCTTTTCCAAAAGATCAGTGCTGTGAGGTAGCTTTTACTTAGTTCAGGAGGAGGAAAAACAATTGTCCTTCCTATACAAGAAACTGTTTTACCTCTAATCTGACCTCACTCCATCTCTTTACAACTGTCATACGAGTGGCACTTTCTCTTTGAAGCTGCTTATCATTGGTAGTGTAATGCTAATTTCAGAAAAATGCTAATTAAACCAGTATAGGTTAGATCAGGAGTGATAGAAAGGTATGATTTCAAGGTAAACTAAGGCACTTAAAGTAATCTACCCTCACTCAGATGGCACCCAGTAAAGCTCCACTGAGATTAGTGTGACATAAAAGTTCATTAGCTTCAAGTCAGACAGTACCTATTTTCCTTATATGTTATAGGCAGCACTTGTAGCAAGATTCAGGGATGGGGTGAGGATGGGCGGTGGTCACTGAATGGGGAGCTATTCAATATTTCTTTTTATACCCATTGTAATGGCTGGTGCTCGCTGGACGCATTGCCTAGTGGTTAGGGGAGTCAGGTCTTTAGTTGCCACATCTCCACTCTTTCCCTTGGACCACCTTCACGCCTTATGTCAGTCTGTCTTTTTCTTTTCTTGGGATGGAGCCGACCCTCGGATCATGTTATCTGCTCAGTCCTATCTTTTCCCAGTGTGGTGGGATGCCTGGGATCATGGGGGACAATAACCAAGCCCCTAGGAGTGCCCACCCCCATGGGAGGTTTTGGAAGATATTTATCCTTCCACTTCTTCCCACCAGGGGAGAGTCTAGAATGTAAGGGGTTTCGTGTCCTTCTTAAGGAAGGAGGGGTTGGGCATGGGAGCCCAGGCCCTCTCACTCTACCAGGCTTTAGCCCAGGGCCCTGTAAGGTTACTAAATGTGCAGCACCCAGGAACTGGCTTCAGGCTGCCTCCTCTGGGCAATTTCCTACCACCCACTCTTTTGTCCATGCCTTGCAGCCTGACCCAAAATAGTAACAGAAAAAGGTGCTGATTGAACCTTCAGCCCATCTGGGCTCAGCAGGCAGGCAGGCTCCTCTCCTCTAGGAGAAGGTTTCTGCATCGCCCTTCCTCAGGTACTCTTAAGGCAGGTCCTTCTCCCTGCCTTGTCAGCCCTCAGCTGAGTTGTCTGGCTCCCTTTTAAGCCCCACCTCCAACTGGAGCATGCTCTGTAGGTGCATGGGTGAGGTCATCCAGGCCCAGAGTTGTTCTTTAACCTCTTCAGTTCTAGGGTGGGGTTTATACACCTTGTCACACTCATCGTACAGTGTATGGCCCCATGCATTATTTACTGCACACATTCCAAACCCTGAACTGTATACAGATTTATTTATGTCCTCATGGGTTTTTCTATGGGGCTCTCATTGTAGGATCTTGGTTCTTTACATATATTAGTGAATGTATCCTCATAACACCCTGTGAGGTGAGCTGGTATTTAATATCCCCATTGTTACACATGGTGAACTGAAGTACAGAAATTAAAGCCACAGTTGTTAAAAGCATCAAGTCATTTTAAGAAGCCATGAAGCTAATGAGCTTTGATGCCACTATAATCTCAACTGCATTTTGTTCTGTACCATACAATTTTTCAGAGTACTTAGCATTATACAGCTCTTCATACACTCAGAGCACAGCTCCCATTAACCTCGGTTGCAGTTTGAGTGCACAGTACTTCTGCGAGTCAGACCCCCAGTATCTCAAGTTGGGCACCCAGAAAATGAGGAACACAAAATCAGTGTCTTCCTGTGAAAAGTTTGGTTTATGTGACTTGCCCAGCATCACATAGGAATTCTGTGGCAGAGACAGGATCAGGGATAGAATCCAGTTCTCCAGAGCAAAATTCATCTGCCTTAATCATGAGACCTTCCTTTCTCTTGCTGCAGTTCCCAGCCTCATTCATTACTATAGTCGTTCCCAGTCTCATTCATTACTGTAATAGTTCCAGTACCTTGAAATAGTTACAGTTCATTTCCTAATGGGCAGATATCCCCATCACAGAAGCCACCATCAGAACTGGTATTAATTGGCACCATTGCAGAGACCAAAAGCTGAATGATCATGGAACCTGAAACTTTCTGTTTACCTTCTAGGTCAGGTTCCGAAGCACTTTAGCGCGGGAGTATGCACTTCTGCCATCTATGCTGAGCTTGTCTGTGGATAAATAAAGACATCTGTCTCCATGGATGTCACTTTCAACACTTTTTCATGAGCATTATATTTACACATTTTCCAACTTCTGCAACACATGAGACGAGACTCCTATAGACAACAGCCTCCTTCACTACACAGCCCTGATACATCCCCCAAGCAGGTCTATCCTGTGCTCTGAATGAGGCAGGGGTCCTGTGGAAAAATAGTATGAGATCATGTGGAAAAAAATCATCATCTAATGAGTACATTCAAAGGGATAGGATTAAGATTGCACAAGCAACTTTAATTCTAGCATCTCAAAACAACTTTGCAACCTTCACACTGTTCTAATTCCATCCTTGCGCCCTTACCCCCACACCCCATGCACACAGTTTTTGAGATTACACCCTGCCCCCCTCAAATTTTTCCAACACTTTCTATTTTCAAATGGCTGAAATTGTAAAATCCAGTTTCACAAAATTAATGAAAACTTCAAGGGTCACATAAGATGCAAGACAGTGAGGACATTTTGCATAGAAACAAAGTGTCAAATTGCAACCCTCTTATTCACACTGGTGAGTGATTCCTCACAAGTAGTCCTATTGCAGTCAATATGAGTCAGAGGGTAGAATATTTGTGGGCAAGGCTTCAACGTTGCTCAACGTATGGACTAGCTTGTTCTGGGGATGCACTGGCCTGTGCTGGGAGAGATGTCAGGCCCATCCTGTAGGAACTATTTCACTAGTAATAAATAAGATGGCCAGAAGGTAGAGAAAATAAATCTTTATTAAGTATTATTAAGTATGCTGAGTGGCCAGTGTTATATGCTGAGGCTCTACAGTTTGATAGAAGCTTGTCATCTGCATGTATCTATGAGCCCCTTGGTAACAAATCAAACCAGGTCCCTCCTGAAACCTGACCCTCTTTCTCCACTTCCACTTGTCTCACTATGCAGGAACTGAGAGAGGGTGTGCACAAGTGGGGTGCACAAGTTGTACTCTCTTTTAGAATGGTGTAGCTGCTTCAGTCAGCTAATCCACCCCTTCTCAGGGCCAGTGCTGTGGAGAGAAGCTTGGGTGCCCAATAATGATATACCTGTTCTATGTTCCAATATAACTTTTAGCAAAATAACTCTTTCACCTTTAATAAAAGAGTTACAGAAAATCTCTGTCAGAAAGGTATTGAATTGATTTATGTTCAGTCAGCCAAATTCTGCTTTCATTTATTTGGACAACTCTCCCACTGAAGTCAGTGGAAGACACACACATATACATGAAAACAGAATCTGGCCAGTTGTGTTCATGAAGAAATAACATTAGCATGAAGAAGAAATTTTGTTTTTGTGAATGTTAAACATGCAGTGTTGCCCACCCTGTGACATTTGATGTTCTTCATAAGGCCTCAAGTCCTGGAGTCGAGTGATTCCATGAAAATCTCATCTTTCTTTCTTTCTTTTTTTTTTTTTTTTTTAAGTATATTTTTATTTAAGCTCCTACTTTCTGAGAAGAGTTTGAAAACATTATCAGAGTACACCTTAAAGACTCAAAACTCAGAAAGCAAACAAAAAGAATCCCCCATATATATATATATATATATATATATATTAAATTCCATGGTTTTAAGCCAATCTCAAGATTTGAGGGACTGAAGGAGTGTTGGGGACCGACTCGTGATTTTTGAATGCTTCAGATTGACAACACTGAAACGGTGCCATTGCAAAGACGATGGATTGACAAAATGGCAGAATAGGCATCAGAACTCTGTATTAATCCACCATGTCAATAAAATTACATTTTATATGAAACCTCTGTTCAAGTTAGTTGATAGAATACAAAACCAGAGACCGCAGAGATTCAGCTTACATTTTTAGATTCATGTGATTTTTGGATGCTCTTTTATTCTGACCATTGAACTGTCAAAGTTAAATAAAATATGCCTTTTATAGACTCATTGGTTCATAGACATTAAGGCCAGAAGAGATCACAATCTTGTCTGACCTCTTGCACACCGCAGGTCATGTTATTCCAACTTTAAATTTTAAACCTTCTGGAGTCAGGAAAAACCCGTGGATATTTAGGGTGCTTGGAAGTTGCAAGGCAATGAATGAGCACTTGCTGCTCTCAAACATGGACACTGGGGAGATTCCTTGGAATCATACTCTTGACCCTCTTAGCCTGAGCAGAGAGCCAATATTCAGGGCCTTGCCGGGTTGTTTCTGTTAGAAGGAGAAATCGATTATATGAGTCAGGTATTTCTTTGGTGCAGTCCTGTTTATTTATAAAGAATGTACGCACAGTCTGGTTTCCCTGAACACAGCAGGAACAAACAAGAGGAGACAGTTTCCTTGCTAACAATTCCAAGCCTGCCTTTCCAGCCAGTACTCTGCCCCAAAGCAGCCATCTCTCTCTCGGCTTCTGTCATAGCTACACATTACCAGTGCATGACCAGCTTTCCTGAGTCTGACTGCTTTCTGCTTGCTTCCTGTTTCTGATACCTGCACATGAAGCCGTAATCCAACCATCTCAGCCTATGCATTTGCAATCAGTTCCCAGGTAAATGCTTCTTATTCTCCCTGAGCTAATGCTCGCTCAGGCCTTCCATGTAGTCAGTGCTTTGGCTTCTATTGTTTCAGCTATCTCACTCCATAAAGGAACTTAATTGCTTCTTCCACTTACCCAGACTGAAGACTGGCTAGCACACCCATCAGCTCTAATGTGGTCTGTGATTGCTCATAGATCAAAGACACTTGCTGGCAGCTACCAACTCCCTCTAGCAAAACAGTATTTATTAATTCCTTAACAACAGGGCCCTCATTATTCTGCCACATGGGGCTAGCAACCCACCAAGATCACATGGGAGTGAGGAAAGGTAGGAGCCTTTCTGGATAGTCTTGAAATCTGAAGGTCTAGTGTGCTAAGCCTTCTTCTCCTGGCACAAACCCTGCCACCTCTCGACAGACCAATGGGAGGGAAATAATGGTGAGCTGGAGGAGGCATGAGGGCCAAGAGTTACTCATAGAAACAAACACTGACAATGGCAGAGCTGAGACAGTTTTTAAAGCATTTGGGTACTCATATTTTTCCTCAATATTTATTTTGTCTGCTTTGAAATGAAATGTCAAACACTTTGAAAAGCTGTCTAATTTTACTATAACTTCATTATATTTCTACATTCTCTCCATTTTTAAAAAAAATAACTTTCTGCTGCAATACTTTACTAAAACAACAGCATTTCAGCAGGACTGTTTTCCTCTTTCCTGCATGGTGGAGGCATACCAATGATACAAAAACAGTCTTCTAGACCTCCGTGCATTGCTACTAGGCCCGGCATTTGAAGTGCGACGCTCTCTGTGACAGAAGAATGATCTCTCTATGACTTTGTCTACACTTGCGGTGGTTTGCAGGGTACATGTAGCTACATGCATTCATCATTCATTCATTAGTTCGCCTAGACAGCAAAGGTCCATTGTGACAATCCCCTATGGCCTCTACCAACGGCTTTGTTCCATTCGTATCTGATGCTAGCAGATGAGCCATCGCTGATTTGTTGCAACCAGGTTGGCTGTGGGTGATCGGATAATCTCTTCCAGTTTAGGGGTGGCTGATGACCAGAGCGTACGCTCAGGGCACACTTAATTGCTCTGTGGGCTGGGACAGAGCTGTCTATGCAAGCCATGTGTCCAAAGAGTGAGGGCCAGTGACGGCAGATGATGTCTTTGATGCTGGGGAGTTGAGTTCTGGAGGCAACTTCACTGTTTCTGACAAAGTCGAACCAATAGGTGCCTTTGACAGTGCATGTGGAAAGCCTCCAGATGCCAGATATCATCTTTAAATAGAGCCCAGGTTTTGCAGCCGTACAGAAGAACGTAATGTGGCCACCTGCCTCAGTGAACAGCAGGCTGCATCCACACTCATGCTGTGCATAGCTACATGTGGCAGCAGAGGCGATGTGTGGCAGGGGTCAAGTGCCCCCTCCCCCAGATTTGCTGCTTGGCTTGTATAACCATGCTCACAAGAATGAGCATCTGATGAAGCTGCTTCCCTCACTCTGTCGTGTCCCCCCCCCCCCTCCCGATTGGCAAGTACTGTCATCTTTGCATGGCAATGAAAGACTCTCGTAGGGGAAAGGGAGCAAGGAAAGGTTCTGGCAGGGAAAGGCAGCACAATACTACACTGCTAAAAATA
The DNA here is from genome assembly GCF_026122565.2 of Emydura macquarii macquarii. NCBI lineage: Eukaryota > Metazoa > Chordata > Testudines > Chelidae > Emydura > Emydura macquarii. Next base: position 10,490,232 of record NW_027132668.1, on the reverse strand, counting down.
GCAGTATAGATGTGGGAGGCACTGCTTGGGAAAGTCATCTAGGGTATATTCCCTGGTGTGTAGGGCACTTAATGCGCCTAAGCTGTGCTTCACAGTCTACACTGCTATTTATACCTATGCCAGAGGGGGCGTGCTGTGTAGGTTTGGCTGATGGCTGTACTCCTCTGTCCTGTCTTTCCTTTCCTCAGCTCTTCTTATATAACCTCAGACTCTGCCATGTTATGAAAGAAAATTGGTTTCAGAAGAACAAATGCCGTTTTAACTATTTTATTTTGAAAACAGGCCTCTCCGTAGGAAAAAGCCAAAAACAACTTTTTTGAAAGTATTCCTGCCAGAGTAATGATATTTTTTTTCAAAGACTGTCGTCTGTCCAGGCTGCATGCCAGTGGTATACCAACAAGAACCTAGTGTGGTAGCTGAATAAACCCTTTTATTTCCATAAAATGCAATAACATTAGTAAAATAAAAAAGGACATTGATCTTTAATAAGAGCAATAAGGAATGTAGTTGCATTTATAGCTAAAATCATCAGTCGGATTTTAAGTTTTGTTGTGGTAAATTAACATTCACAAATAGATACTGTTTGCAAAAATCAGCAGAAGTTTTGTCTTCTACTGTTACCATAAACATTATCAGTGAATAGGATATTCTTTACTGTCTAAAACAATGAACTTCCCAACTTAAAGATGGGATGTATCAGAGTCAATTAATCTTCACTTTTTGTCCAATGAGATATGGAAAAACCATTTTTATTGGCTTCATTTATCACTGTTACCGTCTGAACTTCCTACAGCGCTCCTTGCTGCTAAATTCATGCTTTTAATCAGACTGCTTTGTGTGCAAAACTGTGCGAAGGAACACACTTGACACGGGACTTCCTCTGTCTCCACATGTCCTTCTTTAGCTCTGCATTCCTTTGCCACACTATGCATGATATGGAGTCACTTTAATCTGGTTTTGACTCCAAAGATACAGAAGTCTATAAATGGAGGTCTGTCCTTCAACATGAAAAGCCTGCTTCACAATGTATAATAATTTACACTACAAGATTATTAACAGTTAAGTATAATGTGAGTAGACTACATGCTAAATACAGGTAGTCTGAAGGATGGTCTTGTAGTAACATGTGTGGACTGGGACTTAGGAGAGCTAGGTTCTTGCCCCATTTCTGCCAGATTTCCAGTGTGAACTCAAGCAAGTCTCTTAAATGCTCTGCCCCCCATCTGGGGATAAGAGCGCCTGAAGCCTAGTGAGGGGTATGTTTTGGTGGCTCCCACAATGGGAGAGGGCAAAAGAACAAGATGGCTTGGGAATGGTGAGATTTCCAGCCCCTACAGGATCTGTGGGGTAAGCTAGAAGTCTCATGGAATTTAGAGCCATAAGGTCTCATAGGATTTGGCATGAGATTTGGAACCATGATAAGAACCATGTGCTCAGAGCCACTTCCTGTTTGTTGGTTTCCAGCAGTCAACTTACCTTTCCTCCCTTAGCTAGGTCACTGCGGGCTGTGCTAGTTCCCTCTCCCCACCCACCCAGAAGTCACAGTTTGGACCTACATGTAGTTGTCGCAACTTTTGGCAGGTGCCCAGTGCAGGAACTCGCTGATTGGGCTCCAGCTCCAAAAGGTAACATAATGGGCATCCCAAGGGCATCTCTTTACGCCATGTCTAATCCTCTGGGGGCAAATGCAAACCTGGGTCAGGGCACTACCACAGGGGGACCACCTCACCAATACTCTTGATGCCAGTGCTGGCTGGGGGGTTAAGGGCCCCTCTCACCTCAACCCCTGACAGGAGGAAGGATGTTAGTAGAGGCACCCAGAGACCCTCCTAGCGTGATGATTGGCTCCCACTCGTGTGGGAGCCCCCAAGAATTAGCAAAGGATCAATGGGGTGCAAATGACTGAACTGGGCTGTCCCCCCGACAGGAAACTTGGATGCAATTTGACTAATAAAGTTGCAGCCTGGTTAAAGCCCATACCATGTGTCCTTGCCTTCTTTCATGCAGCGAGCGCACCAGTATAACTTTCCTACCTCACAAGGTTGCTGTGAAGATAATTCAGCAATGTCTGTAAAGCACGCAGATATTACAATGATGTGTGTCATAGGAAAGCCTAACAATACTTCTCCATTTGTAACAAATTTTTAACAACACACGTGAGTTGTCATGTGGTTTCTGGTTTGACTGTGCCCAGCTGTAGAATTTACAGCAGCCTATTTTGCATTCACCTTTTACAATTATTTTTCTCATGTAGGATAAGTGTGTTTGTCTTACTTATTGCACCACACTTTTTCTGGCCACTGTCTTCCATTTAGCTTGGGAGTCTCAAGAAAACTGATGTCTGAGGTATGAGGGCTTGAATAAATAATCCAGCACATTTATGAATTACACAATATTTACATATATATTCCATGGAAATATCCTGTATTCAGTCTGTGTTTGAGATTACAACAAAGAAACAAAAATCATACAAACAATTCCTTATTCAGAGAGCAGGCAGCCGGGACTAACCTTCTGTAGTAAGATGTTATTTGTCCTTCTCACTACTTTGAGTTAAGCACTCTTTAAAGATACCATGGTCTTAACTTGCCTTGATTTCTATTCCAAGTACATTCTTTTGTTATGCTTAGTTTTTTGTGGCGCTGTAATGAGAGAGAAGATTTCTTTTGTTTACACACAGATCACTTTGGTAGTTTCTACTTTACAAATATGTATCTAATGACTTTAGATAAACCAATCCATTTATAGTTGACAGTCACAGGAAAAACAGCAGCTTCAACAGAGTCCTAGCAAAATTAGCAAAGGAAATGGCAAGGAAAAAAAAGAAGTTTAGCTAAACCATCAAATGAACAAAGAACAAACATTCTGTAAGCAAGATAGATTGCTGGTATTTTTACAGGTACAGAAACCAAGGATCAAATTCTATACTCAGATGCAAGTGTGCAGCTCCCAGTGACTCAATGGAAGAACAATCTGAGGGCAGAAAACCATAAGGGTTCCTTTGCTCTGGGCGAGTTTTCAAACTACTTTTAAAGCAGTTAATTCTAACTGATTTTCAGACTAGTTAGAGCCACAGTATAGATCCAAATTTAGGTAGCTTAAATGGCCTGACCCATTTTTATTGTATCAATTTGAAGACTCAAGAGTCCTAAAACTAAATCTATACTAGTGTTCTAATTAGCTTGAAAATGAGTTTAGCTGAACTGCTTTTAAAGCTAGTTAGAAAATTCCTGCAGTGTAGATAGGCCATAAATGGAAGCTGGGCACAGTGGGTTAATTGAGTAGCTTTTCATCCCTGGAGAGCTGGAAGCCACTATGACTTAGGTCACTAATGAAAAAAAAGTGTAGTGGTCTTAATAGTTTGTTACATTAAATTTTATTGGCCTTTCACATAAAAGAAAAACCATTTACTATGCCTATAGATCAGTGAAAACTAATCAGCATAAAAATATAGCAACCAGTAGGCACACAATGATAGAAACAGAAATCTACCATGTTAAGTATGCAGTATTAAGGCCTACTTCTGCTCTGCATATGTGGAAGGGAATTTTATCTGATCTACACAGGGGTGTACCCAGAAATTTAACTTTGACCTCTTTTGAAGGGGCACTTCTGTGCCCCCCCACCCCGGAAGGAGCTTGCTCTTCAATCCCTCCACCCCCACCACTGCAGCCCCGGGGCCCTCAATTCTGTACCCTCAATTATTATTGGGGGGCATGCCCCTGTTCCAGCAGAATTTTAGAGGCACAGTTACATATGAACATAAGAGCTGCCATACTGGGTCAGACCATGGTCATGCTTGCCCAGTATCCTGTCTTCCAGCAATGGCCAATGCCAGGTGCTTCAGAGGGAATGAACAGAACAGGGCAATTATGGAGTGATCCACCCATCTTCCACTCCCAGCTTCCGATAGTCAGAGGCTTAGGGTCACCCTGAGCATGGGTTGCATCCCTGAGGATCTTGGCTAATAGCTTCTGATGGACCCGTCCTCCATGAATTTATCCAATTCTTTTTTGAACTTAGTTATACTTTTGGCTTTTGCATCAGTTCTTGCAAATATGTTTGTATTCAAGTCTAGTGATCATGTCTGCTTTCTGATCCCATGAAGTTCCTGGATAAAAACAAAAAAGAACAGGACTTGATAGTTAACATTTTCTTTGCATGTGGTTCATCTCATCTGCAGGGCTCTTGTTACCTATTAACACACCATTCATAACCTGACCCTGAAAAGGAAAGAATCTTGTGTCCTTTGTCTTTGTATGAGGAATAAATAAAGTCTTTCAGCATTTTTCTTTTAATATAGAAGTGGTCTGGGGATTCTGCTTGTATTTGACATTAAAATTCAGATCTTGTCTCCTCTGGAAGACCCTATGGATAATGAGAGAACTAATAGAATATTTATATCATATGTGCCAAGGAAATCAAGTCTAATTGAGAGGGGAAGGGATTTTTATCCAGATTATTTAAAACTCCTTTTGTCATTTTTATTAACACCTGATTAATTAAAACTTAAGGGCAATGCTCTCTTCATTTAAGGGCGAAGAAAGTGCTAATAATACATGCTTCAGAGTAATCCAAATCATCCTTTGACAAAACCACCACCAAAATAAAAAAGGGTGTCTGGGGGGGAACTTTACTTGATATTCTTGAAATTTCTAAGAGATAAAAACACAGAAAAATGTGCCTCTTGAAAGCTGAAGGTGAAGTGGAGATGCCTGCCAGAGTCAATGACAATCTGCTGAATACATTTCCTTTCTTTGTACATTGTGAATGCAAGGGAGAAGTTTCCCACAGGGAGTGGATAGACGAAGTACAAAAGGATACTGCTCAACCAAAAGCTCAGCTATCAGCAGAGCAGGTATAATCTGTTTGATGGCACATCAGTGCCACTTTACTTAAAGAACATTGTAAATTACCTTTGAACACACAGGTCCAAATGAATAAATTCACCCCAAGAGAGGGTAGGAAGACAGCCATCAGCCATTCTTGCAGTTAACAGTAGGCGGTGCTAAGGAAATGCACCAATCTGTGCATTTCCTTTGGGGTGCGCTGATCTTCCACTGAAGAGTTGTGGGGGCTATTTTCTACAGCACTCCTCCTCCCCCCTCGGCAGATGCTCCATGATGAGACTCTGAACTGCAGTTTAAGATCATGGAAGCAGCCAAAACCCTGGGAGAAGCTAATCCAGCCGTTCTTAAACTAAATTGCACCACAACCCTTTTTGGTCAACAAAAATCTCTACAAGACACTGGGAGAGGGGACCGAAGCCTGAGGGATTCAGCCCCCGGGTGGGGTGGGATGGGCTGTAACCTGAGCCCTGCCATCCAAAACTGAAGCAAAAGCCTGAGCCCCGCTGCCCAGGGCTTTAGCCCTCGGGCGGTGGGGCCAGGTTTCAGCTTCAGCCCCAGACCCCATCAAGTCTAACGTCAGTCCTTGCAACCCCCCACTTTGGGGTCCTGACCCACAGTTTGAGAACTGCTGAGCTAGTCCATTCATAATTTAGTTCTTTCAGTTGTACTTTTTATTTTAAATTCTTTTGTTATTTAACACTTGTTCTTCAGTTTTTCAAAAGCCGATTGTTTTTGTCCCATGTTTCTAATGGAGTTGAAAATTAAGATTGCGTTCCCCCCTCATTTATTGTCTTGTTTATGGGATCACATTCAGCTAGTGCCCCTACAGGAGTAGTAGCTGTGATTCTAAGCCCTGGCTGAGGCAAGCTCAGTGCTGCAGAGAGTGGGGGGAAAGATGGCAATACATTACCTTTGCAGCTGGGAATTGGAACCGGACCTGCATAATCTAGAGCAACTAAAGGGCAGTTCCATGAAAGCCCTCCCTCTCTGCGGTTGGGACCAAAAGGCTGAGACCCGTCTGCCTCTCCCCCTCCACCCGGAACCCTAACCCTCACCTTGCCTCCCTGGCAGTGGTGTGGGTTGCAGGCGAAAGGGCTAGGGCCGGGTGGTCGGTTAGCACACGGCCGCGGCCATCTGGCCCCTCCGAGCCAAGCGCCTGGACTGAACCCAAGCCAGTGAGCACCTTGCCCTCCAGCTTGCTCCTGTGAAATCTCGCTTGTGACTGTAACGTCCGAAGGGCGGGCACCGAGGAGGGGATGCCCTGGCCAGGCAGGACGTCCCAGGAGGACCAGGTTCAGAGAGGTGTGGTGGCGGGAGAAACAGAGGGACCTGCGGGCCCCTCTCCCTGCTCTCACCCTGACCCCCGGGTCCAGCCCTCTGGTCACTGTTTAACCAATTAGTCCCCAGGGAGGGCCTGAATAAGAAGAGGAGCTCCTGATTATCAGATCAGATGGGGGCTGGGCAGCTAATGAGCTAATTAACCCATTTACAAGGAGATTGGATAAAAGAGCACAGGAAGGAAGTGCAGGGGGGACAGGAACCACTCACAAGAAAGAAAGAAAACAAGTGAGTGAGCGAGCCTGATAAAGGGAGCTCTGTGTGAAGAGAGACCTTTCCCACCCTTTGGGAGAAGGGGTAGTTAAGCTGAATGACTCTATAAATAGCATGGCTGCATGAGTATGTAAAAGGTGGTGAGGTGAAGTGCTGTAAAGAAACTACATGGTGGTATCTACAAAAGGAAGATCTCTGAGCAGCCTGTGTGAGAGCAAAGAAGACTGGAGCAGAGGGTGCCCCATCCCACATGCCGGCTTGTCCTGAAGCCTGTCTTTATCCATACTGACAGAGAATCCAATGAGGAGTCAGGATAAAGATTCAGCAGGCTAGGAGATGGAGGAGAAATTACAGTGGCTGGTCAAACAGCAGAAAGACATGCGGAAGACGTGCAGACCTTCCAGCAGTCCTACTACTTGGAGAGAGAGTCCTTGCTTGCCTGGCAGGCAGAGCAACAAAAATATTTGCAGGACTTTAATTGAGAGCAAGCCCAGTGGGCAGCAACAACTGCTTTGGGGATCAGCACTCTGATGCAGGGCTTCGGCTTCTGTGATGACTGCAGATGCATTTTTGGTCCTCGTTGAGAAAGTGGCTATGGGAGCAGGATGGTATAAGGGAATGTGGGCACTACCGCTAGCACCTTATTTAACAAGGGAAGCTCATGCCAGATCTTTTTGGCAGCTGATTTTGTTAGGAATTTTGGGGTCATTCTGGAATCCATGTGTTTCTTACCTAACCATATGCCTGAATAAACATTTGATGATGATTGATTTTCCCCATGGAAGCTCATGAACAAAATTGTAAATACAATTTTACAATAAAGTGTACTACTGTCAATGCAATCTGAGCTATTCCTCATCTAGAAACATAGGTAGGGTAGTCACCCTCTTTAATGAAAGGTGAGTCACTCATCCATACATTTACTACGGGTAGGCTCAATTACTGCAGTTGCCAGTCTGCTGGCTTCAATACTATTATATGCCTGTTCTAGAGAGAAAGTGAGAGACAGACCTCTTACATAGGAGTAATACTTGTTGCCCGTGTTAATGAGTTTGCTGCACTGTCTGCCTTCTTGCTAATTAACTAAACATTTTATTCTTCAATACAAGACATTTGAGGCTGATCCCATTTTACCAGAAGATGATTCCCACATTCTACATAGCATTATAAATCTACAAGGTCTTCTGCTCCACACCTTCTCTGCCTGTCCCAAAGATTCTTTGATTTTGATCTGTTGATGACAAGGTTCATTTGTGTTATCATCTTATGTGGAGTTCCCTCCTACAGGCACTTAGAAAAGCCTATCTTAGGGATATATGCATTCCCGTCTCATTGCATGTGGATCTGCGAGTATCAGTCCCTTCAGCAGTAATGTGAGTGATTCATGTAAATCCTCTCTCAGATCAAAATGAGAAAACACAAGTGTTTTAAACAAGGGCTAATGTTTTATTTTAAATTTGGCATACAGCTAAGTTGAGTTTTGTAGAATTCTGCTTATTTAATATAATTGTTTTTAAAGATTTTTGTATGGTATATTGTTCTGGATCACAAGAAGTACCTAAAATTTGATCTTCTATGAGAGAGATGGCTAGGAGCCAAGCAGACTGCAGGGGCCCAGGTGATCTTCTATTTATGGCTTGTGTTGGAGGCCCAGTACAATTTGAGTTGCTTGACCGCTGTTCTACAGTGTAGCCGGGAGGGCTGGTCCCCCTCTGAGGAGGACCCAGAGAGGGAGCCAGACCCACCCTGGCTGACAGAGGCCTGCCCCAGGGAAGCACCTGACCGGAAGCAAGGGGGCGGGTCTGGGCCTTTAAAGGCCCCAGTGGCCCCACCTGACCGGAAGCAGGGGGGTGGAGCTAGGCCTTTAAGAACCAGGCCGGTGAGCTCAGTTGGTGAGAGGTGGCTGAAGGGGAAGGATGTGCCTCCTCTGAAGTGCCTAGCCAAGGCTGGGCCAGGGAGTCAGGCTGAGAGGGAGTGGCCGGCCTTAAACCCAGCCTGGGGACTGACCGAGGCCTTCCCCAGGTACCCTACAGCCTGGAGTCGGAGGGACCATCGGAGATGGTCTGGGAACCAGAAGAGGGCCCGTCAGGGCTCCCCGATGACTATGGGCCTGAAGAGCACCCCCCGGAAACACCCGGGGCCTGGGAGCCGGAGGCAGATCTGCCTGAGCCGTGCCGAGCCTGGGACCCCGAGGACCTACCGGCCCTGCCTGAGGCCTGGGGACCGCAGGACCTGGAGGAGCTACCCTTCGAGGACGAGCCCATGGAGCTCCCGGAGCTGCCACCCGTGGATGAGGAGGGCCTAGCCGGTCTACTGAACCCCAGCGACCCAGAGGAGGCAGGTACCGGGGGTTTCGGGGAGGAAGAAGCCCAGGGATAGCCGCACGATAGTGGCTGAGTCAGAGGCAACCCAGGTGGCGTGTTGCGGCCAGATCCCCGCCGACCCGGTGGCAAACACTGTTGCCACTGCCAGGGCCCTGGGCTGGGACGCAGTGGAGACGGGCGGGCCTGCGTCCCCCTTCCCTATCCTCCGTGAGGAAGCCTCCCCCGCCGTGCCGTTCCCAAGAGCGGCTTGCTCACTTGCCAGCCCTGCCGGCGGGCCTGGCCCTTAGACTGCTTGCCGCGCCAGCCCTGCCGGACGGCCTGGCCACAGACTGCGTACCTTAAGAAAGGCGCAAGGCGGCTCCCAGTGAGGGGTAGCCAGGAGGGCTGGTCCCCCTCTGAGGAGGACCCAGAGAGGGAGGCAGACCCGGACGCTGCTCCCCGGTTGCAGGGGCACGTCCACATACAGGCCTAGCATAGCTTCAGTTGCTTGCTTGGCTAGTCTGACCCCTGTAGTATGACATCTTCCAGTTGGCAGAGATGAATAGGACTACTGAGTAACGTTGTAGAAGTCTCAGTTTCTGCATACCACGGCACAAGACATAATACACAACTTGTATGCTTGCAGCTGCACATATTTAATGGTAATGGGAACAATAAGTTATCCTTGAATGTCTGCGGGGGTACACTGTTCCATTGCCAAGGGGCATATTTTTACACCGCCCCTCCTATTACCAGATGTTGTTTTGACGACCCCAATTATTATGGTGAGAATAGAATGTAGTTAAGGGTGAAAACCCAATATAGCTAATTAGTATATATGATAATGAATAGAGAGGTAATTACGTAAAAGTTGTTTATGGAAGGGTATAAGAAGTCACTGCTTAGATAAAGGAGGGCACTCCATCAACACCTGACTCCATAGGAGGTGCTGCCGGTTGGACCAAGGGATCCACTGACTCCCTGGCAGGGCCCCTGAAGAAAGTTCCTGTATACAGCCTTCTGAGTGACTGCTTAGCTCTCCAGGCTTAGTGAGTATGATATATTGTAGTTAATTTTAGGCTTTGTATATTTATAGAAAACCTTCCACATTAAACCTTATTGATCTGCAAATCGGGCATACTGTGTCTCACTGGTATTCACACTGATCACTAAATGTCCAGTATCAAGAGCTTGTCTAAAATTGAATTATAAACCAGGATTCGCAGCAGACTGACAGACAATTTAATATATATATATATATATATATATATACTACTGACAGACAGGCCATTTAAAATATGGAACAGTGGGGGGAGGGAAAACCCAGATGCAAGGTTTTCGGTGCACAATATGTAAGCTTGGACACTTGAGGGTAGATTCACGTGGGAGACCCAGGTGCCTAAATTCCACTTTAGGTGCCTAAGTCCAACATTTAGACACCACTGGCATTCACAAAAATATCATTCAGCCTGAAATCACTAGGTGCCAAAGTTTCCATTGGTAAAGTCCCCTAAGTACTTAGATTTCTGCCAAGAGGCACCCATGCAGCAGTCTAAATCCTGATGGAATCTAATTCATGCCTAAGTCCCACAGGGATTCACTAACTAGACATTCGCTTGCCTGTGGGGCCTGATCTGGGAGTTGTGCTCCTAATGTGTCTACCTTCCACAAAAAGCAGTCAAGAGGAGGAGGAGAAGGAGCCCTTCTTATACCTAATAGCCAGATTCCAATTTCCACACTGCCTGATTCAGAGAAGGGACTCGAACCCAGGTCTCCCACATGAGTGCTCTGACCATTGGGCTATCAGAGAATGTTTTGGGGCGAGTCTCTCACAGTCTTCCCTGTTCAAGCTTCTCCACTTTGTATGAGGTACTTAAATAGAGGACAGAGAAAGATAGTGAAAATGACTCTACAGCTCAATGGTCAGGCCCTCAGCTACGGGTGGGTGCTGACGTCCCCCTTGTGAATCTAGCCATTGGTCTTACTGCCTTGGATTGACAGAGCTACATCCCAAGAAGAAGTCTGAGTACTGCACATTCTGAAGTTCAGTGAATTTGTGAAATGAGTTAATTTTATCTTTTTGAACAATAGTGAATTTTAATGCTATATCTAAGGTTCTATATAAAGCAATATCTTAACAGGAGTTTTTATTTATAGACATTATTCTCATGGTACCTATGATACTTTCTTTCAACCAGCCCAAACCAACATTAAACTTACTGTTGAGATTAAACCAAATGGTTAACATTTTCAAAGCCCATACAAGAGAATTTGCAGTCAGTTCCCATTAAATTTAATTCAAATTGGGCATCCAGATTCCCTAAGTGGCTTGGAAAATCTCAGCCTATAGTATGTACATTTCATATAACATTCACATCGTACAAGGAGGCCCACTAGTAAATGATGCACTAAAGATCTGATGCAAAGATCACTGAAGTCAATGAGAGTCCTTCCATCAACTTCAATGTGCTTTGGATCAGGCCCTAAAACCAGAAGGCCAAAACAATGCATTCCTGCTTTTATTTCACACGAAGAGTAGCAAGCATCTCAAATGCACTTGTGGACCTTTAAATGTCTTGTGCTTAAAAAAAGACCTGGAACTAAATGAATTCAGGGACTGAATTAGCAACTGACTCAAAGAGATGAGTCCTCCTTGTAAAGAATCTGCATGATCACCCAGTGATCTTGACTAATCATTTAATGACATCAGTATGTCAAGTAAACAATTCCACCATCCAACATTTGAGTGACCCATCTGTAATTTCTTTATTTAGAGCACAAGTATCAACAACAAGTAAAATTGCAATTCAAAACATGTACTCATTTGCTATATTAATCAAATAGCTGTAAAAATCTTTGCTAAAATGTCATTAGCTTACATTATGCTTTTGTCATCCCTTATGGACTCAAACAGATTATTTCATCTATTTGTGTCAGCTTTCTCATAATGAACAGTCATGCTGCAGGTGTCCCATAAATCCACAGATAAAGACTAATGAGTTTATTAACGGTATTAATTAGGATGTTGTTAGAACTTTGTTGTCCAAATCCTTTGGGGGATTGGCCCTTAAACAGAAGTTCCCCAGCTGAAAGAAAAAGCTATCAACTCACATCCTTTTGTGAGGAGAATCAATGTCAATAAATTAGTCATTTCTAATTTTCCTGGTAATTCTTATATTACAGGCGGAGGATAATTGTATTTTTTGTGTGACCAGGCATGAGCAGTCATTACTATTCACAATTTAGCTGTTCTCTGGGGAGATGTTTTATGTCTTTGTCTATAACCCAATTGGGAAAAGTGTCTTTTTGGACCTATCAAAGTCACACTGGAATAAAAAAAAAAAAAAGATTGGTCTAACTGTAGGTTTAGTGTTTGTGAATAGTGCAGAGATGACATAGCCCTGGAAACTGAAACAGCCACAAAACAGGTACAGCATGGGATATGGCAGTTCAAGCCTCCCAGATCACACTGCCAGTGTGCCTCAAAGACTTGACGGAACAAACTCTCCCTATAGGAGAGTGAGACAGTACAGAATTTCATATTATTATTAATGATATGATTATTATTGCATTAGAATCCAGAAACCCCAAAGTCAGGCAATGTACATGCATAGAACAAAGAGAGGATCTATGTCCCAAAGAGCTTACAATCTAAGATCCAGACAGCCAAATTAATTTCACAAAGGCACCTACCAGATGTTAACAAATTTTGGTACCTATTATTTTTAGTTGAATCTAATCCCACTCCTACAGGTGAAAAGTTCTATATTAACATTACCAATCCCTTGTGCCTGTGAGCCCCTTCACAATTTATCACTTCTAAACTCCACACTCATAATTATAGGGGAGATCCCAAGAACATTTGCTCTAACGCCATGTAGTATAATGGGACACAGAATTTAAAGAGCAAAGTTTATTTGAATGCGAATGATGGAAAAAACCTGTCCAATATGATTGTCAGAATGCTAGAGCAATGAGACCTACATTTTCCAGAAGTGACTAGTGATTTTGAATCTCTCAGTTTCCAGGTGCTTGACTTGAGACGGCTCAAAAAGCCTGATTTTCATAAAGTGTAGGAGGTACTTCTCAAAATCAGGACCCTTTATAGGTGTCTGAAGTTGAGCAATCAGACACACTGAAAAGTACTTGTCACTGGAAAAAAAAATCAGATTTCAGTATATTCAGCTTCAGAAGTTGTTCGTATAATTCCCAGTGATAAATTATGCCAGCCAAATGGGGTTTGGGGGGGGGGGGGGAGAGAAAGAGAGAGAGAGAAGTGGAGGGCTCCATAAATAAACAAATCAATTAGAGGTTCCCAAAAAATTGGCAAGACTGACTGCATAGTTTAAGGTTATATCTAAACTTAGTGTAGAGAACAACTGAAGTTAATGGGAAATAAATTAATTGTTTTGCGGAGATATTTGGCAGAAATTCTACTCCCTGATATGTAGAAGAACAGCATGAGAATTATTACTAAAATACATAGAAGCTGTGGATTTAAGCCAGCTTTCCAACAGCTTTACAAGCTGTAAAATTTATAAAAAGCATAGGCTGTCCTGTGCTTCTAAATTTATAACCAGGAAAATCAATAAAACTGTCCAAATGGATGTACTTTTGCTATAACTTGTAGCTATAAAGTAATATTAGCTCATGCAGTTTCAACACACAATATACAATGTTTAAAAAAATCCCAACATTCTGAAAGTGGCTCTTCACTGCCCATGCTGAAATATTGATGAAAACTCTATATTTTATTAATGGTTAAGGGCAGTGTCACAGCTTCCCCAGTACGAGTCATGAAGCTAACCATAGGCGTAGTTTGACTTTTAGATTTAGGGGGGCAGGTCAGGCCAACAGGTCCATGTGGGGGGAGGGGGGCAAATTCTGTACCTGCCCGAGGCTTGCACTATGGGTGGCCAAACTATACCCATGAAGCTAACTGGGCAGAATATAAGAGCTAATTACTAGTAAGTATGGAATGGGCATAAAATGGGCCATTGTAGTTGCTAAAACACAGGGCCAGCATTCTGAGGTGCTGAGTGCCTTAGTTTCCCATCAACATCAGTAAGAGTTGAGAACTGCTTGTACCTCAATAAGCAGGTTTATGTGATGATGTGAATATTTAGAGACACTATACAGAGTGGCCACTAGGGGGCATAGACCAAGGAGGTAAGAGTGAACCAGAAATAAAGGCAGTCTTGCATCCACCCCAAGCGTGTTGGGTCTTTGTAATCTCTCCTTGGTGTTAGAGTAGGATAAAACAAAGATCCAACTGACCACAAACCACTAGTTGCTCTTCCAAGTCAAAAGAAAATCTAGGCATTACCCACCTAAAATACAATATTTTCTAGTGAGTCTTATGAGTTTTCATTTCTCAGCTGCTCATGTACCTTGGAAGAATCTGACCACAGCTAATAAATTTTTCAGGTCCCCGGTCCCAGACACACCACAGCAGGAGCAAACAGGTGGAGTTGCTCTTAGAAAGTTTTGTAGATAACAGTACACAAAAAGCAGCAAGAGGCAGATGAATTACTGAGTCAAATCATGATGCACTGCAAAGAAGGTTGGACAAAACAGACAAAGTCAGAAACCTCTGTGAAACCATCTTATGTTGTTTCTGAGGATCTTACCACAAACTAAGGGCTATTATTGAAAGGATCTAGACTGGTTATCCCTGCATCAATGTAAAAGGAAATCCTTGACATCAAGGCATTATATAATGTAGTGAGAGAGCTTGATGGCCTTGGCTGAGCAAACACTTACAATGTGATGTTTGTGTTCACATGAGAACCACCCACCTTAACAGTTATTACCTTCTGTTTTGTCAGACAGGCCACGGAGGAAAAGTTCGGACTGACCTTTTCTATCTGAAAAATGCAGCCTATCTTTTGATGACTGATTATTTTTCAAGATTCACTAATATTGCTAGGTTGCTCAACTCCACACCAAGTGCACTTGTGGAGAGGATAAAACCCACCTTTGCCTGTTTCTGGATTCCAGAGCAAGTAATCTCTGACAATAGTCCCCAATTTTCCTCTGAGCTTTAAGAGGTTTGTGGGTACCTATAGTTTCCCACATCCAGTCCCCGGTTTTCCCAGAGAAAAGGTGAAGCAGAACATGAGGTGAAGGCAATAAACAACTTCTTTCTAAATGCTCACATCTTGATTTTGCCCCATTGGCATACCAGTCAACACCTCTAGCAAGTGGCTTCAAACCTGCAAAACTGTTGATGGGAAGATAGTTGAAGTCCACTATCTCAACCATCTTTTCCCAATTAGGCCCTTGTTGACCTGACTTTCTGAGAGTACCATAATCAGATTCTTGAGAGTTCTGAATCCAGGAGATTGTTTGGGCAAAAGATTCTCAAGAGAATGAGACAATGCTAGGATGTGCCAGAACCCCATAATCCTACTTTGTTAAGGTGCCAGCAGGTTTCATTGTCAGAACCAATTTCATCTTGTTGTGTTACCAGATGGACATTCAATACACCTTGATCAGTATTCTGAGACTGAATCTGAGAAACTCTCGTCTCCCCCTCCATACGTATGTCTGCAGAGAACTGCAAGTCTGTCCTCCAGATCCTCTCCCTCCAAGGAGATATCCAGCTACAGACAGATGCCCTCTTGCATTCCCGGAGAATTCCATAAAATCTTGAGAATTCAAGAAAGTCAGAGGACTAGTAGCAGAATGTCTTAAAAGGGCAGACTATATCCTGGACACAAGGCTGAAGGTTCAAACAGTCACTCCTGTCCTGTATAAGGCTATTTATTTTTGTTTTGTGTTGATATTTCATTCCTGTTATATGTTGTCCTTTAATTAAAAGTTTGGATAAAAGGTTTATCACTCATCTCTTTTCAAATGGCCAGAAGCTAATAAGGCACCTTGAGAACAAAGAAAATGTTATTTATAGGGCCAGCCTCTCTGCTGGTGTAAGTTTGCATCAGTTGAGAACCTGGCCCATAAAGCTCTGTGAATAAATAGCTCCATAAAAAAGCCTATAGCCATTAGTTTTTGTCATGGTCCAAATGTCTTGGTCAAGGTATAGTCAAGGTCCAGACTCCAGAGAAAATAATAATAATAAAATAATAATAATAATTAAATAAAGATTTTGGGGTCCGTTCAAAAGTGTCTGGCAGTTCAGATTTGGCCTGCAGTCTATTGACTACCGTTGGCCTATAGGAATTATTTTTTCAAGAGCAAATGTACAGATTCCCATGCAACTCCTCCATTCCCTACCAAAGAGCACCTGCAGATTAAAGTGCTACTCAACATGAGCAAGGGTGGCAGAACCAAGGCCTATATAGTTCCAGAGTGCTGGAACTTATGGAAGGGAATTATTTCTGGGTTTTGTTGTACTGGAAGACTTACCTTTTGATCATATTTCTCCAATCTTCAAGTTGTGATGCTTTCTCAAAGTACCCAGGGGCACCTTGCCACCATCTGCCCTTAACGTGAGGAGGCCTTCTCTGTTCCTGTAGTGAGTCAGCTCCCCGACACAGCCTCTGGCCACACAAGCACTGCTTTCTAGGCCTCCGCAGGCCCCGCTTTCTCATTGAAGTTTAATGATAGGTACACTCCAACGGCCAAACACTCTGACTGTACCCCTGGAGTGTCCAGCTCCTGTTCTACTGGACACTCACAATATTCACAGACCCACTACTCCCAAAGCAATAGTACATACCAGTTTACCAGTTACACCATTGCTCCACTCAACACACAGCACTTAGATATCTTTATAGTAAAAACAAGAATTTTATTTAACAAAGAACAGATATTCAAGAAGCAAATAGAAATAATGGAAACAAACACTTACATGTAAATAAAACAACGTGCTTTCTAGAGCCTCAACTTAACTAAAAAGACATTGCCATGTCACAGAGCCAAAGCTCACACAAAATCCAGTTTATTACAGCCAGGCTAGTCTGTGATCTTCTGATCATGAGAAGTCACGCTGTCTCTTCCCTCCTCAATGGAAGTATGCAGAGTGAGTCTGCCCCTCCAGTTATAGTCCAGAAATCCATTGTCTTCACTTGTAAACAGGATAACCCTCCTCTGCTTGTGTTTTCCTGTCTAATCTCCCCAAGGGACTTTGCAATCACATGATTAGCATTTTGCTCAGACTGTAAATGGGCTCCTATTGTGAAGCAAACAATACTCGGTTTACATGTAGGCAGAAAGATAAACATCTCTTGCCTGAAAAACCTGTTTCTCGCCTTTTGGTGACCAGACCCTACTCACCGACCTCAAGAACATAATTTTCAGTATACACAACTCATTACATATTATCTGTACATAAACTTCACAATGATTAGGAGAACCAGCATGACACTGGCTTTCAGCAGAGACTTAACATGACATTCTTTGATGAACTACTATGCAGAGACCAGATCCAAGGGATCTCTGTAACCCTTAGGCATCGCCGGGTCCTCTGCCAGTTGGTACCAAGAGGTCCCACTGTTTGTTTATGAAATCTGGCACTGTGATTAGGATTCCCTGACAACAAGCATACAATTTCTGGAGAGCCTTTAGCAGTTCAGGTGTCTGTTACCTCACTCTAAATAGCCATGCTCAGTTTGCTGAGGACTCTGAGGTAGTTTATTAGAAAGTGGAAGCTTAACAAAAATGCAAACTGTGCTAACCAATGGGGCAAGATCAAAAGGCACTAGTCCATTACTTTTGCAAATATATCCAGAAGGATCATGAGGGGAGAAACAGGTAAAGGTATATGGAACCTTTTTATTTAATTGAGAACAAATCCTTCCTCACTACATTCTTTGGGAATCTTGTGGCTGGTAACAAATAAATCTAGCTTCAAAACCTATTTTAAACTCTTTGGGATTGAGGAGACATTTTGATATTACTGTTTAAAATCTTAACAGCTTTTAAAATTCAACTGTGCTCAATTACTGTGACAGATTGTACCTCACATTCACCACTTTTACAAACCTATGATACATTTTGTACAAAGTATGCCTTGTGAGGTATCGTTTGAAAACTCATAATTCACTGATCATTATTGTCCTGGTAAACATTACATATAAAGTTATTAGATTCTACTGTATGACATTGCTGAGACATGCTTCAAGTTTAGAAAAGCAGCCCAAACTAGTTCTTCAGAGACAAAAAGTTAGCCAACATCTTAGACAGGTGTCAACATAATCAAGTGGACTATTACCAGGTTAAGAGGCCATTCTTTGGTAGGAAGAAGTGTGTGCATGAGAAATTTACATATTGGCAGACAGACTTGCTGTCTTTGAATCCTAGCTGGAGATGATTCTCTGAGAGGAGGGAAAGACATAAAAATGAGAAACAGAGGACACAAACTACCTCTCTCCCCTCATCTCTTCTCACGGCATCAACAACATTTGAAAGACAAAAGGAGCATCATGGATCTGGGGGAGTGGTCCTGGGTGAGTCAACCAGATTGCTGTAAGCATGTGGTGAGAAAAGCCTTTTTACTTCAAGTTCACTTAGCCTGTTAAATTAGGTATTAGTTTGCATTTTACCTTTTATTTCTTTGTAACCAGTTCTGACTTTTATGCCTCATTACATGTAATCACCTAGAATCTATCTTTCTGTAGTTAATAAACTTATGTTATTGTTTTATCTAAGTCAGTGTGTTTGGATTGAAGTGTTTGGGGACTTCCATTTGAGATACCAAGGTTTGTGCATATTATTTAACTGGGCAATACAAGATGCACATTTCTGGGGACAAGTCTGGGACTGACAATCGCTGGAGTCACTCTGCAATATAATTCATGAGTGACTGGCTAGAGTACTCATATCATTCAGCTGGGAGTGATTTTGTATGCTAGAGGCTGTGTGTGAGAGGAGGACCAGGAGTGGTTGTTCTCACAGCAAAGCAGTGTGAAAGGCACCCCAGATTGGAGAATTGAGGGTACACAGCTGTTCAATAGTGCAGATCAGATACTGTCACAATTACTCTTCAGATTCTGTTAGATCTCAGCTATATTAGTCCAGTAAACTAACTCTTATCACTCACCTTCTTTGCTAAAAGTAGACAAAATTTCCCCTTTGCATTCTGATGAACATTTCTATTTTTATTGAGTCCATAATTTAGAGATCATCTGTCCATTTCACTTAAAATTTGGTAGGAAAAATGCCACAGACCTAATTTAGCAATTTTGAGGCAGATATTTTTTCATGGATTTTGGAAAGGGCAAAATTAGTTTTAGCATAGAAACTCAGGTACAACTGTAATAAAAGCATGACACACAGGACAGCTGAAAGACTATTTCCTTCATGTAGTCACCTGACATGGGCCAGGGTTATAAAAGGTACACGCCTGTCAAATGGCAGGGATCAGTTTCTACTTCAGTTATAGCAATCTTAAATGTGAAGTGGTTACTCATGCCGCTTCATAATCTGTTTTAAAACACTTTTGTGCTTACTTTACAGCTCTTTGTGACCTAAGAACTTTTGCCACTTTTACAATCCTGGGAACATTATGTACTGTGTTCCAGAATTCTATGTGTACTTCACATACAGTACAGAATGAATCATTTGATATTAAGTCAATTGCTTATTATATTACAGCATGTCCCATGCCTATAGACTCTTTCACTGCCCAAGTTAGAACAACTGAATGAGTTACACAGTATTGTACTTAAACATTAAACCTGAATATATACCCTGTGGATAGTGCTTGATTGTTTTGTACCAAACTGTGGTATGATGTCCTCAAAAACCCTATAAAATGTAAACAACTGATTTATCTTTTCTGAAAACTGAAAAAACCCTCACATCATTTTCATGCATATGTTTAAGAAAGTTACTGAGTATATCAGTATATTGAAACATATTTGTGTATCACAAAATAGCTTTTAAACTGTTCCAATCGTTAATTACTCACTCTGTTAAAAGTTTCTGCCTTATTTCCAATCTGAATGTATCTAGCTTCAACTGAAAACACACCAGCTCAACGACAATTCCCCATTTACAGTTACATATTTAGACTTATCAGTTAGCTAGTTGTTAATCCATTGAATGTGTGCCATGTTAATTTTATGTCGTTCTAACTTTTTAAAACAAAATGTTGTGTGGTACAAAGTCAAATGTCTTACAGGAGTCTAAATATATTACATCAGTACTATTACCTTTATCAACCAAACTTGTAATTTCATCAATAAAAGAGATCAAGTTAGTTGGACAGGATCTATTTTCCACAAACCTATCTTGATTTGCATTAATTATATTACCCCCCCCCCCCCCCCCCCCCCCGTTCTTTATTAATCGAGTCTCATATGAATTGCTCTATTATCTTTCCTAGGATCAATGTCAGGCTGACAGGCCTCTAATTACCCAGGTCATCCTGTTTACCTTTTTAAAAAATTGGCACAACATTAGCTTTCTTCTCTGGAATGTCTCCAGTGCTCCAAGACCTATTGAAAATCAACAGTAACTGTCCAGCGAAATCCTTAGCAAACTCTTTTAAGACTCTTGGATGCAAGTTATCTGCTGATTTTAAAAATGTCTAACCTTAGTAGATTCTGTCTAACATCTTCCAGAGATACTCCTGGAATGGGATGCCTTGGATCACAAACTTCATTGTTTACATTTTTATGGGTAAGTTAACATAAGGTCAGCATGCTGTGCTGGTCTCTAACTCAGACAAGTCAACTGGCATATGCAGGCTGGCCTTAGGGAAAATTACACCCTGAACAAACTTGTATTTTGGCCCCCTGGCCACTGTGGGTGACCCTCCCATTGCCCAGTCCCCCATCGCACCAGCCCCCTATGGGCTCCCCAAGCCCCCATCACCCTGGGCCCTGACGCCTCTCCACAGTGTTTAATTTGTATTGAAAGGTGCTGGGGCTGAGTCCCGCTGCAAATAAAGCACTGGCTGGGTAGCCAGAGATCAGCAGTTGCTGGCTGGGGTGACTAGCTCTGAAGGCAACGCCACTGCCAGCAACAGTACAGAAGTACAGGTGATATGGTACATGGTGCATCGCTGCCCTTACTTCTGCGCCGCTGCTGTGGCCTGTGATGCCTGGTGCTCAGCCTGCGGCTCAAGACGGGCTCTGTGCTGTCGCACAGGGATTGCATCTTGCTGGAGCCCACAGCCATCCTGCAGCCCTCTGGCCATTCCTGGCTCACTAGGGGCGTCATTTCAGATTTATGGGTGGCGGGGGCAACTTTAACTGTGATTCCAGGGGCTACTTAGACACCTGAAAATGCTAAGGTTTTTTTGCAAATAGTACCTTAGAAATTAGCTGACAGGAGCACTGTATCTCATTGCTAAAGAAAGAAAGAAAAAATATACACAAGCACCAATTAAAGCCACATTTTAAATTTTATATGTAAATTTAGCAAAATCAGGAGATAATACAGTAAGATATTCCTAATCCCAAACCTGGAGGTACCCGTTCTGGAGCTGTAACACAGAGATCAGAAATACAGATTTGATACTTGGTACACCATCTTTAGTAGTGATAAATATAAATAAAATCTGTTTAAAATCTGCTTACACTCTGTGTTACTGCCATTATCTAATCCATTTTAGTCAATTGTTTTTCACTTTAGTAAAAACGTATTTGCTTAATTTTAACATACATGATTAAGGGGTTTTCGCTCTTTTATTAAGAACGGGAATTTATTTTTCTAATTATTTTGGCATTTATGTTTACCGATAACAATTTATTTTTCACTGGGAGGGTGGTGAAGCACTGGAATGGGTTACCTAGGGAGGTGGTGGAATCTCTATTCTTAGAGGTTTTTAAGGTGTGGCTTGACAAAGCCCTGGGATTATTTAGTTGGGGTTGGTCCTGCTTTGAGCAGGAGGTTGGACTAGATGACCTCCTGAGGTCCCTTCCAACCTTAATCTTCTGTGATTCTATGATACGTGACTCACTAACATTTGACTCCATAATTATTATTAGTAGCAGACTTGGAACAGCATTTATATATATGCACTGCACAATTCTACAAGAAGTACCACGAAATAACACCGCCAACAATAATAATATTGCATGTGAGAGTTGGGGGGACACTGTGAGGGAGATTGTGTGTATGTGTGTGTTGGGGAAGAATGTGAGAGAGATTGGTGTGTGAAAGCCAGAATTTTTGTAGGGGGGAGTGTGTGACAGAGTGTGTGTGTGTTGGGAGGGACTGTGTGAGGGAGATTGTATGTGTGAGAGAGAGTGTGTATTGGGGGAGTGTGTGTGGGAGACTATGTGTGTTCCTGAGTCAGTGTGTCAGCATGCTGTTTCTTTAAGCAGATCACTCAGGAGCCTGAAGGCTTGTTCAGCCAGCAGCTGAACTTCAATGGGCATTGGACCAGTCTCTTAAAGAACACGTTTTAGGGAATGTACACACAAATTTGCTGCCGTCAGATTGATTTATCCAGACCAATTGAGCAGGTCTTCACTTCTGGAAGCGATCCAGAAGTCGATTTAGTAAAACCACCTCCCCAAAAACGTAGCACTGCGTCGACGGGAATGCATTTCCCATCGGTGCAGAGGACTGGAGACAGTGCGTAGAAGAGGATTTAGGAAGTCAACATAAGTTACACAAGCTACTCCGCATAGCTTGCGTAACTCCCGTCAACTACTGCCGAATTTCCCCTTAAGTATAGACCAGGCCCTAGAAAAAGGGAGAGGATATTACGATATCCTGTTATTAGTCCATGCGTGGAAATCCCATTAAAATCATGGGAACTTTGCCTAAAAATCAGTGACACTGTATGGCCTTTGATCTCCAAATTCAACCATTTAGATTTCTTGTGATACACCAAACGATTCAAATTGTGAATATTTGGACCAGTACAAATCGGAACTATTCTTCATTTAGATTTCAGTGTTGATGCAGATCCCATACTTTGGGAAAAAATTATATTTATATATGGAGAGAAACCCCTCATATTTGTCTCGGCGGATCCCCAATGCAGGGAAGAGAGAGAACCCATTTTGAGGCAGTTAGCCATTGTGGGAGTGTGCACATGCCTCAAATCCTAGGGCCACCCAGCTGTCTTTCAGCACTTTCTTTCCTCTGGCCAGGGCAGACGTGAGACTCAATATCTTCCTTGTAGCATGATTTGTGTTGGGATAATTAGTGTAATGTTTTAATTAAAATATTTATAAAGTAAGTTAATAATGTTAGCACTGCAAACACATTAGGAGAATGTCGTTTTCTATACTACTACAAAAAGAGAACATTCAAATAAATAAGACATAAAAAATAAATATTACCAACCCCAAAGACACTGTTCATATAAAATTGCAAGTTACCTATGGGTTTGTTTCCCATTCCCCTTTAATTTGAACGAGTTGTAGCTGTCTTTCATATGTCAAAAGATTACCTACAGGCTATAAACTGTACTTTCTGAAGCTTGTTGTCCTCGTCTCTTATGTCAAGATTATCGAGAGAAAGGAATAAAAAAAGGTAATTATAATTACAATGCCATGAGAATACCAACAAGAACATGAACAATTTAAAGCGGATGCATTTACTGAACTCTGTCAACATGTCATAACTTAGATTTTAAAAAGAGAAAGGTGGATAATAAAGTGCAAGAGTTGAAGAATTTTCTCCTCAAGGAAAAAAATAATAATCACATTACTTGCACTGTTAAGGAATATCTCATTTGATTACAGTTTTTAGGTTCTGTAATATATTTTTTTCTTAAGCAGGAAACTCAGCCAAATTCTACTCTCACTTTTGCTGGTTTAACAATAATAGTAGAAAATAACTTAATACGGCAAATCTTATGCTGAACAGAGGAGGTCAGTATCACCGTCCA
Organism: Emydura macquarii macquarii; assembly: GCF_026122565.2. Taxonomy (NCBI): domain Eukaryota; kingdom Metazoa; phylum Chordata; order Testudines; family Chelidae; genus Emydura; species Emydura macquarii. The sequence goes on along the minus strand of NW_027132668.1, from coordinate 10,466,770 downwards.
CATTTTACAGATAATGAAGTGTAAATATTGGTCTCACTCCTGAAGTCCTTGACTCAGCAAAACCCCAGTAAATGCTGTAATAATCAATCCACAGCATCTACCATTCACAATTATGGAACGAATCCCACCAGGTGCTGATTGACCTCAACTCCAGGTGAAGCCAATGTAGATTTAAGGCGCTTAGCACCTTGCACAATCAGGCCCTGTCTGTTAATGCTACAACATATATGTGAGAGGTAAAACATTTGAGTGGGAAACAAAGGTTTTCTTACTGTCACATATGAAGTTGCAGCAGTCACTTTGTTCTGCCAGATGTCAACTAAAAAATAAAGCCAGACGAATATCGTATTTTAGGAAAGACAAAAAAACCAACTATGAATATGCTGAAGTAGGTTTTTATTCTTGAATCCTACCAAATAATTGGCTGCCAATGTCTAGCAATTTTGATTAGGGAAATTAAGATATGCATTGAGTGTCTGTTGGTTTTGAATGCCATGGTCACCCTCCAACTGAGAAGCTGTTTACATCTGCCAACACCAGTGGACAGACACCAGTTTGGCCTTGGCAGAGTCTTCGTGTAGTGGCAATTCATGGTGTGCAGATATCTCAGTCAAAAGTCAAACTAGGACCCTCAGCGTATCTACACTGCTATATAAAACCTGCAGCACAAAGTCTCAGAGCACAGATCAGATGATTTGGGCTCGCCGGGGCTCAGGCTGAGTGGCTAAAAATTGCAGAGTAGATGTTTGGGGTCGGGCTGGAATCTGGGCTCTGAGACCTTCCCCCACTGTGCCATGAGTCACTTATTGCAGCGTAGATGTAGAGTCCATAGACAGCAGTTCTACCTGGTGAGCTAAATAAGACGCATCTCCCAGCTGGTCTAGTAAGAGTTGTGCCAAATTTGTATCAGTTGGACTTTGCTTTCTGCACATTTTACAAAGCTATTAAGGGATTTATCATACTACCAACGAGAGGCTCTTTTGTGGTGAATTTCCCTACACAGAGCTCTAACAGAGCTGGCTCTGACATTTTGCTGCCCCAGGCAAACTGCAATATTTTAGACTATGTTTTACTCTTTTTATCTGGTTGTTTAATGTGTGGAATCAAAAATTCAGACCGGATGCCTTAGACTGGAAACTGTGATAGAAATGCTAAATTCAGGCAGAATGTCTTAGAACTACAATAGAAATGCAAAAATCGTTGGTCTATGTTGTAAGACGTTAACTACCTTTGTAACTGCACCCAGCCATACCCTGTCAGATAGCAAGTGACTGCATGTGACTCGGGACTTACTGGCACCAAAGAATCACTGGGACATGCTGGCACCGTGAGACCCACCACTGTGTGTTATAAGTACCCCAGGTGTGGTAAATGACCTGTTAAGTATCAGAAACTCCACTATACGATCAATATGTAAAAAGGAATCTTAAAAAACCTATATAAGCTATCTGTATTTTGTACCAAGGTGAAGTGTCAGAGATCAGCACAGGGATGTGCTGTCTGGGCTTCCCTATAGCTATAGCTGCCTGTGTGTATGTCACAATTAAAGTTCTGCTCGATCTGACCCTAAAAGAGAAGCTGCGTGATTTTTCCACGACAAATGTAACATTTTAGCTTTATATTTTAAAATTAATTATCTAACAATTAAAAAAAAATGATTGAGCTAAATCCTCCCCACACAACTGATCTGTGTTGCTCTGGCAGTACAAAAGAGCCAGAAACCTGGTGGATCCATATACCTGCAGATAGGGAAATCCTCAGGTGACAGGTTCTAATCACCCTGCTTGCAGCCCCTGATATAGGTAGCTTGTCTGGGGTCAAGGGCTCAGCTTGCTCTAGCTGGTGCAGTCTCAGACTCTCTGCTGGAGTCAGGGCCCAAGCATAATTTTTTCAGGCCCAGTACAAACTTGTAAAACAGGCCCCTTCCCATACACATACCACAATCCCTCATCCCATACATACAATCTCATGAGCCATGAAAAAGGTTTGAGAAGAACTTCAGGAAAATTATGCCCATCAACATCTTTTGGCATTGTCTTTGCTAGCTTCCGCATTTATTCAAAAGTCATGACGCCAGATAGGACAGTTTTTTGATGGATAGAATCTGTTATGTTTTCAGACCACAAGCTGGATCTTTGAAAAGACAAGAATCAGATAGTGTAGCACTACTCTCTCCTGCTTCTTGTAAACCTTCTGAATGTGGTGGTGCTAATGGTGATACTACCTGACTATCTTCAAGCATTAGATTGGAGTCACACGATGCATGTTCTGGCAGCTTTTCTTTGTCATCAATTGCCAGTGCCACAGATACAGTCTCTCTATATTGAAATCATTTTCCTCTTGATTTTCTTCATCTGCTTCCCTAGTTAGTATATTGCCTGACTGCAGAAAGGCCTTGTCTGATTTGAAAAACTGGAGGATAGGTTGGTGTCCTTTAGCTTCTTTTAGTTCCCTTTCTTTTACCTCCTTATGTTTCTGGCTGCCTGGTTTGTATTTATAACCACCTCCAGACATAGCACCATGGGGGGGAAGGGGTGTGTGTGACTGTGAGTGACTTAGACACTTACTCTCATATATTTTGGGCCTTCAAATCCTACCAGAAGCAGCAGCAGCACTGGCTCCCACTGTCTTATGGTGCTTTGCTTTGCCCCTCCCACCAGCTGTCCCTCCCTCCTGCCTATGCACAAGGAACTCTGGGACTGGTAGTTCTTGATCTTGACATGATAGACCATGTCACAGAGAGGAACACAAATCTCTCTGTGTCTCAGTCTCAAACTACAAGTCCTAGTTTAACTGCACAAGCACACACTCATTGTTCTAGAGAAGGGCCTGGGCTGGGCCAGGAGGCCCAGCACCTCACTGTTCAGAATGTTGCTTGGGACTGCTCGTACACTGCTTCTGATTGGCTCCAGCAAATCTGCCATGATCTGGACAATAGATACATAGACACAGGGAAATAAGTTTCTATAAATATCCTCAGGCATGATCTACAATTTAGCCTCAATTTTTTCCTCATGATATTGGGGTTTGCAGCCTGGGTCGGGCTCCCCAGGGCCTCCGGGCCCCAGTAAAGTGTACCCTTTCCCCCCAAGTGGGGGCCTTGGCTGGAGTCTGTGTCGGGGGTGACAGAAGATGTTGCAGTTGGGAGGCTGCAGGAAGTGAGACCATGCAGTGACTATGTGGCAGAGGGAGGGCAGGGAGAAGGATGCTCCTACTGCAAGGTGGAGATACAGAAAGAAGTTGGTTTATTTTTCTGCCTCCTTCCACTCAAGGCACCTATAGTTTTTGGTAAAGCTGGCACTAGGGTCCATACCGGCCATCTCCACAACAGGCTTGAGTCAAGTGGTTAATTAATCTTTCCCCAGGGATGCTACATGTAACATAGCCACCATGCTGATGAAGATGTATTACTTTAATCTATCTTGCTATTTTTAAAGATGCTTTTAAAAACTATTTTTAATTATATACCTATAAATCAACTTTTAATGTTGCTCGTGGTCACTTGAAGTGATTCATTAGCATATTTATAAACTGAAGCTGTCACAAATCTAGATACACATTATACCTGGAAATATACAAAAGTCTGCATTTTTAATTGGTAAATGTGAGTTCTCTCTTCCATCAACAGATGTACCGTATATCATAACATTTACTATGATGGACATATATTTGCTTCAGTCATTTAATAAATTGATTCTAAGCAAGCCTGATTATTCAAAAGGCTATGGTGCAGACAGTTTTATGATTCAGAAGTGTGATCTTTCAGACACCTCAGCATAAATTATATTTTCTATTTCAGAAATGAATTACGAAGAGAGCAGCCAGTTTATATTTAAGATTGTGTCTTTTCATTCAGTTCTGATTTTTGACCCCTTTACTAAGTTCTCCAGTGAAATTCATCTGAGGTTCAAATGTGCTAGTGGACATTAAAAAAAAAAAATCTCTTTGCCCAGGTTATTCAAACAAGTTCTTTGGGATATAGGACATGAAATATGTATGTGCTCATTGGAATTTTAAATTATAATTTTTTTAAACCATCTGCTAGCTGGTAGGTTTAGAGGTGCAAAGAAAGAGGCAGCACAGGACTAAATCTGAGATGTTTGAAGGAATTTTGTAGTTTGGACCTTGCCAAAAAAAAGCATCAGCCCTTACTGTTTTTGGTGGCTCGTTGTTGCTTCCAGTGTCTGGGAAAGAGTGGCAGCCCTTCCAGAGTCTGGAGAGGTACTTCAGCATTTATAGTGCCTAGGAGAACTTGTTATCAACATCACTAGGAAGAGGCTACCAGGATCCACTTTAACACTCCTGACACATGGATATGCGAGCCCCCTGCTTCCACTGAGGAAGCTGCATTTTGGACAGCCAGCGCTGACTTAAGACATCTGTACTACTACCTGAAGCTGAAGACCCTTTACTTTATCTATGGAGTGTACTACCAACCTGAGCAGCATTAAAAGGATCATGAGTTAGGCTCCAAAATTCTAAGATTGGCTTAAATATCGCATTTTAAAAAATGATAAATTTGGGGTTCTTTTTATTTGCCTTCTGGTTTTCAAGCTTTTAAGGGATAACATTTTCAAGCTTTTCTCTGCAAACAAAGGCTAGAAACTTACTTTCTTAAAAAATGAAAGCCAAGATTTTCAGGTAATCAGCTGTGTTTGGGAGATGGGACTTTAAAAAGGACACCAAATATCACCAGACTCTTTATGGCCTAGTGCCATCTCTTGACTTTGGGAGAGTATGGGGTAAACTGAGCACTAGAACTCATCAGAAAAACTCATTTTCCACTGATAGATGGAAAATTTCAACTTTTCATCAAAAAAACAAAAAAATTTTTTCCATTGTCTTTGGGCAAAAATTTTTCAATTTTCAGTTTTTCATTGAAAAGTTGGAAAATTTTGAAGGAAAGAAGACACTTTATGTAAAAAAAATGTTCAGTTGAAAACCAATTTTCTGTCAAAAAAGTTTCAATGGAAAATTTTTCACTAGTCGTACTGAGCACATCAAACTGGAGCATTCAAGACCCAAACTTCCATGGATGCTTTAGCAGTAGAAAGGTCACCTTTCTCTATGCAACCCATTTCCTCATAGAAGCATGAGCTCTAAGTGATTCCATGACAAGAGTCCCCTACATGGACTGTAGCACTCCTCCTGCACAATTTAGGATCAATCCAGAGGATCATGCAAACTTTCAGATCATTCCATGACCCCTTGGTTGTTGCCTGTCCATATTATAGACTTCATAGGTTCTTCAGGTAGAGAGCCACTGGCCCAGTGAAACACAAGGAGCATGGAAATTCCACATCCTTCTGCAGAATTTTTGAGGTCCCCAAGATGAGATCTGCAGGAATGGGAACATATGAAGATAAAAAGTTCTGAGTGCTAAATAAGGAGTTTCTGTATGGATCCTCACTCCTCTTCAACTTCTACTTCTGACTCCGGTTCTAATCCAACTCTGGTTCCTGCACCCTCCCGGCTTGGCTCCTGAGCACCTGTGACGTGCCAGTTTTTGCTGGTCTTTGCTGTTCCCTACAGGAGGCCCGTGGTCCTACTACAACTTGCCAGAGGAAAGGAGGTGGGTCCTCCAGGCCTACCTAGAGAGGCCTCACAGAAGAAGCCAATCAGAGCCCTTCAAGCTAAGATAAAAGGAGCTGCAGGGTCTTAGCATCTCAGTTCTTGTCCAGGGCCGGGTCCAGGGCCAGGGCTGGGGCCAAAGCCTCTCAAGGAATAACCGGAATTTCTGGCTTTATTTACTTAAGAGAGATAAGACCTGAGAACTTTAACTCTGGAGTAAGGGGTGAAGATAAATGGGCCAGGTGGGAAGAGGCCATGGAAAGCAGCAGCCACAAACTGAAGTAAGCAGTACATGGCTGAAGGTTGGAACCTGGAATTGTGAGTGGACCAGAGTTTCACACATCGGGCACTGGCAAAGTGCTGTAAGCCCCAAGAAGGAGACAAGACTCATTGGGAAGCCTGAGTGAAGGGATGAAGACCCTGGTGAGGGCAAATAAACAGTTTTGCTGGAGTTTCAGTACCCTGGAAGGGGTTCATTTGACTGTGTGACCCAGCTGGAATACTGAGCCACTGAAGGCCTGTCAAGTGAGGCTGACAACCTACAAAGGGCATCAGGAGTGGCAAAAGGCCTACAGTACTGCATGCAGCAGCAGGAGCTGCTCAAGAAGTGAGTGCCCCCTGTTACAGTTGCCACAAGATTTCCACGCCTTGCACAGGAGAGGAAGACACATGGAGTTTAGGAGCTGCAACAGCAGTGGGGTAGCTTTCAGAGCTCAGGACTACTGCATGCGCTCTGAATCAGTGGATGGGTAAGTAATTTTGAACTGGTTAGTGAATGGGTGGGTGGGTATGAAGCAGGAGTGGTGTGGATGGATCAGGGAATGAATAAGCAAGGAAGGAAGGAATGATCAGAGTGGAACTAAATGACATAGCCCAGAGCTATTAGCTTGCAGAGTTAATAAATTTTCATAGGAACACAAAGCAAACCAGGGGGATAGGAAAAGCATGAACTTTAGTTTCTGCTATATTTAATTGCACCTCAGAATTTCCTAGATTTTACTGTTTGGTTTTTGATCGCTACTATTTTTTGTAAGGGTTTTAACAATCAGGTCTCTAGGATGTACATTCAACCTTAATTCTAATTTTTCTTTTTACCTTGTCACTTGGAATCTGTGTGAATTTGGTTGCATTGAGCTTCCAGTCATAAACACACAGAACACCTGTAGATTCAAAGCTTCAGTGGAATAAACTAGTAGTATAATTCTTAGCAATTAAGTCATCTTGCTAAATCTCATGCTGTTTTAGAGTCTTCTCAGTCACAAATTACAAGCAATCACACTATGTACCAATTAGAGATTTGAAGCAAAATATTTTAAAGAGATTTCTCAACTGATATTTACTTTACAAAGTGACTGTAAAAAGGGGATTTGGGGATCCACATTTATTGTGCGTCAGTGATTCCAGATCAAATATGCTCAGCTTCTGATTTCTCTCTAAATGCCAGTCCAGCAAAGTGAGTCAAACTGGGCTCTTTCTGGCTCATGCCTCATCATCAGTTAAAAAAAAAATCTGCAGCTCAAATGCTGCCCTGGTTCACACCTGTGAAATCCAACTGTCTGCTAATTCTGCCCTCACTTACACCTACACATCTCTATTGCCTTCAGTGGTGTTGTACAGAAGTAAATGAGGGCAGAATTAAGGTCATGTATATGCTAATAAATTATGCCAACCTAAGTTATGTCAGCACACAGCCACTGCATCAATTAAATCGCTTTTGCGCATCCACAATATACTCCTTGTGTGGATGGTGAGCATCCTAACCAGGAGCACTTGTACCAATTGTACTGTCAGAGTGGGGCATTGTGGGACAGCTTCTGAAGCCAGTAACAGGAAATATAAGCTGCACAGTGTCTACACTGACACTGCGTCGACCTAACTACATAAACATTGACTCTACACTTCTTGTGGAGGTAAGTCAACATAGCAAGGCAGTTATGTTGGTGGGAGCAAAATTTTAGTGTAGACACTTAGGCCTGGTCTACACTGACGATGTAGGTCGACATAATGCGGCTTATGTCGACCACATAAAGTATGCGTCTCCACTGGCATGTCAATGCCCTCGACCTAAATCACAGTAAAATTCAACTTAATAAAACCACCTCCGCAAATAGCATAGTGCTGAAATCAAATTCTATGGGTTGAATGACCATCAGTGTAAGCAGAGCGCAATGTAAATTGATGTCATCAGCCTCTGGGAGGTATCCCATAATGCTCTGTGACCGCTCTGGACATTTGCACTCTGCTGCATCACAGCCATGTGCACAGGAAACAGCCCCTCCCTTGAAGCCCCGGGAAATTTTGAATTCCCATTTCCTGTTTGTTCAGCATGGAGAGAGATTTGTAGCTGAACTGCTCACGGTGACTGCATGCCCCAAACATGCTCCAGCATGGAGTCAATCTGAGGTCTTGGATCTCATCAGCCTGTGGGGCGAATAGTCTGTTCTGGCTTAACTCCAAGCCAGCAAAAGAAATTTGGATATCTACGAGAAGATATCGCGTGGTATAATGGAGAAGGCAGGAGAGCAGGGTATCCATTCTCCCTGTGAGCCAGGATCTGTTTGTTACTCCAGAGCAGTCCAACCAGACACAGGACAGCATTACAGACCGAGATGCTGGGGAAGGCACATCTGGTGAGTGTCTATAGCAAATCGCATTTCTGTGGTTATAGCCCCAGTCCACCTTCTTATTTCTTGGGAAAAAAGGACTTTGTGTTTTTGTGGGGATGGGCTTCCTGGATGTTGGTCCACTTAAGGAGAGGGTTACCCCCAGACCAGTCTATTTATGTGCACAGGAATGCTCCGAGAATCCTTCGTGGATATCTCCAGGAAACTTTCATGTAGGTACTCTGCAATCCTTTGCAGAAGGTCTCTGGGGAGGGCAGCCTTATTTCTTCCGCCACGGTAGGACACTTTTCCCTGCCACTCTGCTCTGAAATGATCAGTCATCATTGCAGAATATAGCATAGCAACATAAGGGCCAGGCCTGTACCCTGATGCTTGCAGCAAATCTTCCCTTTGCATCTGTGTTACCCTCAGAAGACTGATATCACACATGGTCACCTAGGAAAGATGGCACAAATTTACAGTACCCAACCAATATAGTCACTGCGTGTTATTCCCCTGCCGTGTACAGTGTCCTGGGCCCCAACACAGACAATTCCTAGTCATGATATTGTTGGCATGGGTGTTAGGAGTCTGAGAACAGGTATCCCATGTTTTCTCCAGTGAGACTTCATCCATACCCTTCTCCAATCCCTTTGAACCACATCCTTCCAAACTGGTCTTTGGGATGGTAAAGGGGAGCCCAATAATCCTTCTCCTTGGTTAAGTGTGGATTGGGGAATAATGGATGCAAGGCCCCTTACTTACCATGGCTGGAACACCACTCCAACCCGGGCAATAAATAGTGATTGGTATGCGGGTCTGGCTTTGCCTTGTGAATTTGAAAGGGAGCTCCTTTTACATTGTAACATTTCTTTTCGTCCATGGGGTCAGCTAACAATGGAAACTTTGTTCTTTGCTTGCCGTACAGTGGACACCTCGGCCTTCACCTCTGCTTCTATGCCTGCAGAGCGCCTTTCCCAGATTAGAAAGCAGAAAAAAAGACCCTTGGGATTGCATGTTCAACAAACTAATGAACGCCTCTGAGGCTGATGACTCAGAGCTCAGAGCCTGGAGGATGTCCTTGTCAGAGAAACTAAACATGGACATGAAAAACCGAAAATCAGCAACAGGAGATGTTGTATATTATGAGGGATCAGTCTGACATGCTGAGGCATCTGGTAGAGCTCCAGGAAGAGCAGCAGCAGGACAGACTCCCTCTGCAGCCCCTCCAAAATGCTCAAACAACAAGCTGTTTCTTACCAGCCCCCACTGCCAAGCACTCTAGGAGGAGGTTGAGCAGGGTGCAATACAAGCTCCATTCCACGTCGGTGGAGGGGAGCAGAAAGAGGTGATGGCCCCTTTAAAAACTGGGAATGTGTGTGCTTTGCTGTTTGCATAGTCACACTTTGCTCTGGATGGCCCAGCAGCCTTATGAGAATGTTAAATTATCTTCCTTCCCCCTACTATAATGGATCACCAATAAAACTGTACTGCTTTAAAAATCATTACTCTTTATTCATTGAGAGCTCAGGGATTGTCGACTGGGAAAGAAGGGTAGGGGAACAATGGAGTGAGGGTAGGGGATGGGAAGAGAAGGCACTGCACTGACAAAGCACAACTTTACTGAGGTTCATTACAAAAACGGGTTTTCAATGCTTCCCTGAAGCGAAGCACTCCATTGTTGGCTCTTAGCACAACACTGGAGTCAGGCTGGCTGCAAATTTTGAGCAGCCTATCAGCCGCCTTGACCCAACCCTGCAGGAACTTTTCCCCCTTTGTTTCACACACATTAGGGAGCACACAGCAGGCAGAGATAACAGTTGGGATGTTGTGTTCACTGAGGTTTAACCTAGTGAGCAACCTGCGCCATCTTGCCTTAAGCGGCCAAATGCACATTCCACCACCATTTTGCACTTGCTGAGCCTATTATTGAAACGCTCCTTCTCGCTGTCCAGGTGCCTGGTTTAGGGCTTCATTAGCCAGGAGAGCAAGGGATAGGCAGGATCCCCCAGGATCACTACTGGCATTTCAACATCACCAATATGATTTTTGGGTCAGGGAAGAAAGTGCCGCCTGCATCTTTTTGAACAGACCTGAGTTCCTGAAGATGCACATGTCATGCACCTTTCCAGACCATCCCACACTGAGGTCGGTGAAACATCCCCTGTGATCCACAAGGGCCTGCAACACCACTGAGAAGTATCCCTTTCGGTTTATGTATTCTGTGGCAAGGTGGTCTGGTGCTAGGATAGGGATGTGCGTGCCACCATCTATTCCCCTCCCCCCCCCCCCCAGTTTGGGAATCCCATTGCGTCAAACCCATCCACTATGTCCTGCACATTTCCCAAAGTCACTATTCTTCTTAGCAGAAGTCTATCCACCCATGGTGGATTTAGACTCCAAATTGATTCCCAACTGACTGGTAGCAGTCTGGGGTTGCTAGCTTCCACAGAGCGATGGCCACTCACTTCTTCACTGTCAGAGCAGGTCTCAAGCAATTATTTATGTGCTTCAGGGCTGGGGACAGCTCTGAGCAAAGTTCAATGAACGTGGCCTTTCACATACGAAAGTTCTTCAGCCACTGCTCATCATCCCACACCTTCATAATGATGTGATCCCACCAGTCTGCGCTTGATTCCTGGGACCAGAACCAGCGCTCCATGGACTGAAGATGATGCGTGACAGCCTGCAGCAAAAGGGAATTGTTCCGTTCTATGGCTTGTAGTGGGGTGGCTTCAGTAACATCACAATTTTCCACACTATGGCACCTGTCTCAGCTTGAAAATACTGCAGGATAAGTCGTGAAGTATTTGTGATGCTCACAATGATAATGCACAGCTGAGCAGGCTCCATGCCTGTCCGGCAATGGGATGTGCGGAGCAGAGACGGGTTTGAAAAAAATGGTGCGAAAAAATGTTCGTCTGTTTATTTTGGACGGGGGGGAGGGAGCATGTTGCATCATGGGAGAACGACAACCTTCCCAAAAGGCACTGTGGGTAGTTGCACTGTAGGATAGCTACCCACGGTGCACTGCTTTGATTATCGATGCAAACGCAGCTGGTGGGGACGTAAACACCCGATGCAATATGCATGGTGCGATCACGCTCCTCCAACTTCGTAAGTTCGGCAGGTGAAAGTCGATCGAAATAAAATAGACTTCACTTCACAGTGTAGACATATCCTTACATAGTGAGGTTGACATAAGCTGCCTTGCATCCACCTAACTCTGTAATGTAGACCAGGCTTAAAACGGGGTGATAAAAGTCTGTCACTGATTTCCAAACCCGGGGAGAAACAAACAAACAAACACACACACAAGTTCATGCTTTTAGATCTTTGTTGCTTCTTCAGGGCTGACAACAGAAAAATGTAGTAGGAGGCATTTTTAGAACTGAATTCTAAGTTGGATCTGAAAGACATGCACCTGCACAACCAACTGTTAATTTCACACACAAGTATACATTTGCACACAGATATATTTTTGCATATAAATCTGCTTATTTCTTTTCAGGGACAATCTCGTTTGTACATGTGCATATTTTATGGGTGCAATTTAAGCAACTTTTGTCTATTTTTTGTGTATAAAAAAATAAAAATAAAAATACCGCCTTAAGATTAATAGTAGTAAAAAGGTACTGAATTAAACCCCACGATAATGTATACTTATTCCCATTACCAGTGAGTAAGGGGACCATATCTTAATGCCACTGAAGTCAATAGTGATTTTGCCATTGACCGCAATGGGAATAGAATTTACTGCAGGAAGGCTAAGGGCATGTTTATACTGCTCCACAGGTCAGACTATAGAGTGCGCAATTAGCAGCATGCATTGAAGTGCTGCACTGTAACTCCCCTGTCTGGATGCTGTAGGTGAAAACTTAAATGTCCCAACTGCATTAATGCAAACTTGGGACCTTTATATTTGTGCCCAGAGTGTCCACACAAGGGAGTTAGAGTGAAGTGTTTTGGTGTACGCTGCTATTAACACTCCCTTAGTCTGAACTGTGGGGCAATATAGACATGCCCATAAGGTATATCTACACTAGAAGTGATATAGTACTGCAGCTGTAGACACTACCATAATGGAAGGGGTTCTTCCGTCACTGTAGTAAATCCACCTCAGAGATCCTACAGGACGCCACCAAGATCAACGCCTCCCTGCTGGCGCCCTGGCAAAAGATCAACGCCCTAAACACCTTCCTGATCCCCTGCATCTCATTTGTCTTGCAAGGTTCAGCCATGGCAAAAGTGCCCCTCAACAAGGCCGACAGCGCCATCAGACAGCTGGTGAAGGAGTGGCTGTTCCTCCCCCACAGGGCCAGCAATGAGCTGACTTACATCGGACACAGACAGGGAGGCGCCAACGTCCCCCGAATGGGCGACCTCTGCGACATCACGGTCATCACCCGGGCCTTCCGCCTGCTGACCTGCCCGGACGCCACCGTGAAGAACATCGCGGTGAACGCCTTGGGAGAGGTGGTTAAAAAGCGGATCAACAGAACAGCCTCCAGCCACAACATCACGACCTACCTCAGCAGCTCCCTGGATGGTGAATTTGGACGGGATGGGGGTGACATCACCTCCCTCTGGACCCGTGCTCACAATGCCACATGGCATCTGGAAAAACACATCGGCTGCCGCTGTACGTGGTGCGAGGAGCGCCAGGAGCTGACGGTCCTGGTGCCATGGATCAGAGTCACTGACCACACCATCATCACCCTTCATGCCCGGGGCATGCTGGAGAGGTCCCTAAAGGCTGCCATCCATGCGCTAAAGCTATCCATGCGCTAAAGGCTGCCATCCATGCGCTGAACCTAAAAAAGAAACCAGACCAGGGAAAGGCCTTCGAACTGACCAGCAAGTGGGACGCCAGCAACCACTTTCTGCCAAGGGGCGGCTTCACCCGATTCGCGGACTGGCGGTTCATCCACCATGCCCGACTCAACTGCCTCCTGCTGAACGGGGCCATCTGCCACAGGAACCGGGACAAACGCTGCAGAAAGTGCGGGTACAGCAATGAAACCTTGCCCCACATCCTCTGCGGCTGCAAGCCCCACTCCAGATCCTGGCAGCTGCGGCACAACGTGGTCCGGAGCTGACTCGTGAAAGCCATCCCAGCTCACTGGGGAAAGGTGACCATGAACTCTGTCGTCCCCGGATCCGACAGCCCTCTGAGGGCAGACATCGTCATTACCAATGAGGACCGGAAGAAGGTCGTCATGGTGGATGTCATGGTCCCATTCGAAAACAGGACCCTGGCCTTTCACGCAGCCTGAGTTCGTAAGGAGAAGAAGTACGCCCCCCTGGCCGACACCCTGAGAGCAAAGGGCTACGGGGTACAGACCCACGCCCTGATCGTCGGGGTCCTGGGCGCTTGGGATCCCCACAGTGCGGCTATGGACCTGTGGTGTCGGTCGGCGCTACACCCGGCTGATGCGGCACCTTATGGTGTCCAACGCAAACCGGTGGTCGAGAGACATTTACATCGAGCACATCACCGGGCACAGATAGTACCAGGACGAGTGAGCTGGAGCGCCACCGCGAGAATTTATAGCTTAATGGACTAACTTAACCACTTACCTGACTCAATGAGGGATAATCCACTATTACGGACATACCTACTCCCCATTAACCGCATCCCATCTAACCCCTGCAGTACGTGATGTTCCCTAATTACCGATCACTTGTATTCTTAACTGTCAAAACTATTACCCCCCCATCCAGGATACCACAGATTATCCTCTCATTGTACTCCCTGACTCCCAACCAAACTGTACCCACTGCTAATCTGTACATCATGCCTGGATGTCCAGTAACTATTTCATTTAAACTCTGTACCATAACTTTTTAAACATTATCTTCAATAAAATCCACATCTGAGAGGCAGTAGCTAGGTTGACAGAAGAATTCTGTTGACCCAGTGGTATCTACACCAGGGTTTAGGTCAGCTTAATTACTTTGTTCAGGGCGTGAAACTTTTCACAGCCTTGAGTGATGTAGTTAAGGCAACCTAACTTTGTAGTTAGAGTATGGTGGTGGTGGTCCCCACCCACCTGTTCCCCTGGCCACTGACTTGCATCTGTGTAATCATTTACACTAGTACAAAGTGGCTGTAAAACACAAACATTTGGATTTGGTAGTGCTTTTGCATTTCCTTTGCACAGAGGTAAATTAGTACATAAAGCGCAAGATGGGAAAAATCAGGCCTTAAAATGGTGCAATTTACAAGCCCAGGGCAGGTCTACCCTTCAAGCTGCAGTGGTGCAGCTGAACTGGTGCAGCGCTTTAGTGAAAGCGCTACTATGCCGACAGGAGAGCTTCTCCTATCTGCATAGTTCATCCACCTCCCCGAGAGGCAGTAATTATGTGAGTGGGAGAAGCTCTCCCGTCGACATAGCGCTGTCTACTCCGTGGGTTAGGTCAGCATAACTATGTCACTCAAGGGTATGCATTTTTCACATCCCTGAGCAACATAGTTACACTGATGTAAGTTTGTAGTGTAGACCTGGCCCAAGAAGCCATAAAAGAGGATAAGAAGTTGCAATTTAAAGTTTGGAGGGGTCTGTTTAATATTTTAGGGAAAAATTTTCAAAAGCACCTAAGTGATTCAGGAGTGTGAATCCCACTTTCCAAAAGTAACTCAGGCTCTTAGGAGCCTCAGTGCCATTGACTTTCACTGAGGCTAAGGGCTTGTCCACGTGACGAGCAAAACATGCCCGAGGGGTGTGATTTGTAAAGTGCGCTAACGTACTGCGCTGTAACTGCCCCGCATAGACCTTGCTAGTTAGCGCGAACTTGGTAACTTTTAGATCATGTCAGCCAGGAGTACACAGACAGTTAGAGTTAAACACGTTAGTGTTTTTCCATGCTTGTAGACAAACCTTTCGGGTCCCCAGCATCTGTCACTTCTAAAAATGGGACTTGGCTCCTAAATCACTTAGGTGCATTTAGAAAATTCCACCCCTCCCCCCAGTCAGTTTTTTAAAAACCTTTAGTTAAAGAAGTTTCAGATACACCAGCTGTCTCTGAGTGTCATGGTCAACCACATCTTTCTATTTTAAAAAAATATATATATTAAAAAGATGACACCCCCTGGTTGCTGTGTGAAAGACTAACTTAGACAAGAGGAGAAACTAAGTGACTTGTACAGGGGAACAGCAAAACTAACTATCCACAAAGTATTGTCAAATGCACCAAGTGAAAACACTGATGGGGGGGAGGGGACTCTTCCTCCTTATTGCAGTTATACAACGTATATCCACATTCTAACACGTGTAGCAGAGTCTGGTTCTAATGCACCCTTCTGAGACACTGCAGTCAGATTTGCATGGTGGGGGGGCAGTGTGGAGGGGAACTTATCAATGGGGCTTTATATGGGTTCAAGGAGCCACCTCCATGGAGCCAACAGCAGGATCAGGGCCTAAGAACATAGATGGTGATGTGGAGTAGTTTTGCTTTGAGACTCTGATTTAGCATTTTGCAAAGGCTTACGGTTATACTGGGAGAATGGTTTTACACAAAGTTATTAAGCGAAGCGGGTTTACTGCTGACTCTTTTGCAGGGCATATGGTGGTAAGAACAGAGGTCTCCTTGAATCATCTTCCATACCTGAGGCAAGGGCCAGTCACAATCTGTCCCCTGTGAGGCTGTCCTCTCATATTGCCCTGAAAGAAAGGATGGGCTAAGGTCTTGTGTTTAAGGCCTTGGTCCTAAATTCAGAAAACCTCAGTTCCTGCTCTGCTGCAGTCTTCCAATGTGATCCTTTGCAAGTCCCTAAGGGTATGTCTACACAACCAGCAGAAACTCACAGCTGGTCTAATAAAAATGGAAGTGGGACAATGAGGCACTGGCACACATCTAACTTCTCACACTGGTGTCGAAGATAAATAGTGTTTAAGATGCTCAGACATACGGTAATGTGAGTCTCATAAGTACCCAAATAAACTAGAATCTGATATAACAATCAATAGTTTGTGTCTGAGTTATGAAGGGGAAAAAGTTAGGGCAAAGAAAGAAGAAATGTGAGTACCTCATGGGCAACTTTTGGTCAGCAGAACTGACTGCAGGGTGAATTGTATGTCCCAGCATAAGGCACCCAAGGATTACATTCATTTCACAGTTTGGTCTGTGAGTGAAAGAAGAAAATGGACTTTAAGAAATGGTGGGTGGAGAAAGAAGAATTACGAGCCCCTTTTTCCTCCAAAGTTAAACTTAAGAAAATGTTCAGTATAAAACAACAATTAAAATTACAGCTGACAAGCAATGGGGAAAAAAAAAAGTGTAAAAAGATTCTGGATTGTCAGAAGGCTGAGGGGTATGGCAGCACATGACTATAGAGTGAGACTGGTTTTGCAGCTGTTAAGGACCAGAACAATGGCAGATCTCCAGTGACAGGGCTGCTCTGTAGGAAAACCAACTGCAGGACAGAGTGGGGAAGTTAATTTTCTCACATTTGTCAATAGTAAAATAAAAACCCTCTTTTACATTTAAAATCCTTTTTTTTTGATCTGACAACTGTATTTGTGTAGGTCTCTTTTAAAAAAAGCTAAGTGTTGTAATTGTTTTGTTTCTCATATTTACATGGCAGGAGTATGTAAACTTGTTAACTCTTCCTAAATAAATAGCTTAAAAAACTCAACCACCAAGAACTGTTTTTTCCCTCTGGTTGATTTTTAGGAGCTCATTACCTTGCCCATGCTTACAGTAAAGAGCACTGTTTAAGCTGCAGTTCCTTTCTAGGAACAACACAGTTACTCAGGCGCAGTGTTTTCATAAGAAAGCCAGTCACATCATATTACAGTACATCCAAGGGAATGGAAACCCACAGCACAAAATCGTTTTTGCTGCTCTGCTTCCCTCAACAAGTAACAAAATACAGTACGAAACAACACTTCTGGTGACGCACAACTCAATATAGCCATAGTGTTATGTGTTACTTGAGTCATAGCTGGCAGAGTGCCAATATTACATTTGTGAGAGCAAACAGATCGGCTTTAAATTTCTCTGCAGTTATGCAACTGTGCTATTACTTTATTAAAGGATTACTTGTACTCAGACAAGAACAGGCCATCTACCTTCCTCTTACAGTGCCAATATACCAAATACAGAAATATAGAAATAGGAAATCTGTAAATATCAACTCTGCGCTTTAATTGATGAAGCCAGTGGAAAATTCATAATTTATATTTATTAGACTTCAGCCCGAAAGCAAGACATCCTCCCTTCTTTTCAGATAAAGTTAGCTATGCAGTACACCTAAATCTTTATCAAGTATCTTCATTGGACAAGATGAAAGAGGACTGTGTAATGCAAGCTCTAATCCAGTTTAATACCTTCTTTGATCTTATCTCTCAGTAGGCGTTACAAATAGTAGTGGAGGAGCAGAAATCATATTTGTTGTTTCCAGGATCACATGGTGATGCCATTATACTTTGGCTCTTATCTGCATTATGCTGCTTTTATCACAGCCACCTTATTCATGCTATCCAAATTGGCCTTGTGGATAGATGTGCATTCAGGGCAGCATGCCCCCCAAAATTATTTTCTAATGTTTGGCAGACAGAACACGTTCATCTCAATAGCAAGGGCTAATTTGGCCTGTATCCACAGAATTTCTTTTATATTCTTAGTTCCATGAGCAGAACCTGGGCTATGGGCCTCCGATAAAGTCTTCTTGAAAGCTGGGATGGGTTACAGCAGTGCAAACAGACGAGGACTCCTGGTATGCTATGCGTCCTGGAGATAGCCCATAGCTCTGGTTATGGAGAGTGTGACTAGGCACCCAGGAGAGAGGAGACGTGCTGATTCAACCTATCACCTGTGCAATTTCCCCAGCAAGGCTGCAGTCGAATCCACCCGTGGCCAAAATCCCAGGAGGGCTGGTAGTAGACACAGTCCCTGCCCATCTCATGGGTGAATGCCCCTGTTGATACAGTTGCCCTCACTGGCAATTTGTCCCACCCACCTTCCCTTCCACCCTTGGACTGAATGAAACTAAGTATTTATTGTAGCTAAGGTTAACCATCTAAACACTCATGAATTCAATGGCTCTTCTGAACAAGACATGGTGATGGTGGTGTTCTTTGTTAGGTATAATTATGGCAGGCCAAGACATCCACAGGCTTCTCTGACCTACTGGTTGAATGTTCTAGCTACCGTCAGCCTTCTGGTCCAATAATTCTGACTCCTTCTCCAGGTCACTTCCCACTGTTTGTCTGGAGCTCAGGCTAGGAGGCCAGAGTCTTGCAAGCAGTAGCAGGGTCTTTTCCCTCCCAACCAGTCTCTGAAAAACAGCCTCGCTTCATCCTCCCAGGAACCCCCCTTCAGATAGTTGAAGGCCGCTGTCAAATCCCCTCTCATTCTTCTCTTCTGCAGACTAAACAGTTCCCTCAGCCTCTCCTCATAACTCATGTGCTCCAGTCCCTAATCATTGTTGTTGCCCTCCATTGGATTCTCTCCAATTTATCCACATCCTTCCTGTAGTGGGGGGCCCAAAACTGTATACAATAGTCCAAATGTGCACCTTGCTTAATTTTCACTGTAAACACCAGCCTTTGCACAGAGGTGAGCACTAACACCATGCAGAAAATCCCCTTACTGGCATACCAGGGGAGAAGGGGGCCCAGATCCCGGGAACCGGCCTGTGAGGGGGCGCCAGGCCAGCCCTTCATAATGCACAGGGAGCAGGGGGCGCAGGAGACTGAGCGGCTCCGAGCCTACTGTGGCCCCCATCTCCTGCATGTTGTGAAGGGCCAACCTGGCACTCCCCTCCCCCTGCAGGCTGGGGAGTGAGGACGCCCCTCTTGAGCTGGTGCCAGGCTGTGGGACTAGAGCAAGAGGCAGTTGCCATACAGCAGATATCTGCAGGGAGGGAAGCGGAGGCCAGCCAGAGCTGGGCTCCACTGTTGCAATGAGCTGCAGAAAATCCCATAAGCAGCAGGGGGAGGAGGTAAGCAACGTGTCCCACATCGGTAACCCCTCCCTGGGGCAGTCGGGGGGCGGAACTGTCTGGTGGGAGTCAGGGACCCCTCCTGTCCTTCACAGGGGGGTGCATGAGGGCTGGGGGGGCGCACATGGAGGCTTGGCCCCCAGGCACCAGAGACCCACAGTAAGCCACTATATCCTGTATTTCAGCAGTCTCAGGCAAAACAAATGCGTAGTTCCCAGGAAGCAACTCTGTGCCTAGAACTGACTGTCTGTGAAGCCCTGCCTTCCCACATGCAGTCTTTTCTTCTCTCTCCATCAGCCCTTTTTAGTACCCATTCTCCTCATCACCTGTGGAAGGCAAGCAGAAAATTACCCTCTTGTGCTCTGAAGTCTAAGTAGTATTCCTGTACTTTGCTACAGGTGACTAGCGACAACCAAAATGTGCCCAGCACTTTTTGGGCCAAATTCTGGGAGATGGTGCATATAAACATCCACCAGAAACCTTGGGCCAAGCAGGGTTTGTGCGGGCTGAAAGTTGACTTCCTTTTCCTAGAAATTCCAAGCACTACACAAAGCAGGAGCCATAAAGATGATTTCCAGGCAGAGTTTAAGCTTCAGAAGCCTTGATTGCCATGGTTTTATATACACGCTCTTACTTTGGAAATGGCCAGTATACACATCCCTGTGCTGATAATTTAGGTTTCTAGGAAGAATACATTCTACAAGATAAAACACGTAGGTCTGCTGCCACCCAGCATGTGGGAGCATCTGTTTGAAGGTAACTGCATGCTGAAACAGAATTTGGTCCCTAGGCAAAAATAGTGAACTGCTGCCTGCCATAATCTAAAAATACCATTTAAAACAGTGATATTACTATTTTTAAATTTGGCTTCTGTATGTGTTCAGTAATGATTTTTCATTACAATTTATTAGCTTCAGGCTTTAACTATGCTCTGTTAAAATACTTTAGCAACAGTAAAACGCTACTGGTCTAAAAATCTAGTATCGGCACAATCTGGTCCAATATTTGGAACTTGCTGCTTACAATGAAAAATTACAATTGTAGCATTTGACATTATTTATGATCCAGCTAAGCACCATTTTTGAAATAACCAGATGCAGGATAAAGGAATTTCAGCCCTGTACAAAATACATTTATTTCACAGGAAGTCTTGACACATATTCTATCAGGGCCTTTTAAGAATACCTTCTATCTCAACCCTTAAGATATCTGAAGTTAAGATATGTGCTGTAGAAACTGAAAGAAAGGACAAAAAAAAAAAAAAAAAAAAAAAAAAGAGGAGGGTACATGGTGTACAAAAATAAAAATAAAAATCTGGCATTCATTGCGTGGACTCCAATATCACTAATTTGATCAGAAAGCTGAGAAATTCAAAACGTGTTTTTCTCCTGAATATTGCACCTACATTATTCCTGTCTGGTGCTGATAAGAACTAGATGAATTAACTATTTCAGAAGATTGTAAAGTAGGTTTGGCAGGAACATAGGTGCATCTTGTTTATCTAAAGGCTGACCAAGGCTTTCTTGTAAGGTACAAAGATAAACATATTTATAAACACAAAATTACAAGGCTTTATGTACTGTGTCTCCCCGGATTCTTATCACATCCCAGATCACACTTTCCCATGGGAACCTGTGGGACAGGACACTGTGGGAGAAATTTTCTCCATGAATCCCATTATGGAGAACTCCTCACATCTTCTCATGAGAAGGGCAGGACAGGCTCCAGAGCTTGTGCGAAACCTGGCCCATACCCAGTTTACTCCGGATATACACCAATACAAGTCAGGTGAATCCAGACCTACATATTACACAATGTTACACAATACCTTTAAATATACAATGTTACATGTTACACAATACCTTTAAAAATACAAGCTTGCAAGGTGCTAATTTCCTTATGTGGAGTTACAGCACCGTACAATCAACACAGTCCATAACACTAAACAGATGAATCATTCCAATTCTAGTCATACAAATATTTTTTACTCTACCAACACATTGCATTACACAAACAGAGAGAGTTGCTGACATAACTTAATGTGATCCGGGAATAGGTTCCTTCCAAAATCTTTTCATGCTTAGTAAACAAATATAAAAACAGTAGTTACTCAACTGTGTACCAACATTGCAGGGGAGGAAAAAACTCACAAATGGGCAAAGCTATCTGGCATAAATTGGGGGTGTGGCAGTGATGAAGGATGAGATGACTGCAGGATCAGGTCAGTCATTTGCAGGCTTTTTTTAAACATTTAGTGGGGCTTGGTTTCTTTCTTTTTTTTTTTTTTTTAAAAAGGTGTAGCATACTTATAAAGCAAGTTTTGTTTTTGGGGGTGGTTGATTAGCCAGATTCTACTGAAACACACTTTCAACCTTAGCTCATTTAATAACGCATTTTGTTTGGGTTTGTACAGCTCAGTTGTGGAAATGGTTCTGCTACAAACCTAACTGCCACCTTTCATTTAAGATAAATTAATCACAAGCCCCCACCTAACAAACTGGTATGTGAGCCCGCCCACCCAGAGAAATTAGCACCATATGGGCATAGCGCTTAATTGAACATTATTGGACCAGAGATGTATCATATGTGCTTTGATGTGTGAGAGACCAGAGACCCACTGAACAAGCAGCTGAGAACTAAACTCTGGAAAAACCTAGAAAGAGTTTGTGGGGTGCTAGCTGAAAACAGCAGCTTTCCTATTGTGAGTAAGGACACTATCCCCTATTGTTTGGGTCCTTCAAGGAAGCAGGACTTTGTACAGATCAGGAGTAACTCCAGTGATGTTAATGGAGTTACACCATTGTAAAAATCAGTGCTGTGAAAGAAGAATTGAGCCCAGTGTGTTTTGACACTATTGTTTAAAAACAAGGTTAGTGGCAAACAGGTTTTTAAATGTGACTCACTTATTAATCAATATGGAAATGTAAGGCTTGAGGTTGTTTTCAGCGAACAAGTTGTAGGTCAAAACTCATTTAAATGGCTAACAAAAATACCTGAGACTCAAGGACATTGGCTAGTGTAAACATCTGATGGCTCAGGAAGCCAGATGTCCTCTTAGTGATTCTAATTCCAATGAGAACAGCACATTTGCTTTTAGAATTTCTATCTCATCCACCACCTATCTGTAAGGATCCCCCCCTTTCTTCCTCCACCCTACCCCCACCCCAAGTGTAGTCATAGCATCCTTGATGTAAGTAGAATGATTAAAGTGTCTCTGCATGTGTGTAACTACCATTATCACTGTTGTTCTCTCCAGATGGGACAATGTCTGTATTTGTAAGTGAATAGATAAAGAATTTTAAAAGTAATGTGTAATCAATAAGAAAGAATTACATACTTACCACTGTAACACCAGGAAGTTGAAGCTGATTTATCAGACTTCCTGGTATCGTGAATAAACCTCTTCAGTATTGTCTGTGCTGCCTGATTCTTGGAGAAAGAATCCTTCATGCTTTACAGAAGAAATAGGTGAGTTTCATACAAATGGACTTCTCAGATCACTTTGGATTAATTTGATCTGATGACTTCACAGTGCTATGAAGATTTCTGAAAGGGATGTCTTTATCAGTGGAATATAAAAGTGGAACACTAGAAAGGATGGATGGGTAGAAGAGATAGAATATGACTATGATCAGTCTCTGATGCAGGTTTACAAAGTGGATCTTATTTCTTCAAGAATTCTTGATGTAACTGGTGAAAGAGGAAATAACCAAACTGAATAGTGACTTTGTGTGTTACTGTGCATTATTAAATGAAAGCAGAGATGCCAAATTCTTGCTATCAGGAATAATATTTTGGAAATATAAACTAATCCTATTTTTCCCATTGCAGCATAGTGAAAATCTCTTGGGGGTCAGATTTTGTTACAGAACAGTTGGCACAAAAAGAATGTACTATGGGAAACATCTAAAAGATCTATGGATCAGATTCCACCTTGACCTGCTTCCCATGCAACCCCACCAACTTCAGGGCAAAATTTGACACTTTGTATCACATGCAGATCTAGTTTTGTGATATCAAAACTTTTTCGAAATGGGGCAACAATAATTATGGGCGTTTCGTGAATGCTTCTTCCTTCTGTACCGTCACAGAAGGGCTGTCCGTTGTATATTTTCAGCAGGGCCATTGGCCCCAGACTAGCCAATGACCATCAACCCCTTCCACCTCACCTGGCCACACTTCCAGTCCATCAATCCCTATGACTTCTCACGTTTTCCTCAGTTCTCCCCCTCCTTGCCTTCTCTCTCTCTCATTTCTTTCACTGATCTGGTTGTTGATTCAGTCCATCCTGGCTCACACCCAATAGCTGCTTCCACCACTCCCACTCTTACTCGGTAGGGTGTCTGGCTAGAAATTCTGGGACTAGGCTGACTTTCTCCCCTGCAAGTTTGTTCTCTCTTCAAGTTCTGCCATTTCCCACCCAATCAACTCTACATCTCAATCATAACTGAATCCAACACCCACAGTCCCAGCAACTTTTCTACTCACTCCTCATATCTTCTCCTCTTCCTGCTTCCATTTCCCTCTCTGTACAAGATCTTATGACTTTCTTCAAAGACAATTGCTAAGCCCACTGAAGGACATTCTACAGCCACTGTCTGAATTTCCACACCTAGACCCAATTCCATCCTGAAACCTTTCCAGCCCAACTTCCATCTTTTACACTCCACTGATGTGTCTCAGTCTCTAATGGCCTCTTTCTGGCCAAATTTAGAACCAGTACTCAATCTTCATCCTCCCCGAACAGTCCTTCAGTACAGCCGACCAGGCTTTTCTTCTAGAAATCTGTCCTTCCTCAGCTTTCGTGACTCTTGTCTCCTGGCTTTGATCCAACCTCTCTAATTGCACCTCAGTGTATCCCTTCAGAGGATGCTCCTCATCCCCCTCCAGCTTTTCTGTGCGGGTCCCATCTTCTCCCTCTGCACATTGTCTCTGAGCAAACTAATCTGCTCAAATTCAAGAACCATCTCTATGCAGACAACTCACAGATCCACCTGTTTCCTTCCAGCCAGACTAACATCTTTCCCTACAAGATGTTTCTCAGTTACTGCGGCAATACACCACCATCTTCCCTGTCATTCATGCACTCAGGCCAGTAATTTGGGTGCCATCTTTGATTTTGCCCTCTCTTTATACCCATACATCCAGTCCCTTTCTACATCTTGCTACTGCTTCCTGTACATCACTAAGACCCAGCCTTTCCTCAACTTCTGCATAGCTAACAGGCCTGTCCAGGCTCTCATCACCTTGCATCTTGATTACTGAAACATTTTGCTCTCCTTAATAAATGCTATACTATACCATTTATATCCATTCAAAATGCTTCTGCAAAGATCATTTTGGCTCATCACTGACCACATCACCCTCATCTTTGCATTCCTCTACTGGCTTCCCCTTTTCTACTGCATCAATGATAAATCACTTGTTTAAGTCCTATACACACAGAAATCATTTATTCACTGCTGAATTGCAGCCACCTCTGGGGTGGAACAAAGAACTGTGCAGAAACACTCTACATCAAGTGAATAATTATACTGTACTTAATATTGCATAGAAGAGGAATTTAGGCAGGCAGAATGTAATTAATCAGGCTGGAATTCATCCAAGACATGAGGGTTAACACTTAGGTTTTTTTTTTCCAAGAGTGTAATATTAAATGGTCACAAGTCTGTTTCACATCTCTTTGGAAATTCATAATTCACAAGTTTTTGAGTTTACACAGAGCTGAAGACCGAAACCTGAAGAAGAGTTGTGTGAGCTCGAAAGCTTGTCTCTCACCAACAAATGTTGGTCCAATAAAAGATATTAATACACCAATTTTGTCTTTCTAATATCCTGGGACTATCACAGCTGCTACAACGTTGATTTTTTTTTAAATATCATATTTTACTTTGCAGTAGGATTGCATCCTTTAAGGCTCAAAAATTCTCATCTTGCCAGGAAATTCTTGCCTATAAAACTATTTTAGGACATTATCACTTAAAATTTTTTTGCTTTCAAATGCATGTATGTAACAACAATCAGTTTCATTGGAAACTGTATGCACACATCTGGGGCAAAAGTTCTATGTGAGTGAGAATTAAATACTTAAACATCTAGTAAGATTAATGACACTGGTGACAGTTCATGAATTTCTAAACCTTTGTGATGATTGGAAAAAGGCTCCACACTGTCTTCCACATACATATTGTGGTGAGGGCGGCTTGTTCAGCCCTTTCATAGGTACTGTGCCCTCTTTGGCTACAACTATGATATGCCTGAGTGGGAGCGAGGGGGAGGGGGGACCCAGTCCTGCCCTCTGCCCCAGGCCCCAACCCAGGGACCCTGCGTGGAGTAGTCTCCAAACTGCCCAGTCTGTGACTTACTCCCTTCCCTGGGTCGCCTGTCCTTGGCCCCACTGCTCGCAGTCTGCTTCCCAGAACTGGATCAGGAGGGGTTCTCCCTCAGGCCTGTGCCTTGGATCCCTGGCCGTGGCCAGACAGGTACCCCCTCTTGTCTCTGGTACCTTTTGGGGTTGTGGTATGTGGCAGTGGTTGCTCCAAGTCTTGTAGCAGCTCTCCTCCGCTCTGCCTCTCCTCCTAATTCCTGTCCAGCTGCCCCCAGCTGCCTGACAGGGAGGCTTTTAACTGCTGGGGCAAACTCCTTGATTGGCCTCAGCTGGACTAATTGCCCTAATTGCCCTGGAGTAGCCCAGCTGGATCACCCAGGGAACAGGGATTTGTTAATCCTGGGGCTAATATAGATCCCCTCCACTACTCTCCTGTAGCCATCAGGTCTGGTCCTGTCACAGTATCTAGGACCAAATATCTTAAATGCACATGTGGCTGGTTTCAATTCACCTTGAATAGAGCTAGTTGAAATATTTTTAAATGAAAAATTGCTTTCTTTGAAGATGAAAGTTTTCACGGAAAACATTTCTTTGCATTTTTTTTTTTTTTTTGACAAAACAACTGAAAACAAACATTCGGTTTTCTAAATCAAAACATTTTTCAATGTATAGAAAAACCAGAAAAGTCTGGGGTTTTTTTAAGGAAAATTTCTTTTCTTTTGAAAATCATAATGGAACATATTTATTTTCCAGCTGACCCTCAGCCTGAAATAAAACAGCAATAGAACTTAGAGTATGTTTACACTGCAAAGTAGGCCCAAGCCCGAGTCTGGGCACAAGGCAACCTTCCCTCCTCCCCCCTTGCGTCTACACTGCAATTGTGCTAACCTAGGGCTTGGACCCAGGGTCCTAGGACCCTGCAGGACTGGAGGGTCTGAACCCAAGTTAAACCGGTACCTAAGGTCTGAGCCCTATTGCTTTCCTGTGTACATGCAGCCCCGGCTTGACTCAGATCCCGGGAGTCTTGCAGATGTATTCCACAGTTCCTGGCAACAGAGTAGCAGGCTGCTGGCAGCCAGCACAGTGAGCCAGAAGCACCATTACTGCCTGGCTGAACCAGCTCCCCCTTCCTGCTCCTCCCGTGGCAACGCCTCCTCCTCGCGGCTGCATGGAGCATGCCTAGGGCAGGGAGCAAAGTTGCCAGGCGGGCTGTGGCTCATAGTCACTGGGATGTTGGGAGTTATCCTTCCCTGGGCCAGGCTGAGCTGGGAGCTCCGAACTGTCTGCCCCACAGCGCCCAGCCACTGTGGGTGGTGGGGGGCCCAGAGCTCCGAGCCACCGTGGGTGGCAAGGGGGACCTGCAATTAGGGAGGCGGGGCTGGGGCCTGCAGCTCTGAGCTGCTGAAGGCAGAGGGGGGACCCTGCAGCTGTCAGCTGCAGTGGCAGTGAGTGCTAGACTTCCCCCCTGCCTTCCCACAGTGGAGTTCAGGCTCTCATCCCCCGGTCAACCCCAATTTGGCGGTTATTTTTAGTAAAAGGGACAGGTCACGGGCTTCTGTGAATTTTTGTTTCTTGCCCGTGACCTGTCCCTGAATTTTACTAAAAGTAATCATGACAAAAACTTAACTGTAACTATTTCACAGCTGATGTGCATATCACACAATCCCACACCATTACCCGGCTGCCCAAAAGTCCCAACTGTCCCAGTCCAGCTTCCAGAACCTCCACCTCTTCTCCTGCCCTCCCTTGCCCCCAACAATTTCTACAATGAAGTTATTTTCTTTTTATTGAGGTTGGACCTAGAAGCCCCAGTCATGGACCAGAACAAAAACAAAAAGACTTCCTCTACCCTAAAGATCTTACAATCTAAGGGCAAGTCTACGTTTGAAATGCTGAATCGGCACGGCTGCACCACTGAATGAAAACACTAAGTTGATGGGAGAGAGCTCCCCCATCAGCGTAGTTAACCCACCTCCCCAAGAGATGATAGCTAGGCCGGTGGGAGAAGCTGTCTCACTGACATAACACTGTCTGCATAGGGGGTTAGATCGATATAACTAAGTCGCTCAGGGGTGTTGATTTTTCACACCCCTGAGCAATACAGTTATACCTATATAGGTCTGTAGTGTAGACCAGACCTAAGTGAAGGCAAGAGACAACAGATGGATACAAACGGAAGGGGGAGTATGAGACAATATCAATCAGAATTATAGATAGTGGTCTTAGCATACCAACAGCCTAACCGTTACCGAGTTTTTTTTGTAGGCATAACAACAAAGGAGGGTTTTAAGCAGGGATTTGAAGGAGGACAAGAAGGTAGTTTTGTGTATGTTTGCTGGGAGGGGCAGCGTGGAAGAAAGCATGAATGAGCTTGTTTGAAAATTTAATTGATGAAGGCTGGAATTACTGGCAGAGTGGAGGACAGAGTCAACATTTTGACAGCATATAAGAAATTATAGGTAGAATGGGAATAGGCCATGAAGGGCCTTGCAAGTGAAGACAGGGGGTTACGTGTAAGTTAATAGTCCATAGGTTTTTGTCCTGATGATGAATAAGAGTTGAAAGTGTGGGTGAACTTAATACCAAAATGAATAACTCCTGTACTGATTAATTAAATATGAAAATAAATACAATTACAAACCACTTTGTGAAGTGACTGCCTCAGAATTTCTTGTCTGCTACGCCAGAATGCTACAAAGTCCTAAAGTCTTGCTGAAGAACTTAGGTTCAGTTTGCTGCATAGTACAGAGTATAAAGGGTGTTGGCCATGGTTTAGCTGTTAAATAGCTGCATACAGTAGTATTTTGCTGTTGTACTAATCAAGTGGTAGCTATGTTTTGGCAGCAACTATTCTCTTTATAAAAATAGCTGACTTTAGGAAAATGTGATGTCCCAGACACACTTTTTTGAAGGCACTGCATATATAGTAGTTAAATTACAAAAATTATAAAGATCTTTTCAGTAATTGTATGATCTATATTCTTCAACTGGGCCTTGCTGTATCCTCTGTGTAATTGTTATACATTGTTCTGATATACTGATAAAAATGAATTAAATAACTAGATTATCAGCATGTGGCTTACTAGTGTTTCTTCATATCCATTTTTAGAAGAAACAAACAGTAGATAAACTAGACATGTATTAAGAGCAATGGATTACGCTTAAATTTACCTTCTCAAATATAATGAACATTCTTATTCAATAGTGACATGTCTGTAGGATTTATAAAATGGCACATTTTTTAGTGCATATTGCATACATGTTCATACAGTGAGGGTCCAGATCTGCAAAAGTATTTAGCTGTCTAATTCCCATTGACTTTGAGGATCTGGGCCCAGAATAATAAGGACATGACACATCACTGGCAATTATTTTGCACTCACATAAGATGCAATAACAATGGGCCCTGGACTTCCTTAGTTATCTGAACATTTCATGTTTTCTTTCATCATTTACACAGAATAACAGAAATGAATGGGGCTACTTGATTACCCTTATAAAATACTGTACATTTTGTTATAGCTTTGCCATTGAAATATGGGTCATGCCAGTAAACATTTAGGGGGGATTATGAATGGCAGAATCTTTTACGTAACGTTATCCTGAGGGATATTTATTGGAAGAGGGCTGAGACAGCATCATGCTCGATTACCATTTAAAAGGTGAAGACAAGTCTAACGTGGTGGATGATATGTGCCAACATCCATCTCCCAATTGAAATGGACAAGCTATACAGTAGACTGGCTACCTATGGTCACCGTGGCCATCTGCTGTGTAAACAGAAAGCTTACACAATTTCACTACAATCTCTCCATTTTCAAATTACTTTAATGCATTTCTACAGAATTTTCCATATTGGAACTTTAATAATTTCAACAGGAGATCTGGTACTATTCCCAGCTCTGCCACTGGTCTTCTGGGTGACCTCAGGCAAGTCATCTTGCAGTTTACTGCTCTGTGCCTCAGTTTCCCCATCAAAACGGGGTAATGATACTGACTTCCTTTGTAAAGTGCTTTGAGATCCACTGATGAAAGCACTATATAAGAGCTGAGGGGGGTTGTTACACAGTGCAAAATGTATTTAAAGTGGCCAGAGAATTCCTCGTGTGTGTGTGTGAGAGATATTTCCATCAGTGACTTCAGTGGGACCAGGATTTCACCCATAGGTCTGATGAGAAGAAAAAAGAATGAAAACATCCTCACCAGAACATTCGCTTTTGCATGCTGGCACATAAATTTCTATTTGCAGAAATCACTAGCCATGAACTCGTATTTAATAATGGATATTTGTTCATAACCAGGCAGTCAAGATGAATTGATATATAATCTTCAAGACTATCTTCACCCTCTTCATTAAACAAGTTGTCCTTTTTACTCATTTGATTTTCATAAAAAAGCATCACGTAATAAAGATGTGCTTTTAAAAACCTTTAATCATTAAGTTTTTTGCAGGGAACAATACAGGAGCTCAGTAACCTAGAATTAAGAGTGAAGCATTAGAAATGCCTTCCTCCATGGTTGGATAATCTTACCAGTGTGCGGAAATATAAAACCTTTTTTATTCTGAGACTGAATGTTTCCTTTCACATTCCTTTCCAAACAATGCACATATTTGATCCCTATCCCACAATGACACTAGAGTAACAATCGTAGTTCTTGTAGTTGTAGAAGAGTCAGATGAAGAAACTTTAAAAAAAACAAATCAAAAAGAAAACCCCAAGACCCCTAAGCAAGATATGAAAGATCTTCGGGTGAAGGTTAGTCCGAATTCACATTCATGGTATCTGACAAAATGGTTGCAGGCATTGTCAGAGGGGAGACTGAACCAAATATTTATTACAGTTTATTTTTATTTTTTTTAAGGGAAGGTTTTTAGTGAAAGTTAATTTACATACTTGAGAAAGTCCAGTGACAAACATTAATAATTGATCAATATGATTTCATGATAAACAAATAAAATTAGATTGGTAAAGTATCATCTGACATTGTAATTTAGTGCCAGATCTTTAGCTAGTCTATAAAATCATCTAAGGATATGTCCCTATTTCCTTAAGACTATAAACTAATCCTGAATAACTCATTCCACAGTGACGGCAACTCCCTATCTGCCTGAAATTTTGGACCTGGTTTTTGTGTTTATACAAAATATAGTCATGAATGCAATCCAGCATTCCATATATACTTGAAACTCGCATTGAGCTCAGCAGGAGTCTGGATGCAGAAACAAGCCCTAAAATAAAAACATCTAACGTCATGCATCTGATGAAGTGGGTTGCAGCCCACAAAAGCTTATGCCAGCAGTAATTTGTTAGTCTTTAAGGTGCTACAGGACTCTCGTTGTTTTTGCTGTATACAGACTAACATGGCTACCCCTATGAAGCCCTAAAATAGTGGTCTGATTTCCAAGAAGTGCACTTTTAGTTAGTCAAAATCCACAAATACTGACCCCATTGATTAAATGTTGCTGTCCTAAAATCTGTAGCTGTAGTTGCTGATATACTGTAACTCTACAGTTATTGCAAGTTATATTTTAAAGCCTTGCTGTAAAATGTGGAAACTCAGACCTCAACTCATATTTTAACAGTTAGATATTGTTATTTGTATGAGCTAAGACAAGAAAAGTAGGCCAAGTAGGAGAAGACAAGATAGTAGGTCAAGATTTCTGTTAGGCTCCCAAATGTATACATAATCTATAAATCTATAAAATCTGCAAGAAGGGGAATAAGGACAACCAGGGAACTTACAGACCAATCAGTTTAACTTCAGTACCCGGAAAGGTAATGGATCAAATAATTAAGCAATCAGTTTGCAAACACCTAGAAGATAATAAGATGAATAACAATCAGCATGGATTTGTCAAGAACAAATCATGTCAAACCAACCTAATAGCTTTCTTTGACAGAGTAATAAGCCTTGTGGATGGGGTACACAGTAGTTGTGGTATATCTTGAATTTAGTAAGGCTTTTGATACTGTCTCACATAAACAAGGGAAATGCAACCTAGATGGAGCTAAAATAAGGTGGGTGCGTAACTGGTTGGAAAACCGTTCCCAGAGAGTAGTTATTAATGGTTCACAGTCAAGCTGGAAGGGTTTATCGAGTGAGGTCCCGAAGGGATCAGTTCTATTCAAAATCTTCATCAGTCATTTAGATAATGGCATAGAGAGTACACTTATAATGTTTGTGGCTGATACCAAGTGAGGAGTGTTTATAAGTGCTTTGGAGGATAGGATTAAAATTCAAAATGATCTGGTCAAACTGGAGAAAGGTCTGAAGTAAATAGGATGAAATTCAATAAGGACAAATGCAAAGTACTCCATTTAGGGAGGAACAATCAGTTGCACACATACAAAATGGGAAATGACTGTGGAAAGGGTTCTGGGGGTCATACTGGATCACAAGCCAAATCTGAGTCAACCGTGCAACACAGTTGCAAAAAAGCTAACATCATTCTGGGATGTATTAGCAGGAGTGTTGTATGCAAGACACGAGACATCATTCTTCTGCTCTATTCTGTGCTGATAAAGCCTCAGCTAGAGTATTATGTCCAGTTCTGGGCGCCACATTTCAGGAAAGATGTGGGCAAATTGGAGAAAATCCAGAGAAGAGCAATACAAATTATTAAAGGTCTAGAAAATATGATCTATGAGAGAAGATTGAAAAAATTGGGTTTGTTTAGTCTGGAGAAGAGATGATTGAGGGAGGGACATGATAACAGTTTTCAAGTACATAAAAGGTTACAAAGAGGAGAGAGAAAAATTGTTCTCTTTAACCTCTGAGGATAGGACAGGAAGCAATGGGCTTACATTGCAGCAAGAGCAGTTTAGATTGGACATTAGGAAAAACTTAACTGTCAGGATATTTAAGCACTGGAATAAATTGCCTAGAGAGGTTGTGAATCTCCGTCATTGGAGGTTTTTAAGAGCAGGTTAGATAAACACCTGTCAAGGATGGTCTAGATAATACTTAGTCCTGCCTTGAGTGCAGGGATTGGAGTAGATGACCTCTCAAGGTCATTTCCAGTCCTACACTTCTAGGATTCTGTGATAAGTACATAACAGATTTTCAGTAGTGCTGTGCACCCAGCAGCTCCCGTTCACTTCAATGGGAGCTGCTGATTGCACAATATTTTTAAGAGAGTCAGGGTCATGCCTAAAAATGGATTTAGGAGCTTAAATGTAGGCTTCTATTTTTAAAAATGTTGGTCCTAATACACAATGACAGCATAGATCACATTTAAGTGGAGCTGCCTCCCTGCAGCTTTAAGGTGCATGGACTGGATGGACCTGAGTTCTGTTTTTATGTATGTTTACAGTAGGGCTGGTTGAAAAGTTTCCATCGAAACTATTTTTCGGTGGAAAATTGACTAACTTTTTTGCAAAATGTTTCTGCTTTCTGCAGAAACTTAATATTTGGTCAAAACTCATCCTCTGAAAAACCAAAAAGTTTTCAGTTTTCAGCCAAACCTCAAAATATTTCAATTGGAAAAGCCATCCCAGTGCTTTACAGGAGTTGTACTTTGGATGCCTCCTCTCACAATTCTTCTCTATGAGCCAAACTCTCCATCAGAACTACATCTCCCATGATGCACTGTCTCCACTTACCAAGAGTGGGGACCATAGTGCATAATGGGAGACAGTTTGATCAGGGAACCCAGCCTAGAGGAGAATGGGTGCATGAGGCACCTGAACTACAACTCCCATGAGACACTGCAGCAGCAACTTTTTATCTGTTTAAAAAAAACTTCAGTTTTTGACCAAAATATTTTCCATTGAAAATTTCAGTCAAGCATGACTTACATTTTATTGACATTTTCTGCGGGAAAAAAAAATCATTTTCTGACAAGTTGTACTTTTCAGGTTTTGGACAGTAGTACATAATTAAGACCCTGATTCAGCAAAACACTTAATATGCATCATTCAAAATGTGATTATGGACCAGGATATGAAAGAGTAAGGATTTAGCTATCCTAGAGACTGCTTCCCCGTCTATGACTCACCACACCAGTCATGCTCCATAAAGATCCTGTAATTGATAGAGCCCACAATGAAATTCTGGACCTGGGAATTCCAGTACCCATTAAAATTAATGAGCGCCTTTTCATTGACTTCAGTGGGTATTGTATTAAGCTCAGAAGGCATTTCAGGAGGGTTCAGAATTATGGACAATTTTACTACTATTGATCAGAATGAGTCCATGACTGCCCATCCACCCTTTCATGTAAAGCTTCTCTCAGTAAAGATGGAAGTGCTATGGGAGAAGATCCAGGTGGTGTCTTTCAGCATCTATAAACAAACCTCCAAGCAATAAGACGTTTGATTCCTCTGGCCATTGTTACTGCCCTGTGCACAAACTGTAGAATTTATTTGGCATCTCTGTGGATAACTTTACCTTCGTAGCTTAATGCAAAACACAAGATAGTAATAAACTGGGTTTTCATAAGGCAGATTTTAGTAGATCCCCACACATGATAAATGTATCAAATTACAATCTTTTGAGAGAGAGAGAAACCAAAAAAAAAAGAGGTTTAAGCCATGGGAAATCAGGTATAACACAATTAATTATTATTTATTAATGTACCCACAGCTCCCTACTCAGGAATTATAAAAGTATCTACCTCAGTGACTGAAAGTTAGAAGTAAATATTAAAACGGTTGCCTGATATGGTATAGCAATGAAAGTCAAGTGGCTGAAGTACTATGTAAATTTTGCATCTTTATCTCCAGTTTCAGTATTGTAAAGTTTGACTCTGTTCAAACTAGCAGAAAGGTTTAGGTAAATGGGCAACTGCACAGACATTTGCCATTTACTCTGCAATATGGAAAGATCCCCCACCTATGAAGAGCAATACCAGAGACTGCTTCTTATACGTATTATGCTGGAAGGTGTCAATAGCTAACAACAGTCATAGACCTGGGTAAAGCTGATGGTTGTACTAAGTATCATTCAGGCTAAATAGAAGCAGCAATTAAATTTCCTCTGCCTATAGCTGATATAATAGAGGTCACCACCCAAAACACTGGCCAAAATGTCAAGGCCTGAGCAGAAATTAGGCCATGTGGGCTGAGGCGTTTCCCAGAGGATGGTTGCAAATGCAGGGCTGGGTCATTGTGTGGAGTGGGGAGAAGGGGAGGGATGAGGGTGGCAGAAAGGCAAGAGGGAGAGAGAAGCAGTCATATTTGTGACCCTGAGAGGAAGGCCAGAGACAGACCTTCTTTTGGAAAAGCAGACTCAGATTTCTGAACAAGGAAACAGTCTCTTCTTGTTCATTCCTGCTGTGTTCAGGGAAGCAGGACTTGATGTCCATTCTTTATAATGAAACAGGACTACAACAAAAGAAATACCTGACTCCAGCATCAATTCCTTGTCCTCCTAACAAACACAACTGGCAGGTCCCAAATACTGGTTAACTGCTCAGATCAAAGGGGCAACATGATCTGGGTGCCATAGAGCAGGTATTATGAGGATTGGCACAGGTTATTTAGTCGAGTTATGCCAGTCATGCTTTCCTCTAGCTAATTCTCAGGGACTGTGTAATGGAACAACCTGACTTTTTCAGTCTTTCTCTAGCATGCAAGAGCCGTGGGAATATTTTCTTCCCTTAGGTTAATTTAGAGACAAGACCAGAGAGATGAAACTAAGAGGATTTTACAGTTTTTAATTAAGGAACTATGAATCTGTATAACAGCCACAGAACGAATAAGTCACTAGACTCAGAAGTGTATATGTTTACACAGTACCTACGGTAATAAACAGATCCATAGAAGAGCACAGGTACATTTCTCCAGTCTTCCAGAGACTTGTATATCACAAACCTTCCATAGGCATATCATGGATTACCTCTCATTGATCTTTCATCTAATATTCAGAACATTGACCTTTAATGTGCATCAGCATGATCCTTACCAGGATTACCAACAAAGCTAAAATGCATAAGACTGCAAGAGGACAAAAATGATTTGTCCCATCATAAACGGTATAACATTTTAAAGACAAATACATTTCCTGTGAAATTAAAAAATAAAGACCATGACTATATTGTGAAGTTACACTATGCACAGAGATAGAAGTGCAACTGTCTTATAAAATGTAATGTTTCTTTTTGGTACACCACCACCTATTTTATAGACCCAGAATGTTTCCACAAAGGGTTTTTTGGTTTTAAGGCCCTGTTCCTCCCTGCTTTCAAAGTCCACAATTTGTCGGTAATTTACTACCTATAGAACATCGGAGCCTCAGGGCAAGGTAAAGCTATACAGCTAGCACTAACTGGATGGAGGTGGGACCAGCTATGCTGAGACAATTAGTTAGTTGACTGAAAATAATCTTAAGCATCTGCAACAAGCTGTACATTACAGGATTGGCTAATTAACCTTTGTTTCTGACAAAGAAACAATTTTCATCAAGAAAGGCACTCAAGTGGAATCATGGGAGTAAAATAATCTTGATTGTTTGTTTCCATAGGAGATGTAAATCAACTATGGTTCAAAGATATGTCACATGCTAACCAATGAGGGTGAGGAAAAGAAGAGCTTTGTGCTGTCATCAGAAAGGTCAGAAA
Organism: Emydura macquarii macquarii; assembly: GCF_026122565.2. Lineage (NCBI taxonomy): Eukaryota > Metazoa > Chordata > Testudines > Chelidae > Emydura > Emydura macquarii. Next base: position 10,430,759 of record NW_027132668.1, on the reverse strand, counting down.
ATGGAAGAAGTTTATGCAAACAGAAGAACTTAATAGACAAGTTAATCTGATATCTTTAGAAGTATTATGGGTAGATCTTGAGGAGGTAGAGTTAAAAATGAACTGAGAAAATATTATCTGCCTCTGGGTATTATATAAGGTTATTTATTACATTATATGATTATAAGGACTGAAACCATTCAAACACAGAAGAATTAATCTAATTATGACAAGACTGCACATTGCATAGTTGCTGCTGCTCTCTTCCTAGTCTGTCTTTCCTAGTTCCGCAGCTGTTTTCCCACCAGATTCCTCTGCTCATGGTAATAGGACAGAGCTCATGGGCCTACATTTGGGTAGTGAATACTATAAAGGAATAATTAGAAATGGATGGAGTATATAAATAAGAGGGACATCAATAAAACAAAACAAGATAAAAGGGTATTTTGAATGGCTTAAGGGAATGAAAAACATTTTAGGAAATAAGTGAACCAAAAGATTTAAAGCCTTACTCATGGTGAATGAGTCAACAGGATGACTCACAAAGTCAGGTGCTACTCAAAGGATACTGATATTAGGCCATTTGGAGAGATTGTGAATGGTTTGAGTCTTATTAAACACAATTAATTAAATACACATCTGACGAAGTGGATTACAGCCCACAAAAGCTTATGCCTGCAGAAATTAAATTTGTTAGTCTTTAAAGTGCTACAGAACTCTCGTTGTTTTTATTAAATACATTACTATTACTACTACTACTACTACTAATATTTAGCTCTTTTAATCTTCAAAGGGATTTACAAGAAGACTGAAGAACTTGCAAAAAGGACAACTTGAAAAAATTTACTGTTGAGCGAAAAAGCACAACTGCTAGGCATTGTATCTAATCAAAAGAGAAAGCTGTAGACCATAAACTAGATTCTGAACTCCATTAAACTTGTGTAATTCTGGAGTAACTCCATTGTAGTATGTCTAGATTTACACCATTGTAACTGAGATCAGAATCTGGACAATTTTGAATTACATCGCATTACTGCTTAACAGACAGGGATATGTTCATTCTTTTCTTTCAAATGCACTGCTATGGACTCAAGTGGGGCAGTTAATGCTAGTTTATTATAGCAATAGAAACAGCAACCCCTATAGTTAAGGGTAGAACAGGTCCAAAAATGCAGAAAAATGTTCAATACCCCTCCCCCCCAATTTTTCATGAAAATGTATCAACGTTTCAGGCACTATAAACCGGGAAAAGCAACAAAAAAAAAATCAGTGAAATTTCAAATTTTAGTAAAGATTGCATGGGGGTTTCCATTCGAACTTTTTTTTTTCAATCATGTATAACTTCCTGAACACGTAAGTTATCGTTGTTAATTATTTTAGTCTTGCCTTGAGTGCAGGGGACTGGACTTGATGACCTACTGAGGTCTTTTCCAGTCCTAGATGTCTATGATTCTATGATTTTACTTATTATCTGTCTTTCATCACAGGGTAGGTGAGTTTTTAGGAGTTCTTTGACGGAGGAATATGGAAGTTCTGCACAATTTAATTGGGAATTTGTTCCAGGTATACAAAGTGGCATAGGAGGTGGTACAAGCTGAGCTTAGAAGCAGAAGAAGCACTTACAAATGATGCTTAAGTGGAGCAGAGGGAATGCAAGGGGTTGAAGGAAAATGAGGAAGGCAGAGATGTAGGTATGGGTCAAATTACTAAGTGCCTTGAAAGTGACGGGGAAAAGTTTAAACTTTTTGCAAAAGGATCCTGCGAGAGATTAGTCAAAAAGTGGAGGCATTGTCAAAGTGATGAGAAAGGAAACGAGTGTGGATTCACTGGGTTTATAGAAAATTATTATTAAACATTCAGCATCTGGACTTTATTCAAATATAAGCTGATGCACCTTCTCAGTAGCTAAACTGAAAGTTTCAAAAGCTCTGAAAGTCTGAAAATTGGGACAAGGTCTGAGACAAGGCAATATATTTTATGCTAAATAAAACAGGGCAATATAAGAAAATGGAGTTCTTATTAGGAATTGAAACAATACACTAGTTGCAATTGAAAATGAATGCTCTACTTAGTCTTTTTTGAAGGCAGCAGCTGATATTTAATATTAGAAAAAGATCAATTTAATCCAGGGTTTTTTAAAAAAACAAAGGCAAATGCAGGCATTGCTAAGTGCCAAACATCTAGGGGAAGTGTTCTTCCTTTAGGAAGTGATATAATACCAGAGTATGAGAAGGTGCTCTTTCATAATACATTGTGAGTATGCATGAACATATCTCATGTGCATCACTTTGGAAGTTTCCGCCCAGAAACGTTTGGTTGCTCATTTACCAGAAAGTACACCTTTAGGTCACAGATATCTTTTGACATTTGCCCCTGTTTTAATTATTTCCAACTAAAATTGAGGGACCTGAAGTTAGTGAACCAAGTAATTTGTAATTTAATCTTTAGAGGTATTCTATATTTTGTTGCATAGAACAGGTTTTTGACTCTACCTGTAACATAATTTTTTTTTTGTTTTCCAATCACATGCTCCTATGTACATATAGTGGATATAGTGGAGTGTTGGAAAATGTAAGCAAGAACACCAAACTCATATGACCTTTACATGATGATGATTTGATTATCTGGGGGAAATACAAAACTTTGAGAAGCTTCACTGAAGTTTAAACGTGCATGACCTAGTATTTCAGCAATATTTTAGGGGGAAGCATCAGCAAGGAAGTTTGTCAAATGCATGTGCCTAATGATGAAAAACAAAGATTGAATTTTAGGTACAGAAAAATCACATCTACCTTTTAACTTAGTATGCTGAAAGCTGCAAAATTCTTATTTGTAAAATTTAAATCCTGATGTACATATAAAAAGTTGAACCGGTTTAATTTAAGATGCTATGCTCGTTAAACGAATGCAACTTTGTGTGTGGATGATTTTATATTTGAGACAGGCTTACCTGATGTGAGCCAGGTTTAAATCAGTTTAATACTGCATCTTTAGTTAAACCAGTGCCGTTTCTGTGTAGAGTTGTAAAGATTGTCAGAGTGCAGTTCTCGTCACCTGCTTTGTGCCTAATTGTTATCACAACTGGAAGCTCAGCATTATCATGAAGTCTGGGAGCAGCCACAGGAGATCTATATTTCATTGGAATTAGCCAAGAAAACATCCTTCAAATTATTTCAATCATTCAAGTAATTTCAGGTCAAAGGATTTGCTTACATCTTTAATTGCACTATGTATTTTTCACTTAGATTTACTTAAGACTGTAGACCTGTTGGAGTAGAAAAGGACTCTTTGTTATGCAAATCTACAGTGCCTGCCACAAATAAGGCTTTGATCCCTATTAAGTCCTTTTGGCACAATACAAATATTACATAATTTGTTTTACCTTGGAAAGCTACTTTGAGGCTTTTCACCAGCTAAAGACTACATTTTTCACATGTTGCATACTGCTGTAAGGACAATATTAAAACACAGGAGTTCATGGATTCCGTTTAGGGAACATCAGCAACGGACCACTAAAACAACCAGGGTAAAAACAGAACCATGTCCAACACAGTATTGTTGCCCCTTTTGGACCCAAGCCGCTAGTCAAAGTTCAGGGCCCTGGAGATGTTCCAGCTAGACGTAGAAATTGATGGCATTTGGTATTTTCTTTGATGCAGTTTTGTTTATTTACAAGAAATGGACAAAATCCTCCCTCTCCAAATGCAGGAGGAGCAGTTTCTTAGCATGCAGTCTCAAGTCTCTGAAGAATAGATCCAAAAGCTCTCTCTCTCTCTCAAGCTTTTTCCAGGATCACACTCAGAGGCATAGTTTGACTTTTCTTTTGGGGGGAGCAGGACGGGGGGCCAGGGCTTAGGCCAGCTCACCCCAGGGAGGCCCGGCAAGGGAGTGCCACCTCCACCCCCTGACCCACCTCAGCAGGCCCTGCAGCCCGTCTGGGTTCCATGAGGGGAGGGAGAACAACAAAAAATTATCACTCAAAGGGTGGGGCTTAGCTCAAAAAAAGTTGAAAACTGCTCCAGGTGATGGCAGCGGGTAGCTAGGGGCTGTGTGTAGTGAAGGGGGAGGGTGCAGGGAGAGGGGTAGCTATGGGCTGTGTAGCTCAGGTGCAAGCAGGGGTGCAGCTAGGGGCACAGGTGTAGCTCAGGGTGAATGGAGAGTAGGTGAGGGCTGTGTTCCAGGAAGTCCCTCCTGCGGTTGCTGCTTTCCAAGGCTGCTCTGCTGGCCCCAGAGCCGGGTACCTCTACCCGGGGCAGCTCTTACCAGCTGCACAAGGAGCTGAGGAGTAGCCGCAGCCCCAGGCACCAGCAGCAGGAGACAGGAGAGTGTTGCGGCCGGCCGTTTCATGGCACCAGCCAGAGCAGCAGCTGCCCTTCACTGCCCAGCTCCGGCTTTCCGCCTCCGACCTGGCCATGGGCCTCTGGATGGGAGGAGAGAAGATGGGGTGTGTGTGTGTGTGGAGCTGCCCCTGGGACTGCCCTGCTCTGGTTGAGGCAGTGCAGTTTGGCAGGGGGAAATGCCCCCCCACCTGCACTGGCTACTGTTTTGGCTTTCTTGCCTCGCCCTCTCTCACGGTTCTTGAATGTTCTCTCACACACACAAACCTGGTCATGATGCCAAGTGGACCCTCCTCCCCCTGCCCACCTGGCCCTAGTTTTTGGGGAGACTGTCTTGTTTTAAGTGTGGTCCCTTAAGTGTTTCTTGCAACTGTCTGAAATGAAGAGCATGTTCACATGTCAGTTTGAATGAGGTTTTAACAAGGTTTCACCTAGCTCATAACAGCATTAATGGTATTCACAAGTAGGGATACAAAACAAAATATCAAAAACACACCTTAGATTTTAATTTGATCACAGTCTCCTCTTGACCATTCTGGAAGTATCCAAGTTGAGGCAGTGACAGCAGTTCTGCATTTTTTATTCTCATTGCTTTTCTATCACTGTTACCAAAGGCTACTTAATTTCTTTGGTCTTCTCCAAAAAGTGACCTTCCAACCCTTTCTTTAAACCAACTGACAAACAGATTTGTGGAAGGTAGGTCTGTTGGTTAGCAAGTAACAGGCTTTTTTGGCAGACAGATCCAGATAACTCCTGCAGAGGTGATGGTAACTGAATAAAAGAAGCTATATAAATACATAAGTCTCCCTGTAAAGTTTCTTGTGTACAAATAAACTGATTCTCTTTTAGAAACTGTAGATTTTCTCATTATTGGTATAAAAGTTAAATCTTTTTTTAAATCCTGCTGAGCTCCTGGCCTTAATAGTCATGCATTGTATAAAGTAGTATTTCCTTTTACCAGTTTTAAATGCATTAACTTTCAATTTCACAGAATCTCCCCTTGCTCGCAAGAGAGATAAACAGAAGTTCCCAGTTTACATTCTATTTATTCTTTCTAAAAATTTCACTATTTTATACATCTCTATCATGTCCCCTTACTTATTTTCTCTCTAACAAGAACAGTCTCACTCCGTTCATCCCCTTACCATACAGAAGTCTCTCAATGCTTCTAATAATTTTTTCACCTTGCTGTGAACCCTCATTTTTGCTATTTTTAGACATGATGACCAGAATTGAACATAGCTGCCCCTAACCTGGGATAATATTGATTTATATAGTGGCTTTATATTATTATTCTCTCTATCCCATTCCTTGTGCATCCTAACTTTTTTTTTGGGGGGAGGGGCACTTTTTTGACTGCTGTTGCAATTGAGCAGATGTTTTCATTTCTCATCCATAGTGACAGCCAGGTCTTTTTCTTGAGGGGTTGCAGCTTGTTTTAAATCCAGAAGTGTGTATGAAAAGTTCAAGTTATTCCATCCAGTATTTGCTGCTTTGTATTTGTCAACAATTAGTTCTTTTCCCATCATGTTAGCTTAACTTTGTTATAACCTTTATGAGTTCCTCAGTTCTGTAGTCTTCGCTAACCTAAATATTTGAGTCATCTGCATATTTTGTCACCTCACTGTTCACTCACCTTCACAAATAAATATATTAAATACCACAATAAACAACTTTGGAGCACTTCACCGATAACCTTTTGGCATGTCGAAAACTGACTCCTTATTCTAATAGTTTGCTGTCTCTTAGCCATTTTTTTAATCCATTACAAAACTTATTCTCATCCAATATCTTAATGTTGATGAATGATTTCTTAGAAACTTTAACAGAGGGTTTCAAAATCCAAATAGTTTTATATCAGATGGTTCTCTGTTATCTACTCTTTTGTTGATATGCACACATAAAGCTAACAGAATCGAGGAAAAGACAATTTTCCTTTACAGAAGCCATACTGATTTATCCCTATTATTATATCCATCAACGTGTTTAATAATTTGATTTATTCTTTCAACCCGTGTACCTGGTACTGACGCTCACCCCTTGTGCCTTTTGAAAAAGAGATACAATATTTACTACCCTGCAGTCCTCTGGTACAATAACTGATTTTAGTGAGAGATTACCCATTTGGGTTAGCACCTTCACCACTTCTCCAGACTTCTTAGTCGAATACTAACTCTTTGGATATCATATACATAAATGACTTGAAGCTACTGTCTAATTTTGCCATTTTGATCCCCCACAGCAATGTAGGTTTTAATCTGTTACTTATTGCAAAGGCTGAAATGTGTAGTGATGGTTTTTTAACTCTTTAACTGGAGGACTGACAAGCTATTTGGAATCTGGGCCACATACATGGAGAAGCCCTGGTGTAGCAAAGGGTCATTGTACGGCCGGCAGCACAGTGCAAACTGTTTGCTGACTCCCTGCTGCCACCTCAGGATTTAGAGTAGTGAAAATGCACCCTGGAGACCTGGTGGTGGCCTCATTGATAGTTCAGGTCATGTCACAATGTCTCCTGAAGAGAAAGAGTGGGAGGGAGCAAACAGCTGCTGAAAGTCAAGGGACTGCAATTTGACTGGCATGCATAGCTCACATTGCCAGTTGCCTGAGGGCGGCCAGATTTTGGTGGCTGGGGGCCCAGTAGAGTTTTAATTCATCCCGCTAGCAATCATGTGAACACTAAATACAAGCTTAAGACAAAGGAACTTTTAAAATGCTTTTGTTGTGAAAGCCACATGCAGAGTCCTAGACACCGCGGTTTAATACCACAAATAAACAGATTTGATAGGATTGAAACACCCCCGACAGCCAGCATCCACTAAATCAGTATACACGTTCTGCTCCAACCACTTTACAGGAATATCACCAAGACTGCTAGTTACATTGCTAGATAAAATATGAGAATAGAAACATTTTACACTCACTCCGCCCTCAATTTGCACAAAGCTTGTAATTTCTAGAAAGCGTGTTTGTTTGACCTGTAACCACACCCGAGGCTTCTATTCTTCATCACTTAAATACCTGTTTGTTAATAAACTTATTCTTGTTTCATTACAAACCATCTCAATGCTGTGTATCAAATAGTGGTGGGCGAGTCCTCCAATAACTTCTGTGAGTATCCAGTGGGAGGGACTGGACATTGCAGGGGAGATGCAGGACTGAAAGGGTGGTCAGTGTTACCCTGCAAGGAGTAATCAGGCTCCTGGAAGCCAATGCAAGGCCATTGTGCCATGAGCTATTGAGCATACAGGACTCAGGGTTCCAGGGAAGATCGCGACACAATCCCTTTCTGGTCTAGGTGAAACACTAAAGTATCATAAATATGTCATTGTTATTTGTTTCAAGTAGCACTCATAATTGCTAGGTGCTTCTCAAAGAGGAAAGGTGGTATGGGCCATATAAATCCATATACTATTTTAAAAGCATTGACTTCCATTGAACTTTCACTAGAGACCCGGAGGTTGTGCTCTAAGCCAGAAGTCCTACTCTCCACTCAGATTTCAAAGCTACAATATTTTCTTACACTTTTACCGAAGTATAAAAATAGCTACGCGATGTTAAATTACAGAATAGTAACTTACATGTCTATGCCAGCATTTCGCTGTAGAAATTATCATGAATATGCAAAAGAATTAATAGTTAGAATCTTTGTTACCGGCACACAAGACATCCTTGAAAAGATGATATGCAAGAAACCGATTCCTTTTGTCTGGCTACAAGTACAGAAAAGCTGAGTGTCAGCTCCCAAAAGGCAGCTGCATCTTCTCTTTTTTGATCCATCAGTGAAGTTTTTTCTAGTAACTTTTGATTTAGTGTTTTAGTTGGTTGCGTCTCTCCATGTGGCTGGTACAGGATGTCTTCGGAGATGGAGACTTGAAACCAATTCTCTTCTAGAAGCTGGGTATTGTCTGATTTGGAAAGTATTTCCTTAACTGAAGAAGGATTCTAAAACAGGGTTCTCATATTTCAAAGCAGAGTCATGGTTTCCCTTTATATAAAACAATCTGCTATGTTTGGATGCTACCATCAACCTGATTTTTTCAAAGAATTATGACCCAATAGCTCTTTGTTACATTATGACAAACTTACAAACTCTAGAGATGGTAGCAAGGCTGTAATAGAGTTTAAAGTACATGAAACTGCACTGTTTCCAGGACCTGGGTGGTGATTACTGGGGTGGTTGTTCTCAGGCATGTCTATTAATTGTTGCTTGAAGCCTTGGCAGCCTTATTCATTAAGTAAACACAGCATAAGTCATTATCCTTTATATTTATACACACACATATATCCCGAACAGCAAGGATTCTAAAAACTTCTAAACTATAAACATTCATAATTAATTTGCTTTGGCAACTACCTATCCTATTTCCTATTAAGACTTTCATAATATATCACAAATACTTCCACACAGTCTTTCTTGTCAATGCGAATTGTTATTCTAACACACATGGACACACACACACGCAAACTGCAAATGGCAAATATCCAATTCAAGAAGGCAGCCATGGAAATAAATTACCAGATCATTAATCAGAGGTGAGAAAGTCAATTTACTCTATGCTATAAAACAAAGGTCTGCTCCAATCTGTCTCTTGCAGTTTCCTAACTGCCTGCGTCTAGTAGGGGCTAGTCTACACTTAAAACTTACAGTGGCACAGCTGTATCGGTACAGCTCCTCCAGCTGACATAGTGCTGTCCACACAAGCGCTTATGCTGGTAAAACTTACGCCGCTCACAAGGGTGTTTTTTTCCATGCTCCTGAGCAATAAAAGTTTTGCTGGAATGAGTGCTAGTGTAGACAAAGCCTAAGTTAGAGACACATATACATATTCAGCGGCAGAAAACTGGATTAATGCAGAGTTAAGGTTGCTGGTGGTATGTCATCCCCTTGCAGAATATTGAATTGAGCAAAAGTCAAACTTCTGAAAACCAGGAAATATCTCTCTGCCCTCTTTCTGAAGTGCCCCCAATCCACCCTATTAACATACATACCTTTACTCTGCTAACCCTACAGTTGATGAAAGCTCTTCATCTTCATTTACAACCCATCCTCTCTTAGCCACAGAATTCCATCTAACACTACTAAAGGACCAAAAAAAAAAGGGGGGGGGGGGGGAAGTGGAGGGGATTGCCCAAGCCACCTTCCCTCTGTTCCTCTGGAGCTGTCAGTAGCCAATGGTAATTACTTGCACACTCCAGGTGCAGTCAGTGTATTACGTGTACCTACACTAAGTTGCAGAGACAATAGTAAGCGCTACTTGGTGCGTTTGTGATATGAGGACATGTGAATTACTTTGCAGTGTGTGACAGAGCTGGGATCATGGTATGAGGCTATGTTTTGCATTCTCTGATGTGCCTAAGCAAAGGGAAGAGGTGCATGTGTTCCTTCAGGATGCAGTGTGCATCATTTCTATGCAGAATTCTGTAGGTTATGTCAGCAGCAGAGCCCTTATTACAAGGGGTGTTGTCAGCAGTGAGGTAGAATGAGAGAATTCTAATGCCTTAATGACGGTTACGTAAGAGTGTAGTTGAGCTGGTACCCAGTGAGTAACAGTACGGCTGCATTTGAGCTGGGAGGTGTGATTCCCAGCTCACTTAGATGTACCCCTCCTAGCTCTGTTTGAGCTAGCATGCTAAAAATAGCTGGGTTGGTGAGGTGGCTACCCCAAGCAAGTACCAACCCACCCTGACTCCATAGCTCTATACTCTGGCAGCTAGCCTATGCTGCCACCTCTGTTACCCCCTAGCTAGACTGCTGTTTTTAGGGCTCTAGCTTGACTAGAGCTAATGCAGGTGTGTCCACATGAGCTGTGAATCACATCACTCAGCTCCAATGCAGACATACCCTCAGGTGAGTTGTAACAGGCTGTGCAGTGGTTCTTAACCCCCAGATGTTAGATAGTCATTCTGGACAGGTGGCTAAGTGTGCGAGCGTAGGCCAGGAAGTGGAACCTCCTGAAAGCCCTAATGGGGTGTTGCTGATCTTGCGTTTTAGATTTTACGGACGTGACGATCTGAAGCTGATTTTTTTTTTTTTTAATTGATAGAGTAAACTTTTTACTGACATCACTAAAAAAAAAAAAAGACCATAAACATTACAATGTCACAGAAGTGTGTACTCACTCACGATATTCTGTAGGAATTTGGAATGACTCACTTGATCGAGCGGCAGTTAATTGATCAATTGGGTTCTTTGGGCATGTGCAATAATAGAAAACAGGAAATCGATATAGTCACAGTCAGTGTAGTTTTGTGATACAAGACGAGATTCTGAACAATGACATCAATGTCAAAATACAAGAGGTTTCATTTCTACCCCATTTAACAGACATTTTCATTTATTTATGGGTTTACAGACAGTGTTAAAAATGGTACATTTTTTTATTGACTATACATTTATAGATGTTTGGCAACCTGGCAGAATGGGGGTGGGTACAATCTTCTCCCCTACTCTCCCATCCTCCCCTACTCTCCACCTCCTCACTGCAGTCCCAACCCTTCTGTCAGTAACTGGGACATGAACAATCATACCTCATAGTTAGAGCAGGTGTCAGTAGACAGGAACTGGAGCCCAGGGTCAGAGCCAGGTTACCTGGAGTGAGGCAGAAGCGGGCCTGGGAACAAGCATGCACTAGGCACAATTGCAACCATAGCAAATGCCTTGAGCAGCCAGCAAACTGCTGCTGCTACAGAGCTTAAAAGCAAGCCTGCTAAGTTCCTTAGCCAATGAGGTGGGGCATTCTGTCAGGTGACCTAGCTGATGCAGCCCTTATTCTTGACAAGCTCCCTCTGTTCCCCCACTCTGCCACCCACTAATGCCCCTCCCCTCCCCTTCCAGGAAGCGGTCACATGTCTAATTTTGCCCCTCTAAATACTCTGGTTACAGGTCCACCCTCCCCCCAAATGAAATCACCAGCTGTGATTCACAAATTGTATCAAACTCTAACCCCCCAGTTCAAAACTCCTTTGCCTGTGATTAGCTTAGCCTAAGTGAAGGGTGAGTTCACAGCCATCAAGAGGTCTGTGATTCATCCAGTCATTGTTACCTCTGTTTGACAGTACAAGGCAGCAGCAGGAAACTGGGTTTTTGGGGGGAGAGGGACTGTAATTCAGGAACCCTTGGTCAAATGACCCCAAATTTTGATCACTAGTGCTACCACCCATCCTCATATTTCAAAGAACCTGACTGACTGCTCAGATTTTAGAGCACTTACAAAAGTCAAATTGAAAACATAGAAAATGGGGGAAAAGGAAACCTCCTAGCCATTTTTCTGGATTAGAACATGTGCAGTGCAAAGATGTATATTCTCTTAAATACTTTTCTTAGTTTGGATCCCCCAACGATTTAGAAAGTGCCATGCACTAACTGGGGTAAAACCTGAGAGAATGAGACCATTTTGACCCATAACTCATCAATAGCTTGATTTCTAGCTCTGGGCAAAACACCTAGAAACTTTTTTTTAAATGGGTGTTTGGTGGGGCTTATATGGCTGGAAGCCCTGGATCAACTGACTCCAAATTTGGGGGACTAGCCCTACCCTGCATTGTTCTGAGGCACACCAAATTTCAGAGCCATCTGAGTAAGCTTATTGATTTTAGAGGACTTAGAAAAGTCCACTTTTAAACAGATGTCTTGATGCAACTTTTAAGTGTAGTAGCACTGCCACATCACTATAATATATATGAATACTGGAGGTATTAGAAAAGCAAGGAGAAATAACTAGGGAGATAATGATTAAAATATCATTTAAAAATATTGAAGATAATTAAACATATTTAACATTTTCTGGGGAAAAGGATATGTAAATATACATTAGAAAGTCCTGTGAAATGTCAACTACAGGACTAGATCAAACATCAAACCTTGAAGTGCCTTGTTTAACTAATTGGTTAAAATATACCAAAGAGATGAGGTCTGACTCATATTTTTAACTTGTACGATGGATTTGGAGGGGGATGAGTTATAAGGTGGATTATCAGACCATATAGTTCCTGTTAATTCTATATCACCCTGGTATTGCAAGTTTATGCCCGAATATTATAAGGTTGTTTTATTATGGAGTACCCATTTATAAAATGGGAATAATAATTATTCTTAAACTTCACATGGAATTATGAGGCTTAGTAAATGCTTGTAAAAGAATTCCATTTGAGATCCTCAGATGAAATGCAGTGCAATGTGCAAAGTTGACATAAACAAGTAGTTTTCCAGGCAGGGCTATTAATGTTGTTGATGCTAGTAATGATGTTCTCCAAGGGCCTTATTCAAAATCCACTGAAGTCAATGGGCTTTGGACTAAAATTTTAGTTGCAATAGAGAAGTAATGGACATATGTTGCAGGATTGGACAAATGTAAAAGGAAACCACCGTGCTTGAGGAATGTAAGAAATAAAGTTTCCTTTTGCAAAAAACAGTATTAATTTCTTTTTTTCCCTCTTTTTTCCCTCCTCCTCCACTTTCAGACATGTTTCAATTATTATTTACACCCATCTGTAATGATTCAAAAAGGCTTTTGATTTAATCTACCACACTGTGTTACTTTTTTCCAACTGCCTTTGTTATCATCAGCTGATAAGAGAGAAAATAAAATTTCAATGCATGCTGTTCACTGAGTTATAAGTAGGCTTTGTGTCAAAATATCAGGACAACTTACAGCACACATCTACTCTCTTTTTCATTTCTTATATTAGGAAATTATTGATCTGACTGTACTTCAAGAGTTAACCCAAGGGGTCGTAGAGAGAATACAGCTGATTTCTAAACAGGGCTGGATAACATTACAATGGCAGCTAAGTACCCTATTAATATTAGATCACATTTTGTGCTTCAACTTATCACCAGGAGTGGTCACAAAGACACTCCCAGCCACCCACACTATCCAGTAATGCACAGCTGACTAAATATGCTACAGGATTTTTTGCCATAAGCAGTTATTGGCCACTGCAAGTGGCACAAAGACCAAATGGATACAAGATCTGACCTCTCATGGCAACTCCTGTAATCACACATTCCTAGTTGCACTCTGCACAGGGAATAGGAATCACCCTACTACAAATATAAAAGGGAGACCTGATTTCAAAATGAATCAAATGCAGGTAAGACTTACATAACATACTGATACTGAAGTTCAACTACTCAGGCAATTCTACGCAATATTTCATTTAAGCTGCACAGTCAAAAATGATGAGAGACTCCTCCACTTATGCAAATGAAGGGGGGGGCCTAACCATTCAGATCCCAGATGAAGAGGGTGGAGCATGCAGGGAGGAGCATTGAGGAATGCTACCTCTGCTGGATCCATCCACCCAAACCTGCAGTGGAAATCTGTGTCATTGCAGATCTTTCCCTTCTGTGCTTCAATTATCCTCACTTACGCACCCACCCATCCATCCATGAAAGGGGCAGCTGGGGAAGCGTCCAGCAGTGAGACTTCTGCAGGAAGTTTCCTACCAAGAGATGCATGAATCGTAGAATCATAGAAGGTTAGGGTTGGAAGGGACTTCAGGAGGTCATCTAGTCCAACCCCCTGCTCAAAGCAGGATCAACCCATAACTAAATCATCCCAGCCAGGGCTTTGTCAAGCTGCACCATAAAAACCTAAGTATGGAGATTCCACCACCTCTCTAGGTAACCCGTTCCAGTGCTTCACCACCCTCTTAGTGAAAAAGTTTTTCCTACTATCCAACCTAGACCTCCCCCACTGCAACTTGAAACCATTGCTCCTAGTTCTGTTAACTATTACCACTGAGAACAGCCTAGCTCCATCTTCCCTGGAACCCCTTTTCTGGTAGTTGAAGGCTGCTATCAAATCCCCCTTCATTCTTCTCTTCTGCAGACTAAACAAGCCTAGTTCCCTCAGTCTCTCCTTATAAGTCATGTGCGCCAGCTCCCAAATAATTTTTGTTTCCCTCCACTGAACTCTTTCCAATTTGTCTACATCCCTTCTGAAGTGGGGGGCCCAAAACTGGACACAATACTCCAAATGTGGCCTCACCAGTGCTGAGTAGAGGGGAATAATTACTTCCCTCGATCTGCTGGCAATGCCTCTACTAATGCAGCCCAATACACCATTAGCCTTCTTGGCAATAAGGACATACTGTTGACTCATATCCAGCTTCTTGTCCACTGTAACCCCCAGGTCCTTTTCTGAAGAATGATGGGGACTGGGCAGCCATTCAGAGGCACAGAGCCTCTGCAGGGTGGTCCATTGCTTTTGGCAGATCTATGGGATTAACAGATGTATGAGAAGAACTCTGGTCCTGTTATGGAAGAATTGTGGACTATCCACTTTCTGGTGTGGCCTTACATTTGCTTACATTCTGGCCTAGTTAATCCTTGGAAAAATCTTTTGAACAACCCTGAATTCCACTTTTTAAGATTGCTGATGCTTTATGTACTTACACTAATTTGTTCTGATTCCATAAAATGGACATAACATTTCCATTGAATTTTCTAGCAAGCGATACAAATCTCCAGAACAGTAATCACATATTCGCCTGAACAGCCTTACTTGCCACCCTGGTTAGACAATCAGGACAGTAAGCAATACAGCATAGGATATAAAATAAGATTGGGAGGAGGGAGCTTGTATTAGATGAGTTACGGGGAGCACATGAACAAGAGAATGGGGCTGATACAAGTATGTACTATGAAGAAAAAGTGTCCATTATGATATAGTTCTTTACTTTATTGTGAGCCATTAAGAAGGATACAATGTGCAACCATTCCTCAGTATCATCCATCACCTGGGAAATGGGCATGCCTGCCTACTCTGCAAAGCAACTCCACTAGTGTTTTCTCGTCTCACCTGCTGTCTCTTTCATTTGCACTATTATTAGATCCCTTGTT
This sequence comes from Emydura macquarii macquarii, assembly GCF_026122565.2. Lineage (NCBI taxonomy): Eukaryota > Metazoa > Chordata > Testudines > Chelidae > Emydura > Emydura macquarii. The sequence continues at coordinate 10,415,594 of NW_027132668.1, read as the reverse complement.
TGGAAAGAAAAACAAAAGGAAGTGAAGGCCCAGCCTGAACTGTTACAACATAATATGATAAGAAAATACAGAAGTAACACTTTAACAGAGTACAGATGTGGTTATTTGCAGGTATTGTTGATGATAAAAAAAAGAACAGCTGTGGAAAGTTATCAGCTTCTCGTCACAAAGGTTAACCCTACTGTTTTCATTTGAAATAACTTCTTCCTGAATGTTCTATTTTAGAACATCCTGATCATCCTAGGACTCATTTTTCAGGTAAATAAGAGGACAGGAAATTTTTTAAATGATTGAGAGATCAGGAAGAAATTCCAACCCCCTTATCCCCTCCCCCATGTACAGCATTACAAATAGACTCAGTGGATTATGGACATAAAATACTGTTTCTAAAGTTTCAGAGACTGGCCAGTGCCAGAGGAAGGATGGTCTGATTCAATGTGGTGTTTTCCTATTTTCCCCTGTATCATTTAATTTTTCACGGTCTTTCATGCCCCAATACCCATCCCAACCCTCCAGGCAATTTAACTGATACAATGACGGGAAAATAGTTAATATTAATCTATTTATTACATAATATTCTGACAGCTCAGAGTACAAGAACTTTCAGCATGATAAGGGGCCTGAAAGGAAGCAAAGGAAGCATATACACAAATGGTTATGCCAATAGACCCCCACACCTCTCAGAAATATCTAGTTATGTAGCATGCTCCTCTACAAACACGCTGACTTCAATTCCACAGACATCTGATAGCATCCCACGTTTTATCACAGGAAATAGCACAAGTGAGGGTAACAAACAATTGGAGAAGAAGGGGAGGGATGACAAGGACATCATTAATAAAAACATGCCTTAACTTGGACTAGATATAGTCAGACTCTCAGAGGTCCACACCATGTAAACTTTTATTTTTAAGGTAAATGAATGAATGTAAGTAATCCCTACTGTTGTATGCAATGTTGTTGTAGCCCTGTTGGTCCCAGGATATTAGAGAGACAAGGTGGGTGAAGTAATATCTTTTGTGGAGCCAACTTCTATTGATGAGTGAGAGAGAGAGACACACACACACAGAGAGGCTTTTGAGCTACACAGAGCTCTTCTTTAGAACTGGGAAAGGTACTCACAAGGTCAAACGGATAATTTAGCATAAGTAGTTAGCACATATTCTAAGGGACTATTCAAGGTGAAGTGATTCTATGGCCATGTCTAAACTACACAATAGAGGCCTTGTCTGCACTACAAAGATAAGTCGACCTGTGTTAGGTCGACTTACAGCCACCACATTAATTACTGCAGTGGCTGATGTCCACACTACCTTGCTTGAGTTGGTGGTGCACATCCTCACCAGGAGCACTTCCACCGACCGCAGAGGGGCAGTGTGGGAAGCTGAGACCAGGCTCTCAGCTCTGCTGGCAGCTCCCTGCATGGAGCCCAACTGCCCCACAGGCTTACAGGCTCCCAGTGGGCTGCCTCCCCATTCCCTGTTCCCCGCCAGAAGCGGGGGGAAGCTTCCCAGGGCTTCTCCCCTTCCCATTCCCTACTGAGAGCTGGGAAAGTCACCCAGGAAAGCCTTCCTCATTCCCCGCCAGTAGCTGGAAGAAGCCACCTGAGGCTTCTCACCTCTCTCCCAGCCGGGAGCAGGGTCCAGCCGCTCAGCTCTCCAGGATAGCAAGGGGCAGCGGGGCTCTAGCTGCCCAGCTTTTTTGTCAATTTCACGGCTCCAGTGGAACTGTGAAATTGACAAGAATGACAGCCAACAGCCAATGTAAGGAAGGCAGCAGTGTCTACACTGACACTGCATCGCCCTAACTACACCGACCTAAGCCCTCCGCCTCTAGTCGAGGTGGTTTTCTTATGTCATATGTTATGGCATAGCAGGGGAGGTACGTTGGTGGGAGGAGCATTTCAGTGTGTGCACCTCCACTGTTTTGTCCATAAAAGCTTGACTTTTGTCAACAAAACTCTGTAGTGTACATTAGTCCTAAGTCAGCCTACGTTAGATCGACTTACAGGCACTTCATTAATCACTGCAGTTTTTCATGTCCACACTACCATCCTTTTGTCAGTGGTGGGCATATCACCAGGAGTGCTTTCCCTGACTTAAGAGGAGCAGTGTGAGGGGGCTGAGACCCCTATCTCTCAGCTTGGCGACGAGCTCCCAGCTGGGAGCTCAGCTGCCATCCGGACTCTCAGCTCCCCACTCCCCGCAGAGCTCCCAATTGGAGCCCAGTTGCCATCCAGGTTCTCAGCTCCCCACTTCACCCTGCTCCAGCATTTTTCCTTTGAATTTCATCAACTGGGTGCAATCATTTGACAGCTCTGACAGCATTTCTTTTTCATTAAGAGGGAGATGTGTAGCTGCCCAATCTGTGCAGAAAGGGTTTTGAATCCAATCAACCTCTACTGCTGGCAATCCATGACACTTCTCCAATCACTCTTGATGGAAATTTTTCAGGTGATTGGAGACAACTTTATCAATTCATTTGTAGTCAAGTTGATGTTATTCTGTCAATTCACTGAGGCAATGGAAACTGTCCACATTTCCTTCTTCATATTTCTCTCTCCACAGAGTGAGTTTCTTCAGGAATGCAGAAAACTTGTCATCAAGCAGCAAGAAGTTACTGTTCCTTCCTTGGAGTGAAGAGCTGAGATAACTTAATTTCTCAAAAATGTCTGAGATAGCAAAGAATCAAGAGCCATCTTTCACTAGCTAAATTTTCAGCCACTGCAGGTTGTGTTCTAACAGGAAGAGATGGAGTTCATCCTTGAAATCGGGGGTGTGCACAAGGGGGGACATGCAGGGGAACCTCGCCCCGCCCCCAATAATCGGCAGGGGCAGAACTCCTCTGGCCATGGGACCATGGCAGGGAGAGTGAACTCCTGTCCCAGGGCTGCAGCACGGGCACAGAACTCCTCCAGCCCCAGGGCCGAAGAGCTCTCTCTCTGTCCCCACCGGGGGGGGGCAGGGCTGGAGGAGCTCTTTCTCCCTGCAACAGTCCCAGGGCTGGAGAAGCTTGCTCTTCCCAACATAGCCCCCAGGGCGGATGAGCTCTGTGACCCTGCCATAGCCCTGCGGCCGGAGGAGCTCACTCTTCCCACCCAATGCAGCCACCAGGGCAGAGGACCTTGATCTTCCCACCACAGGACTGGGGCTGGAGGAACTGTTCCTCTTCCCCCTTCGTCCCCCCGCCTTTTACTATAACAAACCCCTGGCTATAATGGCCAAATGGCTTCAGTCCCCAGTGGTTCTATAGCAAGGGTACAACATATTTCCTTATCACATGCAATAAGGAGCACATGCAAATTTACACATGTATCCCCATAATGTGAGGTCATGGACGCACATGCGCATAATTTGGTTTGCACAAGTTCTCCCTGTAACGTTAAGGATGTGTGCGTATCCATGGTGGATTAATGGTACAGTTTAACTGTAGTGCTAGAATAAAAAGAAATCCAGCATTTTTTTTAAAAAGAAAAAGAAAAAAATTACTACGGTGGGCATAAGAAAATTCTTTTAAAACGTGTCACCACCATCTGAGGTTCAGATGTCTGATTATCAAGAGTCTGGACCGTCCTCAACTTCCACCGAAGAAAACCAAGACCTTCAGACACATGTTTCAGCAAAAGGCAGTGCGTCAACTGTCAGCGTCAGAGAGAGAACTGAACGTGTAGTGACAGAAATAACATTCCTTGGAGGAGCTGAAGGCTTCTCTAAAAGTGAGTACTCTAGTAATTCTTGTTATGGACTACCCTTTTCGTCTAATGAAATAGAACTCTTACACATTGTAAAGCAAAGACCACATCATCCTATGCATTATACATGTTTAGAAACAAATTATGCTCTTTTAATGCAGCATGGTAGAAAATAACAGAAGCATCCTCTTGGCTTGAATATTATGGGGGAAAAATGACAGTTTTGCATGCAGATTGTTTTCATGCAATTTAAGCAAAAATGATCCAGCTGGGATATCATCTAGCTGTTACACCTGGAAAAAGGGACCTGAAAAAATTAATGACCATGCAAAGACTAGCCAGCACAGAACAGCAGTTGAACGTATCGGCCACTTTAAACATGAAAAGTTACACGTGGATTTGATGTTAAGCAAAGCAATGCAAGCACAGCACCAAAAAGAAAAAAAGGAAAATGAGAAACTCAAGGAGTATATTACTGTCACGCTGGCTGGATTGGGGGGTGGGGCACATTTATTATATTATTTAACATCAATATGCCAAAATCATAATAATTCATATGAGATATGCTGTGTCAGGTACTGTTAGAAAGGCTATAATGTGCTAAGTAAGATGATGATGTTTATGTTCATGTCTTATATGTGTTATGGATATGTTTCATATATCTGTATTTCAAATTGTGCTGTGTCTGGGCGGCACCCCAGACAGGATGGCTGCAGCACTAGCCTGCTTAATGGCCCATTAAGGACATTCACAGGTACAATGGGCCCAGGGGGAGAAGCCAGGGATATACCTGATGAGTCACCAGTACTTACTCATGTTACTCTGGACTCCATCTTATTCCTGTAAAATTCCACAAGCAGCATGGCAAAGACCAAAGGACATAAAAGGCAGCTGCCTGAGATCCATTTTGTCTTTAGTCTATCGTCTACCTCTGGATCAACTCATCTACAACTGAACTGAAACTGTGAAACAAAGAACTGAGACCCATCCAGGTACTGGATGTATATCAGAGGGACTATACAAGCCTGCAAACTCCACAATTCTACTGGAAACCTGATATATTTGGATTTTCAAATCATTTGTATGTATCTGATTGCTTTAATCCTTTAACATTTCTCTTATAGTTTGTTTCTTTCTTTTTATAATAAACCTTTAGTTTTAGTTACTAAAGGATTGGCTGGCAGCGTAGTATTTTGGGTAAGATCCAAATTTATATTGATCTGGTACTGTGGCTGACAGAAACCTTTTTGGTAAAGAGCATAGAGTTTTAAATAACTGGTCTCTTTACTGGACCTAGTGGCTGATTGGGAGCCGGAGATTGGAATGCAGTGAAGGGGGCTGTGTATATTTGTATTTTGGCTTCTTGATAACCAGTGTGGGAAATCAGAAGCACTGTTTGTGGCTGGTTGGGAAGTCTGACTTCAGTGTCACCCACCAGTGCTGGGAGACTCTGCTCTCCTTTTACAGCCTGCCCTGACCTTGGCATTTTCAGGTGGCTACCCTAGGCACGGACGGGTCACAATTACATGTCTTCTAGATCTGTGTCATACATTGGGGAAGCTTGGCTTACCATTTTGGGGACATGATGAACATGCAGCTTCAGAGCACAGGGGGCTTTTTTTGGAAATTGTTGATTATTTTACTCACTGGGATCCCTATATGGAAGAAAGAATGACTCATGTGCAGAAAAATGCCACCTACTTATTAAACCGTTCTCAAAATGATATGATATCTCCTTTAGCTACCGTTACACAGAATAAGCTCAGAAATTAATTAGCCACTGCCAGATATTTCAGTGTGATACTAGACGAAACTCCCGATTTTGCTGATAGCGAACAAGTGGCAATTTCATTTTGGTATGTAACCGATAGTGACTGTGAAATTATTGAGAGGATTGTAAAACTGCAAGATACACCAAGTACAACAACTGAAGAACTTTTTCATATTTTAGACAATATGTTCATTAAAATGAACCTGTCTTTTGACAAGTTAAGAGGACAGTGCTATGATGGGGCAAAAAATGTAAGCAATCATGTGTCAGGGTTACAAACTATTGTTCAGAAAACACAACTAAGTGCTGTTTACACACATTGCTATGTGCATTGTGTAAATTTAGTTGTGGTTGATACTGTGAGCTCTAATATCAGTTCAAAGAACTTTTTTGGACTTTTTCAGAACCTATATACATTCATCCATGCTAGCAGTCATCACAGCACAGTCTTTAAAAAAAATACAGAAGGACACCATGATGCAGACAGAAGGGACTTCAAATGGCAATAACAATGAATATAGTGATCAAGAGAAACATCTGACAGAAGCTCGTCTTCAACAATTGTTAATTCTTCAATAAAGACTGACTTAACCAACAGAGTTAACATAGACGATGTTAGGCTATGGATACATTTATTCAGATCGCTCCACGAAGCGTGGATTTTCATTGAAATGGTGAGTGTTCTGCTATGTATTTCTATGCATATAATGTATGGGCATGTGTTGATATGGTTTAATGTGTATAATATGTGTGTGTTTAATGTGCCCCTCCAAAAGTGGTCAAATTTAAATTCCAGCACATGCCCCTGCTTGAAACTGACGGCATGGTGAAACACCTTCCCTGTGGACAACCATATGACTTCTGTATGCAGAAGGAGCTTGTCATAGTGAGAGCTCATTTCATTGCACAGAATAGAAAATAGCCAGCTTTTTAAAAATCTTGCTTTTACAAAATTCACAATTTGTACTGCATCATTCAAAACCTTGTTTGATTCAAGTTCCAGTTTTTACCAGCCAGAGCCTCACAGTGTATCATACAATGCATGAATTTAACATGGGATGCAATGCTGAGTACCTCTGAAGCCCTTCTTGGGACCAACATTGCAGCTCTGCCATCAGTACACACGCCAGTGCAATTAGACCATGAAACCATGTGATCTGAAGAATTCATTCACAAGATTGAAGATGTCTTCTCCCATAATTCACCCCTCAAGTGGTTTGCAGAACAGCATATCTTCCAGAATTTCATGCTCAGAGCAATAACTGACAAACACAATGAATTGAGCCAAATGTGTGATATCAGTGCTCTCATCAGATTGTATGGCAAACTTTATGCTTTAACTCTAGTCAAAAGTTGCCATTTGGTAGCTTCAAAAAGTTATTGATCCACCTGCTGTATCCTGTGACAAAGGAATAGTTTTCAAAGTTTCACCACATCTAACTCCATGTATAATTTCACACATCTTTTACCGAAGCTGGTAATACTAATGTCTCACCAATGGTATGCAGTTTCATCAATTTAGCAATTAAGTACGCTACTTCAAGGGATGCTTTCAGAGCTTTTGATGGATCAGTCACTTGCTTTTTCATCATGTCTCTGTGACTGCTCAATGACTTAGCATGGCGTTTGAAAAAGATAACATCTGCCTAAGTTAACGAAGTTAACGTTCAGAATGTTTCGTAATCCTGAGCTTCGACGGTTTCATGCTGTCACTGGCTAATACCTCAGAACACAGAACACAGAGTGGTCATTGCTCGTGATTGACAAGCGTCCACGAAAATCCCAGTTTTATATATTCATCTTGATATTTTCTTCATTTAAAACTGAAAGGTTCTTTGATATGACTTTTCTCAGCAGACTTACTAGCGCCAAACCTTGTAGAAGGTTCACAGGCAAATTCGGTTGCATTACTATCGGTATCCATGGGTTCTTTTTTACTTTTAGTGGAGTACTGTTAGCATCTGCTGAGGAATCACAAACACTGCAAAGTTTACTAACTACCACCCACAATCACTATCCATTTTGTTTGAGAAAGACTGAAGGAAATATGCACATAAACAGTGCACTGGATACCGATTATCCCTAGAGTCCTTGCTTGGCACTTTCTTTGGTGCCAAAATCTGTGCACTGCTGTAGAGCTCTGTGTGGAATTATTTTTTTAGTCCTGCTCCGCATACAACATTGCCCCAGCCAACAACTGCTGCTCTCCAGCTGACCAACTCTGAAGGCTGCGCTGCCGCTGCCAGCAGGCACGCAGAAGTAAGAGTTGTAGTGTGAACAGTGATGTTTGTTAATATCACTTTTCACAGCAGGCCTAGAGCCCCATTGCCAGCACCAGCAGAAGTAAGGATGAAGGATGAAGTTTCTTCATGCCCTCCTTCCCCCCGCCCCGAGAACCTCTTCTGACCTCTGGGGGCACGCCCCCTCAGTTTGCACCACCACTGCCTTAGAATACGTGCTAGCTACTTATGCTAAACTATCTGTTCCACTTCATGTTTAGCTGTGATGCTCTGAGTGCCTTTCCCAGACCTGAAGAGCTCTGTGTCTCAAAACTCGTCTCTCTCACCAACAGCAGCAAGTCCAATAAAAGATATCGCCTCGCCTCCCTTCTCTCTCTAATAATCCCTACTGACCTTTATCAGCCAGCGGTTTCCTGTAGACATCACAGGAAGAGTGGGTCTTGCAGAAAGTTTTGAAAGAGAGGGTAGTAATGGCTGTATAGAGTAGTTTGGGGATGCCTCACGTCAAGGGCAGCGTGGAAGACAGAATGAAGATGCTTTCAGAAGACGCAGCCAGCCATGTGGACAGTGAAGGTTAGAATCATTGGCAGAGAAGGAAGTGGTGATTGGATAAGGGCCTTAAAACTGGACCTCAATATGCTTTGGTTGCTTTTCCTGCCTAAGCGCTGTTCAACGTATACCCTCTTTGTCCAGACAGCCACTTCCTTGTGTTCAAGGTGGTGTTAACAAGCCTCATCTGCTGCAATGTGTAGCAGGAATCCATCAGCAATTTTCAGCATGGCGACAACCCAGGAGGGAAGGGGTCAATAGCAGAATGCTGAAACCCCATTCTAGTCACATAGAGGGAGGTGGGGAGTTCAATACAGTTTCTCATCTGCCTTCCTGAACTCTGAATGGCATTAATTCTTTCTTGTTCCATGAAACGTCACTGAGCCCTGGTTAATCCCTGCTTACTTTATCCAGATATCTGACTATCTGGATTCCTGCCAATGTTTTGTGACCCTAAAGACTGTTTGGGTCTATATAAAAATGGGACTTGCTGATTATTTATGGGGTTTTCTATCTGACTGTAAATACTTTGTCAGATATTTCAGAAGATTTCAGTGCCTGTTAGCCTGTAACATCTCAGCAATAAATCACCTCAATATATTAAGGCATCTCATTTCCAAACAAGTATATTGAAAGGGAAAAACAAATAATAAAAACACTGTTGATTAAAACTCCAAAGTATGTTCAGAAACTTATATAAAACTTTAATCTTTGTGCTTAAATGATTGAAGTTGATCAAACTCAAAATTTATGCTCTTTTTAATCCCTCTGGTTGTGAAAAGCACCGCAGCAAAATTAGATTTGATTACAAAACTGATCCTCGGGCCAACTCCTTGTGATGATTCATTGATGCTTACCCAAGTGGAACACAGAGTAGTGAAGGGGAAATGACAGACAACCATTTGGAAGCTTTTAGTTCAGTTTTTTATAGTTATTGTTCTATGCCAAAAGTTTGGTTTTTTAAAAAATAATTATTATTCTGTATAAAGTTTTCTTACATTATTTCCTAACAATAAGAAAGAGACTTGATTTAAACCACAGCACTTCTTTGTTACACATCAGTGGAATTAAACATTTCCGATCCAGCTTTTTTCCTTTTCTCCAGCCACAAAGTTCCTAGCTGAGGACATCACCCGTATTCAGGACATCACTTTAGCAAATGCTTAAAGTTAGGCATGTGCCTAAATCAATGGAATTTTTGCTGTCCTGCATGACAAACATATACTTAAAATGTTCCCTGAATTGAGGTCAAAGACAGCAGCGTGTGCATATGGACTGTCTTTAGCTCACAATGACCTTGATAGTTACTGTTGTCACGTAGTACCTGTGCTTTCTTAGGGGACCTGATCAAAGCCCATTCAAGTTAATGGAAATATTCCAATAGATTTTAATGGGCTTTGGATCAGATCCAGTATTTAAGGCACATATTACTAAAGGACGACAAAAAAGCAAACACTCACCAATCCTTGTTTATTACATTTCACTTTATTCATACAATACACATTATCTACTTATGCGTCTATAAATAATGAATTGACCACCTTGTTCTGTTTAGGGCACATGCTTCTCTCCTTTCATTTATCCTCCTTTCCTGAAGGTGGATGGAAGTATACTTAAGCAAGTCAGACAGGATAGGAAATAACAGCTACCTTAAACTTCAGTACCAGTGTAAAATCTCACTAATTAAACAGGAATAACTACCATTAGGGTGACAGTGATAGTTGTCTCCTTTACCCATTTTAACAGAAGTAAAAAGAATGTCTAATCTTATCTTGGCAGTTCTATCAAAGATCATCTTGTTGTTACATGACTTGTTTCAACATATTTGTTAAAGGCATCACATTGGCTAATTTACCTGACTAATGCATATAATTTATATCTGTATATGAGTGTATAAATTACAGGAAGTTATCCTACAGAGATGCTGGCTGACAGGTAACTTTCAGGTTATACCTAATCAACTTTCATTTAATCTTTTGTGTCAATAAACCCAGGCACAGACTCTGTGTATTCTAGAGGTAGCTATAGTACTGCTCACATGGAGATTAACAACATCTGTCTGATATAAATCTTTGGGCCCAATCTTACAAAACCTTCCTCGGGTCAGTAGCACCTACTCATGACCAATTCCATTGAAGCAATGGCACTAATATATAAATAAAGTTTAGCAGAATTGAGCCTAATATTTAATTAATTCCTAAAGGCAGTTTCCTGTTAATTGTAGAGGAAAGAGCTCCATCTAGCTGTTCTGGATCCAAAGGCTGACTGATGGTATCTATGCCAAAAGAACATAGAAAGAAGAAGAGATATTTCATAATATTATGTTGGAGAAAACATAGCGACATTTAGCTCTCTCTATATACTTTATCAGTACTGCATTAATACTCACTACAGCAATAATAAACACAATCGTAAAATGATATTTGGAGGCAGTGTGAATCTTTCCATCATATGCATATTGTTTGCTTTCACTATGTTACATTAACCTCTTAGAAGAAAATATACAATGAATTGAGGCAACTAACCAACAGCACTGCCATATTTTGTTGCACCCACGTGGTCTACGTTATAAATATCTACTCTACAATACATATTTTTCAACAGAAATTATTTATTTATTTATTTATCTATTATTTCTATCGCAGTAATGCCTCAGGACCCCCAAACAAGGCTTAGCGCCCCATTCTACAAACAAACAACAAAGACAGGCCCTGCTCTAGAGAAATTCTACAATCTCAGCTTTAGATAATATGTGACAGGTCAATGACAGATGGAAAAAACACAGCTGTAGCAGAGACAGATGTGTTTGCATAAATTGATCAGAACAATGGCCTCAGTAGTCCAAGTGGTCAGACAGCTAACCACTGTATCCATGTTATATCAGTTTTGAACAAACACCACTTTATGGAAAAAAAGTAATTATAACTTCAAACAGGGCAGCAAAGGCTTTACATCTCAGGCTGACATACAGTACACCAGTTGCTGCCAACTACCACAAAAGAAGATGAATGTGCGGTTGTTATTTTCAAAGGACTCCAGAGCAATAATCACTGCACTTACGTGTCTTTGCAAGGCATCTATCTACAAAACTGCCAGCTTCAGCACTGCTAGTGGTAGGCAGAGAATGAATTGAATGGCTGTGATTTCAAACGCTGCTTCAGAGAGATGTGGAACACGAAACGCGAGGCAGCACTGCATGCAGCACAATGGGAAACTGGTTGTTAGAGCAAAGAGGAAGAAATGGGTGATGATTAGGAAAGATGCTAAGAAGAAAAGCTGATATTGTAGGGGAGGGTTTTGGTAAATAAAGTTCTGAACACTCAGATCCACTTCAGACTGTTGAAGGGGCAAATGTGGCTGCAGGACAAATTCTGTCTTCAGCTACACTGGACATTCAATTGAAGTCAGCAGTTGTGACCTCACTGGGTGCCCAGGTAAAGCTGAGGGCAGGATCTGATCAGTCCTATTTACTTCGCTGGCTTGCATCTGCAAAAGAACACAAAAGAAAGCAGCAGAAAGTTGATCGAGCCCTCAGTGAACTACAGATGACACAGAGAGCCTACACTAAGCAGTTACTTCCTCTTATACACAGCTCAGATTAACCTTTGCTCTCAACATTAGATTTCCATCTGCACAGCCACCTTACTCCTACTTAGAACATGTGAACAGTCTACCTCCTTTCCTCACGCCAGCTGGCACCTCCAAAGGGAGAGAATGAGATGCTGTAAAAGTGGTAATAAAAGCTTGTTTAGACCATTAAGCAATCTTTTTATAACTTTTAAGATCTTCCACTTTGTCACTCTTTAAGGAAACAGGATCTTTATTGGACGTGCTTGCTTTAAGAAATTCTTCCTCCTGAGAGTTTTACAATCTAATACAATTTGTTGTTGTATAAGATTGTTCACACTAAAAGTACCACAGATTAGGGTTTATGTAAACAGATGCACTGAGTTTTACTTTGACTCCGGGAAGCAGCCGTAAGATCTCAATAACATTAAAATCCTTTTAATACCATTACTATTTTTGCAGGAGTTCTGAAGTTGTGCATAATATTTTTGGTAATTTATATACGATTCCTCTCCCCCCAACGTGCATCTGTCAGAGTTTATTAAGCACCAGGAGACATTAATGTAAAGAGAGAAAAAATCTTAGCCCCACATAATATAATGGGAGGTTCCATGGCACACGGATACCTTTAGGGACAAAATGTAACCGCTCTGGCATCTACTAATATATCTGCATAACATATCCAGTGCTGGTCTTTCCCCCAGGTATGTCCCCTTTTAAGAGTGAACAGTGACACTTCAAAGAATGCTGCTGCTGTCTGCTATGACAGATACTGCGCGGGAGTTCACCACCACAAGAAATGATCAAGGACTTATTTTTGTGAGTCCCTCGCTATTTGCACTTTGTACCTAAATGAAGAAAGAGAGCTCTCTTTCTTGAGTGAAAGCTGCTTTTTCATTTCACAGAGCTACCTACTTCTTGACTGTACTTGTTTAAATATTTTAAGCCAGACTACATCTGTGGATAGAGTCTTTTGTTCAGGTAGGCGCCCTTCAGCTGTGACCAGCTCCCTAGCAAAATAAGGACCTGAAAAATGATGGCTTTGGTGATTTTTTCCCCCTGTCTTTCACCAGCTGCGAATTCTTGTTTCAATGCCTATGGCTAGTCAGATCTGCTTGGCAAATCTACACAGCTGCTTAAGGAAAACTATGAAACATATTTTCAATTAATGTATTAGCATTAATAAGATGTGCTTGGGTAAAACTTTGAATTGTGTGCTGGGAATGTATATATCTAAATCAGATTAATTTCTGTTTTTACTTATTTCTACATTTAAAAATAAACTGTATTGGGCATCAGCAGTGTGTCAGTGTCCTATAGGACATCTCTGCCAATGGTTTCAAAGTTTGGCTTGAATGGAATAAGCGCTTCATTTGTCTTTCCTGAATAGGCAGCCAGCAGAGAAAGAGCCTAGTAGCTGTCTAGGAGTGGACAGCCCTTGTGAAACTTGTACAAAATAAGCAAATAAACAAACAGCATGGTGCATGAGGGCAGTTAATGAACATGCAGAATGCTGCCTAATCTTTTAGATCTTCTTTAATTTAAAAAGGATTTGAAATATGCATACACAAATATAGTAGTATTCCTGAAAAAACTTTGTCTCTTTGGAATATTTTGTCCCCAAATACGTTGTATGACGGGGCCAGACCTGATGGCTACAGGAGAGTAGTCTATTTGCAAACCAGGAAGTGGGCGGGCCCACTGCTAAAGGCCCATCCCCCAGCCTAAGGGGCGGAGCCACTGAGCCCGGAACGCAAATGATTGCTTGGGACAACTAATGAAAAAAAAACAGGAAGGGACATGAGGGTCACAGGGTTAAATGAAGGGAGCCAGAAGGGGACACCGAGCAGAGAACCCCGGACAGCACCCACTGCTCCTGGAAGGTTACAGGAGAGTAGTGGAGGATATCTATATTAGTCCCAGGATTAACAAATCCTTGTTCCCTGGGTGATTCAGCTGGGGCTACTCCAGGGCAATTAGGCCAAATAGGCTAGCTGAGGCCAATCAGGGAGCTGACCTCAGCAGTTAAAAGCCTCCCGGTCAGACAGATAGGGGCATCTGAAAGGGAGTTCAGAGGAAGAACAGAGCAGAGCCGCTACAGGGCTTGGAGCAATTGCTGGTGCTACCACAACCCAAAGGTACTGGAGGCAAGGGGGAGCCTGTTCGGGCATGGCCAGGGATCCTAGGCACGAAGGCCTGAGGGAGGAACCCTCCCGATTCCAGGAAGCGGACCGTGAGCAGTGGGGCCAAGGACAGAGAGCCCAGGGATGGCAGTAACTCATGAACTAAGCAGTTGAGGTTACTCCTCACAGGGTCCCTTCAACTTTACCGCCCCTCGCCTCACCCCACGCCCACCCAGGCACATTGCCACATAGCCAAAAAGGGCACAGGACCCATGGAAGGGCAGAACAGGCCACCCTTGCCACAGTTGCTGAATTTCTATCAATACTTAGCACTTACACAACATTTTATATCTTTCCAAATGCTGCTGCTGCTCTCTAAGCTTAACTAAAAAGGCATCCATCTAAGATGACATTCATCCACCCACCCAAAAGGGTTTGTTTAGTTGGAAGGCAGCCCTGTGGCAATGTGGTGGGGCATAAGCTACTTATGCCCAAAATGGATCTTGGAGTCAGTGGAGGGTGTGAGAAACATTCCTTTACACACCTGAGGGTTTCTCAGTGTCCAGAAAAACAAGTTAGGACATAAGGTGTGGCGGAGGAATGCAAAACTCCAGAGATCAGGGGAAGAGTTTTGTCTTTTAATTCATTTTTCAGTCAGAGGTTTAAGCACACCAGATTCAGGCCTTGCATAATGTATTATTAATTGAATGTATTTCTCAGATGCCCCTCACTGTAATATTTGTGCAGTCTAAGTATGATGACAAGGATTGCCCCAGTAAGGATCAGAACTTTCCACTTTTCTTCTTCTTATGTGGTCTCAAAAAACCTCAAACCAAAAAAACAAATCATGTTAACTATCATGCGGCCTCTCCAAAACTAAGTTGAAACCATCATCCTCTACCCTCCACCTAAAAACTCATGGGTCTAAGTATCTTTAAAACTAGAGTTTAAACAATTATAGTGATTTTTCTTCCATATAAAGGAAAGACAGCATCTGAAGTTTAGGCTAGAAGGGAACTGAAATGGTTGAGTTATAATGGAAATATTAGCAGACTTAATATGAGCTGGGCTTGCCAGTTATCACTGTAGTGTTTTCTACTGTAATCCTTTTGGACTGATTCCATAATTCATCATCAACTTCAGGTTGGCAGTACCTGTTTGTTGCTGTTTGTTGGAAAGCTGATGTATTAAAATGAATGAATATAATGCTATAAGTTATGGTGAAACATTATTTACCTTGTCCACTGCTTTTTGAGGACTGCTTTGAGTTCCAAAATTTTTCTTCATCAGCTTTACAATAAATTACACTAATATAGTGAATAAGAGAAATCAGATGTACAGAACACTACACAGGAGTGTTGGATAACAGGGGGGGGGGAACTATTCAGAACAAAAATTAACTAAAGAAGAATGGGAACTGGGGGAAATGGTAAGAGGGTATTTTGGGGGGGAGAGCAGGGGATTAGGAAGGTGGCCTCAGAAGATCTATTACTGCCCCGTGCTAAGATTGACATCTTTGAACAATCTGGTATTAGTACCAGTGTCAGTGTTATTCCCTATTGTAACAGTAAATAATAATAATGACCACTAGTTCATCTCTCAGGGTCAAATCCTCATCTCATTCACACCATTGAAAGTAAGAAGAAAATCTGGCCCTAAGTGAAGTTAAATTTACATTTACATACATATAGAGACAAGGTGGATGAGGTAATATCTTTTATTGGACCAACTTGTGTTGGTGAAAGAGACCAGCTTTTGAGCTATACAGAGCTCTTCAGATCCTGAAGAAAAACGCAATATACATATGTGCACACACCAATGTATACTGCAGACTCCCTTAGTGAAAGCGTGCAGGCTTCAAACTAGTGTTGGGTGAACCTCAAAATATTTGGAAGTCGGGTTTGGTTTGCATCAGTATCCAAAATTTGAAGAAGAAAAAGAAGAAATATCTGAAACCAAACAAGTCTGCAAATGCTACACGGCAAACTGATAAGAACAGATTTGCACATGAGATTTCCAACATTTCTGTATCTGAATAGACTCTCTCATGGCATCACAGTACTTATTTCTACTTCAAAAATGTAGATGAAAAATACCTTAATATTTCAAAACCTTAGAAATATTCCACTCGAGTTCAGTTCTAGAAATGGGAATGTTTCTGGGGCATGTGCACACGTATATACTTTATCAACTGGTACATGCAATCCTAGCTCAGACCTGGATCATTATCCTCCCACTAACTGATCAGCAGCTGTATAAAAACATTTTAGAAGATAAAAGATTAAACTCACAGGAATTAAATCATTATCTCTGATCTCAATGACTGTTCACATGCATAATTAATCCAAAAAGGCAGCTTCCATTGTGGAAGGGGAAGGAATCCATTGTGAGCTATCAAATCTCCCTCCCCCACCATCCCATAAAGTAAAACACTTATTTTTCTTGCTGGAAAAAAATCAAAGTAGCTGATTTAATTTTTTGAAAGTTTCACTTCTAACGAGGCATGTTAACAATTATCAAAAATGTATTTTCCACTCATAACTGTAACTATGAATGATACCTGAGTGAATAGCAAAGGAATAATGGAAGCTCAATGACAAGTCCCAGAGCGACCTTCTCAAACAGCTAATATGCCAGCTCTATTAAGGAAAAAAGTACGTACATAATGGTTGTGCAGGACTCTGTGTACTTTTCATTTCATGAGTAGCAGGGGGAGAGTTCCCAATTACAAAATAGCTGAAAACGACATCATACTTTAAACACTTTGTTCCTTTAGTCATTGGTTTGCAAGTTTCTTATTCTTATCCTTGTGTGCTGCTCATGGGAATTTCAATCCCGTTTGTTGGCTTGCCTTGTTAATATGGTATCATCCTATAGGTATCTAGGCTCTAGGTATCATCCTATATTCTCTTAATTCACCTCATTCCATGCTCTAAATGCTGGTACTTCAGTGATGCTTCTTATATCATAGTAGCTAAAAGCCTAACAGTGTTCCATTGCAAGCTCTTATTTTCAAAAGATTCAAAAAGCACTAGATGTATATAAGCCCACTGTGCTGCGGCACCTGCCCCTCACTGGCCAGGAAAGGGTGGAGAGGCGGCACTAGAGGCAGCCAATGGGAAGGAGCTGCATGGCAACCAATCAGGGCCCAGGAGGCCAGTATATGAGGGAGCTGCAGAGCAGACCAAGGACAGTGCCTCCAAGGAGCTTGAAGGGGAAGGACTGCCAATTCCCTGGACAGAGCAGTGGCTTGCTGCTGGGACTCAGAGCCAAAGGTCCTGAAGCAAGTAAGGAGACGGTACTGAGGCTGTGGGGAAGCAGCCCAGGGAAATCAACGGAGAAGTTTTGCAGGAGGCGCAGTGGAAGATTGCCATGGGAGGCTGCCACACACATAGGGTCCAAGGGCCAGGACCCAGAGTAGTTGGTGGGCCTGGGTCTTCTCTGCACTCCCGATTGCCATAGAACTGGTGGCAGAACTGCAGTGGCCACAGCAGGAGATGGCTAGAATGGACTGCAGAATCCCCAAGAAGGGTGGGGAGCATGGATTGGACTGAGTGCGAGACACCAAGGAGAGGGGTTTCTGCCTTGGTGAGAGCTGATTCCCCAGATAGCCAGCAGGAGGTGCCAAGCCAGTGAGGTGGACCATGTTATACCCACCCCAAAATCTAGTACTTCCTTCACAGGAGTCTGATGTATCCTCTCAAAGAGACTCTTTCAGGGGCCAACTTTCTCCACATGCATGATGGAGCCCAAAAGCTCCACACATCTGGAACAGTCCACCAACAGCTGGATCTTGTGCACACTGAAGTTTAATAGCAAAGCGCCTGTTGTTGTCAGTGGTGCAGGACCCAAATGAGCAAGGCTTGTGAGAATAGTGGATAGAAGAGATTTGTGTCAGTGGCAGGTCTCCAGGAATTAAATTCCTTCCCAGAAAAGTATAGGACAGTCACGAATATCACCTTAAAGAAGACGCGCAGATAAACATTTCCATAATGTCCACCCTGAAATATGTGGAATCCACTGCAGAAGATTGAGCGTTGGGAGGATGGAGGCAGGGAGGAATTGATGGGGAAGAAAAAGAAATCTCAGGCATGCTGAGAATATGAAGGAGAGAATCCAAAGAGGATGCTTTAACCTGGCTGTCTCTGCATATGATTAATTTCATAATTTTGTTAAGCATTCAGATACTGTGATGAACGTGGGGTAAAAGAAAGGGGATGTGTCACAGGAATCCATGTTATGTTGTAGCAGTATTTGATGATGTCTGAATATGGATTACTCACGGGGTAAATTTAGGAAATAAAAAGTGAAGTTAAAACTATGGTATTTTATAAATTAACTTTCCTACAAAAATCTGATACAATAAAATCAATATTTATGTATATATATACACACACACATGATATACCTTGTTGAAAGGGGAAAAAAGTATTTTATTTAAATTACTTCAGTCCTTTTTTTGAATAAAGGCTTCCAGTAAAAAGCAGACAGTCCCTTGAATGTTTGTGTATTTTACTACAGTTTTTCTTTGTCATCTATGAGCAAGAATGTTCATAGGGATTCTCCACAAAGGGGGACAGGGAGGAAAAGCAAGAGAGAAGTACAGGACACAGGTAAGGAGTACAGAGGAAAACAGAAAAGCCCCTCTCTCTCCAAGTTTAACATCAAATCCAGCTGCCTTCATTTTTTTTTTTTTTTTTTTAACTTTATTCCAAGTGGAAAAAAATTTGAAGCCAGAAAATTAACCCACTATAGCTTAACCAACCACAATTACAGGGAGATGTGCAGCTCATGGTCTCAGGCAAGCTTCTGAAGCTACCATCTGAATAGTTCTTAACAGGCTATCAGTGGACTCTCCACATGCCAATCTGAGAGTTATGTTGTTTAAATGTGGTTAATTTTACAGTTCTGTTTTAAGTAAGGGCTGTTAGCCATGCTTGATGTGGCCAGCACAGTCCAGATTTCCCACACAGCCCTACCAGACACATTCCAGTGCTGTTCTTTTTCCAGCCCTCAGTCTTCCACTGTGTAAACTGACAGGCAGGCTACGTTTGCTGGTATTTGTATTGGTTTGGTCCTACAGAATGACCACTGAGTGCTAAACGTAGACCATTGTTACCAACCCTTTTCCTTTGCAATTTAATTGTGAGCAACATGGAAAGCTTTGAATGTTTGAATGAATGTTTAAAGGCTGTGTGAATACAAGTAAAGGAGTACAGGTAATTTGTGGCATTGGTATATGCCCCCACAACATGGTTGCCCTGGGGAAGAGAAGGAAGAGGTTGGGAAGAGCCTGCAGAGCCTAATGGATAAGATTGGGCCAGAGGAATTACTACTTCTCCTGGGAGATTTCAATGCCCATACAGGTTGAAGTTGATCAGCTATAAGCAGATACTGGGATGGTATGCACTGAGGTCTCAAATGCGGAGGGCACTACACTGCTTGACGTGCCTAGGCAATCAGTGGGTGAGTGCCAACATTTTTATTTAAGAAAAGAGAAAGTAATATTTACAGATACTGAAGCAATGGAGTAAGCACACAAATAGATACCTTGCTAACCTGAATGAACCAGAGGAAGATGGTTAAGGATTGTAAAGTTCCTGAGGGGTAGCTGTGTTAGTCTGTATACAGCAAAAACAATGAGAGTTCTGTAGCACCTTAAAGACTAACAAATTTCTGCGGGCATAAGCTTTCGTGGGCTGCAACCCACTTTGTCAGATGCATGAAGTGGCAATTACAGATAAGAGGTGTGTGTATATATACAAGTTACCTTAAGCAAAACGGTTGCACCCCTACACAAGCCATGAGTGGTAACAGTCGCATCTGGCAAATGGATCGAGCATGAACTGCACTTCAGTGAGGCATGCATCAGGATGTGGAGACTGTGTGCAGCATGAATGCAGATAAGTTAAGTGAAAGAGTGGTAAGGTTTGAGCCAAGAGAAAACCACTCCTCTTCCGCTGTTCCAATTTGTATATTTTCAAGAACGTATTGATCTGTGAAGCTGAGATGATGTGTGGATGTAGTAGGCAGGGTAAACCAAGATCTCATGAAGGATGGTGGTAGAACGAGAAGATGCAGAAAGCAGTAAGTAATAGGAGACAAGCCACAAAGGTGATGGAAAATAACCCTTCAAAAGAAACAGTTGTCACCTACAGAACCTCCAAGTGAGCAAGCAGTCAGAAAGGCAAGAAACCTAACTTCAGATGAGCTGTAAAATGAGTAGAACAACTTCCCTCAACTTGCCAAAAAGAAATATATGCTATTGCCCTGACAAAAAACAAAAGAAAGGAAGATGGAGTAAACATGCCATTCACAAAGAATGCAGGGGGCATACTGACTGTGACTAGAGACACAATACATAACCAATGGTGAGAAAACGATGAGGGTCTGCTTACGTGAGATGAATCCTTTATATGCTGTAGTACCATTCTGTGGACTGATAGTTACCAGTATCATCGACCTGTCAGAGGTAGATGGCAAGGCTACACTGCTGAAGACAGCACCTGGAAAACGAGATTCAAACAAAGTTACAGTGGAAATTATTGAAGCCTTGAAAGTGGTCCGTGTAAGCTGGCTCACATGAGTCCTGCATGCATCTTGGAAAGAAAAAAGTCCCAAGAGAATGGAGAAATCCATACTGGTAGTGATTCAGGCAAAAAAGTGACACACAATTATTTGAAGAACCGAGTAATTAAGTTGCTGTCCCACTGCATGGAACTGTTAGAGAATCATAGATAGATGCATTATCAAATAGGGGAGCCCATTTTAGCAAAGAAGCAGTTTGGTTTCAGAAAAGGAAAAGGGATGATAGATGGTTTGTCCATCTCTAGACAGTTGGTGGGAAAAGAAGCTGGTGGGAAATGTCGTGCATAATTGGGCTTTCGTCAATTTTCAGAAAGCATTCAACAAAGTACCTAGGTGACTGCTGGTGCCTCTGTTACAATTCTATGGGGTACCAGAGGACCTTATCCAGATGGTGATGAGTGTGTATGATGGCACTATGACAAAACTGTGGACACCCTTCAGTATAAGAAGGCTCTCAAGGTAAAGGGTTGGCTCCACCAGGGATCTTAATCCATTACTATTCATAATTGTGAGGGACTTCATAAGTAAGCAAATCCAAAGGGAAGGTGGTAAAAAGGTGATCTATGCAGATGACATTGCACTAGTGGCCTATAGTAAGGAATATTTGGTCCAGGCGATTGATGACTAGAACATGGAACTAAAAATCATAGCCTCAAAACGAGTAAAGAAAAGACTAAAGTCAGGTGGGTGGCTCATGTGGTACCCTGACAGATGAATATCAACATCAAAGCCCAGCACCTAAATCAGGCTTCTCGGCCAATGGAGAAATCAATAGAGAACTGCAAGCAAGACTGCTGAGCATGGGACGGTCTGGTGAAAGCTAAAAGAAGAGATTTAAGATAAACGGATGGTCAGACTACTGAAGTGACAACTGTACAAAACCATGTTCAGACCAGCTCTTCTGTACAGATCCATAACACTGACCAACGAAAAGCACTTGAGAAGACTTGAAGCCATGAAAATGAGATATTTCAGGGTAGCAAGGAGGTGACCTTGCTAGACAGCGGGTGGAAGGATGCCATCAGAAGTGAGACAAAGGTCTGTGGTGTCAGAGAAGGCTGAGATGGTATGAGCATGTACAAAGGATGGATGAAGGGACTCCTGTGAGGGAGGCATTTGAGACTAAAGTTTGCGGGTGAAGAACAAGAGAATGGCCGAGAAAACAGTGAAAGATTGGGGATGGGAGGATAGAGTGGATATGGAGTGAGTGTTGGACCAACAAGCCTGGAAAAGACTGATTCAGTGACCCAACCCCAGCTAGCTGGAAAAAGAAGACGAAGGCCACCAGGACTAAGGCCCGGATGCAAAGCACACTGAAGTCAATGGGTGTCTTTCTATTGGCTTCCCTGGGCTTTGGATCAGGCCCTAGAAGAGCCAAGGCTCTGCAGGTCAGGATTGAGGTTCACTGGCGCGGCTCTTGCTTGCCTTTTTGTTTAGCTGTAACCACCGCTATTAATTTCTCACTTTGAGCACTAAAGTAATTATTCCAAAATACTTTTGCTAATCTTTTTATTGGATTCTTTTAAGAATACAGTAATTAGTTTGGATTATAACATAGGATTACCCTCAAACCAAGGAAACTAACACGGAAATCACAACTCTGTAGTTATTGTTCACTAATCCACTGCTATATCAAGTCATCATCTAAGCAATGAATACTAATGTTACCGGTAAACAGATTGATTCTGGAACCATGTTGCATAACACATAACACGTCACCTTATAACACAAATCACCTTATAAAGGTGGACATAATTAGACTCTTCACAGATGGATAAATTGAAGCACAGAGCTGTCAAGGCCCAGATTTCTAAAGCCATATGTACAAATACTACTATTATGTACACGCATAGCAATTTAGGCACGAAAGAGAACAGGTCTATTTGATTTCTGCATGTTATCTAGGTATTTGCATGTACAGATTAGGCACCCGAATGACCGTGTATGTGCATGCAAGCACATGCAACTGCTTTCATGCAAAGGCACATCTTTGAAAGTCCAGGCCCAAGGTCAAGTAGCAAGACAATCAGAACTAGAACTCCCGTCTCCTGGCTCTCAGTCACTCTAACACCTAGACTTTACTGCCTTCCGTCACACTGTGTGGAGTGGCTCTCAACTGTGAGTGCCTACCTCAGGGCAGATTGTCAGAAAACTGGGCAGACACTCCAAAGTGGTGGTTTGTTCTATAATTAGACTTCCCCAAGCCAGTAACAAATGTGAACTCCTGGATTGCTAAACCAGTCTTACCATGGAGTCAAAAACAGTCCCCTAGGACTCTCCAGTCTGTTTTACCATCCAGACAAACTGGACTTTGTGATAAAAGGTTACTTAAACCAAAAATTATACCACATCAGGTTGCTCCAGTCCCAAGAGACCAGTCACTTACCCCAAATCATTTGGTACTCTAGATCTTACACCAAAGATAACATTGGTAGCCAATTCTATAGTAAACTAACTAAAGGTTTATTAGCTAAGAAAAGGAAATGAGAGTTATTGAGAGGTTAAAACAGGTAAAATACCTGTACAGGTGAGTCAGTCTATAATTCCAAATGGTAGCAGTGACGTAATAAACTGTCAATTTCCCAAAAGTCTCTCAGGGTTACCCAGAATAACTTTGGGGATCTCTGTTTTCTCCTTTGGTTATTCCACCCTGAATCCAAACAGTCTAGAGATGAAGGATCTTTCCTTGAATCCATTCATAAAGATTCTTCTTACAGAAAACAAGCTGACAATAGCTCTATCCACTTTGGCTTTTCCTTTTATGACAGAGAGTGAGGAATGCATTTTGAGTCTATGACCTCCAATCATCACACACAATGACTACTTGTTTTGAAATTAGCCCTTTTCTGTTAAAGTTCTTCATTTGCATTCCACAAGGTGTCTTTTTTGTCTGAGTTTATTTTGTTACAGGGGTATTTACAATGTAAATGTTTGTGATTACATTAAAACAGGGTACAGATAAGTGAAAACAATGCAAGTAACAAACTATTCGTTTTCATGAAGTTTAAACACCAAATACACTCTTATGCATTTAACAATTTCTTTGTTCTATACTGATATACAAGTGAATTGACCTGGGGCTTCGGCATGAGCTGGCACCTGGTCTGCCAGTGTCTCACCTTTCTTGGGTTCAGGACCTTCAGTCCATGCAGTAAAAACTTTAAAGTTAACAGATATAAAAATAAATTAGCTTCTGTAATTAGTTGCTGGGAGGAAAGCAAGCAAGAATAGGTGCATTACATTTTAAATTGATTTTCACTTCACTCTGTAGCATCATACTCTTCTCTCTTACTTGAGATGGGGTTCTAAATGCAAGTAACATTCTGAACTAGAGACAGAACCTCAAAAGCATCTGCAAACCTAATTTAGGCCTCATTGACCCCTGGTTATACTGAATTCTATACCAAGGGATTCTTTCTTCAATTAACTAGAAATGCATATAATACAATATGTTCTTTAACAACTATTTGTCAGCTGATCTCTGCTTGCTTGCTAAATAATTATTCTTAAAATTTTAAGGTTCCCTTAGAGGATTTTATTTGTAAACATGATATTTTTAAGGGTTAGCCTCCCCCAGGTACGGGTTAGTCCCCCCTGGTAACGGGTTAGTTTCCCCCTGGAAAGGGTAGCCTCCCCCTGGTAAGGGTAAGCCTCCCCCTGTGAAGAGTAGTATCTTTTAAATCTATGGAGAGAACAGAAATTTTATTTCATACCGGATTGGCGCTGGACCGGGTTAAAAACGCCCCCGCTACTAGTTTCGACGCCCCGGCTAGTAGTGTTAAATTGATTAGGGGTATTATTCATAGAGCCGGACCGATGCTATCTCCTTATGCTATAGATAGAGTAAAAGATGGAATAGCTGGTTTTATGGATGATTTTAATCTCCGAGTTGGAGAGAAGAGTGTTGTTCGGGAGGAACAAGAGGATTTTAGTGAGAGCCAAGTTTTAGATTTTAATCTTTTACCGATGGCTTTTACGAATGTTTTATATAGTGACCTTAAGATAATCGATTCTAAATCTAGCTTTTATGACAAATATTTAGATTCTTTTGATGATCCATATTTGATAGAATTTAATAATCTTAATAATAATAATACCAATTTTAATAATTTACAACATGATTCTATGGAAAATAGAAGAAATATTTTAGGAGATAATTTTAATACAAATTTTATGAATACAGCTAGTTTTAAAGAGAGTAGTTCATTTAAAGAGGGAATATTTTATTTAGAATATCCCGTAGATTGTTTTAATTGCCCTATATGTTCACAAATTTTAGCTAGTTTCGGTAAATGGGCGAAGCATATAAATAATGTACATAAAAGCACTTCAATAAGAGTTATTTGCAAAAAATGTGGTAAATATTCGCAGTTCCATAACATAGCTTGCCACTACCCCAAGTGCAGGCCCAAGGAGGTGGATAACTCAGAGAAGAAGTATGCCTGCACGGTCTGTGGGTCTGCCTTCTACACTCGCTCGGGGTGGAGTCAACACATCAGACATAGGCATCCTGCGGTGAGGAATGAGGAAAGAAAGGAAGCTAGAGTGGTTGGGAAAACAAGTCGCTCTCGGGTATGGACAGAAGAGGAAATTGAATTATTGATTCAGCTTGAAATAAAATATGCAGGGACTAGAAATATTAATAAGTGTATAGAAAGTGAATTAAAAACAAAAACAAATAAGCAAATATCAGATAAGAGGAGGGACCTGGCCAAGAATAAGGTTAAAAAGGATGAAGATTCTATGTTTTTATGGGAAGAGGGCGGGATGGGAGATATTTTAGAAGATATTCCTCCACGTGAGAAAATTAAATCTTTAAAAGATACAATTTTAATTGATAGGTTTTTAACAGGAGTTAGGTGTAATGGGGCTTGTATTTTAGAGAAATTGGATTTTATTGAACAGCAATTAAATGCTTCTGCCACTGTAGCAGAAGGTTGGGGATTATTTGAGGAATTATGTAAATTGTTGATGAACTCTCCTCATGAAGATGTAGAGAATTTGGAAAATAATAAAGAAAATAATATACAGAATGATAATGGGAAACAAGGAAGAAAAGTGGGTAAGCCTCCTGATAAATATAATAGAAATAGAAAATATGCTGGGAGAAAAGCTAAATTTAGATTCTATCAAACCCTCTTTGAAAAAGATAAGAAAAGGTTGGCTAGGATCATTATGGGAGAACCTGATAAAGTGACATGTAAGATAGCAGTTAAGGAGATTGAAACCTATTATAAAGAAATTTTGGGTAGAGAAGGACATGGGAATACCAGAGGATGGCCAAAAGTAAAAGAAGTGGTAGATAATGAAATTTTAAATTGGCCTTTATCAATTGATGAAATTAGAGAAGCCTTAAGAGAGATTGATAATAGTAGTGCTCCTGGACCAGATGGAATTAAGGTTAAGGATTTATGGGATATTTATAATTTAGACAGTAGGATTTTAGTAAGGATTTTTAATATTTGGTTTTTAAATAGACAGATTCCAGAGTGTTTTAAAGGCAATCGTACAATCCTAATTCCTAAAATCAAGGATCCACAAGAGTTGAAGAAAATATCATCTTGGAGGCCATTGACTATTGGTTCGATTTGGATTAGGTTGTATACAAAAATTTTAGCTAAAAGATTATCAAGTGCTGTTAAATTATGCCCCAGACAAAAAGGTTTTATCGCAGCCTCTGGCTGTGAGGAAAATATATCGATTTTAGAAAAGTTAATTAAAGGGGCCAAGAAAAATAAAGACGAAATAGCTGTTGTTTTTATTGATCTTGCTAAGGCATTTGATTCGGTTGGCCATGGTCACATTTTAAAGGGGTTAAAGAGATTTGGGATATCAGAGAGTTTTATTGATATTGTAAAGGATTTGTATACAGATTGCTACACTGAAATTAGTGTTGGTGAGGATAAGACAGAACCTATTTTAATTAAGAGTGGAGTTAAGCAAGGTGATCCGCTCTCCCCTATTTTATTTAATATAGCTATGGACCCTCT
Organism: Emydura macquarii macquarii; assembly: GCF_026122565.2. Lineage (NCBI taxonomy): Eukaryota > Metazoa > Chordata > Testudines > Chelidae > Emydura > Emydura macquarii. The sequence continues at coordinate 10,389,075 of NW_027132668.1, read as the reverse complement.
TTTATATAAATTGGAAGATGAAGGAGATGGTTTTATAGTGCAGGGTAGAAAGATAACTTCATTGGCCTTTGCCGACGATATCGCTATATTAAGTAGGTCCTATAAGGGGATGGTTAAGAATTTAAAAATTCTTAATCAGTTTTGTAAAAATTCAAGTTTAAAAGTAAATGTTAAAAAGACAAAGGGCTTTCATATTTTCCCAAGCATGGGAACATATGTTATCAACCCAAAAGATAAATGGGGATTAGGTGACGAATTAATTGATTATATTCAACCTGGTGAGTCTGAAAGATATCTAAGTGCAAGAAAGATCCATGGGTGGGAGTGGCTAATAATTCCCCTAAGGAAAAATTAATTGATTGGTGTGAAAGTTTATGTAAGGCTCCGTTAAAACCTGCACAGAAATTGATAATTTTAAAAGTTTACATTTTAACGAGAGTTTTTTATGAATTACTTTTAATCGAGCCGCCACTTTATATGTTAAATGAATTAGATGTTTTAGTTAGGAACACTCTTAAAAAGATTTTACATCTTCCCCAGTGTACAACTGATGGGCTATTCTATGCTAGAACTAGAGATGGGGGTTTAGCAGTTACAAAATTTAGTACCCAAATTCCAAACATGTTAATTCGTAAATGGAGGAGACATATTGTCTCCAAAGATGATTGGATAGATTTCTCGTTTTTATATGCTGGGGGAAATTTAGTAGAGAAAATTTTAATATATAGTGCTAAAACGGCTAATCCTAAAACGTGGAGAGATGAAGAGTTTTTAAAATGGAGTAATTTAAGATGTCAGGGAATTGGTATTAAATATTTTAAAAATGATGGTATTAGTCATTCGTTTTTAAAATATCCTTGCTTGGCCAGGTCCTCCTCTCTGATTGCGGCATTGCAAACGAGAGCGAATGTTTTTCCCACCAGGGAAGCTCTAGCAAGAGGACAGAAGATGGAGGAAGGGTTATGTAGATGGTGTGGTAAGGTCAAAGAGACAATTCCTCATATCTCTGGTCAGTGCATAAAAATGAAAGAAGCAAGAATTAAAAGACATAATAGGATA